>NC_140211.1:29850097-30464317 GCF_951802725.1 Rutilus rutilus | reverse complement strand
CAAGTTACCCCCCCCACCCCCCCCCCCCCCCCCCCCCCCCCATAAAAAAAGAGCCTTTGAATGCCATGTGCAAGCGATCAAGTAAACATGAGGGTGTGTGTATGTTTGTGTGTGTGTCTGTGTGTGTGTGGCAGTTAGGTGCAGGTGTGTTTATGTCTGCTTCACCACAAAATTATGCTACAACTTCACATAAAATACCCTGTAATTTAGGGGGTTTGCTATAGTAAAAGTCTCTGTCCTTTATATAAATATATGTTAGTGACACATCGTTTGCGTTCAGCACTCAGCAGGTGAATATCGTGAATGTGAGTCTCTGCTCTTGCACAATCAGGGATGTGTAAAATCAAACTATTCCTTTTTCACATCTTAAATTTTTTGTTAGTATTGTAGGTCTATTGACTTCGTCTTGAAAAGAGCTGAGCTCTCGCATTGATTTAACTCCTCCTAAAAAGCAAGCTCTGGAAATGAATCCTTAGTGGCCATAAGTGGGGTATAAAATTTTACACCCTCTGTCTTACATCACTGGCTGATCCATAATGATGGTTTCGGTCGGCCACTATGCGATGAGGGACATGGGGGAGTGAGAGATTATTAGATGTGCTTGTAGAGACTTCGTGTTTGGCAGGAATTTAAACTAGACATATAGTTTGAGGCAATAGATTGTGATTGTTGGCCCTTCGTGATTGCTAGAGTACATATTGATTAAATTGATTTAGACATGCATCGATTTTAAACCATCTTAGGGAGATAGAATGAATATCGAGGAGGCTGACCGAGTTAGGAAAGGAACTAATAATGCATTTGCCAACACCACTTCCCCCTCTAAACATGTACATTGATTTAGACAGTGATATACTATATTTACAGACGCGTTATTGAGATGTGGTAAACTAGCTTGCTCCTAATGCAGCATTGTAGACTTGGAATTAAGCCTTTTCCATGTTATTATTTGATTCACGGGACCGGACACCAGTTATCTTGCCAAGAAAAATCTTTATTCTTATATGTCAGGAGAGAAACTTTTAGAAGATGTTGTATTCATTCCAGATCTCTGCGTTTCCGTGTTTCTCCTCCCTCACCCCATCATGCCTCTGTGTTTCTCCTTCCTCTCACCCCGTCATCTCTCAGTTTCTCTGCGGTGGTACAGAGAGACTTACAACTTCCTTGTAAGGTAGAAAAACATGTTGCTTATGTTTAAAAAATGGAACGTATATGTCATGCTTACACATGGCACAATCCACTTTCCATATTAAGAAACTTCCCTTCAGTGTACACATTTGCATCAGTTGAAACATTCCTTTCCTTGTAAAGAACATGCCAACTGAAGTATCATCATCAGTGGAACATCTCTGCTCAGTGAACGTTACATTGCACACATACCTCTAAGCAAAATATAGCTCATCCCAGATTTCTCATCGGCACACATGTACAAACATACTCTGACTTGACAAAATTATTATGAAAATAATAATAATAATAATAAAAATAACATTAAACTGTTTTTTTTCTTCTTTTGTCTTCAAGCATTCCGCCTATATTACAATGCATTTGTGGCCCACACACTCAAAATGAAGTGTTGGTGAATCATGAACTATATAAGAATATACTCCATGAAGTTACACACACAGGCGAGCTGGTTCTCATGTTCCATAAATCATATATGTGGATAAAAGTCTTTACTTTTATTGTTCCATCATCCTCTGTGTTTGCTAGCTGTGGTTTGGCCTCCTCCCAAGCTTTAGCTTCCTATAAGTAGCTGGAGCACATCGGATTAATGATGAATCACCTCCTTACTAGTAATCAATCAGGTGGGATTTCTTGAGCCTCGGCGGGATTTCTCATCTCTTAAAGCATCCAGGCCAGCTTCAGCCTACAGGACCCCAGCTGTCTCTGCTGCCCCGCTGATAGCCTTTCTTAAAAGGAAATGTCCCCAATGTATGGTACTTTAGAAACCAGGTTTCTTTGGTTTTGATTCATCCATTTTAATGTGTTAAGAATTCATGTTTATTCATGTTTGTCATCTAATAATCAGAGCTGGTAGAACTCAGAATTAAAAAAATTACCCATTTTCAGTTTATTAATATAAATTTGAATTAAAAATGCCATAAGAGGATATGCTGCCTACAAGTGACTTGGGAAGCATGTACCTCAGAGTCGGACATTCGTCGTTGTTACGATATGCACGGAAACACAACACAGAAGGAGTCTAAACAAAAACAATTATATTGTGAGCCAAATAACTACTGTACATCAGAATGCAAATTTATTACAATAATTAATTTATATCACATTGAAATAGGTATGAGTACTCGTGATGTAATAACAAAGTGCTCATAATGTAATAATTTTCTCAAAATGTATTAAAATCTTGAGCTCAATAATGTTATAGATTGTATTGATTTTTCATATAATGTAAAAGGTTATTTTATGAGAAATGTATTACATTATGAACACAGGGTAGCAACTTAAAATGTAATCATAGTTCATATTACCAGCAAATGATGTATAAGTGAAACAATGTTTACATATAATTACATCATAATGCTCGTATTTCAATATGACGTAAAGCAAACAGTGCACCATGCATCTCACCTTTAAAATGACTGAGATACAGTGTAAAATTTAAATAACTTGCATAATCAATCATTTTAATCCGCTACAGACATCCCTTTCGCTCACTGATTTCTATATACAGATTACAGATATAAAGACTTTATTTTACAGTGTCCTTGTTACGTTACATGTAGTTACTATAGTAATAACAATAATTTATGCATAATTACATGCAACTAACCCTACAACAAAACTAATCCTAAACATAACTCTAAGTGCACATAGTTAATTTAAATTACTTAGTACTTAAATGTACAACATTTGGAATTGGAATTGGAATTGGAATTGGAATGACAGGAAGAGGAAATTCCTGAATTGAAATAAATAAAATAATCAACACAGGTGATGTATTCTTGCAAATGAACTGTTCTTCCACCTTGGTCAAAAAAAGTTAATTTATAAAATATGAAGAAATAGATACATTTGCATTTACTTCATATATGAGGCATTTCAAATATAGTTCTAAAAACTTTTCAACTTTGTCATTTTAAACTTTTTCTTTTTTAAATGTTCACATTTTTTTCAAAATTATGTGTGACTGCTCTTTCAGTGCTGTCACCCAGCACAGGGCTTAATGGAAACAGGTCCATGTTGAGCCACAGACCTTTTGTCTCATGCTACAGTAGTTCAGGATCACACATTATGCACCTCTCACAGCGGAGTCCAGCTGAATATATTGTGTGAAATGGTCAGAACAAAATCCTCAGTTTTTGTACTGAATATTGTACCTTCTGTTCAAAGTTAGATCACACTGAAATGCAGCATAGGGCTTACTTGTTTAACCTGACAATAACTTTCACTATGAGAGCACGCATTCGCCGACCACTGGCCTTAGAGTATCAGTCACGCCTGGAGGACTCCTGCCAAGCACTCTACAGAGTGTGTAAACCACACACATCCACACCACAGAAGCACTGAAACAAAGCAACTCATGCTGGGTACTGTTATACACTTCTCTACAAATATAAACCCATACTGAGTCATAGGGACTCCAACTCCTACTGCAAACTGATATTAGACAATCATTGAAATATGTGCCAACATTTTTCACCCTGGTTACTGTTAGTTGCTGTATATAGTTCACTGAATTTCAAACACAACAACCTTTACTCCTTTCAACACAAAGTGCAATTACAGTTTTAGATTATAGATTAAAAGACTTATTTTCACATGGTTCCTTGCACAATACAATGTTATGATGACCTCAAAACATTAGTGTGTGATTTGAAAGCCAGTACATTTTGATGTTTGCATCAAATAACCAGCTCCATGTTAATGGATTTTATGACATATTAAACTTGCTTGGTAGCTCACCTGGTACAGCATTGCACTCTGGTACAAGTTCTGTAAAACAAAAGCACTCAAAAACTTGTTGAAGCAAGCTAAAATGGCATGGTTGCTTCAGCAAATGTGTTTTATCTCAGGTTTTCTTTTGTCAATACTATCGTTAGGTTTAGAGTAGGGTTTAGTGTAGATGGTACATTCTTTTTTAAACGTGACAGAGCATTAATGGCATAATTCATTTCCAAAGTGCCATGATACGCAACAACCAACATAATAAAAGATTGCCAGATTCACATTCATCTTTTTCCTATAAAATGGAGCATGCTTTTCGCACCACTTACTGGATATTTCACTTTGAAAGTGTCGCAAAACGTGCAAGAAAAGCAACAGAATATTATTTTACAGAAAAATAGCCACAGGCTTGTTTTTCCAATGAGCCTGGGTTGCAAAACTAACCACTTCTGCTTTGCCCAAATATCTGTTGTGGTCCACTTGTAATGCAAAGCTTCCATTTAATATTGTGGGTTAATTAAGTGTGTTTGTGTTGAGGATGAATTCTGCTGTGTTGTGGGCTAAATCCCATATGTTGTCAGTTAATCCCGTTGTAGTTGTTGTCTTAATAGTGTTGTGTTGTACCCCCACAAGTCTTCCTGAAAGAACAGAACATTGGCACCGTATTTCAGCTAACAAAAGTCTGAGCATGCTCTATCACACCCACTCTATCTCTCTCCCTCTTTCTGAGCAAGTATATGAATACATTTGCACATATCTGAGCCTGAAAGCATTGGTCTGTGATCCAGTTCAAGCTGCGAGTTTTGGCCTGAACTGATCCTTTAAGTAAGCCAGGCTCCGTTGGTGGGCTGAGGCTCGGGAGGGTGCTGCAGTCGCAAGGAGCGATTAACATGGTGGGCGTGGGCAATGACCCTCCTTGTCTGAGTGAGATCTTCCTTGCCACTGATGCCAATTACACCTTAATGCCATCAGCTTCACACAGACACCTTTTGAACTGCACCTCTGTCCTGTAATCCCGTAGGCCTCTACCACCATCTCAGAAACCCCGGAGAGGAGAAGGACTTCCAAGCAATTACCACAAAGTCACTCCTTGTCTCCAAGGGTAATCTTCTATTTACATATCACTCTGAAGTCCTGCACCACTTCAAACCCCATTTGTGTTCCTGCTGCTCCAGGTCTTGAGTTAAATGTTCTCTTCTCTTTGAAATCTTGTGGTGGAAGCCATTGAACAAGAAAATTGGCATGATTAATTAATTGGTAACTGTCACGTCAATGCTTTGAAAGCTCATAGAGGCTTTATTTACCATTCCTGGAAACACTTAACAACTGGAGGTTAAGTCGTGAAAAATGGCTATTTTTATCAAAATGTGACAGCATAAAAGCACACTATTATATTGACAGCTTGGTGAGCTCCGGTTGCTGCGTACAAGCTTGTGTGTATATGTGGAGTAGTAAATGTAATCCTTTTTCTTCGTTAATGTAATAGATCCATCAACAGAAGCATTTTGTTTCCTCCCTTTCTGGTGTGTTACTGGAACAGTGAGGGGGAGGAGGGGAAGCGGGATCAGATGAAAACCTTTAACACAGAGAGTGGAAAGTGAATTGCTCTTCTTGCACATTTTTTGCATCAACGTGGACTGTAGTTGGTAATCAGATCCAGTGCGAACCATTCATTTTAGATTTGAGTAAATCTTTTTATAGTTAGTTTATCTTAATTCACTCTTTAAGTTTGATTTTTTTACACTTAAACTTGAGCTCATCCGATATATCTTTTAGAATCTCTCGATTCGATTACAGTTTTTCTGAACTGCTAAAACACATTTCTTGAAACCATCACCCAGTTTCTAAAAACCTTAAAGACAAAACCAAATCTTCAAATTACATTCAGAGAACATCTGACTCTTCTGGCAAAATCAAACAATAGCCTCACAATCATTTCATCTGTGCTCAAAATCAAATAATGCTTTCAGATCTTACACACAGACAGTCAAAATATAAACACTACAGATCATTCATTACATATAAATATTTATATAGGTATAATAATTAACCCCTATGTTCAACTTTTAAAATTAGCACCAAACTTCTGAATGCACCTTAAATTTGAATCTCATCAGTCTGGTCACTTTATTAAAGAGCTTTATACTAATATTGTCCACAGAGAATAAAATAATAATAATAATAATAACAACATTAAAAATTAATTACAATAATGCCTATTTCAGAGAACAGAGCAATCTGGACCACAGACTACCTTGCTCACCGCAAACATGAGGTCTGTCCTAGCTCTTCACAGGGATTCAGTTTAATTGCTTAATTATAAATAAATGCTTAATTATAAATAAACTCCCCTCTGGTGCATCACACAGTTATCTCAGTGTGCAAATCAACCCTGCCACTCATGATATTTCAAAATCTGACTCGAAATCTCCTCAAAAACACATTAGCGTGGGCTCTCGCACGCTCTCTCTGTCTGTCTCGCCGGCTTCCTCCTGGAATGCCCTTTAATTACAGGTTTACATCAGTCCACAAGGTCTATGGGAGCTGAACAGCTGCTCTGCTCAATGGTCCATTTCAAAGCGACGTAGCCTCCTGAAGTAGCTGCGTGTGTCAGGCAGATGTTCATTAGCTAGCCAGCCTTTCATCTCTGTGCTGATAACAATGGGCTGGCAGGGTTTCTTGTCCTTTCATGGTGGTGTCTCCTCCATCCTCTACATCCTCTCCTCCCCTCCTTGCCTTCTACATCACTTTGTGCCAGCACAGCCCAAACAGTCAAAGTGTCAAAAACTTTCTGAAGTTAGACGAAGGGGCCATTTGACTGTAATGATGGATTGAATTGTTCTCACAGTGATAAGATGAGTAAGGTCATTCAATACACTAGAGGATCTAAAAGGGCTAAATGTGTATTTTGTGTCACTTCAAGGTGATTTTGTGTGTATTTGTGTGTATTATTGCATGGAAGAAAGCAGACATAAATTGACGTTGATGATATTTTCCCAGTGCCCATTTAAAGGCAGCGTATACTTTGTGGAAACTCACCATGTGTTGAGCCATTCGCAAAGAGTAAGTTCACAATAGGTTTGCTCACCAGGATCCACTTCTAGCTTGAAAACCAATTTTCAAAGAAAGCCCAATGGACTTTAACAAATGGGGCGCACTCTTAAATATCCATGAGGGTCAAAACATTCACATCTTCACCTGAGTGGCCCTTCTGGAAGACATATATTGTCTGGTTTAAAATAAAAGGAACAAGGGGCCACCGTGAAAAACTCTAAAAATATATTGACACTGCAGGAAGTATTATCCTGCATGATATTATATAAAGTACACACAATAATTAAGTGCTGTTATAGAGCATAGGAACAGTAGGTTATGGATGGATGGATGGATGGATGGATGATTCAGTTGTCATGAAAAAAAGTGGCCTTTTTTTCTCACACAGAATGTAAAATGAATACTGTATGTGTATGTGCACTTACTAACTGAAGCTGCTTCAGATGAATGAGCAGTAATGACTGTAGGGGATCTGTAGCAAGAAACATTTTCTATGTAAATTGCGGTCGTTTATATTGCCATATATTTTATCTTCCTCTGTTCTATGTTGACATGATTTGAACGCCATTGTGTAAATAATGTCACAGCTAAAACAGTAATTCAAAGCAGAAGAGATGTGGAATAAACGGAATTAATTAGCAAATTGTTATGAAAACAAGCAATGACATATTTGTTATAAATTGCAATGCTATTTTCAAGTTGATGCCTTGAAGTAGACTGCATAATTGGAATAGAGAAGTTTAAAACACGCAATATTTTAAGTATGTTAGAAAAACCTTAAAGAGCACAGGTTTTAATTAAATAAAACGTCTGCAATGATATATCCTCAGTTTCAAATAGACAGCGTCAAAGTTGTACTACATGCAGTAGCAACGGATCATTAAGTGTTATATTCATCTTGTCATGGCACAGAATCACAATCAGATGCTCTTTTCTTCATAACATGGTAAATATACAATCCCAAACTCCATGCATACTCCGAAACACAAACATGTTACACATCAATACAAAAATCACCAACAAGAGCAAGATCACCCAAATATTCCTTACACAGATCAACATACTTCATGTCACTATATTATGTTTATGCCTGCCTACGTGAGGATGAATATTACAGCATTGTACTAATGGTGAAACAACACCAGGGCTGCAACACACATTTTGTATGACTGTAGCCAATCACATATGCCTTAATGCCTAGTTACAACAATAGAACAATGCTAGAATCCTCCAAAAAATATTTCTGTATAATATATTGAACTAAATGTCAGGTTTAAGGCGAGGACTCAGATATGCAGAGTAAAAAACAATTAGCCATGCGCTACACAGCACAAGACAACAAGACAACAAGAAACACGAACCACACGAATATTATTCATACATCTTATTGTACACTCTAAAAACTCCTGGGTTAAAAAGGGACCAACTAATTTATGGGTTATTTCAACTCAGAAAATTGGGTTATGCTTTTTGACCCAAATTCTGGGTTAAATACCTGACCCAAATGATGGGTTTAAAAAACCCAACATCTGGGTAGAAATAACCCAAAAATGAGTTGATCCTTTTTTAACCCAGGAGTTGGGTCAAAAATAACCTAACTTAACCTCACTATCCCAGTATGCCTTATTTCAGAAAATAAAACTTTGTTTTACATTAAGCACTTTTACATTTTTATTGCATTAAATTAAAATCTATATGAAAACACACACACTTGGACATGTTTATTTTCCTATTTATTTTAGGTCACACTGTAATAACAATATTAGAAATAAAAAATAGAAAAATAAACAACAATTCTCAGAAGAGCCTCAGGAATTTAAGCCTGGGGCCAACTTTGGGGACAAGATGTTTGATAGTGTCCTCATCAAAGAGAAGAAATGCCTCCTCATCTATGTCTTCATCTGAAAGACAGAAAACAAGACAACATGAGTATTGTTAATAATTTGAGACAATTGTGAACCACTCACCAGACACTCTTTCATTATCAAGCTAACAAATAATCACTTTTAAGGGAATGCAGTGGCTTTTTTTTTTTTTTTTACGTGCCCAAATTGCTAGTTAACTAATGTGGTTCTTTTGCAGCATTAACGTTACCCATTTTGTGTGAATGACATCTTTTCTTTCATTAAAAAGTGTAATGACATTAATGCAAAGGTGAATATCTTGCCCATTCTTATGCATAACAGCTTAAAGACAAGGCACAATAATCTTTTAGTGTATACCCCACTGGCGAAGAATTTGTGACTTTCACAAAATCTTGCACTGACACATTTAAGTCTTATTAAAAAAAAATGTAGGTATAGAGAGATGATATAAGGGCAATAAGAGTAAAATGCTCACCTCTAAAATTATCTGTCAGCTCAGACAGCTGCCACTCAGTTAGCTTATCAGCGACAAAACTGTCCATTCAAGATGACCTGGAGAAAACATAGCAATATAGAGGTTAGCAACAATTTGAAGACTTGACCCGCTTCTTTAACTCTCACTACTTCAGCCAGTAGAGCACTGTATAATATGATAAGCACGGCGCAGCTGGAAAACATAACTCAACTATTGTGTTGCCTCGTCGCTCTGTAGCCGCGGCTATGGGGTTCGCACACCGGACGAGAAGTGCCGCGTCGCGTCTAGGACAACTCGAGGTATCGCTCAACGGACGTGCAGTCTCTCAAGGGGCTCACACACCGGACTCGAAGCGCAGTGTAGCCGCGGTTAAAGCCGTCTTTAAAATTCGAACACATTATTCTCTATGAGTGTACACACACCGGCGGCGCCATCCGGCGTCTGTCCGCGACACCCATAGATATATAGTGTATATATCTATGCGCGACACCCAGCAACGGCTCAGGACCGTGTTCAAAATCGCGTCCGGTGTGTGATAACGTTACCTCGAGTTCTCTAAATGCCAACCACAGAATTACCACGGCTAACGCTAGTCTCAACGTATTTTTTTTAGCAAATGGTGATAAACTAGCAACAGGGACATGGACACAGAAAAGTTTACATTACATCAACACTGAAAATACTCTCTTACCTTGAATATAGATGAAGTTGCACCGATGAAGCACAGGCCAAAGCGGATCGAGCGCGAAAGCGACGGTTATTTCAAACGACTGTTGTGAGAAAATTCCAGAACAACTGTGGGCGAGAGAGAGAGAGAAAGCCAACCCTATAACCCAGAACATGGGTTACTCTTTGAAAAATAACCCAGAAACCCAAACAACCCATGAATTGGGTCAAAATATTAGCCCTATAACCCAGAAAATAGTTACTCTCTGAAAAAATAACCCATAATTTTAACCCAACACAAATAACCCAGAAAATGGGTTAAAGAAATAACCCAGGAGTTTTTAGAGTGTAAAGACATATAGTTACTTAATTGTTAATAAATGCTTTATTAACATGTGTTTCTATAGTAATTCAGGGTTAATTCAGGTAGTTATAAAGCATTTAGTAGTGGTCAGTTAACTATTTTTGTGAGCTCATCTAAAGTGAGGACCATTTATGCCTTGTAAAGCATTTGCAATGGTGATTTAAAGGCTCAGTTAAATATGTTCTGTCACTGTGTTGTGTTTGTTTCCTTTTTCTGTTTAGAAGATCAGTGAGCCTTTAAATCTCCTTTGTAAATGCTTTACAAAACATAAATAGTCCTTACTGTAGATGAGCTCAAATATAGTTAACTGACCACTACTAAATGTAGAAATACGTGTTAACAGAGCATTTAATTACACACTAAGAAGCCTAACTATTACTATATGTCTGAATGATAAGATGTATGAATGCACATTTAAATAGTTTATTAATCATTTACTTACACTTTCTAAGTGATCTTATGAACCACTGACAACTCCTAAATAACCGGTTTGTTAATGCTACAGTATACTTCATTTAGAAATGATAAATTGATCATTAATAAAGTATGAAAATACAATTATTAAACACGTTATAGATATGCTTATAAATCAATAATAAAGCATTTATAGCTATATTTATATTTTTAAACTACTTATTAATGTGTATTAATGCTTTATAAATGATGAATTAACTGTTTACTAATGCTTAACCAATGATTAATTTTATCATAAAGTGTTACCAAAAACTTTATTGAGAACAGATCTTGGAGGGGGGAAATGCAGCTCTTGAGTTCAAATACAACATGTGATAGGTGTCTCCACTTGTATATGGAAATTACAAGCTCGACCAATCACACTGAATAGTATAGTAAATCGCTCCCATTATAAACAATTTAATTAAACTCTGTTTTTTACATATTACACAGAGAAAAAATGCCATGGTATGGCAATACCGTTAATAATACCAAAAATTCTTCTTAGTATAAAAACTGTATAGTATAATAGCACATTGTTGTATGTCCTTTTTTCTTCTAAACTGCTAACCTGAACTTCTAGTTATTAACTTGAATGCATATAAAGTCACTGTATCTTGTCCATGTCATTGTAACTTAGAGAAACACTTGTTTTGCTTTCAGTGTTACTGCAAACATAGTGTTATGTGGATGGCCCATCGCTGGCAGGGACACGCAGGGTGTCAGTGCAGGGTGATATGTGATTCTGATATGCCACTAGCACAGCCAAGAATGTCACAGTAAGAAACTCAAAGCTCCATCACAACTCTTTCTCTCAGTCTAGGGCTGGAGACCCATGGCTACAAATGACTTGTTTATTTCAATCTGCCCAGCATGACCATGAGCCTTTTAAGCAGAATATGATTAAACTGCAGTATGCAAGACAGAAGTTTATCAACTGAGCTTTCAAACATGTGTCATAGTCTGTGTACTGAACAATGATTTCTCCACTTTTAGAACATCTTTGCAAGACACACGAGATGCACTGAACAATAAATATAGTCTAACATTTGGCAGCAGTCAATGTTTTGATCCTGAATGTTTTGTAAAATTTCGTTGTTTGGCCAAAAGTCAAGCCTATGATTCTGCTTCAAATGAAGATGCATTAAACAGAGGCATCCCATTTATATATGAATTTGGATTTCTTCCAGACTACAGGCCCTTCCCGTAGCTTGATGCACCATTTTCCTTTAAGAGAAATGTGTTTTCACAGTTCACCAGGGAGAGTATTGAGCTGTTTACCCAGAGCAATATGATGCCATCATTAGTCGCCATGATCCATTTTGGCAAGTATTCTAATTGATTTTTCAATGCATCACTGAAATCATTGGGGGCCTCAGAACCCAGCAACTTTTCTCCTTGCAAAGACGACTTAACACCTCACAAGTATTCATATAACCTTAATACACATAACATATGCATAACATGGAAGCTAGGAAATGTGTTTCTCTTTCACAAATAATGACAATACATATTTGTTTTGTGTTGTTCTTGCCATCGGTTGGTTGTATTTGTGATAATGTATTTTACGTAAAATGTGGCCACATGTACATTTACTTACATTGGCATAGACACTAAAACGCACAATACTGAAGGCATCTAAAAAGTAAATAATTTACGTACGAACAACTGTACACAGATGTGTAAAAAAAACAACTAAAAAAACTGTGTATCATCTACGGATTATTAATGCATTTAATTAATCTGTTGATTTTATTGTATTCATGATCTATGAGATTATGTTTTCAATCACATTTATTTAGCACAGTTTATTCATTTACTTAAAATGATATTATAACATATTATTCTGTTCTGTGTGACTTCTGGTGCCAACTCGATTACACAATTAGATTACAAAGACTACACTTTCATTAATAAATACACTTAAATGAATACAATTTCAGTAATCTGTATATTACTTATGTAATTATGTAACAATCCCGGTTCTGTGTCTTTTGTTTTGTTTAGACTTTTATGTTGAAATGTATTCTCTGTTCTCATTGTTTCTGTACTCCCTTCCTGTGTTTCTTCTGGCATGTTTACGTGTTAGTTTCTATAGTTACACCCGTCTTTAATTATTATTGATTTCTCTGTGTATTTAAGTTTGTTCTTTTCAGTTGTTCTTTGCTAGTCATTGTTTTGTGGTAGATCGTGTTCGTATTTTGGGTCAGGTGTTCCTAGATGTTCCTGTCTATTCATGTGGAGTCTTGTCATTAAAATCATGCTTGCAAGTGGATTCTCTGTCTGTCTCATCTCTCAGCAAACGTTACAAATTACAATTTTTGTGGGATTATTCGTATAATTGTATATGGTATTGTCACTGTACATTTTCCTGCCTGTTTTGTTTCTTTTTATTGTTGAAAAGTGGTTAATGTTTAGGTTTTAGGATAGAGTTAAGGAATCTAAAATAATGTAACTATATAGATATATTTGTGAGATATAGATTTGTAAATATATTATGTTTATGTAGTTGTAAATACATAATACTGCTTACATTTGAGATGCTGCCAGTACAAACAAATGACATTCTTCTACCTCTAAATGTTATGTATGAATATGCATGTTTCAGCAATGAGACCAGACTGGATTTGGACACTGAAGGACAAGGTTTTTGTTTGTTGATTTTGTTAGTTTGTATTGAATTACACTAGATGATGAAGATGATTAAGATAAAAATAAAGACGAGCAAAGAGAACAAGTAGGTGTTTCATCCCTTTACTTTTACATACATGTTGGGGAAATAAGATTGCTGTATTCCAGAATTAGAGCACAAGCACATATTTCCTCAAGGCACATAAAGTCAAGCAAATGCTCCCTTCCTCATCCAGCCCCAAGACATTACCAAGGACAAGAGAAGTGTGTGAGGTCACATGCTATCTGCAACCCCCAGGAGACTTATATATGTGGAAACTGCAGTCCATCCATACTGAACCATTGCTACAACCGTGGGTAATTATTTTTGTTTGAAAGTATTACTATTATATGAATCTGTTGTCTCTGTAAAACAAACACTTTCAACATATGCAGCTGTTCTTAATGATGCCTCAAATAATAAAACAATGGGCCATTTTCCCCACATAATTTAAGTTGCAGAATTAATAATTAGAATGGGGTCTAATTTGTTCAGTTACTGAATCCTCCTTCGTCAGGACAGCTGTTTCCTTCTGCATTTGTCAATTAAGCTGTTGCCATCGGCCTCAATCTGCTCTAATTAATTCTCTCCATATCAGAAATTTGCAAAACTTAATATCTGCCAAACATGTGATCATGTGACTTGTCCTAATTATTAGAACATTTACTCAGTAAACAAGAACATCAATATAGATTGCGCATCTTTAATTACACATTTCTGGACTTTACGAGAAAAAAAATGGAGAAAATGACGTCTAACCTTATCATTGCATTTTCATAATAAAATCATGAAACTATATTGCCCTGTGCTTTTTGTAGCACATTTTTGACAAGTACCTGAAATAACTGTATCACTGAACGCCAGTCCATGGGAACAGCTTCAAGGAAATTGCATTTGATAGACGCCTTCAATGGGACTTGGAATGACAGCTATGCATCTGCTTGTAGATAGACAAAAACAAAAAAAAGACTTTGGGTATTCCCTTGGCTGCTGCCTCGTATAAAATTGAATTGAATTTGTCTTCAGACAGTGTCACACCCTGAATACTCACAATGGCTGATGTTGCAAGAGCTGATCTTAAGTTTACATGTGGGTGGGAAATGAAAATTGAAAAATGAGAGGCTGCAAGCCATTCATTAATGAGATCCATGCCGTTTTGTGACAGATTCAATATGTTTGTTATACTACAATAAAATAAAGTGAAATATTGTTTACACCAGAGAGGTTGTATGTCCCAAAAGTTTAGCTTTCTGTATTATCAATCATCATAGACTGCAGACAATGCATTACTGGTACATTATCTCATTCTGTTTTCCTTTCCCTCTCTCAGTCAATGTTGCTATGAAATCCAACTCCAGACATAAGCATCTGCCGCAGTGTCATTACTGAACTAAAGCTATGCACCAATTAACATACTATGAGAACATATAGTACATCTGGTTGTCTAGCAGATATCAGTGGGACTATGACACATGGCATGTTGCAGGAAGGGCATTAAATTACTTTTAGTAAGTACATATATATTATGGCATGGCATAAGAAAGAAAGAAAGAAAGAAAGAAAGAAAGAAAGAAAGAAAGAAAGAAAGAAAGAAAGAAAGAAAGAAAGAAAGAAAGAAAGAAAGAAAGAAAGAAAGAAAGAAAGAAAGAAAGAAAAATATTAGAGGTTAGCCTTTGGCAAATTGAGTCAAATCAAATGACATTGCAGAGCTTAAGTCAATTATAAATAAATCAATGACCCTGAGTCAGGCTTCTGTGACAAGTTTTGGGATAGACAGGCCAAATCTTGTTTGACTAAAGGCGTGCATACACTGTGTGATGTCTGTGCGATTTCAGAAAGGTTACCTCACACTGAACGAGTAGATCGCATGCGATGTAAAGCCAAAGCTCGCGTTTTATGTGCTCACACTATATGGTCTGATCATTGAGCTGCTACTTCACTGCTCACACTATACGTGTGAAATATGTGCGATAAACCCTCGTGCCGGGTTGCGCCAATAGACCATGATATCATGTATCCAGAGATATTGTCAAAACAAGCATCAGCTATCAATATTAAGAGTATTTAGCATTTCCAATGTATGTATTAAATTATTAGTAGTATTATTGTAAAATTGTAAAATTGTCTAAAAACACTTAGGTCGATTACAATGAATAATAGGCCTATAATTTAACGGAATGCATAGCTGATACAACAAATTGGATGACTAGTAATTTCCTACTACTAAATTCTGAAAAAAAATTCGAATTATTGGACAAAAAACGTCCTCACGTAATAAC
Organism: Rutilus rutilus; assembly: GCF_951802725.1. NCBI lineage: Eukaryota > Metazoa > Chordata > Actinopteri > Cypriniformes > Leuciscidae > Rutilus > Rutilus rutilus. The sequence continues at coordinate 30,448,581 of NC_140211.1, read as the reverse complement.
CTAGAATACTGTCTAACACTTGATGGCTGCTCTGTCAAGTCTTCGTTGTCGGTTAGGAACCTGGGTGTGCTCTTTGATACCAATCTTTCATTTGAAAGTCACGTGTCTAGTATCTGTAAAACCGCATTTTTCCATCTTAAAAATATATATAAATTATGCCATATGCTCTCATTGACAAATGCGGAACAATTAGTTCATGCGTTCATGACATCAAGGCTAGATTATTGTAATGCTCTACTGGGTGGTTGCCCTGCACACTTAATAAACAAATTACAGCTGGTCAAAAATGCAGCAGCTTGAGTTCTTACCAGAACCAGGAAGTATGACCATATTAGCCCTATTCTGTCAACACTGCATTGGCTCCCTATTAAACATCGTATACATTTTAAAATATTGCTGATTACTTACAAAGCACTAAATGGTTTATCTCCGCAGTACTTGAGCGAGCTCTTAACGCATTATTGTCCTTCATGTCTATTGCGATCTCAAAATTCCGGCCAGTTGATAATACCTAGAATATCAAAATCAACTGGTGCCGGTAGATCCTTCTCCTATTTAGCACCAAAACTTTGGAACAGTCTTCCTACCATTTTCCGGGAAGCAGACACACTCTGTCAGTTCAAAGCTAGACTAAAAACATTTCTTTGACCTAGCATACACATAACACATTATAGACTTCTATAATTCAATGTTAGGCTGCATAGATTAGGTCAGCCAGAACTGGGAACACTTCCCATAAATCCTGATGTACTCATTACATCATAAGAAGAATGGCATCTACGCTAATTTTAGTGTTTTTGTTTATCCCGAGGTTTTCCTGCAGCCTGCCAGATCCAGGCTGTATCCAGATCTGATGAAGGACCTGCGCCTGGACCCGATGTCATAGCGGGGTGCTAAAGTGCCAAATAGTTTCTCCTTATGGAGGATCCCTTTACTACTCTACAGATAAAGCGTTGTCGGGAGAATTCGGTTCGTGTATCTACCCCAGTGTCGTGTTAGCGGCCCCTAAATTAATAACAAATGATCTGGAAAATAACTTTATTCAATAACTTTTATAAAGCCAAAACAATCTCTGTTACTTTAAACTATCCTTGTATCTCTGTAAAGCCGCTTTGGAACAATCTACATTGTTAAAAGCGCTATGTCCGAATACTGCAATAATCCGTCATCAATGAAAATTAAAAACAGCTTTATTTCAAAAAAATAAAAATTTAATTTGAAATTTAAATTAGAGTAAAGAGTTCATTTTCTGGTGTTGAATTTCAAGAGATTAACACTGCTAGTGTAAACCGCAGCCTCTGGCTGGTGAAAATATGTAGAGTTAAATCTAAATAACGCTGAGAGAGTGTAATTAGTTACATCCGGGACATTTACGCGCTGGGCGCGACTTTTTTCACAGACGCCATTATCTTTGACTCGCGATGCAAGGCATACGAGGAGGGAAGACGCAGATATTAAGTGTTTCATTGCATTTATATATGGATTTTATAACATCATATTGTTTTATAACAATATTTATGTGCTGTGCACGGCTAAACCGCTCTCAAAGAGGCATTTTCGTTGACACACGATGCGGAGCAGACCAGGATGAGGTTGCTTTTTAACAGGGAAACGACGAAAGTAAGTGTTTTATCTAATTTACAATATGTATTTTATAACATATTGATTTATAGCGATATTTAAATGCTCTACGCGCTTAAACGAGCCGAAATTTTTCTCAAAGGCGAAATCTTCTTTGAGAGCTAACGACGAGGAGGTTTGCTTGTAACGTTAACAGGGAAAACACCGAAAGTAAGTGTTTTTAGCCTAATTTACAACATGTATTTCATGGCATTATATTGTTTTGTAATGATATTTATGTGATGTGCGCGCCTAAACCTTTATCACAGACTGGGCCCTACATCTTCTTTGACTCGTGACGCAGTGCAGACACGGAATTTGCTTTTAACAGTGAAAACACCAAGCAAGTGTTTTAACTCATTTACAATACGTGTTTTATAATGTTATATTGTTTTATGACAATATTTGTGATGTGCAAATATCGTAAAGTATGTATCTATCCTCAAACTATTTTTTACTCTCATTTGCCAGCACACCTAGCGTATACAGTAACTGAAAAACAGAAGAACAACTCCACAAACCGCGGACCAACAATGCATGTGAAATTGTCACTTTATTTCCTTATTTGGAGGACCAATTTTCTTAGAATGGGTATGTAATAATTTCAGATTAAATATTTATGCAAAATGTATTTATCATATTAACTTTTGGTTAATGTTTGGATATGCTTTCATGTTTAAATGTATTGTTTTTGCTATTTGTGTTTGCTAGGAGCATTTCTATGATGCACCAAGTGGCTAAGGGTACCAGGCTTGGTGTTTAAAGACTGTACAGACTAGAACCTGGTGATGGTAAGATTTAACAGATAACATATGAGAGAATCATGGGCACAAACATAAAAAATAATCATAGCTTTGTTGTTATTTGGTATAACTAGATTTTCTGTGTTTCATAACACAGGAGTTTCACACTCTTTTTTTTTTTTTCTTTTTTTTTAAACCAATTGTTTTCATGATTTGACAGGTAGATGTTTTCTTGCTGTTTAATTTTAGACTCAACTGATTGGGAAATCTCTGCCCATCACCTGCCCCCAACATCACAAAGCCACAAGAAGGGAACAAAGATTCTTCCGGCAGCTGACTATTTAGTAATATTTCTTAAGGTGTGTGTCTTAATTTATTCTCAAAGGGTTAGTTCACCCACAAATGGAAATTCTGTCATTAATTACTCACCCTCATGTCGTTCCAAACATGTAAGACTTTCTTTCATCTTCACAACACAAATGAAGATATTTTTTTTATGAAATCTGAGAGGTTCCTGTCCCTCCATTGACAGTCCACGCAACTACCACTTTCAAGCCCCAGAAAGGTATAAAGGTACACCAATATGGTTTATCCATTTTGCAACACGAACTGGAGGTAAGCAACAGTAATTTGTAGCTAGTTTGATATCTACAGAACTTAAAGATCTCCCTCTTTTCGTTTTCTTTCTTGCTGTATTAAAGATGAAATGGTTAAACTTCTGTTTTCGTGCAGGCGAAGTGAGGGAAAAAAGCTCTGCTTCAAAGTGCGATATAGTCACGAGGAGCGACCAAATTTCTGACATGCCAGAAATTCATCCGACCATCCGATTGCCTGTCAGGAGAGGTTAATCGTCTCTCGTTTCCCCCTGTACACTTCACGAACACTGCACGACAAACGACGCACGACAAAGCTGAAAATCGGCCATACCCGAAAAAGAGTCGCACGAGTCAGAATTCGGCTCAAAATCGGACGAAAATCGCAGTGTATGCCCGCCTTTACAGGCAAAGACTCCCAAGACTCTCACCTATATTTCACTAAGTCTAGCACATTTTGAGTATTGCAAGAGAGAAATAAAGATGAGCAGGGAACTGCAACAAGCACTGTAAGTGAGAAAAACAGATATCCATGTTTAAGTTTCATTATTAAACCAATTATGGCTTGTTAAATTGTTATATTCAAGAGAAAGAACACATAGCATAATCCTACATTTATAGGGGTTTCAGTTAAATTATACTTTCAAAACTGTTTGTGTGCTTAGTTTAATCCTTACACACAGCTAATTACTTAAGTACTATAATTACATGACAAATAAATTTAGTTCACCCACAATGAATTCAACTGGATTAATTGGTCCCACCGCAAGTTCTTTGTAACATCCATGAAATTGCCAAATGGCTGGTCCTTCCAAAGAAAGTTTTTTTTATTTTTTATATAATTGCATTACTCCATGTGATACCAATTATCACTGGAATCAAGAGATATCAGATATCAGCTTCCCATGTCTCCCTAAGCCAAACAAAAATTTAATAGACGTGTTTCTTTAAAGTCATCCCCATCATTAAAATTAATTTAAACCCTTGGTTGAGTGGGAACAGCCCAGAGCAACTTACCAGCTGCCTTAAAACATCCCTGACCATATCTGTGTACCCTAGTGGCTAGTTTGGATATTGATGTGAAACTGCCTGCCAGCTTGCCTCATCTCTGGCCACTTGCCAGCAACAGGAAAGAAATAATTATACTAAAGGCCTAACCCTCAATGATTAAGATGCTGCCATTCAAGTAGATGGATGAACCCATTTTCAGGCTTGTTTGTTGAACTACATATATAGATAACAAAAAAAACACTATGATCTATCATAATCCTCTGAATCACCACATGTATTTTCCAGTGCAAACATTTATGTTTACATCTTTTTGAAAAGCACAAGTATATTATATTATATTATATTATATTATATTATATTATATTATATTATATTATATTATATTATATTATATTATATTATATTATCACTTGCACACCAAAATCTGAAATTATATGCCTCCAATTATCCTTTGAGGGTGGTTTGATTGGCTGCATCTGGTTTTCCAAAACAACTCCTACACTGCACACAAGACACACAACTAGTGTGTTTCTTCTGCTTTGTCTACAGCAGAATTAGATATAATAAGTTGGAACAAAGCAAGCACTGGTCTATGTATTCATCTTATAATTTTCTTCTCTTTTTCTTTCTTTCTGTAGGATTCCTGCTGTTTTTTGGGAGCTGCTCTAAATTTTGAAGGGAGGGGGGTGTTAGCGTATCACAGTCACAACTGAAGCTTTGCACCATTTTTCAAGTCATCTGAGCCACTTCGCCTCAGTTTGCCTCTTCTCCCAGTCTCTCCCAACCTGCCATACACATACTCAACCTCCCACAGTGTAATCACATTCAGAACCCAAAAGGCACAGACCAAGTCAGTACTGAAAAACTGAGCAAAAACTTCAAGCGGCTGTTGTTTGAGACTGACTAGTTCTCTGAAAATATTGCCCTCTAGAATTCACTCTGTTCAGAATGCCGGTGCTGTCAGTCGATCGAGATGGGCAACGGAGCACGTGTGAGATAAGGCGGTTGTTTCAGTGGACTTATATCTTCGACCTTCCATCATTTCCCAGCACATTTGACCACAACTTGTCCTGCAAAGTGCCCATGTTTGCCATTACCGGGATGCTATTTTAAATGTTATAAAAACCAGTTTGGGGACGAAGGCTGGCGTAGGGTTACAACTAGGAGCTCCGCGATCAATCTCGGGCCTTTTTCCTCTCTCGCTCCATCTCTCCCTCAGGTTGTTGAAACACACATAAAAACCGCATATTAGGTAACATAGACCCATTTAGAAAGCAATTTAAAGCACTCCGCAACCGTCGCTGCTGGTGAAGAAGTCTAGCCTCTTAATTATCCTGTATCAGTGTTACAGAAAATGCTTCCAAATATTACTCTTTGTTTTCCTGCTGTCAGCCTCCAGCTTATGTAGCAGTCTTTTAAGTATCTCCTTGTGTTAGACTAAGGTTTCCAACATGGAGAGAAAAAGCAGAAGGTCTCATTGTTTGCCCTATGCCACAAATTGCATTTTACAGGCATTTAAATATTTCTGAAGAATTTCAGATAAATCCAAAGCATGCACAGATAAAAAACTATTCTGTGGATATTAGTGTGATTGCGCTTACAAGCACAGACCAGTGAACTAATGCACTTATCTATTCCATGCATTCCATGCCGATGGTCCTCATTCCCATATAGGCTGATCATTTCCATGTGTCATTCCCCACTCAAAACGCTTCCCTAAACACCAAGGAGAAATTCTGAAAACCAGACAATCTAGCAGCCACTTACCAAGGAGGAACATTTTCAATCTGCTTAACTCCTACCACTGAATTTAATTTTAATTAAACAGTTAATGAGCCATGGGATTAATGCCAATGGCTTTTTAAAGCAAACATCTATAAATCATTAAGGCCTCATTTGGAAGTGGAAAAGGAAATGTGCCTGTGGCAGACTGGGATCCTCTCCCCTCTCTAGGGCCTAGTGAACCCAAGCCCACGCGTCCACAGTGCGACATCATACAGGCAGGGCTATTGAGTAGCCCATGTTTAGTACGCTGTACAGGCATCTCTCTTTTCCTCCATTTCACTCACACAGCAAGAGCTAAAAAGAGCCACAGATGGGACTCAAGCACAACAAACCTTTCTCCCTGACATTGCCTCCACATACTAAAGGTCAGCAGCGGGGGAACGGCATGATGATGGGGGTCCTATATGGGGCAACGCTGGCAGAGTTAGTATGACCAAATGAGCTTCCTTCCACACTGCTGGAGCCCTCTAATACAGGCCTGGACACTGCTGAATGAAAGGAAAGGAAATGAACACATGGTCAGAGCTTTTTCTGAAAATATAGCAGTACTTAAGTTTTGCATCATGTTGCTTCCTATGACAACTAAAATAAAATGTTGCTGTAAACATCAAAAATGTGTAAGCTCCATCACAAGCCTTTTTATTCTTTCTACAATAAATCACACAAATGAAAGGATCCATTTATGAGAAATAGATCAGCTTTTACTAAAACGGACATAAAGCCATTTGAATCATAAACAGATAAACTTAAATATTTTTGTACATTTTAATAAAAATCTGGCTAATGTGATTTTTTTTTATTTTTGATTTCCCCAAAATATCAACTTCAAATCGCCCACACATCATATCGCCTCTAAAGGAATGCAATCAACATCTTAATGCTATGTCCGATGGGGCTCTCATTTGTAACAATTAGTGCTCAGTCACATGCATGCTTCATGGCTTAAATCCAATTTAAAGCATCAATGTCTTAATAAGTCAGCTTCTAATCATAACTGCTGGCACAGCATCCAATCCCGTAATGACCCATAAATTCTGCTTCATGACTCCATTGATCATCACCCTCAGACGAGATGAGCCAGTTAATATTATCATGATGTACTTTCATCTTAAGTATTCATTCATGATTACACTGCACATGTATCAGCATCACTGGTTACTCACTAGCTTGTGGCTTTAACTAGCAAACACACACACACACACACACACACACAGACAGTCACTCAAAAGGATTGATTTTAGACCTACAGCTTCTCTTATACAACAATATTCATATTTGTGTAGTTCATCATATATTGTATAATATATGGGCCAGAGAAGAAAAATCATGTTGCATAAGTCAAACTCAGTTAAACAGCCTAATTCACATTGCATTTTAACGAAAGGTCAGATGAAAAACTTTAAACAAAATGTTTAAGTGTTTTAATCAAAATATTGTCCAGCAGTGTTGCTTCAAAGAAAATATCTGCCAAATGAATTTTAATGGAGAAATTTAGAGATTCCAAAAAATAAGAGAATTGTCAATGACAAACCAAAATTTTTGTTTTTTTTTAAAGGGACAACAGAGAGAGGAGGGCATTACCCAGATACATCACCAAAGCTTTTCCAGCTCATTGATGTAACCTAAATTAAAGGAAATTTTGCCTCGAGGTATGCAGTCTTACTTTTGAGTCTTAAATTGGGCTGCTAAGTCTTTATGCAACTGACTTTAAAAGGCCAGTCTTATTAAGTTTTAAACAACTAACATGCAAAACTAATCTAAAACAGTTTTATGCAATGGGCCCCGATTTCATTTTGGAATTGTGCTTTTTTTTTTTTTTTTTTTTACTCCTTTGATTTATTATAACTCTAAGTCTGAGTGTTCATTGGATTTCATGCTGCTAAATTTGGATACCAAGTACCTGACAGCTCACACAAATGCACCACATGCACACAAACATAATACCCCCACACCAGCCAGACTGTGTGATGGAGGCTCCTTACTGCTTCCAAGTGTTTTTGCTAGTTATTGTACATTTTGCACACACACACACACAAAATTAGAGTACAGAAAAGAAAATCAATTTCAAACTTTTCAATTTGACAGATTTAATGACTGTAGACCCCCCACCACCCACCTGTGGGTAATATATTTTGTGATTTTTACACAGAGAGCTATTGTATTATAAAAAGAATTGAATTCCCAGTCTCCAGTGGCCTGTGCTAAATTTACCTTAAACTAAATCACCAAAGCCTACTGGTGCTTGACAGTGAAGGCAGGTGCACAGCCTCCTCTCGGCTATTGCCAGAGAAGGCAAGCCACTCTCTTTTTTTACATGCCTTTATATATATTATCAATTTAACCTTTTTTCTTTTGATTTTCTAAAAGTCAAACAACATGACACTGGGAACTATTTTACATATACATACTGTATATAGATGTCACATTCCCTTGAATGTTTCATTCCTCAGAATTCAGAGCCCTCCTCATTTTCCCCCGCCAATTCCTTTTGATCTCTTCTCTTTTGGGTTGACAGTCCATAGCAACTTTTGCCAGTTCTAGTGATTTTCAGAGGACAGGCTGATTCTTCCAGCTTGCCATCAAGAAAATGAAGTTGACTTTGACTGAAAACAGCATCAATGGCCCTGGCTTTTTTCCTGACGAAAGTGGTGTCTAGTGAAGTGTTAACAGTCCTGACACTGCTAGTTTTATGTGTGTCTTGGCATGTCTTCCTGTGAGTCAAACCCCTGACGCATATTTTGTGATAAATAAATAAAGCCAGTGGAGAGGAACAAATACATACTCCAAATAGAAGCTGACAGCTCACAAGCTAGTAGATGGAGCCCTCTCTCTTTTCTGCTGACTAGTACAGGCCGATGAGAGCAGCACAGAGAGTCTTGAATGAGATTTCTAGGGCCCTCTGTCCCACTCATAAGACCAAGACAGGCCCCAGGAGACCGCAGAGCTACTATTAAGTGGCCTTCGACAAGACAACAAGCCATTCATGTAGAGATGAGCACACCTTCTGGGGAAGGTGAAGGGTTTAAGAGCAGAGATGGATGTTTTAAATAATAATGACTCACTTTTAGGGTTTATCGCTCCATTTTTCCTCTTTTCCCATTCCCTGAGGGAGGGCATTCGTTAAGCATGATGATTGATAATCTAATGTCGCCAGCGCACTTGTTCACCTTTGGTCTTGTATGCAGTAGGACTAATTGCAAAACTGTCATACAGATCTTGTGCCTAAACTCACCATTTTTACAGTCCTGTCAAAAAGTGAGAAGCACTGCATTACACGGACGATTAGCCATAATTCCCCAGCTGAAAGAGGAGACCTCAGGCAGACTCCATAATCTACACTCAACACCCCCCACACACACACCTCCATTGCAAAGCACCCAGCTTTGTCATAAAATGACATTACAATATGCCTTTTCTGACTTGAACCGGTGTCTTGAGACTGCCTGGTAATGGCCTTGTAAATCACACATCAACTTTTACACTTCCTCATCCGATAAACAGCCTCCCAGATGATTCTGGTGGAGCAATATCCAGCAAAATCAGAAGCTGGAACACTGGTCTACTAGACGTTCGAGATTCTAATGTGCTTTATTCAACAACTTCACTGAGTTAAAAGTGTTCCTGTAGCTCAAACTGTAGAGAGCATATTGTGATAGCAAGACCAAGGTCATGGGTTCAGTTGCCAGGGAATTTATACTCTGATTATCTAATTTCATATATTTTAAAATGCAATTTATTCATGTGATGACAAAGCTGAATATTCAGCAGTCATTACTCCAGTCTATAGTGTCACATGATCATTTAGTAATCATTATAACATGCTGATTTGCTGCACACGAAACATTTATTCTTATTATCAATGTCAAAAACAGTTGTGCTGCTCAATAAAAATACATTTAAAAAAAATCAGAATTATTTGATGAAAGTACTTTACTGTTCCTTTTGATCAATTCATAATGCTTCTTTAAATAAATCTGTATATATCCATCCTTGAGCAGATGTATGGAATAAAACATTATGGATTATACAATTATGGATTTTTTAGAATTTATTAGAATTTTTAGGACTGTTTAGTATTTTGAAAGCTATCTATCGATATATATATATATATATAAGTGCAGGTAAATTGCAGCAAACAGAGAGTGGTTACAACAATTTGAGATAAGTGGATTTATTTTAGGCATTTAACTATGATTAAATGGTTCATTTAACAGGTTTAGGAAATGTACACTTTATTTTTCAATAATGTGCTCAACAGCACAACACAGTTTGGGGTAGAAGATCCTGATTTTCAAACGATGTTATGGTCAAATTTTTAAACATTATTCACATTCCTCCGTTTGAAAAACGAGACAAAAAAAAAAGAGTATTCTGTATTTTGACAGCAGCTGGGGGATTTGAAACCTCTGTTGAAACAGTCCAGCTCCTAAAATATTCTCCATGACATTTATGCATTTTATTAGGATGACAAGAGCACGGCAGTTGTGGAATAGAAGGACAACGCAAACCTTTGTGAATCCAGTGTTCTTACAAGTCCTGTTTGCGGCCTTGAGATTCTGAACAATGACGTCTCCTGTTTCACTCCAAGTGCTTGCCATCTGTAACAGTGGTGGATGTTATTTGTAATTATGCTGAGTGTGTCTCTCTGAAGCCACATGTGCTCTGACTGTTCCAGTCCTCCTCCGGACGACATTGAATGAATGTGTCCTCATCTGTGATGTTGACACGATTAACTTTCACCCACTGCATGTACTGTGTCACCACAGTCTTTAATCATCCCTCTGTCCCCGTGCCCTCAACCACACCTCCTCTCCTCCCCTCCAGCACATCAGTTCTTCAGAGGGCATGCCCTTAAATATTGCCTACCTTTAGATCGGGACGGCAGAGAAACCGCCAATTACCCATATTCAGTGTCCCAACAACAAATTGACCATTATTTATGTGCTGCTCTTTTCATTGTTCCAGCAAGACAGCTTTTACAGGGAAGAACAAATCTAAAGTGAAAGCTTAAAGCACTTGAAATGGTGCTCCCTCTCACACAATTTTACCTTCAGTCTTTCTTTCTTTTTACACCCTCCTCCCTTTTTCCTTTGCTCATTTTTTTTTTTCATAGGTGTGCTGTGGAACGCTTCTCTACTTGCCCGCTTATTGTGCTAAAGTAATTACTCCAGAGAAGAAGCTCATGAAGTGGAGAATTTCAAATGATTTCTCCATATTCATGGAGAGTGAAGCATGGAATATAGAAAACGATAAATTAGAAATGTATTTACAGAGAACCTGATGAGGAAGGTTAAAACGATTAGGCCCAATGGCTTTGCCAAGGAGTCTAAGGCAGACTCCACGTGAGCTCTCTTCCTCTGATTGGTGCCCCCTGCTGAAAACGGTAATAATGCGGTTCTCTCCTCACAGTACTGAGCATCAGCAGGATATTTACTCCATGCAGGCTTCTCAGGTTATTGAGAGGGTATTTTGGCACAGCAATGTCCTATCTTGCATTTGGAAAAGGTCTCTCTACTGGATGGTTGGATGATTGCTTTCCTCCAATTAACCCCTTCTTTTTATCCCCTCATTCATAAAGTGCAATAAGCTTTATTAAAAATAGTTAATTTTCCAAACCTTTGCAAATTTATATTTGCCTATTGTGTTAAAAAGCCTAGTGGATATTGGTCTAGTGTTAACTGCATTGATGTGTTATTATTATTTGAATTTCAGCAAGCAATATTAAGAGAGCATTAAACATGTGCATGCACACATATCCCATCCCCCAACTTAATTTCATCACATTTCTATCTCCCCCACACATGCATACACTTTAAAAAATTTCTAGAAAGAAAGAAATGAAACAAGGAATTTGATTCATGCAGACATAAAATATATTACATCTGTCAATCAAGAATGAAGATACATTAAAAGTGTTTAGAATATTTGGACAAAAGTTTGCTTCCTGTGGTCTGATCCAAAGGCCCCTGCATACAAGTTCATCTAATTTTACTCATCCTCTCTTGATGTTTTTACCATCATAATCCATATCCGATCAACGGGTAAACTGCTTCTTTTTTTTTTTTCATAATAAAAAAAAAAAATATATATATGTATATATATATAAATAAAAAAAAAATGTTTATTTAGCTGTGCTCTGAAATATATAATCAGATATGTCAGTCAGGGGTTAGTTTCCCCTACATTGGTGTAACTGCTTAACTACAGTACCATAATACGATGCATTGCTGAAGAAATGTGTCTTTAAACTATGTTGGTTAATGATGTCTTTTTTTTTTTTTTGCTGTAAATTACGGACATGGCATCTGAGGACTTTTTTTGGAGGATTTCCATTTCAATCATAGGCTCCTTCTTATGTACTAGAGCACTTATGCACATGCACATTCTTCAAAAAAGGGGCTTAAAATCTCTTGACAAACTAAAAGGTGTAAATGAAATTTATATTCAAAATAAAATATATAGATTGTACTGAATGTCAGCTTACTTATGTTGGTCCACATGCCGTGCAAACAAGAAATGTCTCTAACCATCTAACCATGGTTCCCTTTCAGTCTGTCACATTTGACATTACGTAAGAACGGTACATAGAACGGTAACTGACGAATTGGGATCTCGCCAGGAAGCCCAATCATCTTCAAATGTAACTAAACGAGCCAATGGACATTGGTGTGGAAGATTTGCAGTGTGGGTATAAATACAGAAGCACGTGCAATCGCACTTCAGCATTTCCCCTTGGAGCCGAGCCTGTGTGTTCCTGCAAAGAAGCTGCAATCTCTGTTTGAGTGTGCTACGGTAGAAGCTCTATTCCAGTGTTGTTGTGACGGTGCTACAGAGGTGTACTTGGTAAACTGTCTTTCGAAGTCGAGGATGGTTGGACTCCTCTCGCTTTAGAAAGTTGTTCTGCTGAGTCCTCCGCTCACCTGAGCTCCAGTAGGCAGTGACATCACGTGTTCAAGAAGGGCTCTTCAGCACTTAAAGAGCAATTCCTAAAAGAGTTAACACGGGTGTGATATTGAGTCTTTTTCAAGATGACATTCCACCCTTGTGTTTCTGGATGCGGTCGGTACCTGGCTCCGTCTGACAGTCATGATCGGTGCCTCATGTGTCTGGACATCAAACACGCTGAGACGGCTTTTGTGGATGAGTCATGCACCCATTGCGGGAAGATGACCAGCACAGTGTTGCGGTCAAGACTCAATTACCTCAAATGAGGTGGAGTCCTCTCTGGTAGGTTTGAGTCCTACGGGGCTGTGTTGTCCCCTTCGGAGAGTGTAGCGTTAGTCGAGTCAGACCCAAAGCTGACGCCCATGCTTTCCCGGGCAGCTGATAGCGTCAGAATCTAGTGGAGGCCTCCACTGTGTCCCAAACCCTCAAGGCTGGACGATTGGTTTCTTGGGCGGCCCGCACTGACCATCAGCGTACCACTCCAGTGCCTTTCTTCCCGGAGGTGCATGAAGAGGTTTCCAGGTCATGGAAGGCACCTTTTTCTGCCCAAAACCCAGCTGGTTCCTCTTCCACCCTCATTACCCTTGATGGCAGGGCGGCCAAGGGGTACATGGAGATCCCCCTGAAGGAGCACACTGTCACGATGCAACTGTGTCCGCAGAGCACTGGCGCCTGGCATCGCATGTCGCAACTCGCCCACCATCTCCTCCTATGGAGTCAGGAGTATCTGAGTTCGCTTCATGCCGTTCATATTCCGGGAAGGCTCAATCGTGTAGCCGACGAGCTCTCACGACAACCGGCGCTTCCGGGGGAATAATGACTCCATCCCCAGGCGGACCAGCCCGTGTCTTTCCCTTGGTAGAGCTCACTCTGCTGTCTCTGCCAGTATTTATCTCCACCCTCAATCAGGTTGGATCTACCCCAGAGACCTTCCATATGTAGCACTGCCCTAATGGCCAGTCCATATTTGTAATTTTTCAAATCATATTTGCCTCAGTAGCATTCTCTCCACTTGGAAAAGGCACGCTTTCCCAGTGTTATCTAGTAGTCTCACTGAGTTGGTCAGAAGGAACAGCAGTGATCAACCTTCTCTGCATAAAGCCCTATTCCATCTTCCGCCCCAGCAGGTGCGGGGGTGTCAGGTGTCTTACGCAGAGTGCTGGAAGGGTCATCTACACCAATGTCATAAAATAGTGCTAGAGATGGGTCTACTGGAGCTTCAGCCTTGGACAGTTTATCAAGCCAGCCTCACAGGGGGGCCGACCACTTGATGTCACTGCCTACTGGAGCTCTGGTGAGAGGAGGCCTCACCAGAATGACTCTCTATAGCAGGGATGGGCAACTTCGGTCCTGGAGGGCCACTGTCCTACAGAGTTTAGCTCCAACCCTGAAAAAAATCACCTGCCTGTAATTTTCTAGTAATCCTGAGGACCTTGATTAGCTTGTTCAGGTGTGTTTGATTAGGGTTGAAGCTAAACTCTGTAGGACAGTGGCCCTCCAGGACCGAAGTTGCCCATCCCTGCTCTATAGCGAGAAGAGGCCAACCACGCTCGACTTTAAAGACAAGACAGTTACCAAGGTGGCCTCACAGAGGGCCGAACACTTGATGTTAGAGTCTGACTGGAGCTCAGGTGAGCGGAGGCCTCAGCAGAACGACTCTCCAAAGCGAGAGGAGGCCAGTCAATCTCAACCTCAAAGACAGTTTATCAAGGCAGCCCCACAGAGGGCCGAACACTTGATGACAATGCCTACTTGAGCTAAGGTGAGCAGAGGACTCAGCAGAACTACTCTCTATAGCGAGATGGGTCCAACCATGCTCAACCTCAAAGACAATTTACCAAGGCGGCCTCATGGAGGGTCGAACACTTAATGTCACTGTCTGACTGGAGCTTATGGGAGCAGAGGCCTCAGCAGAACGACTCTCCAAAGAGAGAGGAGGCCAGCAAAACTCAACCTCAAGGACAGTTTATCAAGGCGGCCCCACAGAGGGCCGAACATGTGATGTCACTGCCTACTGGAGCTCAGGTGAGCGGAGGACTCAGCAGAACGACTTTCTAAAGCGAGATGAGTCCAACCATCCTCGACTTCGAAAGACAGTTAACCCAGACAGCTTCACAGAGGGCCAAACATTTGATGTCACTGTCTAACTGGAGCTCAGGTGAGTGTAGGCCTCAGCAGAACGAGAGGTCAAAGGTCAAACAAACTCAACATCAAGGACAGTTTTTCCAAGGCAGCTTCACAGAGGGCTGAACACTTGATGTCACTGTCTAACTTGAGCCTAGATGAGCAAAGGCCTCAGCAGAATGACTCTCTACAGCAAGAGGAGGCCAGCCACACTCAATTTCAAAGACAGTTTATCAAGGTGGAAGTATAGGAGGAGGAAGGGAGATGTTTTTTTTTCCCTTTAGTGTGGGACAGATTTCTGCCACCCAAACGCTTTGCTTCAATAACCTCCCTCAAATCCTTCCTAGCATTCCTCTGGTCCCGCCTCTTTTCAGACTCTGCCTCTGGGACTGTGTGTGGTCCGCAGACTCAGGCGGCCCCAGGGACCCCCAAAGTTTGAGGCGTAGACCTGGAACTGCACGGTATTCGTTTTTTATATGCTGCAGACTTATATGCCCACTTCTATTTTTTTATGCCCACTTCTCTTTGAACCTATCGACCACCTCAACGGACGTGCCGAACAGCTCAGAGGGCAAGACTGGGACATTAAGAAGAAGGTGTTTCTCGCCCTCCCCGATGTCAGCAGGTTAATCCACAGATGCATCTCTGTGGCCAGAGAGTGAGATCTGTGGTATGACGCAGCTCAGTCACCGCTTCATGGGAAAGACCCTGGGCGTTATGTAGGTCTTTCAGCAGGTCGGCCTGTTAGTCCTGCAATATTTCCTGGTCACGAACATATCCCCAATGGGAGGCACTGATGCATATCCATTCGCATAATTCACATGGTGAAAAGAGACAAACGCGAGACGAAAATGGTTTCTTCCAGGACCTCGGCGTGGAGGTCCGGCAGAAACGGAAGACTCACTGGAACTGGGCAGCTATGGCCAGCCAAGAAACGCTTGTCAAGTCTACCGCGAGCTAACTGTGGCTTCTCGTGCTTCCAGGGAAGATCTCTGCAGGCAGGCTGAGAGGGCTCCATTGATATGTCTTTACCCTCAGCAACCGCATCCTGCTTTTCCTGGCTCGAAGCCAGAAGATCACTATCCGCTGGATAGGATGATTCAAGACACAGAACGTCCAAATCAAGTGGAACGCTAGCGTCGGCGGCAGAAGACAGAGAAATAGACATACCTCACGCGAATTCCTCCGACCTTGCAACCATAGTTGCCTAACAATCCTTTTGGGAAGCGCACCCCAGCATGGGTATAGCCGCAGTATCACCTATAGTCCTGGTAGAGTTGCAGTGTATGAAGCTAAAACACATTTTAAAGTGAGGGTCCCATGACCTTTGTAACATTCCCATAATAACGTTTACTTTTAAAGATGACGGCTTTAGGAGAGAGTAACAGAACATTTGACTATATATATTTTTAAGGGATAGTTCACTCAAAAAATGAAAAATTACTCACCCTCATGTCATTCCAAATACTTTTATTACAGTGGGTACGGAAAGTATTCAGACCCCCTTAAATTTTTTCACTCTTTGTTATATTGCAGCCATTTGCTAAAATCATTTAAGTTCTTTTTTTTTTTCCTCATTATTGTACACACAGCACCCCATATTGACAGAAAAACACAGAATTGTTGACATTTTTGCACATTTATTAAAAAAGAAAAACTGAAACATCACATGGTCCTAAGTATTCAGACCCTTTGCTCAGTATTTAGTAGAAGCACCCTTTTGATCTAATACAGCCATGAGTCTTTTTGGGAAAGATGCCACAAGTTTTTCACACCTGGATTTGGGTATCCTCTGCCATTCCTCCTTGCAGATCCTCTCCAGTTCTGTCAGGTTGGATGGTAAACGTTGGTGGAAAGCCATTTTCAGGTCTCTCCAGAGATGCTCAATTGGGTTTAAGTCAGGGCTCTGGCTGGGCCATTCAAGAACAGTCACGGAGTTGTTGTGAAGCCACTACTTCGTTATTTTAGCTGTGTGCTTAGGGTCATTGTCTTGTTGGAAGGTGAACCTTCGGCCCAGTCTGAGGTCCAGAGCACTCTGGAGAAGGTTTTCGTCTAGGATATCCCTGTACTTGGCCGCATTCATCTTTCCCTCGATTGCAACCAGTCGTCCTGTCCCTGCAGCTGAAAAACACCCCCACAGCATGATGCTGCCACCACCATGCTTCACTGTTGAGACTGTATTGGACAGGTGATGAGCAGTGCCTGGTTTTCTCCACACATACCGCTTAGAATTAAGGCCAAAAAGTTCTATCTTGGTCTCATCAGACCAGAGAATCTTATTTATCACCAGCTTGGAGTCCTTCAGGTGTGCTTTCATGCGTCTTGCACTGAGGAGAGGCTTCCGTCGGGCCACTCTGCCATAACGCCCCGACTGGTGGATGGCTGCAGTGATGGTTGACTTACTACAACTTTCTCCCATCTCCCGACTGCATCTCTGGAGCTCAGCCACAGTGATCTTTGGGTTCTTCTTTACCTCTCTCACCAAGGCTCTTCTCCCCCGATAGCTCAGTTTGGCCGGACGGCCAGCTCTAGGAAGAGTTCTGGTCGTCCCAAACGTCTTCCATTTAAGGATTATGGAGGCCACTAGTGATGAGTCGTTCATGAACGGGGACTCGGAAGTTAAAGTAATTTTTTTATGTTCCCTGTAAATTATTTTTGACTGCATTATAATGATTTCTTAATTCAGAATATGATCAAGATTGCGTAGGTGGATGTGTTGGGGGAATTTGCCTGTTAAAAGTATAACATTTAAAGCCCCTTAAATGAACGAAATGACTCGAAAAAAGATTAGTTCATTTTGATGAACGAGATCGAACAAGAGAGTCAGTAAAATGATCCGAACTTCCCATCACTAGAGGCCACTGTGCTCTTAGGAACCTTAAGTGCAGCAGAAATTTTTTTGTAACCATGGCCAGATCTGTGCCCTGCCACAATTCTGTCTCTGAGCTCTTCAGGCAGTTCCTTTGACCTCATGATTCTCATTTGCTCTGACATGCACTGTGAGCTGTAAGGTCTTATATAGACAGGTGTGTGGCTTTCCTAATCAAGTCCAATCAGTATAATCAAACACAGCTGGACTCAAATGAAGGTGTAGAACCATCTCAAGGATGATCAGAAGAAATGGACAGCACCTGAGTTAAATATATGAGTGTCACAGCAAAGGGTCTGAATACTTAGGACCATGGGATATTTCAGTTTTTCTTTTTTAATAAATGCGCAAAAATATCAACAATTCTGTGTTTTTCTGTCAATATGGGGTGCTGTGTGTACAATAATGAGGAAAAAAATGAACTTAAATGATTTTAGCAAATGGCTGCAATATAACAAAGAGTGAAAAAATTAAGGGGGTCTGAATACTTTCCGTACCCACTGTATGTTCCACATAATAAAGAAAGTCATACAGGTTTGGAATGACATGAGGGGAGTAAATGATGACAGAAATGTCATTTGTGGGTGAACTGTCCCTTTACTGAGACCTGTTAATCTTACAATATGGTGGTACATTTCTTTGAATGTGCACACTGTGTCAGTTACTACCCAAAGTAACACTTCAGTGTTTGAGAATCCATCTGAACATGTCCTCACAAATAACCTTCTGTTGAGGAATATGATCATTCATAATAACACCTTCAAATTCTTATTTGAATCTTGAGTCGACATGATTCATTACCCATCATACTGTAGGATTATTAGCTATTAGGATGCTATTAGGATGATTAGCTCCCATAAGCAGTGGGTCCATCATAACAAGCACATAGAACATCGCAAATTTTAAAGCAGAATTTAACCATGGATGCAATGTTATTTTCATAAAATGAGGTTTTATGCTACACAAAAATTTACAAGAGCACATTTTGGCTTATTTCGTTAGAAGAAAGTAATGATGATCATTTGTCTATTGAATGTAAAGTAATAGAAAAGCATTTTGACATTGTAAAATGTTTTTCATGCATAGAAAATATTTCTTTAAATAAATAATAATTACATTATGAAAGCCCTTAGAAAATAAATACTGTCTGCAGCCTTGCTGACTAAAGTGAGGTGAAGACCATGGCATCATCTTCCTTCTCATTAATTTCACATCTATAGTTTGCTTAAAATGTAATTAACAGAATAGTGTAAAGATCAATGTGTTGTTAAATTATGCTGGCTCCCGTTTGATGTCTGTGTTGAAGTAGGCTAAATGTCTTGTCAGCTCTTTTGAGCATTATATTGCATGTAATATTTTAACCAAGCCATTTATTGCAAGGGCATTCCATGACCGTGGCTGCAGTCCTCTCCACAAGGGTGACTGTTAAATCCCTTAAAAAAAAATAATAAAAAAAAATTCTAATAATAATAATAATAATAATTCTCCAGCAGCAGAATGATAATTTTAAGACACACAGTAGCACCACAACAACTTTCTGACAGTTTCATCATACATTACTCCACCATCTCTTGAAATTGACATTGTTGGCTTTGATCAAAGCCAAAACAGAGCCGTGATATTCTGAAAGAAGTGTTTCATATGATTTCTGTGACAGACTGTATATCTTCAAAACACTACCAGTGCTTGAAGGGATACACTCTGTATGCATGTGATCTGTTATAGAAAAAGAGAGACGACAGAAGAGAGAGAAGGAGAGATAGAGAATGGGAAAGATTATAATAGAGAGAGGGAGAATATAACCATGCTAAAAGCAAGATGTGAGAATGACCATTTGTAAGCGCAGAGGAGAGACAGTGGTCAGTCTGAGGACACCACATCTGAAATGAATCCCAGCCCATTTGTATCACCAATGGAATGAGAGTCTAATTCTTACACACACATGATGAATATACGGTATTAAGGTTCGGACATAGAAAATGAATGGCTTACAATACAACTCGGCAAAAGTGGTGATGTCTCCCCCCACAGTGTGAGAACTCCAGGCCTCTTGTGTTGGCTCTTTCCATTCATCATGATCAGGGCACAGTTTGAGGCACTGACCTGATTGGTGCGACATCTCCCATGTCACACTGGAGAATAGACACTTTCTTTGTCACCAAGAATACCATCAAGCTTGTTAGGAAGAAGATAACTCTCCCTTAGTGAAAGGGGAGCTATCTTGGGAGGACAACTCAAAAGCAGCCTTATTACAACTTTGTCATTCTATTGCTCTTCTTTTTCCTTTGCTGTGTTTTGTCTGCAATGGGAATTTGAAGAACTTTGATACAAAATATGCTGCTGCTTGTGGACACAGACAGTGGCTTAATGTTTAATTACTGAAGAACCTCTTACTGTCTCAATGGACTAAACCACTTAAACAACATAGTTCAAATCTCAAAAATTCCTTGAAAATAGTGTCAGTGTCATCAGAACTAATAACTAAGTTAAATTTTTATTCAAGAAAGATGAACAGAACAATAATTAAATGATTTTTCTTAAAACGTAGGCCTACATTTTACATGAGATTAATTAAATCAGACACACAACATACATGTAGGATTACATATTACATCTGTACAAAATGGTGCAAATGTACAAGTGAACTAAGTTACCTGCTATTTAGAATGTGCAAACAGTCATGTTCTGTTTCTTGTTTAGTTTCTAGTCTTAGTTGTCATTGGCTGTGTTTAACTCCACTTTTAGACATACACTCAAAAACTTCCTTAAGCGCTTCCCCTCAGGGGGAATCCCTACCACGATTTTGAAGTGGGTTCAACTTCGTCAAGTGGACAGGGGGAATTTATTTGGACAGACCGTTGACCCCTCAATTTTGACCAAGGGAGCAAGTCTACTCAACATGTATATTTCAGGCAGATCCAAAGACTACAATGCACAATGATTGTAATGTCACAGCAGTTTGCAGTTAATTTACCCCCACCCCACACAACTCTAATGTATGATATTGGAGTTATTTTGACATTTAACCGCATTTAATACTACTTATTAAATTAACTTACTTATTAATAAACTACCTTAAGCTGATTGTTTTTTTAAACAGTTATAGTTTTTTTTTGTATTGTTACCATTTTCGTTTGTGTATTTTGTAATATTTTATATAAATTCTAAAAAAATATATATATTTCTTTATATTTCATTTTTTAACAGCCCACGTAAACATACAGGCCTATAAAATGGTGCGTAAAACAAATTCATAAGGAAAAAAAAAACTGTAAATAATAAATCTCCATAGCAGACTCCAAGTGATTAAGGGTTTAGGGCGTTCCATTTAAACACATTTCAAGGGTTCAGCCAGTAGTGGGCACTTGTGCAACATAAGAAATGACGTACATCTGAGTGAACTAGATGGAGGGAGTTAGCGAGGGAAGGGCATAAAAAGCTGGACTAAAAACACAACCTTGGTCTGTATTTGCCTGTGTTTAAGTCATTCATTAGTTGTCATGGTTTTTAATTACTTACACACCTGTTCCCTGTTTCTTTGATTACCATCCTCAGTGTATTTAAGCCTTCAGTTCTCCTCTGTTCG
The DNA here is from genome assembly GCF_951802725.1 of Rutilus rutilus. Taxonomy (NCBI): domain Eukaryota; kingdom Metazoa; phylum Chordata; class Actinopteri; order Cypriniformes; family Leuciscidae; genus Rutilus; species Rutilus rutilus. The sequence goes on along the minus strand of NC_140211.1, from coordinate 30,427,305 downwards.
TTATCTTGTGTTAACTTTATGCATGTAGTCTTCATTCGTTCCTGGTGTTCATTTAAATTCGTTCATCTGCATCATGCATTTTTCTTATTGGATTACTACAAGCAACCCTTGACTCAAACCAAGTTGTGAATACACTATTTATGTAACAACACTCCAAATCACAGACAACAAATAAATCATGCATAAAAAATGCACAACTTTGTCTTACAATAGTGGGTTACACTTTACTTTGATCGTCCACATTAGACATTCTACTAACTATAGGTAACTTTGCAACATGTCAACTAACTGTCATTAGTGTATTAGTAGACTGTCTGATTAATATCTGCTAATACTAACACGTTTTTTAACACTTTACAGACTTTCTACTGACAAGGGCTACACAATTAATCGCAATTAACCCGAAATCGCACTCAAGCCGATTTGGCTCAGTTCTATTATGAAAATATATTCTTTTGCGCAGCTTGTCAGTGAAGCACGGCTCTGTGATCAGTAGTAAATGGTGCTCCATCTGAAAGCACTTCGCGTTTGCTTATATGTGCACGTGCTTATAACATGCATTTATAAAAGCAACACGAGTCAAACATCTTTCCAAACATGAGAAGCATTTATGAACCTCTTGTCCAACAAAAGACAACATTTAATAACATGTTTTTACTCCAAACTCACTTCATAACGTCAGTTTGAAAACATTCTTCTGTGAGATGATGTGATTTCTTACACAGAATAAGGCACACAACATATTATTTCATTGCATTCTACACAGTGATAAAGGCTATGTCGTTTAGCACTGAAGTATAAATAAACCTTATTATCGTGAAAATACCTGAGAAGGCTTGAAGAACTAAGATAAACCATATATTGTTTTAGTCGGGTGTTTATTAGTTATGTTTAATCTATCAAAGCGTTTCAGTCTTCTGTTCATACAGCTACAGTGATAGTACAATGCCTATCGCTAGTATAATGCCTAAAAATGATAGGGTTTTCCTGGAACGACGTGCACTATCTTTTGCTGGGAATATTTGGAGTTTCTGCGCAAGAGCGCCCTCTGGCTTTTATATGGAGCAGCATTTACTACTGATCACAGAGAAGTGCTGCACTGACAAGCTGCGCATAAAATAATCGCAGCCCTTGCCAAATAACGTGCGGTTTAATTTCGATGAATCGTGCAGACCAACTACTGACTAAAAGTAATTTTGCAAATACGTCAACTTATTCTACTAACCTGATCCTTAACACCCGACCCTAACCTAACAGTCTACTATGGTCTAATAATACTCTAATAGTTGACATGTAGTTGCAAAGTAACATAGTTAAATGTCTAAAGTGGACCATCGAAATAAAATGTAACCCAATAGGGCTTTCACTATTACATTATTGCAGGACATAACATTTTCACACATTTAAAAATCAATGTAACCATTAAAATAACATGTGATGTTTTATTGAAGTGATACTACAAAATCACACCAGGAATACAGGCAACGACTCACTGTACAGCAATCTGGCAGTACACTTTTTAGACTATAACTCAACAATGATAACGCACATAATAACATGCAATATTATAGTAAAATGTAAACCTTTAAGCAACTATGGATGCCCTGCTAAAATTGTTTCATACACATTTATTGTCCTAGTGAACTGCAAAGCATGCTGAGTAACCATTTAACATGTTTGTATTTGTTTAATTTTGCAAAAAATAAGTAAAACTAATGAAAATGACATGATGAAATATTTTGTAAATGTAAAGAGTATTTTCGTCAAAAGACAAGAAGGATGACTAAAACAAAGTGGTGTAAAAATCAACACAGCTTGAAATACGATCTTGGCAGAAGTGAAATAGGTCTTTTGGAAGACATTGTAAGATGAGATCAATAACCTAAGGGATCATCAAGGGGAAAGCATTGTTGCATATCTCAACATCAGATGTGGCCTATGGGCTCTAGCACCTGTGAAAACGCTGTGTCTGGAGCACACTTCAAGCACAAGCACCTTCTCCCAGATGGGCTCTGTAAGCGGGGCTTTGGATCTGAGGCTGTAGATTTAAGCATATAAATGGCGCCGACACCTTATCGTCTGCCTTTGTGCTTTGTGCTTTCCCCCACTTGTACCTGATGTGAATTTCATATCCTAACTTCAATGAGCTCAGCACCCGCTTTGGCCTCCTCCCTCATCACCTGTAGACAGACACAACTCTGCCTAGGGACGAAGCTGCTGCAACTAGATCTGTCATCCAAGCAGAGGGCGTAGTTAACTTGGCACTAGAAGCCAGTGGTACAGAAACTCTGCCATTTAAAATAAAAGAAACATGAAATGCCTTTTGATGTCAGAGAGGTTCACCTTGCTCTGAACAACAGCCCACATGGGAGCGACACACCACGAGACAGTTTGTTTGAGGGTGGCGAGATGCTGTTAGAAAGCGGCATTCAAATAGCAAAGAGATACAAGGGCGACCACACAAAGACAAATTTAAACACCCAAACATTTATCAAGGTGCATCTATAGAGGGAAGAAGGCTTCTCCCTAGTCTGAAACAGAACTTATCTCTGACTTTGGTTTTTCTAATAAAGTTTGCTTTATGGGACGAGACAAGAGTAATCCGAATGGAATGAAGTTGTCTCCCTGAACTGACTTTCCGTCGCTATAGAGCTTGAGGGTTTGCTCTATCTGTCACATCTGTCATTTCTGTTATTGTGAGGAAATTGATTTTTATATTGTTTCAGTGGAAAATGCCCCCAAATTCAGATCACTTATAGGAAGAAGACACACACAGAAAAACACAGTAACATACACAGAGAAGCGCAGACAGCTTAACTGTCTGAAAGAATCTTGCCCAGCAGTTCTGTGAACCCTCACTGACGTGCAAAGAGTTGTCAGAACAATGAGACATGTTTCAAAACCAATTGTAGTGATTCTGCTCAGGATTAGACCAGACCGCACTTGCATCCAAACATCTAGGCTGTAGGAGACAGTAATAAGACCCACCACTGGCATCAATTCAACTAAAGTCATGGTACTGTATGACAACAACCAATCTTTCAATACCACAATGTTATAAACTTAAATCTCTGTTGAAGAGAACCTTGAAAAACTATATTTGAAGAGCAGCTTGATTTGACTGATTCTGTTTCACACCCAGGCACAAGTAAAGCATTAACCAACAACATCAACCAATACATTTCTAATGATACAGAAAAATACAAAGCAATAATTATATCTGTATCGTTAGAAGTGTTTTACAAGAATAGAGTAAGATGATGATATCTGAACGAATCAAATATAATAAAGCCATTCCTTATCTAAGTCTTGGTGGAATTAACATAAAAAGCAAGCAATTATTCCATCAAGATGAAATGGAAATTACATTCTCGTTAAGTACATTTATTGTACAATGACTTTAAAATAAGTTTGATTCAAGTTATGTGCAATTGTACTTCAACACATACTGTATGTAAATAATGAAAAAGGAGTCTATTTTTTTCATAACATAAAAAACATTGCCTTAAAAATGGTCCTAATAGTCCCAATCATTCTAATTTATTATTTTAATTCAACCTTTCAAGTTGCAAACATTATTTTGTTGAGTTCTGTTGACATAACAATGTTGATCATTCACATCAACATCAACTTAATATTAAGTTGTTGTAACTATGAAACTGTCTTGATAACTTCAGAAATTAGGCAGTGGATTTCTAGATCCCAGCATGCTTTGCAAGGAGAATTTTTTTTTTTTTTTTTTTTTTTTTAAGTGAATGAATGTTTGATATTTAAAAGGGTTTCTGTAATGTTGACGTTTTTGTGATTACTATTGTGCTGAAGAGTAGACAAGATGAAGGTAAACACTACACTGACTCTATAAGCAATGCCTGTGTTAATGCCACAGGGCTATTCAACTAGCTACATAGGGCCGGATTATCAAATTGAAAAGTTGAGGTGGGCCTGTGGGTTGGTTTGGGGTTTTAGCTTATTTATTGAAACATTTTTTATTGAAACATAACAGTTTCAATAAATAAGCTAAAGTAAACCTAAAAAAGTATTGTATTTACTTGGAAATGTGGTACCCAACAGTTTGCAGAGACAGTGAGGAAAATAAGTATTTGAACACCCTGCTATTTTGCAAGTTCTCCCACTTGGAAATCATGGAGGGGTCTGAAATTGTCATCGTAGGTGCATGTCCACTGTGAGAGACATACTCTAAAAAAAAAAAAACAGAAATCACAATATATGATTTTTTAACTATTTATTTGTATGATACAGCTGCAAATAAGTATTTGAACACCTGTCTATCAGCTAGAATTCTGACCCTCAAAGAGCTGTCATGGTGCGTTCAAGTCCTCCTGGGAATTTCGTACGTACGAGGTGGGAAGTCGTGTTGACGACGTGAGGTGCGTTCAAGTCAGTTTCGTCGGAGCAAGATGGTGGTGTACCTTCTTTTAATGAATAACACGAAAATATAGCAAGTTTTGTTAACTCTGCTTATAGAAAATGAAGAACAAAGAATGCGCATCGGGTGTGTTTTTCTTTTTATGTTTTTAATTAACTTATGAGGCCAATGTAAATTAACTGTATCATTATATAATTAGTATATACATATAATTGTTATATTACAAGTAGGCTATATCATATTTTGTGCAGAGAGCTTACTTTGTTATAAATGAAAAAGCCTTACAATGTCACTGCAATACCTGTAAGTATTGTGATATATTTTACTATCACTTTGCTCAACTACAGACGTTGCATTCATTGATTCCGCCATGTTTCTCACTGACACGCCCCCAACTCGTACAGATCGGGGCTTAAAGAAAATCCCGAGCTCCCCACTGGTATTTACGACATTGTGGTGGCGTTCATGTGCATTCAACTCGTAAATACGATCTATACGAGATGACTTGAACGCACCATCAGTCTGCCTTTAAAATGTCCACCTCCACTCCATTTATTATCCTAAATTAGATGCACCTGTTTGAGGTCGTTAGCTGCATAAAGACACCTGTCCACCCCATACAATCAGTAAGAATCCAACTACTAACATGGCCAAGACCAAAGAGCTGTCCAAAGACACTAGAGACAAAATTGTACACCTCCACAAGGCTGGAAAGGGCTACGGTGAAATTGCCAAGCAGCTTGGTGAAAAAAGGTCCACTGTTGGAGCAATTATTAGAAAATGGAAGAAGCTAAACATGACTGTCAGTCTCCCTCGGACTGGGGCTCCATGCAAGATCTCACCTCGTGGGGTCTCAATGATCCTAAGAAAGGTGAGAAATCAGCCCAGAACTACACGGGAGGAGCTGGTCAATGACCTGAAAAGAGCTGGGACCACCGTTTCCAAGGTTACTGTTGGTAATACACTAAGACGTCATGGTTTGAAATCATGCATGGCACAGAAGGTTCCCCTGCTTAAACCAGCACATGTCAAGGCCCGTCTTAAGTTTGCCAATGACCATTTGGATGATCCAGAGGAGTCATGGGAGAAAGTCATGTGGTCAGATGAGACCAAAATAGAACTTTTTGGTCATAATTCCACTAAACGTGTTTGGAGGAAGAAGAATGATGAGTACCATCCCAAGAACACCATCCCTACTGTGAAGCATGGGGGTGGTAGCATCATGCTTTGGGGGTGTTTTTCTGCACATGAGACAGGGCGACTGCACTGTATTAAGTAGAGGATGACCGGGGCCATGTATTGCGTGATTTTGGGGAACAACCTCCTTCCCTCAGTTAGAGCACTGAAGATGGGTCGAGGCTGGGTCTTCCAACATGACAATGACCCGAAGCACACAGCCAGGATAACCAAGGAGTGGCTCTGTAAGAAGCATATCAAGGTTCTGGCGTGGCCTAGCCAGTCTCCAGACCTAAACCCAATAGAGAATCTTTGGAGGGAGCTCAAACTCCGTGTTTCTCAGCGACAGCCCAGAAACCTGACTGATCTAGAGAAGATCTGTGTGGAGGAGTGGGCCAAAATCCCTCCTGCAGTGTGTGCAAACCTGGTGAAAAACTACAGGAAACGTTTGACCTCTGTAATTGCAAACAAAGGCTACTGTACCAAATATTAACATTGATTTTCTCAGGTGTTCAAATACTTATTTGCAGCTGTATCATACAAATAAATAGTTAAAAAATCATACATTGTGATTTCTGGATTTTTTTTTTTTCGATTATGTCTCTCACAGTGGACATGGACCTACGATGACAATTTCAGACCCCTCCATGATTTCTAAGTGGGAGAACTTGCAAAATAGCAGGGTGTTCAAATACTTATTTTCCTCACTGTATATAAGACCATAATAAATAAAAACGTGATAATTTACAGCTGTGTACAACTATTTTCCTTGGAACAAATAAATTAATTATACAATCTTATAGCTATTGGTAAGAAATAAGAATTATTAGGGGTTCAAGCATGAAATGTTTTTTGGTTTTTCCCCGTAAACGATTTTACTCTCACTTCATCCACGAAGCAGCTGCATCAGCTGGAGCAGCAAATGGGTCTGGTTGGATGCAAGCAGAGGAATTTTTGCAGTTCCTTCGCCACTTTGCCAACCATACGAAACCCTCTTGCTGAACAATCACGTGTCCCATCTGCCTGTCCCAGTCATGGATTTCTGTAGGGAACGGGGCATCGTTCTATTTACTTTCCCGCCACACTGCACTCATAAGCTCTGTCCCCTGGACAGAACAGTTTTTCGCTCTTTCAAAGGGAGGGTCAACACGCACCTGGACCACTGGATGAAAGCTCACCCTGGCAAGAACGCCACAATATACGACCTCCCTGGGATTGTCGCAAAAGCATTGCCACAGGCAGCAATGCCTGAGAACATTATGTCGGGTTTCAGGTATCTATCTATTAAATAAAAAAGAATAAAATCCTTAATTTCCTTCAGGATGAATCAATTATCTGTCTATCTATCTAGGTGCACCGGCATCTGGCCCTACAGCCCTGGGGTCTCATTTATAAAACTGTGCGTAGGAACCTTACTAAAAGTGTACGTGCGCCCGAAAGCCAAAAATGGGGTACGCAAAAAAATATTCAGACTTATAAAACCGTTCGTACGCCAGAACCTGCGCAGAATTCACTTTATAAATCCCAGTCAGTGGAAGATTGTGCGCACATGCGTCTCCACCCCGAAATAACCATATATGGAGCTTACAATGCCTAGTTTTACTATGCAGATTCTCATCTGCATATCATTTGCATATGATTATTTCATCCACGTGATAACGTTTAACGGTACAAGACACATTACATTAATAAAAATCATGTAGTTGCCTATCCTTGCCTTGTTTTTGAATACATAAATCAAATAGTGTAAAATACATTTCAGAGAAAGTTTTTCTCAATCTTTTCCACTGGCCGAATTGTATTTTTAATTGATTTATATTTTTTATGGAAACAGATAGGCCTTGGGCATTATTTGCACGAAACTATTTTCTCAGACAATCTGGTATTATCATGATAAGCAATTATCTCTGTGGTTAAAACATTAAAAGACAGCATGCCACAGGAAAAGTGTTCAAAAGCATCGCATCCACAACAAATATTTATATTGATTGAATAGGCTATAAAAAAATGTTGTAACTTCTCAGTAATGATTTCATGTTTAAGTGTTTAACTTAATTAATTTGAATGGCATGTTTAATCTAAATGTTTATATCAGAAGTAAAACATAGTTTAAATCATTATTTTATTTATTTAAACTGTTATTTGCGTCAGTTTCACTAAACGGCCCAACGCGCTGGCTGGCGCGGACATTTAAGAAGGGATGGATGTTTGCTTCAAGTGATAGGCTTGGTGAGTGAAATTATATTTTGTATTATCTTTCTGTATATGTCTTTAGATTTTCTGTCTAAAAGTGACCAAAAAGACATTTAACTCCAGCTCACCATCGGTGTCGCCAAACTGCTCCATCTCCAAAACGTTCGTACGCATGGGTCAGAGTTTGCGTGCAGGTGCACAAATTTTCCCGTCAAGTTTGTTTTTATAAATCACAACTTGTGCGTCGGAAGTGGCGTACGCCTCTTTCAGGGCCTGTTTTGTGCGTACGCAACGGTTATAAATGAGGTCCCTGATGTGTTTGGAGAAAATGACTTTGCTCCTGCATATGCAACCAACAGACCAGAACCAACTACCTTGACATCCTCTGCAGATTCCACCACACTCCACCAGGGCTCCAGCTCCTCCACTCTCCACCAGGGCTCCTCCACACTCCACCAGGGCTCCGGCTTCTCCACACTTCACCAGGGCTCCTCCACAATCTACCAGGGCTCCGGCTCCGGTTTGTCTAACCCCATTACTTTGTTCATTATTTGGCCAGATCCAAAAAGTGTTACTTTATGCCCCGCTCTCCCCTACTTATTATTATTATTATTAATTGTAAGGGTCAGACAGGTCAATTTAGCTCAAAGGGAATTATTAATTAATTTATAGGGAATTCGAAAGAATCACTTATTACCCCGAGCAAATGACTCGTCCAGCGTTCATTTGAACGGGCCATAACTTTCAGCTCTGCAGCGGATATAAATATCCAAACTAGTGAAAGCACTGTTTTTTTTTGTTTTTTAGCAAGGTAACAGATCAGCAGTTTAAGACATTAATTCCGCAAGCACATAACACAAGTAACACTTCTCTTTAAAATGCAAACAAGACTTTTGATTATTCTAACACATAAAACTAATATCTAACACAAACACGCACACACATTCATACGAGTTACAGAAAGAAAGAGAGTGAGGAAAGAATGAGTTTTAAGAGTGGGATGATGAAATCTCAAGTTTCTATGCACTTATAAGACATGACCTGAACAAACCATCAATCATTAATTTAACCCTTCTATCGTTTCTTAGGTGGGTTATTAAATTTATATCGATGCACCAGTTCAGCTAAGAGTCTGGAGGCTTCTTGCTTATCTTTGGTTCCTTTTGGGGATTCCTTTTGTCAGCATAAAAGGGGTTGGCGGGCTGGATAGATGTCTGGAGCGGCCAATCACGTGGTGTGCTGACGGATGGTGGAAAAGTCTTTGAAGTTAGAAGCGGGCTTTGCAGTCGAATCGTTTAACCGAAACTTTGCAGCAAAACTTAACTTAGAACCGAGACTCTCAACGGAAAAGAAAAGAAAACTAAGTAAGAGAAAGCAAATTGAGACAAGAGTAGTTAGATGGCTTGAATGAAGCTGTTTAACCCATATTCTTATGATCTTGATTTGGGTTCTTTCATCTGCTCGTCTGTAGCCACACGTCATCATACTCAGACTCTAGTCAGAATATGAGTCTGATACTGCTCCATTGAGTTGTGATTATGGGGCGCGTTTCAACCGAACCAGGAAAGAAAATGCCTCTGCACTCAATTGGATAGACCTACAACCAATCAGAGCAACGGAGAAAGTGAGTATGTTGAGCAATGCATAGTTGTTAACAGAACTCAACTGCACGCACACTGGAAGAAGTAGAAGAAGAAGAAGATGAGTGTAAACGATCTTTGCCGGTGTTGTAAAAAGAATTTAAGGATACACAGAGTACATCAGTTGCTTCAATGCATTTAGGGGTGTGGTCCTGGTCAAGACAATCTCCTGAACTCCAAACTGAATGTCAGAATGGGAAAGAAAGGTGATTTAAGCAATTTTGAGTGTGGCATGGTTGTTGGTGCCAGACGGGCCGGTCTGATTATTTCACAATCTGCTCAGTTACTGTGATTTTCACGCACAACCATTTCTAGGGTTTACAAAGAATGGTGTGAAAAGGGAAAAACATCCAGTATGCGGCAGTCCTGTGGGCGAAAATGCCTTGTTGATGCTAGAGGTCAGAGGAGAATGGGCCGACTGATTCAAGCTGATAGAAGAGCAACTTTGACTGAAATAACCACTCGTTACAACCGAGGTATGCAGCAAAGCATTTGTGAAGCCACAACACGCACAACATTGAGGCGGATGGGCTACAACAGCAGAAGACCCCACCGGGTACCACTCATCTCCACTACAAATAGGAAAAAGAGGCTACAATTTGCACGAGCTCACCAAAATTGGACAGTTGAAGACTGGAAAAATGTTGCCTGGTCTGATGAGTCTCGATTTCTGTTGAGACATTCAGATGGTAGAGTCAGAATTTGGCGTAAACAGAATGAGAACATGGATCCATCATGCCTTGTTACCACTGTGCAGGCTGGTGGTGGTGGTGTAATGGTGTGGGGGATGTTTTCTTGGCACACTTTAGGCCCCTTAGTGCCAATTGGGCATCGTTTAAATGCCACGGCCTACCTGAGCATTGTTTCTGACCATATCCATCCCTTTATGACCACCATGTACCCATCTTCTGATGGCTACTTCCAGCAGGATAATGCACCATGTCACAAAGCTTGAATCATTTCAAATTGGTTTCTTGAACATGACAATGAGTTCACTGTACTAAAATGGCCCCCACCGTCACCAGATCTCAACCCAATAGAGCATCTTTGGGATGTGGTGGAACGGGAGCTTCGTGCCCTGGATGTGCATCCCACAGATCTCCATCAACTGCAAGATGCTATCCTATCAATATGGGCCAACATTTCTAAAGAATGCTTTCAGCACCTTGTTGAATCAATGCCACGTAGAATTAAGGCAGTTCTGAAGGCGAAAGGGGGTCAAACACAGTATTAGTATGGTGTTCCTAATAATCCTTTAGGTGAGTGTATAGTAAAGAACACACATTCTGCCCACTGATTGATGAGATTGATTTCAAAATCAGCACAGATGGTGATTTTGAGGTGCAGCTAGAAGGTATTTATTGTGCAGGAGACACAATTAGAGGCCTTTATCCTTCTTCTGGCTGGAACAAGACCTCAATCTCACGGTATCTCCCGTTTCATCAAATCCCTGCTTTTTCCCTGCCTCAAAACTGTCACTGGCAGAAAATAAGCCCTCCCTCATCAAAGAGGGTCTTCAATTGATTTCCAGGCTAGGGGAGAATTTTATTCAGAAAGTTGGAGGCAAAGAGGGGAGGGGGAAAAAATCTACCTGCATCCCACATCAGCCAAATTACTTCTGACTTTTAATTTATTTCTGCAGGAAATGGAAAGCTACATCCTAACCACAGTCAATAGGGGAGCCGAGGAGAGGGGTGTAATCAGGCCGAGATCCGACTCCTCCACCTCGTCCCTGTCAGCTTTAATAGGCTCTCCGAGAACACAATCTGCTCCCTCAGACACACTCCCACTTCTCCTAAAAACGGAGTCCTCTACCCATCGGCCCCAGGCCATGTCCCCCTTAATGACAACTGATCATTCCGAATGTCACACAATGTTCAGGCTCAGACATGACGAGTCCCACGTTACGATTTCTCAAGTACAGTATATACTCAAAAAATGGTGCTTTTCAATAGTACTTCATCATGTAGAGTATTAGAAAAAATAGCATTAATGGCAAATTATCTGATGTTAGTTTTCTAATATGCTAATATTCAATGAACCGTTTTCTTGAGTGGGAAGCCACACATCAAGGTCACAAATGATTGGCGGCACTTGCACACTTGAGGCTCTCTTTCTTCCAGAGGAATGTATTTGTATGTATACCCTGTCAGTGTTGTTCAGGGGGGAAGAAAGGTCTCATAGATGGGAAATCTAAAAAGTTTCTATCGCATGAAAATTCAAAATGATCACTGAAATTGAGAATGAGATGAAGAAGAGGGGGAGGAGTGTCGGAAAAAAATTTATGAGTTGCTCTATTCATTTCATTTGAGCAAGAAACAGAGCGATGCTTTTGATGGTATAGCCGCTGGGCGCAAAGCTGAATGGAAATGGATTTGTGGAGTGTCCCTGACTCACAGATCAGGTTTTATCTTTGTGCAGTTTGCTATCCTCCAGACTAATGAACCATCTTTTAGAGGAGATTAAATGGCAGGAAAAAACAATCACAGCCCCTGGTCACTTCCATTCTGCCTGTGCTCTCGGCATATCACAAACCCTCTTAGTGTCACATTGGACTGCCTGCTGTCTAAGTGCTGTGTCTGTTCAGGGCAGACTACCACTGTGAAACAAACTACCAAAAATGGTCTCCTAGAGTAAAATGAGTGTTGCAAGCTGAATGTTTTACTCCACGAGTCTTTTCTTAGCCGTACCACACATGCAAATGGACATGGATAAAGGAAATGAAGCACTCCAATTGTTATTGTCTCCTTTCAGCGAGTTTTTCCTCCCTTGTTTCTAGTTGATATCTTCTTTGTGATGGGTCTGCGTTGAAATCTGGGCTTTATGTGGGTGGGTGGGTGATGTGCTGGAGAGTTTCTGCTTTGGTCTACCCACCCGCTCTTGACAGATGCACCCAAGGGAGATCGGCTGATGTCCAGGAGCACTCACCTGTCAGAGAGTTTGCATGCGGCCTGTTGCCTTGGAAACCAAAGTGCCCCAAACAGATGTGCTGAATGAAAGGTGAAAAGGTAAACAAAAAGCTACCATTTTATGCATCTGCCCAGTGTTTTCACATTCATCCTTCACATATAGTCTCCTGATAGCTTGTTTCAGCAAGCAGATGCCCCAGCACAACTCATGAGCCACTGATAATGATTGTGCGCTATTAATAGTGTATGAGATGAGGTCAGCCATCAGCTCTGAGTTAATGAGTGTTTTACCACAGCATCGGCATGGCTTATGTAACCCCTGTCAGGCGATTTAGGGGTTAAATCACAGTAAAAGGGACAATAGCTCACTAGAATTTAGATGATTATTTGTAGGAACATTGTAGACCAGATTAATACCAATCAGAAGACACAATAATTCGTAAGAGGCAAGGGCACACACACGCACACATAGATGATTGGGCCTAAATGCACTTATTTATGTAAGGTAGAATAGTTTGTTGGGATTTAACAGAATACACAAATTGAGTGCATCAATGACACTGTAGAAGCAAAAACAAACAAAATAAATAAATAAAATAAGGTATATGGTATATATATGGACTTTTAACCAAGTAAAATAACCAAAATGAACGACTCAAATGTTCAGTTCTAGGTTTGACTCCCCCTTTCTTTCTTTTTTATATTATGACCTTATGTCAATATTATTTCAATTTTAGCACTTTAGAGTTCAAAACTCAAATACCTATACTCGAGGTAAACAAATATAAAACAATAAACCCAAAATATCAGTAACTCTTAGAATGCAATACAAAGTTCAAATATAATGTACAGTTCAATAATGTCAGTCCGAATAATAACGAACAGCATTTTCTTTCCTCAGTTCCTTATAAAGAAAGATCCAGTACTCAAAAAAAAAAAAAAAATACTCCAAACCTTCAAGAACCCAATGAAAATATTTTGTTGGGAGAGATGCAATTCAGATGTCCACGAAGACAAAAAACAAAACAAAAAACAAGCGTCTCTGATCGTCTTATGGTTGGCTCGCCACCTCAACGGTGTACATACATTTTAAGTATTCATACTAGTGCAGTCCAGGAATAGAAGGATCCAGAATCTAGATTTTGAGATAACAAAACTGGCCTGTGCACACACACAGAATGATATTCTCAATCAATCCACACTTTACATACATTTTGCTTAACTTGCATATATCTTTACAGCTCTGTAAATATTTTATAACAGTACATAGCCTACATAGTACATAGCCTACATTTTTTTCCCCTCAAAACACATCAATACACCATTGAATCACCACATTTCAACATGTATACTAAAATAGACATTTTACCTCACCGATTCCCTTGTGTATTAATGATATTTCTTATTTTATTTCAGGGTTTCACCGGATGACACAACGATGGCCTAAGTTACTCCATTGGATTTCAGCACGACAACGGTAACACGGATCAGCAGGATAAAGGTAAGACCTTTCCGAAAACTACTCAACTTTGTTTCTAAACAAAATATCTACAAAACATACATGGTTTGTTCCTCGCAAATATATCTCTCAATAAAATCTAATAACAAGATTTTGCGCAACTTCTAACTGACGCTTCTCTTCTCCTGCTTTCTCTACCTTTTCTCCTCCAGCAGCTTTCCTAGGGGGCGGAGTCCGCTTGACCTAATTACATGCGATTGGCTGCTCACCTGCGCAGCACAGATCAAGAGCTCAAAGATGGAATAAAGTTTCTGCAATTATTTACATGGCCTTATATTGTAAATAAACCATATCTAACATGAAATATTTTGTATTTCATCTTTAATCGTATTATTTATTATTTCCTTTACATTCCTTGGTTATTTAGTCTATTGTATTCATAAAACTGACTCAGACTACAAATGGTTTTGAGCCTGAGTTACACGTAGGCAGAAAAAGTTGGGAAGATCTTTGTTTTACTTCAGTCATACTTTTAGGAGTAATTTTTATTTTTTTCAATAATTTGTTTATGTATTTTTCACCCTGTCACAGAGAATAATAAGTGAAGGTCTTGAGATGGCACACCAGAGCACTGATGGAAAGCCAAGAGTCTATTTCCCTGGAAAGACACAGATTTAACCAATAAATGCAGTGAGGAATTCAAGTTGCTGACATCAGCTATTCTTAAAACTAAGCCAATGTATGACTGTAGCAAGCTAATAGAGCCAGAGTCAGTCATAACAGAATGGCCATCTAGCGCTCTTCACTCTCTATAGGGTTATTTTTGGGTATACACCACTTTAACTTTTTTTATGGGGGGGGTTAAATGCGTTTGAGATCACTAATGTCTTGCCACAGTTTGCTATGGTCGGAATTGCTTTGCTGGAACTATGACCTTCAGAGAGATGTTACAGATGTGGATCAAGACAGTAGAAGAACTTGTCTCTAGATGTGCCCGGCGTACGGCGAAATGACTGCCCCCTGCTATGTAGCTGCTTTTGCTGACATCATCAAAAGGGGCCTCAATAATCTCCTGGCCTGCTGCATTAGCTGTTTGGTAATTCACACAGTCCTCGAGATCACGGTTTACATGCTGCTGCTGGCACATTGCCAGGTTCAAAGGGCATTTTTGAAGAGTTTTGGCATTCTTAAGAGACAAAATGAGATTGGTGTGGGCTTGCTCCGAGGCAGTCGTCAGCCCTTTCAGGCACTTCCTCAGCAGGAGGAATTTAAATATTTGACTCTGGAGGTGCCTGTGTCTGTCTCATTAAGGCAGTCTGATTACTGATGATAGGCAAGTCTAGTCACTTCTCATCTATTTCTGTCTCTAACAATAAAGCCTAAATATTTAAGCACATTACCTGGGCTTCCCGTCGGGCTTTGAAGGCTTAATGCGATCACGAGCAGGGTGACATTTAAATAGTCATCCCATGACACATGATGCACGTGAATTAGTTTGAAACCTTGAAATCGACAGAATATCGGTGTGATGCTTTTGTGTTGTGACTGAGGGAATGTGTGTTGTCATTATATGGTGTTCTTGATTGAGCAAAGGGGGCACTGCACAAGAGCCTCTGTAAATCAATTTTAGTGATTTCAGCCAAAGCCTCTTCATACCACTTGTTTATGAGAGACTGAACCTCAGTTTCACACCATCCTCGAGTGCTGTTTTCATCATTGGCTTTATTTTACGAGGAAGTGTCCGGGTTAATTCCCCCGACTACCCTTCTCTTCCTCTGTCCTGTGAGATCATTTTTGCAGCATTAGGTGCTGTGAACCCTTGACTTCAATTTCCTCTCAGTGGCGGAGCAAGATCAGGAGACTACTTCAAAGCTGGATACCATGCTCCAGCTCATATGGCGGCGTTAAAAGCCGGGGCGCCTTCGAGGGCCACTGTGGACTCGGCCTGCACCCGCCCCTCTGAAGTCTTCGCCACTCATACTTTATATGCTGAGGAGCTTTTGACCTCTTTTTTTCATGCTAGACGTCTCAGCATTTCAAATGGTTCATTCATTCTGAATGTGATAAACAACTCTTTTCACCCTAAAGGCCTTGGTAAAAAAAACTAAAAAACGCAAGTTTCAATTTGTAGATTCCCAGGCAGTTGGAACGCCAACGTGATCTCATGAGAATACGTGTGTATTTTTACGGAAAGTGTAGTTCTACCACACGTACATTTACTTACGTTTTCATAAACACTGATACATTTAATATTGACGTATTGACAGCACTAAACCGTAAAATATTTACGTATTGACAGCACTAAAACGTACATTATATACGCATGTACAACTTTACCGACGTACAAATTTGTATGCATTCCTATTCCTATTTATCGTGGCATTAATGTTTTTACTCTATTGTATTCAATTGTCATTTCAATGACATGTTTTCAGTCACATTTAATAAATACAGTTTACTCATCTGCTTAAGGAATAATAACATTTCGCTCTGTTCGTGACTTCTGATGCAAACTCGTTTCGGAGGATTACATAATGTTAAACAAGACTACACTTTACAACCTTAAAATGAATAACATTTCCTTAATATTTTAACCATTTTGTAATGTTTAGTTTGTTTGCCATGAGACACAAAAGTCGTTTTCACAGATTGCGACATGCCGTGTTTTAGTCAATGTACATTTGAAATTGGGAAATGCGCGCCTTCACGGAGTGAAGCCGAACTAACATTTTCATGGATTAAAAACTTAAATTCTGCTCTATTCCTCAAACAAAACTAGTTCATAACTGTACATAGGTTTAAGAAATGGTTATGGGTAGGTTTAGGGGTAGGAGTAGGATTTAGAAAGCAGAGGCCCCTGGGCACAAAATCTTGGAGCAACATATCATACGGGGACAGAGGGGTGGTGAAATGCGGGTGCTGGGCTCTAGCTAAATTATTTATTTAGGTGGGTCGGTGGACGCGGATTCGGAAGGCTTCTGCGACGATCCGGGCATCTATAATAATCAGGGTTTTTAATAAGGGGAAAAAAGTAATAGATAGGCCTACATTTTGAGGCTGTCAAACTGGTAATGTACGTTAACCTACCCGTCACCGCCGGGTCTCTGCCGCCTCCAACGGCTTCTGAAGCACCTGCTTCGGTTTCGGTCTCAAGCACCGCATTAATGAATTTTATTTTAATTTAATTAAATAAAATAAAATCCGGCCAGCATTAGCGGCTCAAAATATCTTTTTAATGCTATATTGTTACTAAGATTTAAATTTTCCTACACATCTCTGTCCATTACGGTTTCTTTTTATATTCTGTTTAAATTGTATTTGGGAGTAGGGCTAAGGAAACTTACATTTATAAAATGGTAAAAGGGAAATTATACAGATATCTTTATGATATGAAAGATTTGTAAATATTTAACGTTTTGTAGCTGTAAAAATCAAATAAAGCTATGTTTAAATGGTGCTGATACGTCCATGTTTTGTTTCATCATCTATTCAAATGTACAAAAAAGTATGTTTTGTGCCTTTGAATGTTACGTATTAATACCTACGTATTGACAATGAGACCAGGCTGTGAATGCTGGGTTTGCCCTTTGTCCCAGAAAGAAGTCTCTTGTTGCACAGGTGCTTTCTCTCCCTTTCTTTAAACACACACACACATTCCATTGACCAACAGCCATTAGGCACCAACCTGGTGCTCTGTGTTCATTGAAGCTTCACTAATGCATCAAACACATCTGTAATTTATTGTAATTAACACCATCTCATTTGGATAAGTAATGACACAGCGACTTTTGATGAATGGCGATTAGCCATTTGGTGAATCATCTCAAAAGAACAGGTGTTGATTATATATTTAGTAAAGAGTCGGTCATCAAAATGCAGAAATCATCTGCCAGTGCCTCGAATATTTATTGCTATCTGGTTTCATTATTTGAAATGCACCAGAGACATCAAACATATTTGGGAATTTATTTACATATTTTGGAAGTTTACCTATTAGATTAATTTACCAGTCTGATTTTCACTCTCAGCTCTCAAATTATCATAGTGAAGTAACATGCTTTCAACACTATCTAGTCCTGTCTGTATATACAGTATATATATATATATATATATATATATATAATATCCGTCGTTCCGTCCGTCCATCCGTTCAGTATCTATGGATCTGTTGAGGTCTTTCTGGGTACTGCAGTCATGTAAGTACCAAGCTTTTCCCTCTCACCTCATCATAAATAGAAAGAGGCAACAATCGACTTGCAGGTATCCACCATAAAGAGGAGGCAGATGGCAAGCCCAGCTGTTCCAAGGTTTTGGAGGGAGGCAGGATCCTGACTCACTCTCCCCAGGGCCCCACAGACTTCTGTGGGGAATTTACTAAGAAGCTGTGAGTATTGGCGGCCTCTCCTGCTTTACTGGTCTGGGGGCAAATATTCCCCACCTCTCCCCTCTACCTCCTTCTCTGATCTGTCATAAGTGTGTGCTTAAGGTTGAAGATGTTCTATAGTAAGGAATGTGAAAGCAGTGACCATAATTGCATACACTTTGAGATAGTTATGTAGCTATTAAGCACTGGCTCTGTTCAGTTTCTCTATTGCTTCTCAATAAGCTTTAATAGCTTTTGGTCATCATACAGGCTACTCACTAGAAATGTCTAACCCAAAATTACTGGGTTATTAAGTCTGCGACAAAGAGTATAGAAGCCCAAGAGGCGAAACTCAATAGAACGCTCCATAGCAACAGTTGCCCCCATGACGTGACGGCACGGCCGCCATTATGGACTGAAAACTGAAGGAAAATGCCGAAAAATAATGGGATTCAATGGCACTGAACCAACTTAACATAAAAAAAAACTTCACAAAACTTAATTTTTTCTGGCCGTCATATCTAAATATGAAAACAATTTAAAATACATTAATGAGAATGACCGACGTTAAATGACAGAAAATGTTACGTCTATGTGTTGGTTATGCATGGCCTAATTACCCTTAGGAAAATAGTATTTTGGGACAAAATATTACTATATAAGTACTATAAGACAACTATAGAAACTTACTATAGAAACTACTACAGGTACTAATACCTCTATAATATTTTAAAGCTGCTATAGTATTTCTATAGTAGTCTTATCGTACTTCTATAGTATGTCCCAAATTGCTATAGTATTCCTATAAGATTACTATAATATTTTGTCCCAAAATACTATAAGATTCCTATAGTACTTTTTCGTAAGGGTATGTCCCCCACCGAATCGGCTTCATTAGCCTACCACTTACGGTTTGCAAAGATACAATTATAAAATTACTGTAAACCTTTAATCTATCAATATTTATGTTCTATTATGCATTTTCCTTGTTATATGAATAACAGAAATTCATGAATTTTTTCAACATCTGCAGTGAAAGTGCACACAGTGAACGTTTCAATGGCAAGAACAAAAACAATCTGTGAATGTCCTATTACAAGCGGAAAGGTACAAAAAATATGTGCAATCTTCAGCAGCTTTCAGTCTATAATGGCGGACGCGCTCCGCAACGCAGTCTACAGACTGTTACCCATAACACAACAGAGTTTCGCCTCTTGGGCTTCTATACTCTTTGTCTGCGATAGCTGAAGTGAGTAACACGACTTGCAACTCACCAGCAATGGGTTACATAGAACAAAGCTAGACCCATGACAATGGGAACATGTACATACAAAAGGAGTAATGACATAAGACACTCCTGAAAGCAATGAACATAATGAACCAATAAAAACATGAGACACATGAGACAAAGGAATCACATGACGTGACCAGGAATATGACAAAACTATGAACATAGCTATGACAATAACAAATAAAAGGCATGAAAACCCAAACGTGATTCAAAACCTAACGTGACATATGAACTGCAAGTAAGTGTCCTAAAGCATCAAAAAGTAATGTTTTTGACTAAAGAAATACAAATTTCAGTGCAAAGTAGGTAAAGTCAAAAAGCTTTTTGGTGTGTGTTTATAATTGGTGTCTCAATGGTTTATTGACCTTAGCTGAATAGACTACTGAAAATCCAAGCACATCTGTAGTCTACTTACAATAATGGAGTGACTAATGAATACCATAAACATATTTGATAGGTGCACCTCACTTTTGATGTTTGCAATCACAGTAAAAGGTATTTGGCTCGGCCACGTCTAGACTCCAAACGTCAAAGAAAAACGCAGTTCTACTTCTTTTTTTCTTTTTTTTCTGCAAGAGCTCTCACTCCTGTCAGTGAGGACCTACACATTTACCAATCAATATAGAGCAAAACAGATACTCTGAAGAAAATGAATATGGTCATGTTTAAGGTGGTATTAATATTGAAGTTGAGATGAATGTTTTAAAGAAAACATTTTCATTTATCAAACTACTTCCTGGAAAATATCCTCTTGCTCCCCAAAGTAAACAGAGGAGTAAAATGGAAGAGCCTTTAAAAGACCACAGATAAAACACAGTTTATCAATTGAAATAAAAAAAATAATAAAAAAAATCAATAGCTTTCCACTGAAAAACAAAAGCAGTATGCAGATGTTAATCTAGAAGTGACCATAAGAGGGGACCAGGAGTCAGCAGGTGTGACAAAGCCATGTGTTTTTGTCAACACTTCATGTAATATTAGGCGGTATGTTCTTAATCTTAAAGCAATTAAAAAGAACAGCTGGATGGGATTCAAATATACTGTATACTGTATACTGTACAAATACACTCATACAATGTTAAGCATGTTCACTGCATTGCACTAATGTAAACAAAGAAACATTCTTTCCACCACATGTACACCAGATTCAAATGGGAGATGACACAGTTTTGAGTGAATACAACAAATAATATGTTTTTTTTCAGATAATCAAATGAATTCAGAAGACTTGGAATAATGCACACAGGTCATACTTTTATGGTACTTTTATGTGTTTTGGAGCTTGACTGTTAGAACCACCATCCTCTCTTGTGTTTCACAGAAGAAAACATCATACAGGTTTGGAGAGATATGAGAGTAAATGGCAGGATCTTTTGAGTTATACTTCTTTCATATTGCTCCGGCAAATCATTACATTTTTTTTTTTTTTTTTTTGTTGTTGTTATTTTATTTTGTTGTGACAAAATTGTGTGTTCTGAATGATTTGCACTACAGAAAAGAAGAAGAAAAAAACAGAATAGTAATATAGGTCTACATACAAACATTTCAACAGTTTTTCAAATTAAAAAGTTACTCGACAACTAATATGGTTGTCTCCTGTTATCTGTATCAGCTTTAATAAATAAATCAGCTTATAAATTTTGTGAATTTTGCCCTTCCGCGGCAAAATTCACAGACGACCCCAGATTATTGTTGTTCAACATTCATTACTCGTTAAAACATCACACTCTTACTTGATCTGGACAAACTAAATGGAGGTTTTATTATTCAATAATAATAATAATATTAATAATACTAATTATTAATAATAATTTTTTTGTTTTAAAATGGCATGTCACCTACAATCATTTTCTAACCACTGGTTTACAAGCCGAAAAGAAAGACATTAAAAGTGGTGATAAAGAATGTGATTAAAAGAACACCAAAGAAAAAGAAAAAAACATTCACTACAAGTGAAGATGGCTTGAGGAGGATAGAGTGATGGGGTATGAAAGAGGGTCAATCAGTGTTTCTGAGAGTTGGGGAGAGACTAACTGTTTTGGTCTCCTTGCATATTTATGCGACTTATTGCCCCTTGGGGAACTACTTCAGATCCAGAGCCCCACCTATGGGTGACAACAAGGGCCTAGATTTTGCATACATTATATGGACCTGTCTTTTTCCTGATGGATCTCTCAACACAACTTGCTCAGATTACCTCATCTATCAAAGCCTTCAGGGATGGCGATGTAGATCCAGGCAAAAGGAGACTCAAGGAAAGAAACATCCAGCACTATAGACAGACTAGAAGAAGACAATGAGCAGTAACAAGGAATCCTTTTTTGACTGAATTGCTATAATGAGCATTTTACAAACATTTACCCTCATAACAAATTACTCAGTGACTGTATACTGGTATAATTGCACAGACTATCATTAGTTTAGTGACTGAAAAAGAGAGAGAAAAAGAATGAGGGTGAGTATGTGTGGGCTTCATTTAATCATAAAACAGTCATATACTGTGCATTATGTGAATGGGAAAACTTCATAATTTAAACAGCTAAACACATATATTCGGAGCTGACTGTGCAGTTACTTTGAATAAATATCAGCCTAAATGAGAGAAAAGGAAATGTGCAGAGGCTATGGGCACGGTGGGTAGTCCCCCAGAGGCATGTCTTTGGAGGATTTATGCACAAAGTAACAGCTATAAAGCAACACTGGTCACAGAACAGAGAAGCAGGGTCGACTGGCACAGGTTTAATCATTATGAAATCAGAGCACCTCTGCTGAACAGATTAAAGTCAAACCCTCCACTCTGCACTGATCTCACACTTAAAAAACGAGATGCCACTTTTCAGGCCCTATTTGAAGTCTTAATGGGCGAAGCTCTTGATGAAATCAATGTCATGCGAGCAGTTTACTATCAAGATATTCTTAAACTCCTTTAATGGGGTTTAATCAGCGCCGCTCGCTGTCAGTACAACTGCTATTCTAAGCAGAAATTACTACAGTGCCTCAAGCATCCCATTATATGAAATGCTATGATTAAATTTGCATACTTTCAGTTTCACTCTTCCATAAACATACTTTTACACTGCAGCAGTTGCAAGTGTTGATCTTGTTCGTGGTGCTGCATTCACGCCCAATTACTTTATCGGCTTATTTTCAGAGGGAACATATGTGAATATAGATGTGTAATATAGCTACAGGCACTTATAGATAACAGATAATATTTACAATACCCAAAGGATTTCCGGGATTATCAAATATTTTCATTTGACAATTTTCTTACTTTCATTTCAGCACATTACATCAGCCCAGTGATACTACAGTTTGTTTATTCATGTTTTGTATTTTACTCTACTTGTCCAGTAACAGTAACATAGTCTATGTGATCACTATGTTTAGAACAATGTCTCATGCCTGGTCATTTACATACTCTTCTGCCGTTTAAGTCAGTTGCTGGATTTAATCTTAGGCCCTATTATACACTTGGTTCCAGCCCTTCAAATTTGATTGTCCCAGCACTGGGATGTGTGTGCCCATTCTAGAGAGAATGTGCTTTAGTGGTGGGGGTTTTACAGAGTATATTTATGAGCGAGTCATTGATTCATTAATTCAACTGATTTGTTAAAAAATTCTGATTTATTTAGTAACAAAACAAATGACTGGCCACGCCGTAGAAGCTTGAGGCTGTCAACACTGGACGCCTCAAAGCGAAGACTGCAAATCCATTAGTCCTGTTGTTGAAAGAAGTGCAACCATGTGGAGGATGTCAAAGATAGAACGGGCCATCTGTCTACTGTCTGTAACTTGTCGCTCTGCATCCAGTGTTGACATAATCACAGATTTTAATTAGCCTATTTCTATTTGCTTTTGACGTAACGTGACTGGTGTACATACTAGTGTTACTAGTTTTGCCATATGTTTATTGCAGAAATAGTATGAGTAGATTGCTACTACAAATTCAGCAACGTTTTATTAATTAATCACTGAATCATTTACTCAACCAATTTGTTCTAACACACAAATTCAATTCAAATCAGTGCAGGAAGATTACACTCAGTGGCGGCTGGTGCTAAAAAAATGTTGCGTGGGGGCGCAAACAAACTGAATTATGAATGCAGGACTGAATAGGCTAATTGTTAAATAACCATTTATGAAGTGATAATAATGTATCATTACTGCTTTGCTAAAAAAGTAAAATTCAGCATTTAAAGCATGCCATAAAGTAGGGTTGGGCAATAACCAATGGCCAAAATATCAGCCTGATCTCATGAAAATGCATCTCTATAGCACGCATTGTGTTTATCGTGCAATTTACACGTGAAAATGATTTTTTACGTGCACATGATACACAGTTTTCGCGTGCATTTGATACCCCACACCACTGATCCTAACCAAACGTACAATACACACGCACCCCACACCACTACTAAACCTACCCTAAACCTACCCATGCGTATCCTATGCACGTAAAAACTCATTTTCGCGTATAAATTGCACGATAAACACAATGCGTGCTATAGAGAGGCATTTAGTGTGACCGGGTTGCAGATATAATACTATAATCTCAATTTTCTATAAAAAAAAAAAAAAAAAAGGGGTCAAATCACATTACATTCTAACATTTCTAACAAAATAGCGCTTTTTAAAGAAGACATTAAATTCACTAAACTAAAAATGAAAATAAATAAAAACAAAACTGCTATCATAAAATACACTTGTAGGTTTGAATTCTATAGCACATTTATGTTCACCAACAACAAATATTCAACAACAAATATTTTAGCAAAATATATGGTATACTTTATAATAATTGCATGCTATTAATCATTAGTTAAGCATTAGTAAACAGTTAATTCATCATTTATAAAGTATTAATAGACATTAATACGCAGTTTATAAATACAGCTATAAATGCTTTATTTTTGATTTAAAGTATATCTATAATGTGTTTAATAATTGTATTTACATACTTTATTAATGATCAATTTATCATTTCTAAATGAAGTATTGCATTATTTACAAACCAGTTATTTAGGAGTTGTCAGTGGGTTATAAGATCAATTTCTACTGAATTTCTCTTTTTTTCTTCTTTAAAGTGTAAGTTGCAGGTTAAATTTTTCACGAAGATAATGCAATGTGCATAAACATAAAGATAAGAACCGCCCACCATTGTTTTTTATACCAAAATGCTGATATAATATGAAAAGTTGGCACTTTTAACAGTGGTTTTAACCGCTCCTGCTCCCTTCCACTAGATGGGGCGTGACATCATAAGAGGAACTCACTAGTAGAGTTACCGTACACTAGCAGCTATATTCGCCTTACATAACTTCAGAAAAGTTGGTTGTATGTTTTATTTGATAAAAAAAAATATGGATAAAATAACTCCATTGTAAACATACTCGTTCAGGCACGTCAGATCAGCCGGTCGCGGGTCGAGCTGTTCCACTAAACTCCGAAACGCGTTCACCTCACGGCAGCACATACTCTCCACTGCTGATTCAATTGGGTGGCATAGCCCACACAAACACAGTGATGGGGACATCGATCTCTCTTTTTCTTTTATGACAATAAACATCGCTAATTAAATCGTGAGAAATTGATAATGCGTGGATTGAGGAAGGGTATTACATGACGTTTGCGGCGTCGATGAGACTAGCGATTGATGCCTGTGCAGCGTGTGCATCTCAGCTCTGATTTGGACTGACTTACTGTAAGTAAATAATGTCTTCAGTCGTTGTCCCTCCTTGCTATTCTAAATGACGGAAATATTTTGAAAAGACTTGCTTGTTCCGTTATATTATCCGGGTTAAGTTTGCACCAGGCTAGACTAGCTCTAACGTAGCTAACGTTACTCACCAGGACACCTGGCCAACCCTCCACTAATTCTCCTCACACCAAGCATTAATAACTCTTTGAGTGCCATGGCTCCCCTCTCTCACGCCTGACCGGTTAAAAATTGTAGGGCTGTGGTCCATAAAGAATTTGATGGTTTCCCACATCCTCAGTCGTTCTCCAAATAGCCATAATACAGTAAGATTCTAGCAGAGTATGGGTTGCGTCATGTGACGTCATCACCCAGTAACTGAAAAAACACGCTACCTTTGAAGAAACCCCAATAAATGTTATTTTAACGCATTTTAAGACAGAAATAATTAAATATATGCATATAAAGCACTTTAATTTACACATTAATTGGCTGTGGTGGTTAACCTGCAACTTACACTTTAAGCATACATCTTGCACTGAGAGTATTATCTTTTTTTTTTTTTTTTTTTTTTTTTTTTTGTCTCTGTCCAGTAGCCTGCACAGCCGTCTGTCTTTTCTTAACTATCATGCACACATAAACACCTGCCAATAGTGAAGCCTTCAAAACCAAGGTTTTCAAAGATTTCTCCTTGAGCACAGGTCAGATGGAGTGCTCCACTCTGAATGGAAATGAGTAACTCTCACTGCCACCAGAGAAAAGATTAAAATGGCATTTAGAGGAAAGTCATTTCTCCACTGGGCATAATAATAAACCTCCATATCCAAAACAACAGTGGTGAGAATAGAGGGTTGAGCATGTGAAACGGAGACCTCTTCCAAGTCTCTTCGCAGTTCAAAGAGCTTCAAACTGCATCTCCAAACAAAAGACAGTACATGCTTTTTAGTATTAAGTGACAACAACAATCACATTCAAGATGTGCTTGACTATGTTAGGACATGTTTTGGGGGGGGGGGGAATGCAAAAAAGCAGCTCATTTTGTTTGTTCACTTATTTATGTATTTGTGTGATCTATTTTAAATGGAGGATGCTTCAATACAGAGCACTCTAGTGTTGGATTGGATCAACTGTTAAGTCATTTGAAGAAAATATAAGAAAAACTGATGGTCTAAAAGGTTTCATTTGTTAGCATTAGTTAATGCAATAGCTAACATTGAATACATAGTGTATGTGTAGTGCACTTTGTGTGTATTAAAGAAAATAATGAAAGAACTTACTGAACTGGGCTGCATTTCCCAAAAGCATTGTGAGCCCAAGTTGATCGTGGAAACCATTGTCAGGATTCAGAGAAGGGAGGACCCAGGCGCAGAATGACAGGGAGTGATATTTATTAACAAAGACAAAACACAGGAAGGAACACAGTCCAAACAATAGGGCAGGAGAACAGGCTAGAACTCCAGGCTCTACAGCAACGGTGGACACTTGACAGCAGCTCAAGGAACCAGAGGCCTGGCATAGGTGAGATGTAACTAGCACTAGGCACTAGAGTGGCTTGCCAGGAAAGGAGAGAGTCAATGACCAGGGTAGAACAGGATACAGGGCAGGAACCAACACAAGACAAACACATGACAAGACTCAAAAAGACTAGACAACAAGAGATAACAGAAACAAAAACTGACAACTATGACTAGAGATAACAAAATAGACTAAATAACTGGAGCTAGCAAAGGGAAAAATAAAGTAAATAAAATAAATAATTTCTAGAAATAAGTAACTGGAACTTACAAACAAAAGGAATAAAATAAGACTGCAACCAAAGAAATTAAAAAAGGGTTGTGAGAACTAGAATAAAAATAAATAAAGACTAGAACTAGACTAATAACACAGGAACAAAGAAAAACTAGAAATGAAAAAAAGGAAATCAAACAAGGAAACCTAAATCTAGCACTGATTGACAATATCTGTGAGAACCGCATACACACAACGAACGCACACAACGAACCCTGCAACCTAGCAGAACCCTGACAACCATTGCCACAAATGTTCTCTACGGAAACGCATCCCTGCACTGTTACAATACTGTTCACCCAACATTTCTCACCCTCAAGTTGTTTCAAACCTGAATGAGTTTCTTTTTTATGTTGAACACAAAAGAAGATATGTCAAAGAATGTTGGTAATCAAACAGTTGACGGAAGGAAAAAAAAAAAGATACTATGGAAGTCAACTGTCTGGTTAACAATATTCTTTAAAATATCTTATTTTGTGTTTAAAGGGCACCTATTATGCTAAATTCACTTTGAACATAAATGTGTGTTGGCAGTGTGTGTACACAACCACCCTATAATGATAGAAATCCACCCAGTGCTTTTTTTTTTAAATCCCCATAAATCATAAGCACTGTCTCAGAACAACCTGTTCTCAGATTTGGGGCAAAGTGATGTAGATTTGCACAAGCCCCTCCCACGACTGTTGACGGACACTGCAGTTTTAGCATAGACCCGCCCTGAGTGAGCTAAACACAGACCGCCATTGTTTCGACGCCGGAGCAGCTGTAGACAAGAATGTCTCCTAAGCGATTGAGGTGTTTTGTTATAAGATGTAAAAATGAACGTTGCAGTCTTCTCTCGTTGTTACTCGAGGATGGATCTGCATGGATCTGATGGATCAGCTTACAGTCTCCGGAGCGATAGGCCTAACGTTACTGATCACAGCAGTAATGCAAGGGAGAGCACGCACTTTATGACAGCTCATCTCTGAGTCGCTTTACGTATACAAAGTTTACCACTTTAAAACACCCCCTGTAAAGGTGTGTATATACTTGTTTACTGTTAGTTGTAACGAGTGTTTTTGTGTAATTCGCTGTGTATGTTGATGATAATGAAAGGGGGAGAGAGAGTTTATGGATAAGACTTTAATGCGCACTTCTTATACTGTGTTTATTCAGCTCTAACGGTGATTTTCTGGAGTAAAACTGACGCTTCATCTTTTGTGTGATGTACAATAAACTTCATAAAGCTCATCAGTACATTTTTGGCCATCATTTGGCCATCATTCGGCCAACGGGGTCCACTACAGCAGGTTTGTATTAATAGTGGATAAAAGCAGATGACAAATAAGGTATAACCGTAATTAAACTAAACTATACATGCAGCATATATTCTCTGGCTCTGTAGGCATTATTTTCCGACTCCGGGTCGAAATGAACACCTATACTGAGAGTTTCTGTTTTGATATTATCATTCCGTGAGATGACATTGTCCTGGCTCTGAGCCCGAGCTCGTGAGGCTCCGCCCTCTGTGCCAGCAGCAGCTGCTCATTTGCATTTAAAGAGATACACACTAAAATGGCACGTTTTTCTCAGGGAGGGTTTGAGCATTAGTAACACTATTTTGACGGTTCAAAGGTTACATTTGCATGATGGGCACAATGAGTCCTCCAGCACTGAATCCCTGCTGCTCCATCCTATACATCTATCAAAAATAGCAGTACATGATCATTAAGAGTGTGTGACTTTGTGCATTTGTGTTTAACTACAGGGCAAACACTTCCATATCCATGTGTACACTCGATTGATGCTCACATTTACCTCTTAAAAAAAAAACCTGTTTCTGATTGTTGACAAAAGATGACATCAGTATAGCCGGCAGAGAAATGATCTAATTTATATGTAATTTATAAAGATGTGATATGAAATGTATTGGAATTCTCCCTTCCTTATCGGTTACAATGTTTCAGTGCTGATTAGATATTGTCATGACAACTAGCAGCTCAACAACATTAAGCAGTTCACTCCTCTGTGAAAGCTTCTCATTTATGTTGCTAGTACTGTCATTTCTTTCAGGATGTGCAGGAAATGATCATACATCCACACCTCAATGGTGCTGTAAATCATAACAGCTAAGCCAATACATGCATATTCATATGCAAGCGTGTTGTACAGAGTCCCTCTCCCAGTTTCCCCGGCGAAGACAGATTTCACCCTGGAAATGATGGACGGGTTTTGGTTGAGCGCTGTGGATCTGGGCCCATGCAGGGACTCTGGAATGGTTGTGAAGGTCAGGTCTCCTGACAATCTCCACATTGGCCTCTGACACAAATCTCCATTCATCAGTTTAACCTGTTCCCCGGCAGCACGCCAGCTCTGCATAGATCAATCAGCTCGCATTGTAATTTCATCAGGCTTCCCTCCACCCCGCCTCCACCATATGTAAGTCCACCCATTCATCATCAAGGTTATTAAGCGTGGGTATTTAAAAACACTTTGGAAAAAGCATCGACTGCTCTTCACAAGGGGGATAGCACACCAGAGCAGTCAAAGGAAGCGTAATGACAGTGAGTAATCATTTGTCACTAAAGTTTGATTGCACGTTCAGCAATCTCTCCTCCACTTGCTCTCTTTTTTGTGATTTCATCAACGTCTCCTTGCAAAATTTCTGCAAATGTAAAGTTCTGCAATTCTCTACAACAGCCACAGTGTTTTCAAATGCTGCTTTCAAGAAGAGAGGTGGAAGCCCTGAGTTCTAAATGCTCCCCTTTATCTTTTTGTGTAAAGCCGTTTTTTCGAGGAACAGTGTCACATTCCATGTCTGCATCCCAATATTCATCATCCTGCCACTGACGGTCTTTGCCATGATAATTGCATTATTTTGCCCCCCCCTTCGTGAAGAATGTGTTTTCATTTTGAGAGGAATTATGCTGATTTTGTTGTCCCTTTGTTTTGCTCGCTTCAGGTCCCCTTCCCCCTATCGAGTGAAGCATGGCTTGTCGGCATGCTTACCAATGACAAATGGGGGACGACGCTGGGGTCTTTGGGGAGAGGAAGAGGAATCAGGTGCACAGCGGCTGGGATGTGTCTCCAGTTCTGCTAAACCCAGGGGCCACCGGCAGAGGAAGAGAGAAGCAGTCCAGGCTACAAATTAATACGTTCACGTGGGAGACAAAAATGGTCGCGCTATTTTTCCTGCCTGCCGTTGCATTGCGATGCACAATCCCCACTGCAACCTTCATACGAATGTTGCTGTGGAGGGTAATTCCAAATGCAGAAAGGCAGAATAGCTCCTACGCCAATGTGATGTTGACTGAATGCTGAGATCTGGAGGAGAGATTATAAGTGCATTTTAAAATTCAGAAAGAAAACAAAACAAATAATAAAGATAATAACACACAAATAATTGCTCTTCTTAAATGAATGGGATTCAGAAGTTGACTTGACAGGGAAAGGGGGAGTGTGCGGCAACAATTCACCAGAATATTTTTTGGACTATTGCAATATCAGAGAAAGAAAGAAATTTCAGCTATTCTGCTGAAGGTTCTGCATGGGTTGGGGCCAATAGTTAATTTAACAAAAAAACACAAAACCAACAACAACAACAACTGACTCAAGACTATTTACTAATGGTTAACCACACAAGAAGAGGATTATTCTTCAAAACTATAGCGGAGTAAAAATAAACTGAGAGAGCAGTCAGAATGCATATTATTGCAAAAGCATGTAAAAAGCAAAACCCTACTGTTTATACCAGCTCACTCTGCCTGTTAGGAAATATCTTACAACTCATCTCTGCTCCTTAATGAATGCAAAAATTACGTGATCATTTCCACCCAGAGTGCCCATTTATTTGCAGTTGTAATGCACTTATAAATTCGCACAAAGGAGTGTGATATGTGATCATCGAGGGAAAAAATACCTGAAATAGGTGGAAGATTAATGCTGTTGTTTTGGGCCAAGGATGTAAAATTGGTTTTCATTGAGCAGCAGGGTTTTGTATTGACATACATTATTTTTCCCTCTGCCTCTTTACCCTTGTAAAATTACTCTTGATTTGTCCTCTATGCTGCAGCATTGAATTATTTAATAAAAATGCTATTTTCAATAATTATTTATGTTGGGTCATTGTAAATAAAAATGTTGAATCGACTGATACTGCAAGATCTTAACTGTGCACAGTGGTCCCAGGAGGTATTTCAATTCATGTGAACAAAGTCTGATGTAGTTTAAGCTGTTTATGGGTCTGTAAGTGAGATCAGACAGATTAGCAGTGTATTCATCGATTACTTTGTGTCTTCAGTCCTCCGTACATGCAACGTTTAATTCATCAAGCAAATTTGAATGAATTTAGTTATCTAATACAGGAATTTAGGCTAAATAATACAATGAAAAATATTTTACGTTTATTAATCCACGTTAGGGTAATATTAATTTAACCTTTCTAGTTGTATACAATATTATATTATACAACAATATTATACAACATGCTGTATGTGTTTGCGAGTTTCATACAGACTGTCATTTTGTGCATTAGTAGTATACCCTGGAAATCCAGAGTTCTCGCGAGACACAAACTGAATTTGCTCAGCGAGTTATTCTGGCATCGAGTAATGATGCTCATTAAATATGCCCTTGTATCCGAGCTGCACCAATCACATCGGGTTATCTGATATAGGTGGGCCAGAGGCGAGCTAAACAGATGACGACAGCGCTGTGACGTCGAAGAACTAGTTAGACTTGGCTTTTTATCTAAAAGAGGAACAGAAGACGGCGCTCAAATCATTCCTTTGCAAGAAGGATGTTTTTACTGTTTTGCCGACCGGATAAGGCAAGAGTCTAATGATTAGAGTTAGCTCCGCTGGTAGCTAAGCGTATGGGGTTTATTATTGTGATTGGTCGAAGTGTTATCCAATTGCGTGCAGTGAGATTTTCAAATGCATGCTTGGTGCCTCCCCTCGAGCTGGGCGATTTTCATTAGTCGATGCCAGACCATTAATCTTTCAGATTGGGGTCTGGATTTCCAGGCTATTAGTAGTAGGGATTTTTCAGTGATCTTTCAGCAAGTTCCATTGTTATGCCAGTAGGTGGGGTCAAATGACTTTACAATTGACTTAATTCAATCATTCATTGAGAATCATTTAGTCATTGAACTGATTTGTTCATAAACACTAATTCATCTTGGAAACAAACTAGTGACTGCATTTTAGAGTCACTGAATTAATCACTCAACTGTTTGTTCAAAATTGCAGACCCGTTTAGGAATGCCACAATTAATCTATCGTAAGCCCCGCCCCCCTTGGTTACTGTTGCTAACTCGGAAAAACAAATGTTTGATAACTGTCTTACAATGACAGCTGTCAGTGTGAAAACCTTGTACCAAGATGTTTTTGATCAATTTTGGACACAGAAGGACCACCTCATTCAAGTGGGACTTAAATAGGGGTGAGCGGGGCACAACCTAACGTGGGGCTAGTTGAAAACATACTTGTTTTAAATACTTCCACACATGCTAGCATGATGAAACTTACTGTAAAGCTTTACTAGTTGCCATATCAACACTATATAGATAAAATCTTTGGAAAATATCGCTGAACATTTATTTAACCATAGCAAAAGTACATTTCTTTTGTGTTTATTTAAAATTAGACAAATCTTATATTTTTTTAATCTCCAATCAATCTGTTATTTAACAGTTGTATTTAACAGATAGTTCTTTAATGCTGATCTAACCAGCAGAAGACACTAGCCGGGTTTAAATCCCAGTTGTGCAGGTGGGGAACGTTGTATCACTGCATTACAATGTGCCCCAATTAGAACTATGCTATTCAATTCTATACTTTTATGAATTCTATTGAGAAACCATGAGGAAAAGGTGAATAAAGAATGAAAGTCAATGATGAAATTATTATTGTCAATGTTGAAAGTCAATTATTATTATGTTTTGAATTATGCTGCATTGCTGTGTTTTGAATTATGCTGCATTGCTGTGTTTTGCAGTGTGTTCATTGTCAAACTAAAAAATGTGTTATTTTTAATTATTAAAAAAGCCCTTATTTCAGCCCAGGCTCATTCGAAAAACGTAACTGTGGCAAAATTTTTGCAAAGCAAAATAAGTTGCGTGGTGCACGTTTCGCGACAGTTTCAAAGTGAAATGTCCAGTGATCTAACCACTGGACATTTCACAGTTTCATAAAAACGTAATCGTAACCATAGAATTTTAGCCTGATTTTGAACTTTGAGCTCTTTTATCGTGACTCGTCTGTCACGTGACTTTTCGTATCAGAATAACAATTCTGTACCAACTGAGCTACTGAGCAAGCTTATCAGTAAAACTGAAGATATGGAGCTGGTTAAAGTATGCAAACTCTAAAATATATTCGTTTACAAATCATGCACTATGGTAAAAAGGTCATATGGTCATAACATAATTGTGCAAGAAGCCGTGTGAGTGAAAACGATTAAAAGTGCTTGCTGTTTTACTGCCTCTAGTGTTAATTTCTTTTAAAAGCTGCAGTGATATGTGCGTATTGGTACGTATTTCGCGTTTTACAAAAAATTTGGCACAGGAAAGTTTTTTTTCCAATAAGCCTGTGTTGCCTTATTTTTTACAAAAAAGTTAATAATTGTATTTTATTGAGAACATATTTTAGTTTGTCTTCAGATAAGATAACATTTTAAGCTGTCATATGGTCATGTTAATGTGCCCCTTACATGTTACAATGTACCCCAACTATGGGGCATGTTGTATCATTCCACTTCCATTCTTTTCGGATATATCAAGAAAGAAGTACCGGTAGGCCTATACACTGTATTAATGAAACAAAACCACATAATTGTACTAGACGTGGGAAATGAATGTGGGAAAAAAATAAATACTCTGAACCATAAATAGGTTCAAACAAACTGAGAAAGTCAAAAAGCTTTAGGTTGTGCCCCGCTCTCCCCTATGCCATGGAGGGATATATAAAAGATAAATGGTGGGTAACAAGATTAATTTGAAAGTGAGGGTTTACAGATCACAATGCAAGAGGGAGAAGCTTCATGTTTCGGTCGTCATGATCGCAGGTGACAACATCCAGGATCAACACTGTTCATGTACCGCAGGGTAAGATTCAATTAAATTTAAATTTAACCAGTTTAATATGGAGAGGCACTGAAATGTACACCTTCGTTTATGTGTTTTTGACCTACACTGTACATGGTGTGAATACAGTTAGCTATTTAGGTTTGTACGTTAGCATGAACTCACTAACTTTAATTGTAACTTAATGAGAGTATGACAACCCAATCTTCATTGGGATTGGGGTTGAATCCTTAGGGAACCAGGTTACTGCGCCCACATCATTGATAAATAAACGGGGCTTCAGTCGTAATGTGCAGATAATTGGTCCATTAGAGTAGCCTGATGTCGTCATACTCAGATTCTAGTCAGAATATGACTCTGATACTGCTCCATTGGGCTGTGATTATGGGGCATGTTTAACCGAACCAGGAAAGAAAATGCCTCTGCACTCAATTGGATAGACCTACAACCAATCAGAGCAACGGAGCAAGAGATGTATGTTGAGCAACGCATAGTTGTTGACAGAACTCAACTGCACGCACGCTGAAAGAAGTAGAAGAAGAAGATGAGTGTAAACGATTTTTGCCGGTGTTGTAAAAAAAAATGAACCCTCAGGTTGTGTTCAAAACCCTAACACTTTTTATGTTCCCAGTCAAAAATGACCGGCCTACAAAAAATAGCTTATAAATATCTCATTATACTATATTATCACCCAATATTGGATTCAATCTTTTTGTCAACTTGTTCTCTTTCAATTAGGACTGGTTTTATATTTCTATATATTTCTATATATTCTCTCATTTATCTGAGAGTAGGCATCTCATTTTTGGAGTAAAAAAAATAAATAAATAAATAAAGTTTTTTTTTTTTTTTTTAAAGAAAATATGAAGAAAAATTGCTCTGTTTATCACACTAGTGTGCTTTAATGTTTAATCAGGGTGTTTGTTTTGAAATACTTTTATTTTGTACAAAATGGCACATAGTCACACTTGTGGTGTTCCCGGTCAAAAATGACTGGCCTACAAAAAATAGCTTATAAATCACTTGTCATGCTATATTATCACCCAATATTGGATTCAATCTTTTTGTCAACTTGTTCTCTTTCAATTAGGACTGGTTTTATATTTCTATTTGCATCTGATTAATCGTAGGCCTCATTTATCTGAGAGTAATCATTTAATTTCAGTCAAAAATGGCCGGCCATTGAAAGTGAATAGGAGAGACTGAAAATAAGAGAAAAATTTAGTTTTCAGGAGCATGTTCATGACATTCATGTACACATATGTACAGTACATGTGTGCTTGCAAACATCGAGCCCTTGGACCTGTGCATGTGTGGATACATGCATACACACGCTACCCAAACACACACACACGTTAAAACACACAAACTATTTTGAGTATTACACACATTCTTTTTCACAGAGAGAAACTTAATCCTACCCTGAACTGCATCTAATATCCATTCATCCATCTGACATTCTCACACAAACACACACACACACACATATGTGCGAACTGGATTTAGTCCGCAGTGACCCTGTTTCAAAAGAATCTTTCATGTTCTTTGTTTCATCACAGTTTTCAGACAAAATATTATGACATTGCTTTGGGACTAAAATGCAAAAATATATGTTATAACACAGACACATATAAATGCTTCATAGTGTCCTGCTTGTCATTCATTTTGTAGCAGCACAATGGCGAAGAAGCTCTCTGTGCATGATGTTCTTCATCAGATCATTGATCGAGATTCTTAAAGGCGATGCAGGATGAAAACCTACAAGAAACCTTACTTTGCCTCACAGGTGGGGATGAAGACCAGGACAAAGTTACATCTTTCGACCAGAATGTAACCGTAACATCAAGTGGGCCCTCATCATCAGAAGACTGCTGCTCTTTAGTTGTTTCAAGGTCTGTAGCATGTGGTGCCTTCTTCTTCTGATACATCTTCTAATGCTCCTTCACTGCTAGATTAATTGTGCATCGCCTCCTCCTCACTAGAATATCGAACAATGATCTGATGAAGAACATCATGCACAGAGAGCTTCTTCACCATTGTGTTGCTACAAAATATGTGAAAAAGAATGTTTGTAATACTCAAAATAGTTGTGTTTTAACGTGTGTGTGTGTTTGTTTGGGTGCATAGGTCCAAGGGCTCGATGTTTGCAAGCACACATGCACATGTGTACATGAACATAATGAACATGCTCCTGAAAACTAAATGTGTCTCTTATTTTTAGTCTCTCACATTCACTTTCAATGGCCGTTGAAGTTCAAGTATAACTTAGTGTCATTTTGTACAAAATTAAAGTTTTTCAAAACAAATTTTCATATTTTATTTAATATTTCCAAAATTATTCATAAATTATGCTTTTTTTACTCAAAAAAAATGTGATACCTACTCTCAGATAAATTAGGTCTATGATTAATCAGATGCAAATAGAAATATAAAACCAGTCCTAATTGAAAGAGAACAAGTTTACAAAAAGATTGAATCCAATTTTGAGTGATAATATAGCATAACAAGTGATTTATAAGCTATTTTTCGTAGATCTGTGGTTTTTTCCCATTTTTAACCGGGAACACCACAAGTGTAACAAGGTGACAAAGGATTAGAATTAAGGATTTAGGATTAATGGATTTAGGATTAGAACTTGACAATACAGCAAACAAATCTTATCGCAACCCAAGCGCTCTTTGGTGACGTTACTGTTGATCATCTAAATGTCCATCATCGTATAAAGCCCGCCCTGACAATTTGATTGGTCCGAACAGCTCTGGTTCGAGCATAGTTGCTCCACAACGGATCAAGTCCAGACTGAACTTCCCAACCTCAAATGTTGTGGGCGGGGCTAAGTTTGGCTGGCATCCAGGCTACCGTTAGAGCAAATCTTATCACACTTTTGAAACACGCTGGTGAATGCACAGTACGGTGATTCAAAACATGAATACCCATGCCCATCCTCAGTGTTGCAAGTACCCCAGGCCCATCGTTTTACCATTTTTTTGTAGCATTAACACCATTAAACCAATGAGAGCTTCGGATCTTCCAATGTTTCTCTATGGCGCTGAAGCCTTAAGTTGTCTGGGTTCCGGTCCCCATGCAACCAATACTCAACTGCCATTGGCTCATCTGCGTTCGAGGGGAGGGGCTTACCGATAACCGATAGGTCAATTGTGTTTTGCTCGTTGATGAAGGAAAAAAATTACAAGGTAACGTGCAATATCATCTTTACAATGTAAGCATTGCTTGTGTGAAATTGTTTAGTTTTAAAAAAACATAACCATTGTTAGTTCATGATAATTAATGGTCACAAACTGAACTCCATTCTTTAACTCTAAAACAGAGTTGCACAGCAGGCTTTTCTACAGGCTCTTCCTCACGATGAGATACTCACCATGTTAATACACATTTCTTGTCCCTGATCTAGCCACACTGAACTTGAGCAATAGATAAAAAGATTGGGAATAAAGTCCTGAAGCGAGACTCTGACAGAGTCCTTTGAGAAAATAACAGCCACAAGGACAGAAAGTCACTTGGTCTTGTGGCCACTGATGGCCCTTAAATTGTTAGCCACCAGCAAATGTGGGTATGGGAACTCTGGTATGAAAACTCCACTCAAACTCACACAGGACTGACAATGAAAAAGTAAACAAGTCCTCTAAACATCCCCTCCATCGCTACTGGCATTTGATTCCCAATTGATAACACAGTATAAAGAGCATACACATTTACAGTATTTCCAAATTGTTCATGCCCGGCATACACTAGCATTCAAGAAATACTTGTATTATTCAGCAAGGATGCATTCAATTATTAAAAAAGACAGTAAAGAAACATTATTAAAAATATTTAAAAATAAATGCTGATCCTTTAAACTTTTTATTCATTAAGCAGCACAACTGTTTGCAACATTTTCAAAATTGATAATATATTTTTTTGTTTTCTTCACTGAAAACTGGAGAAAGTGCTCCTGAAAATTCAGCTTTGTCATTGCAGGAATAATTTCCATGTTTATTTTATTTTTTGAATATCAGCCCCAACCTTTTTGTAGCAGCAGTGTATAGGGATCTTCGCCGTGACGTCACGACGCGCTCTGGTTGGCAGAAGAAAAGTAATGGCCGCTTGCTTCGCAGCGCAAACACAGAAGAAAAATGGTTGTGTCGTGCTGTGTGATCGGCAAGATTGGATACTGTACTGTGTGTGTATCATCTGTGTACATACCCTTATATATTAAGGGCAAATTATTGTATTTTAATACATTTTTACGTGTCAACCAATGTTATATACAGGGCCTAAAGTTAACTTTTTTGACCACCAGCCACTGTGACTTTTTACCAGACAGTTTTTTTTTGGCCTCATAAAAGGTGAAAAAAGGAATTGCACAAATATTTCTTCTTTAACTTGTAAGAATACACATTTAAATTCTGTCAATTTATTAACGAGATCCATACAAGTAATAACTCTTAGAATACAGATATAGACCTAGTGCAGCTCGTATGTAAACAAATCACACGCGGCTGTGTTCATGGCTGGGCAGCTGTTAGTTACAGCGTTCAGGAACCGTTAAGCAGAACTAAATTAATATTACTGGTAAAGTTACCGGGTAGGCTACCGGACATTTTCTCACCGGTTCCCAACTCCCAACATCTGTGCAACTGTCATTGTACTGTAGCCTATGTCAGCGTTGCATTATCTCATCTCATCTCACTAACAGTTTAATACTTAACTCACACATTCAAACGCAGTCAGAGAAGGGCCTCATCTTTCTCTCCGATCACATACGTTCCGAAACACTCAAACTGCGCTGCTTTCACAGATGCTTTCTTTACTAATGTGCCGCCACATTTTTTAGCTGTAAATCCAACGAATTTGCTGACTTCGTTAGTCAAAGAACAACAAAAAATTCTCACTCAGGTGATATGGATCAGGCAGAGAACATGAACCCTGGTGGTTATAAAAGCTTAATTATATCTCTTTTTAGCTTCTTCGGACAAATAATTAATATTATGCTGACAAAACACAGGTAGACTGCTGCGACTTGTTGGTTCTTTCTGCCAACCAGTTCGCGGCCACGCCCATATCGTGACGTCACATTTGACTCCGGCGAACATCCCTATATTTGTTTGTGTTTATATATATATATATATATATATATATATATATATATGAAGAGTTCAGATGCAAAAGCCTCTAAGTGCCATCTGAAATTTTCTTCTAGAATTTCACTTAAATGGCAATGCAAATTACCTATTAATTGTCATTTAAGTAAAATTACTGAACTTAAATATAAGCTTTATAAAAATGATCATTCTAGAAGACAATTTCAGATGGCACTTAGAGGCTTTTGCATCTGAACTCTTCATATATATATATATATATATATATATATATATATATATATATATATATATATATATATATATATATATATATATATACTGTATAGATAACACATAATTCAGCACAAATGTTGACAAGAGGACCAGCGCTTACAGTGCCTAATGGGTTTTAAGTGTTCACATTGTCATGGATCATTCTGTCTCTATTCAGACAGTTATGTCTCCCTGATGTCACAATCTATTCTGGACACCTCTCCATTCCATCGCAAAGGTCTAGTGGAAAATTGTGCTTTGTGCTGTACAACGAAAATGTATAACAGCATCCTGAAGATCCAAATATAGATGTGAATCCTCTCTAGCATCTGTTGAAAATCACAATAACAGAAACCCCAAAGAAAACACTGGAAGGCTGTGACGTTTTGATGTGTTTGGTTTTTTTACCCTGATTTATAATAGCAGCCTACCTCCCTGAGCAATGTAGATAAGATGTGCAGACAGAAAATATTGCAGAGGTTGTGATAAGGTTGTAGTATGTCCATGCAGCACATGTCTTCAGCGATGATTACTACAAATCTTTTGCGCAGGAGGGAACAGTGGGCTTAGACATACTTCACTCGGCACTGTGGCTTGGAAAGAAACAAGTAGTTAGTAAAATGGTCTCTAGCAAAATGATGAGGTTTGTTGTTCAGAGATAGACACATCACATTATAATAGAGCCCACAGGAGTTAAGGAGTCCCAAGAACACAACGCTTTTCTTTTCTTTGTCACCATCGTTTGAGGATCAGTAGCTTTACTGGGGTAAAAGGGCCTCCCATATTGATCCCAAAAGTGAACTTTTTTTATTTGACTCGTAATGCTATTCCCTCTATAAATGTGAAGGGACCGCACTCAAACAGCACAGCTTGGGCACAATGTCACCCACATAACACCGACCTCAAACTTGAACGAAGTCAAGCATGCAGCTCAACTGCTGAGGTAATAAAGACTCAATTATGATTGTTTTCTTTCAAGGCCATCTGCCTTCTGATTCCCCCTCCTGCTGGAGTCATGGAAGACGCTGGGATGATCTTGTTTAGAGATGACACGAACAACTCAGTGAACAATAGTGAAATGAATAGGTTGCATATGCAGACTGCTGATTTGAATGAAAAAAGTTTCTTTGCCTCAGAAATTCAGTCCCATTCACTGAAGATGAGACAATATGGAAGAACATCTCACCTGGTGCCATATAGTCAAAGTAATAAAACCGAAATATTGTACTCAGTGTGAGATGATCTTTTCCAAAGTCATTTCAATCTTCCCACAACATGGTGCTACTGAATAAAACCAGCTTGAAGCGACCCTTAGCTTTCAAACGTGAAACCCCTGTAGTAGAAAATCTCACAGAACAGTTGATTTGAGTTAAATCAACAGATGGAATTTCAAAACATGCCTATCTATCTATCTATCTATCTATCTATCTATCTATCTATCTATCTATCTATCTATCTATCTATCTATCTATCTATCTATCTATCTATCTATCTATCTATCTATCTATCTATCTATCTATCTATCTATCTATCAGTTTATTTTCTATTTCACTACATTCAAATTCAAATTGTAATTCTGCATCCTGTTTGCTACCACAATTCAAATCTGATTCAAACTCAGGAATTCTTAATTCAATTCTGAGTGATGCATTAACAGTATGATAAATATCCTAAATATAATCACTCACCACTATTGAAATGCTCAACAGTTCACTTTCTAACATTCAAGGTAATAAAATAGCAGATTTTTTTTTTTTTTTTATCAAGTTAAGAGTTACATTTCAACAGTAAGACGAACATTGTTCTGAACCCTGGTAAACCTTCGTTACAGTAATAGTAATAGGTTTCTCTGGAGTTTTCATTTATGGTTGGAGAAAAACTGTATATTCTGTCCCCTAACCCTAAACACAACACAATCATTTCGTATGATTTATAAGCTGTTATCCTCAAGGGGACCCACAAGGTCAAAGATTTCTGGTATTACCATCCTTGTGGGGACATTTTGTCCCCGTAAATTAGTGTTTACCAGGACCACACACACACGCACACATCAGTGTTTCAAGCTTACGAATCGAGTTTGCAACTTCAATACAATGGCATTCCGTATAACCATATTGACCTCAAGTCCTTATTAAAGCCAACACAGCCTGAAATCGAGGTAACTAAATGCAACTTGGGTAAATAGAAATTGATTTTTTTTTTTTTTTTTTTTTCTCCAACAGTGTCCCAGAGTGACATGAGAAGAATGACTTACAAACAATCAGCACTCCATTTAATCCAAGCTGCCATGAGCCATGATGTCTTCCAACTAGGAAAATATATGCTGATGCATCTCTAAGGGTGTAGTAATTTTTCAGACCTTGCTTCCTCATGATTTGCCCTGTGTTTGCAGGATTACATCTCTCCCCCTTTCCCCTCAACGTGTCTCAGTGGAGACAATTAAAGTGTGACAGCTTTTCATTTAACAAGTGCTGTTTTAGCTTGCAGGGATGAACACATGGCATTCTAATTATCGGCGAACGGCCCACAGACTCCTCACTATTTTAGTGTGTCTCTGATGTGGCCTGATGTACCTGACAGCCCAGGAACACTGGTCCTGAAATTACCAGGATTAGTTCTACAACAGACGAAAACTATAAATTTGAAGGGATATATGCGCCGATCAACCAGGTGCATGATTTCCCATTCACTTTATCTTGATTCTTAGGCCGTGACATATTAGAAGAGCCAGTGATATTGGCACTGACATATTGAACGCTAACCATTTACAGAGCAAGGAATCCTTCAGTGAAAGCATGCATTTATCTTCTTTCTTGACTATTGGTCAACCATCATTGCAAAGATGTGTCTGAAAAATGATATTCTGTTGCTTCTTGCTTGTTTTGTGACACTTTCAAAGTGAAATATCCAATCAGTGGTGCTAATAGCGCATTCGGTTTTATTAATGAATTTGGAAAAGATATTATGTTGGTTGTTTTATGTACTGTATCGTGAAAATGAATTGTCCAGTGAGTGGCGTTAAAAGGTTAATGCTCTATTGTGTTTTTAAAAAAACGTACCACATACACTAAACCCTACAATAAAGCTAACCGACAGAGTTAACAAAAAGCGGAAGCAACCATGGCATATAACTTGCAGCTACAAAGTCTTTGAGCCTTTTTATCATGACTGGTGTTTCACATGACTCCTACCGAGCGCTCTGCGAGTGCAATGCTGTATTTACCAAGAAAGTTTAAAACATCTTGCTAACTGAGTTAAGAATTCCCAGAGAGTCAGTGCTCATCATAATATATCACATAGCATGGGTAAGGAACCATGTGAAATTAGTCTTTATTAATCAATAATCTCCCCTGTAATCATAATGTGTGTGAACAGTATACTGTAGTTGTTGGTGTTGTAATGTTGTTGTTCATTTCAGATGGAAACAGCAGTGAAGCGTATGTATAGGCATGTCTTTGGAAAGAGGCATGTTTTTTCCAATGAGCATTTCTTGCAATTGGTACTGAGTTAAGAATTCCCAGAGAGTCGGTGCTTAATTAATCACCCCCTCCTTCATAATAATTCTGCATTTCTGATGTGTTATGAAATGGACCTGGATCAAAGAAGCTCTTATGCACATTGATCTACAATGTTGAGTCAGACAAAAGGTTTTCACTGAGTTCATTCCATTTTGCGCTTCCATCAGATTTTCTAATCCTGCTATTGCACTATATTGGGGGTGCTGAAGCCTTTATATTTTATAACATTTACTGCTGATGTTTTAAATGACTTGTCCTTAAAAGATAATGGATCAAATCAGGGAGATTGTGAGTGACCAGTCAATTAATTTATGAAGCCTTAGCAAATCCACTAAAAAAGGAGCTAAACCACTGACATGAAACAAAATGTTTAGCCTTCTACCAAGGGGCTTTTCAGCTGTCTAAGTAGGCAATACTGGC
Source organism: Rutilus rutilus (assembly GCF_951802725.1). Classification (NCBI taxonomy): domain Eukaryota; kingdom Metazoa; phylum Chordata; class Actinopteri; order Cypriniformes; family Leuciscidae; genus Rutilus; species Rutilus rutilus. The sequence continues at coordinate 30,384,040 of NC_140211.1, read as the reverse complement.
ACACATTGGTTCATATCATATTCTGTAACCGCAGTTTTTGAGTAGTGATTATTTTTGTTTTGTTTTGTCACCCAAATGAATATATATTGAAAAACAGATTATTTATTCATCTACTAGATTTACCATACACAAGTAGCTTGTAATTTCTGAGGTGTGCTGCTGACAATGTCAGTGCAGTTACAAGTGGAATGCCTCACATTGTTTTGCTGTTTTCACCTCACCAAATGAAGAAAGGTGTTTTCATACTTACCTACAAACCAAATGATAAAGTTATTTTGCACTTAAGCAAAACACTGTTATATAAGCAATCTGTGGCTAGTAAATAGTAAATGCAATTTATGGCTCTGTTTTACTTTCCATCACAGCAGACATTATGAGCCAGATTTACTAACAGCTTGAACCAGTGCAAACCCTCTTTTGGCATAAAAAAAAAAAAAAACTACAGTCAGGATTTACTAAAGAAACAGTGAAAAATGAGCACTGAAAAAGCATGGACAGGGTTATTTTTGCGGACGACCATATCGCATGCATTTGTAGGAGTTTCCCTATCAGACACAAAATTTATGGGAGGAGAGTATTTAAATGATTTACTAAGGTTTGCGCAAGTCAGTTTCCTGGTATTTGCGCTATTATTTATCGCCCCCAAAAAAACGTCTTAAACCAGACGCTAATTTGCGCTGCTCTTGGTAGATTGCTTTGGTCATTATGGAAATTATCCGGCTGTGTTCTTTAATTTGCGCGTCGTCTATAAATCACACGCAGAACTCGAACTAGCTCCGAACTTGCTCTCACGCTAATTTGCCATTTAGTAAATTTGGCCCTATGTGTCATTATGTGTGTCATTTATGACCAATGATAAGTAGAGCACATGTTCTGCTGATATCTAGACAAGGATATCATGCAAACAGAACAACATGTTTATTCAAGGCCTGCATCTTCTTTAACACCAAATTGAGAGGTTTTAATTCTGGCATAAATCATTGAGCTCAGAAAAAAAAAAAAAAAGATTTATACATGCAATACTGTACACCAGTATGCAGTGCTAGCCTGGGTTTCCCCATGCTGCCTTGAGCGCAGCGCGATTTTATTCACGCTGCTAGGCAGTCTGGATACCATGGACCAGATTTTCCCCTCAGCTAGGGAACCAATCACAGAACGGGGAGGGAGCAGCAAGATGATGACGACATCTATGCGACACACCGAAGCAGTTTGTTTATATCTATGGCTCCAATATGACAGACGTAAAAATATATGCATATTTTTAGGAACACATCTACAAAAATATGCCTGTATTTCAAGTTGATAAAATAATTTAAAATCCACATCAGTTTATTATTTACCACGCCCTCCCAGGATCTATAACGTTACCTAGGCTACTTTCACAAATTCATCATAACTGCGCGCGCGCGATCTGCTTGCAGTCGTCGAGATGGATGCTGAGGAGTTGAAGAAAAGAATAGCTAGTGGAGATTGTAAAGTTGTCGACAATACGTCATCAAAAATCAAGTCCAGTGTGTGGGAGAAATTTGGAGTTATCTGAAGAAAATATTGTGAAAGGCTTTGCTGCAAACATTTTCGTGTTGGATAGCCGCAAATGTGGAACTTCATCGCTGAGGAAGCACGCAGAAACTGTGGTAACAAAGCAGTTCTATCGAACAGTATTTTTCATATTTAACACTGTTAAGTATGTGTGGTGTGCAGGGCGTGTTTGATCCCAGAATTGTCAGATGTAGGCTAGACGAAATTGCGTGGCAGATATAGTGTTGTAGCCGCGTCTGTTATTAGGCTACTCAGTTTTGTGGTAACGTTAGCCATGTTCTTCATGTATCGGCCTTTTGACAGCTTCGGCTGAAGTTGTCCTTGTGTTAATTGTCGTGTAATAACTTCTGTATGACCTGGCAATAAACATTTTTGTAAGTGTGTCTATAATGTGATTGTCTAAACTGATTTTATTTCGGGTGCGGGTCGGGTGTCGGTTCTATTTTAAGCGGGTCGGGTACAGATTTTAATTAGTGCTGCTGTCGGAAAACGGGTTGGGTGCGGTTTTAAGCAGTGCGGGTACGGGCGGGTGCGGATTTACAAAATCGGACCCGTGCAGGACTCTGGTGTACACATAAATCTCTGACCCATCGTCGTCTTCTTCGTTGAATATCTGTCGATCTACATACATCATCTGGTATAATTGAAACGATTGGCTATGAGCTATGTACAGGCGCATTTGATAGACATTTGTAGCGCCCAATAAACGGCTCTGGGCATTCGTAAACCACACCTCAAATACGAGAAAATGAACATGTAGTTCCCAGACCACGTCTCAAAGAGAAAGTGGTCTGACGTTAGCCAGGCTAATGCAGTGCATTAAATCAACAAGTCTTTTTCACTCTGCCTTAAGTATAAATACAGTTTAGACTGAGCTGTAATTTCTCTTTCCCATTAGATTGCATACACATTTAGTAAATCGTAAGTCTAACTGCATATAGAAATCAACACTTCATGAAGATTAGTGGAGTTCAGAAAAGGTGCTTCAAAAGAAAAGGTTTGACTTTATTCAGCCATCTTTATTCAGTCTGCTAGAGCACATCTCACTGTGTTCTAAGACATCCATTTTTACCCATTATGCAAGAGAACCCTAGTGATCATAGCTTCTGCCTGCCTTTATTCTCTCAGCTGCACCCAAGGTTATCTCTGCTCATCTATTCTTATCATCTGCTGGTTGATTGATCTGTTACCCCAGCACCCAATCCACTTAATAGATGAGTAAATTTAAAAGCCATCAAAGACAGACAGAAAAAGTGGTGAGAAAGAAAAGTTATCATAGATTACCTCTCATGTTTTTTGGTCTACAAGGCCTTGGACTCATTTGCATTCATCTGAAGTGAATGAAAAACTGATGGCATTCTTAAGCATTAACTGTTTTTCCAGCTCTCACTAAACATAATCATCTTTAGTTGCCTCATACTTCAGATCTAACATTTGGAATGTGAATGGTTTTGAATTTGAACGATTGCAATGCTAATTTAAAACCTTTGACAACCAGTCTTTGAAATTTAACTTTAAAAGTTTCTCTCGACTGTGTTTTTGGAAGGCATTTCTCTCATGAGGCAATAATGTATCAAGTTCAATATCATTTTGATGCATCAGTTAATTTGGGCGTAGGAAATGGAAATCCCAGATCCAATTTGCATTTCCAAAGAAAGCTTCACTGACACTGACACTGATAGTTATTCCCAAATAGGAGGGGACAAATGATTACAACATCATAACCCTGCTGCTTCAACACAAGTTGCTCTCTATCATACCTCTGTATGGGAGTGAAGTTCCTAAATGCGAAGGAGAGCTGAGAGTAAATCTCTGTCTTTTGACAGTTCTATCTGTCAGACTTTGTGATGCAGAGATGTTTCCGCGAGGAAATACCCTGTGGATGTGAACAAATCAGCATATTACTGCACAATTAATGTAGCTGAAAATCTTTCCAGCTGTTGATTGTTAGGGGAAGAATTTGCCTGCTTTGAGAAACTCATATCAGGTAAATGAAATGCATTGCTGCTTTTAGGGAGGTGTCTTATGGGACACCGCTGTCTTTTTTAACAGTTCACTTTTTATATTTTATAGTTTTGCTAAAAAGTGACCCAGCTGAGAACTTTAGATAGCACACCTCACATTTCTCAGTTCTGAGACCCCAGCTGAGACGTCAAATCAAGGAAGCACAAAAAGATTGATACGTTTGAGAAACAGACTTCCATAAAATGCTTTATTTATTGGACTGAGCATTTAAAAGTAAACGTACTCAACCCAACTTCAAAGAATCATGCAAAATCTATGAAATGATTAAAAGATTCTCATTAGATATATATGAGGCTCTTAAGAATGAAGCATTTCTGTGTCATGTTTTAATTACGGACATTCTCACTTTTGATTGAATTTGAGATACTTTCATGGTTCTGTTTAATTTTGCGGAAAAGACTGTGAGAAATCACGCTGACGAAATACACATCTGATGACTTTAGTTGCCAAGACATGCTTTAAATTGAAAAAGAGGAAAATTGATTAGACATGCGGGCATAAAGACAGACTGGGATGATGTAAGATGACTCTTTTCTATTTGAATATTCTTTAAAATTCATAGAACCTGCCGTCAACATGTATAATAGGTGAGCGAGGAAACATCAGAAGTCCTTCTATAAAATGTGACAGCAGGGCATTCAGAAGTCTCAAATCACCTGGCTTGTCCATTTCACCACTGTGCATATTTTGAGCCAGTCCAACACTGTTAATGAGCCCTCCTTTGGTCTTAATGAAAACTTTTTCAAAGGCAGCTCGATTTAGCCAGTTTGCTAAAGATTAAAGAGCGAGGTACTCTGCTTGACCTACATGTAGGATATATCTCTCATACTAAGGTTAAACCAGGGGTGCTTTCTTTGAGAAGGCAAAAGAAGCAGCACCTCCTCGAAAAAAATTAAAATAAATGTGGATAAGAAAATAATTAACATTACAAATAGAAAAATAAATTCCAATAACCCAGTCAATGTGATAATGCCATCAATCTGCTTGAATGGGTCAAACTGGTATGGGCAGACATAGCCACATCCAGATCGAAATTTGCTATACCCACTGTATAATTGTCATTGATGTACTTCTTTCTGAACAAAACTAAATGAAACCCATGACTGACAATATGTGACAAGTTTGATGTGAATTTGATTTTTTAAATTGCTATGGTAATATAAAGACACCACAACTGTTTTCATTAGTTGATTTTCATTTTAGTTTAAAACTCGATTTTTTTTTTTTTTTTTTTCTACTATAGGATAGAAGTCCACTACACTTAAATGGGGCATTTCCAATTCATGTATGTAAAATACAATACTAAAATAAATTAAAATCTCCACAAAGATGCAAATACTTGAAATCCTTGTCATTGTGGGGAAATGTTTTGGTCCCCATGAGGAAATACTATAAGTGTTGTTGTTGTTGTTTTTTTCTTCACTGTTTTCTGTGATGGGTAAGTTTAGGTTAGGGTGATACTGTTTATAGAAAAATCATTATGTCTATGGAAAGTCCCCATAAAACATGAAAACCCAATGTTGTGCTACTAGTTAATTAATCCTACTAGTTATTATTATTAATTTATTTTACCTAGCTAATTACCTTCTTTTGTGGACCATTAATCCTAGAATCCTTACACAATTGTTATGATGATCACATGCACAAAGGTGGAGCTTTGATTTAACAAAATCCAGCTAATTTTGATCTGGATGCGGCCAAAAATAGTAATATCTATGTCTGGCCATACCAATTTATGTTAACAGAGAATGAGGCATCTTTTTTTTTTTTTTGCCCTTGACAGGCCAAATCCAGTGGTGACTATAGTTTGGGTCTGTTGTCATGATTTGTTGGTTGTCTCCACTTGTCCATTGTGTGGGAAAAGGGCACTGGTGCTGTAGGAACTGGAGGCAGGCTAGTTTTCACACCTCTCCCCAACTATCCAGCCATGGGTAATTTCACCTTTGAGCTGGTGCTGCAGTCACACAAGCGGACAGAACACAATCTTCTCTTTCCTGGATCCCAGGAGGCCTTTCTCTTTTCCACACCAAGAGTGTAATGCTCTCAAAAAACTGTAGCAACAGAAAACTACCATTTTTTTTGTGTGTGTGTGTCAGTGAAATACCAGACGCTTCCCAGCAAGCTCTGCCCTGCTTGTCATATATGGTTTTGGAGAACGAACAGGGCTTAGCGCTCCAAGGCAGCTTCAGGCAAATGTCACTTTAAGTTACGTGCACCGCGAGAATCCTGGAACCAGACGAACGGTCACTGATCTATGAGAAATCAGGTCAAGCGCTGAGTGTCCTCCCCTCTACTCAGAACTGTCAGGAGCAGAGAGAAAGCCAAATGATCGAGGGGCTGGCTGGAAATATTTCCATAATGGGTGCCCGTGAACACCACTGCAAAGACACAAACACGCACTCCCTTCTACAGCACTGGAATGGTGACACTGAGATAATACATCGTCCACAGAAAACCAGGGGCCAAAGAATAATGTCGACCCGGGTCAGCAAACATGGCAGCAAATCAACTTTAAGAATATATTATTATTAAAACTAGTCTGAGAGCGCAAAGGAAATGTTTTTTTTCAAAAGAATTTTTTTATAAAATAATTAAGTATAATTAAGTAAAATGTCTTCTTTTAGGAAGCATCAATTCAAATAAGTGAATTGTAGCAAACCAAACAAACAGATGAAGGCCGGCAAGGACAAGGAATTGTGCTTATAAACTAGCACTGGATGTTCATCCCCACGAACAAACATACAGTAACCCGTTTCATTGTCTTCACACTTCTTTTTCTTGCACAATCTCTCAAGCAGCTGATACCTGAGTCCTTGAGCTACACCTAGTGGCAAAGCTTTTGTCTCCGATCGGCAGCTGAATGAGATCCCCAGATGGTCTCTGTGAAGAAAGGCAGCAGGAGAAGCAGCGCAGTAAACAAAGAGGTAGAACGATACTACATTACAGCCTGTCCACGTGTGGAAATGGTCGAACAAGGACATGAGGAGGGAAGAACTGTATCTAAGAGCATCCGTGGAGGCAGTAAAACTGACCAATCACCTCAGGTGTAGCAGTTCAGGTTGTGCAGGCATGAGTTGTGTGAGGCTTCTAAGGGGACTGTGAGCGGCACTAGATGCACTAAATAATTCAGCTTTCTGAGTGTGTCATTTCGAGGATACATTGTGTGTTTGCAGTGATTCACTCATTTCTTATTCAGAGTAACAGGGTTGTTTTAACCAGTGAGGAAGCATAATATAGCTCTTTTATCTTTCATACATGTTTTATGAACAGTACGGATGTATTTCATATAAATGTGGGTCTGTAAAAAAAAGGAGGGGGGGGGGACACACAAAAGAATCACAGCCAACCTAACCCCCCCCCCCCCCACACACCTTTGTTCTGTTCTTATAAGCTCTATTTCCTGTGTAGATACAACAAGCCACAACCAGGTGATTTCAACCTCACGTTCTTCAGCTGAAGTCACAACATGTTGGCCAGAGGTCTCCATGATCACACCCCCTGTGTCAATCAAAGACAGGCGCCACCAAGGTGTAAAATCCCCAATCAATGATAACAGCAGTGTGATGAGAGAAAGGAGGAGGACATGAGGGAAGGAGGAGGACGAGGGATGGAAAAACACAGGAGTAAGAAACAGGTGCACTTTTCTTTTCGTCCTCTTTTCGTTTCACATCTAATCTGGGTAAATGGTTCTCAGTTTAAACCACAAACATTATGTCCATTGTTTAGAGGACCAGTGCTTCTCGACTGAATATGATTATTTACAGTGGCTTTGCAAAGAATATCTGAAACAGAATTCACCAGAACAAATGGGCATGATTACCTTTCTGTAATAGAGCATAAAAGTCTTTTGTCCAGAAATTGCTTTCCTATCAAATCAGTGGCTTGTCCATTTGAACCCAGCTATTAAATCAGGGCGCTCATTGTGATGAGTGATGTGCAGAAGTCAGCTACAAGTGAATGTTTTTGTGGATAAGAATAAGATTATGTCTAAAGGGAAAGCCTTGCGTCGAGCTTTGACAAACAAAACAGAACAAATGTATGCTATCAGGCAATGGATTGATCAGGGTGGGGCGGCAATGCACAACATACAGACAACGCAATGCAAGAAAGGGTCAATATACGTCAATGACAGCGGCACTATTAACCTTTTAATGACCTTTATTGATTCACTGCCATCTACATTAATTTACTTATTGGTATTTGAAAGTCTTTAAAATGTAATTCTACCACAACGATAAGGAATGCACCGAGACTGAAATGCTGGCCCATACAGATAAGACGAGAATTATTTTAATGTAATCGATAATTACAATTCTATACTTTTTTGTGTATTAATATTATTATTTGTTTACTATTTCACTTCATTTTAAAAGCTACAAGTGAATTTAGACATCACATCATTTTAATGTACAAAATGAAAATAAATACCTAAAGATTTCAAAGTAAAAAATGACAGAGGTAAAAAAAAAGGGCAAATGCATTATTACGTAAGTATCCAATATTGATAGTGATAAAAAAAATGTATCATATTGTGCATCCTTAACAATGATTGTTTCCTTGTTTTCTTTCATGTACTTTTTCCCCTCTTGTCATTTAGCTCCTTAACCTCTGTTGACACAAACAGAAAATTCTCATACAAGACCATTGATATGCAAAACCATGCACAAACCCCCTCCCCAGGCAAGTGATCATAGTATAAATGCCACGTAAGGCACAGGTGAGTTAATTAATAAATGTTGTTTTAATTAAATCAGTCAGGGATCCAACTATCCACAGATTACTGTTTCCTATAATTAAGTAATTAGACGTGGCATTTTTTTTTTTTTTTATGAACACTTACGAGGCAGAGGATGTTATCCACAGAGTGTCGGCACAAATAGAAACACCCCTATGCCGTTGGCGGAGGTAAAGCAGGAACTGGACCTCCCCTGTAGACTCAGTCAATTGATTAATGTGAATTTGTTGCTGGTACTGCTGTCTTTCAGTTTCAAGAAGCAGTGTTTGTGTCAATCAGGCATGAAATTTAATTAGAAAGTCTGCTCATTGAAAGTGGAGTCAAAATGAATCCCGAGAAATGAGAAAAGGGGCCTTCTACCTGGTGGACCTCAGACTTGATTACCATATCCGCTGTTCAATTTTTTAACATTGTAATATCTGAGGCCATAAAAATGCATGAAGAAAAAAAATGTCATTAATAAGAAATGGCCCAGACAATCTTTTTGTGTTTGCCTTTTTTCATCTGCAGAATTTAATTGCCAATTTATGTTAATGACACTGAACATAATTGATGCATAATTATGCATTAACTTGTGCCGTCTTTTGTGACGCTGCTTTTTTAAAACAAAGTACAAAGTCTGTATAATTCATAATGACTTATAGCGTCCACAAGAGGACAAACATCTATGACTTACTTCTCGGGTAGTGTGTGATTTCATGCTTGTGTCAGGTTCCACAAACGGCAAAGTATCTTACCCCTGAGAACATTAGCAGTGAGGTAAAGTAAAGGATGTGGTCTATATTCATATTCATATATTCATATCATTCACTATGTCCTTCCATCTCAAATGGCAGTGATTCCGCTCGTCATGTGCATTAGTGCTTTTGGTGTCTTTCTCCATTAGGAAAAAAAAACAAGATAAGTGCTATAAGTGTGCAAGATTTGTTGGAAGCGAGATTTTTTTGTTGTTGTTTTTTTCCAGGAAGTTCTTGGAGTCTATTTTTGGATGTTTAATTTATACAAAGCCGTTCTACGGCCCTTCGAGGGCACAGTGACATAATGCCATAAGTCACTCTTGACACTGACACTAGCTATGGGGGACTGCCCATTTTTGAGGACTGTTGAATCATTTAGAAAAAGTGTCACTTGTTTCTTATTAATTGCCCTCTTGTTTATAGCCTGGGGCAATGACTCGCCAAGACAAATAACCCCTTCATGCTGTAAGTTGAATCCATGCCAGGTTAAACAACTAAGTACAACAAGCTCAGCACAATGCACTGATCTCTCTCTGTTCCAGAGCAATGAATGTCTTAATGTGCAGGCCATGAAATGTTCAAGTGTAGATGCTGTGTTGGTGCTTTCAGTTCTGGGAAACAGAAAACTTGGTTTGAGTTGAGCATGGAAACTTAAAGGGGGAAAACTCTTTAAGGAGCACTGCAGTGACCTTTAAAAATAAAAAAATAAATAAAATGCAAAAATAATGCTGAGCATGTTTGATAAATACTTGTTATTTGTTGTTAACAAAAACTAAAGCAAAAACTAAATGAAAACATTTTTGTTATCTGAAGAAAAAAAAAATAGCATAACTGGAAAAAAAAGAAATGAAAAGAAAAAAAAACTATACAAAAATACATGTTCATGACTCCAAAATCAACTAAAGCAAAATAAAAATGGCCATAAATGATTTTTAGTTTTAGGTTTTGATACATGGTTTATTACAACCTGCCTGCATTAATGAAATTACATTTCTCAGCACAGAGTGTTACTGCCATGTTGCATTCTTGTGTTTAAACATTTTAAAAGATAACTGTTTTATCATAAAATGTAGTAGCCTAAAATATTAAAACTTATAAAAAATTGCTTCAGATTTTGGGCCTGCACATGATTATGCATCTTTTTAGTGTACACTTAAAGTGTTAAAGGGGACCTATTGTGCCCCTTTTCACAAGATGTAAAATAAGTCTCTGATGTCCCCAGAGTGTGTATGTGAAGATTTAGCTCAAAATACCCAACAGATCATTTTTTACAGCATGTTTAAATTGTCACTTTTTACCATTTTAGTGTGTGCCCTTTAAATGCAAATGAGCTGCTACTGCACGGCACAGGGGGCGGAGCCTCACGAGCTCGCGCTCAGTGTCAGAACAATCCCATCTCACTGAATGATGATAATATCAAAACAGAAACTCTCAGTAACGGTGTTCATTTCGACCCGGAGTCGGAGAATATATGTTGTATGGAGATGGAACAGGTATAGTTTAGTTTAATTACGGTTATAACATATTTGTCATTGCTTGTATCCACTATTAGTAAGCCTGCTGTAGTGGACCCCGTCCGAATGATGGCCAAAAATATACTGACGAGTTTAATAAAGTTTATTGTACATCACACAAAAGATGAAGTGTCACTCCAGAAAATCACCGTAAGAGCTGAGTAAACACAGTATAAGTAGTGCGTAAGTACATAAACAAATTTGGGTAGAGTTGAGGGAGCATTTTCTTCGAAAACAAAATTAATCCACCTCGTCTTCAGCGGCTGGCTCAGATTTCAGTAGTAAATAGAGAGAGAGCTACAGTATGTGGATTAATACATCCAGCCACACAACACCTAGGCTACACCGCTTGGGAGACATTCTCGTCAGTGCAGCAATGGCGGATGTGTACAACTCGCTGTGAACTCGATCAGGGCGGTTCTATGTTAAAACCGCAGTGTCTGTCAACATTCGTGGGCGGGGCCTGTGGCTGTTGTGACGTCACACCAGCCCCATGGCTGAAAACAGGTCATTGGGAGACACTGCTTATGATTAATGGGGATTTAAAAAAAAAGGAGTGAGTAGATTTTTATCACTATAGGGTGGTTGTGTACACACACTGCCAACACACATTTGTGTCTAAACGTCATCTAAAAGTGATTTTGCATAATAGGTCCCCTTTAAATTACCTGTATACACCACTATAACATGGTGTTCAGGAAAAGAGGTCAATTCTACTGACAAACCAGGTATTCTGGTGGACCAGTCATGTTTGTTATTGGGTTGCCCTTTAGACAAATGTTATCTTGCAGGGAGATGAATCCAATAACTTGGTGTTCTTAATAATGGGGGAAGAGACCACAAATGGCTGGAAGAGAAATCAAAATAGCTCTCCACTGCATTTATATTGGTCAGCCAATAACTCCTGTCCAACACGGACTCAAAAACCAATAAACGGACGTGTTCACTGGGACTTCAGCAACCTTTAGGAATGCCATGAGATTGCCTAAATCCTAACGTAATGTGAACCATCCGCATCCCACTGAAACACAAGGGCGTGGAGAGTGAGAAAGCAGAAAAATGGAGGAAAATGGTCGAATACTTGCATGATGTGCTGATAAACATAACCTAATTGATCAACTTTGGTAGGAATGAATGGAAGATAATTATGCAGTGTGCCAGACGAGAGAGGTCAAATGTTTTAAACGAGAACATGCTAATTCCTTGGAAGCATACTAATGGGATGTGTTTGACCTTGTGCCCTGGCACAGTGAAGGCAGATTAGACAATGATTAGCACACTGACTGATGGGATGACAGAATAATCTATGACAGTTACTCATTTATTGCATCATCAATTACAGATAGGGTTAAAAAGGATAAAAGAGAGATATTTCTCCACATGAAATTGAATATGCAGAGTGAATTCTCAAAAATTGATGCACAACGATCAAATTATACTCACGCACTGGAATATAAATGAACTGTCAGCCAGATGTCAATAGTTTTATGTTTTATTGTTTCTTTAGTTGCTGTGTTGTGCGAGGGGGTCAGTTTCTCACATATATGAAAAAGGACTGCAAAGAACTGGAAATAAACTAAATCACAGACCTGGTTCAGAGATAGATTGGCATTGAGGTTTGAATTTTCACTGTCACTCAAATTGTCCCAATGAATCTGTCTGCGTGACATCTTTGTTTATCTTGAAACAAAAATGAAAGATGGACATATTTCTACCCATCATGTGCTCCAATGGGAAATCTCTCTCTCTCTCTCTCTCTCTCTCTCTCTCTCTCTCTCTTTTTCAACATTACTTGTGTTCTGAGGGGCTATATCCCCAATCATACAGGGAGATAAGTAAATAAAGTTGTCCTGACATTTTATAACAACTGTGACAATAATTCCTCTGTACACGCTGACATTTTGAGTCCATGACTGACAATTGCTGATAAGGAACAAGAAAGGGATACGGTCATTTTCAATTCAGACCAAATGCATATTTAATTTGTAGTCTAGACAGATTTTGTTTAATTACACCAGTCTATCTATCTATCTATCTATCTATCTATCTATCTATCTATCTATCTATCTATCTATCTATCTATCTATCTATCTATCTATCTATCTATCTATCTATCTATCTATCTATCTGTCTATCTATCTATCTATCTATCTATCTATCTATATGTCTATCTGTCTATCTGTCTGTCTGTCTGTCTGTCTGTCTGTCTGTCTATCTATCGTATAAATTGTTATGTTACTTTTATACCTCATTCATGTGCTGATTCAGATAATCTTCCCTATTATCGGACCCATTTGGTGAATCATAGATGAACTGTGTAATTGTTTGTCTGTTAAATCAAAATAGATAAAAGCTTCAATATGCAGTTTTGTAGCTCATTTTACAGCACTGAACTCGCTCCAGCTAAGTGCAAACAGCACATCCAGTGCCGGCTACACCTACACCCCAACAAGGCTTTCACTATTCATTTATTTTATTCACACCTCATTTATTTTTTAAGAAGCATCAGAAGATTGATGACTCATTCCTTTTTCTACATTTCACAGTGCTCCACTTAAAAAAAAAAAAAAAAAAAAAAAAATCTGCATAATTTGCATTGGTTTTATTATCTTCCTTTGAAACAGGAAGCGCAAAGAGAGCACAGAGATCCCTGACATACTTGGAGAAAACCCCTCAGTAAATAGACTGATAGTAATTAGAGCTGGAGACATTCTTCTTGATGAGAGAACAGAGTGTGCTGGTGAATGATGCCACTGCACAAAGTTTTAAAGCAGAGAGGGGCACTGGGCTGAATGGAATAGCATGGGGTAAATCACACAGTGCCATTCTGATAATGATTTATTGCTAGGAGATATTTTTTTTATTCCCATTATATTATCGTACTCCACCTCTCAGCTATTTATGTCTCACACCAATTAAACTCTTACTCTCTGTGAAGGGACAAGGGAGACATTTTAAAAGTCCAGACAGTCCTAGCAGGAATTAAGAATTACAGAAAGGACATGCTGACATTATATTCTTGTAAAGGATCTTATATAGCCTTCATTGGGAAAACTGTGGTTCACAAAGTCTGTCAGAGTGAACACTAAACATATGAAAACTATTGTTTTTCTTTCCTATGGCTTGCAGACAAACAAAATAAGTTATGGCTAATCAGAAACTGGGTGATATCAGCAGCTGGCTAATATAATGCCAAATCAAATTGATTCAGTTTCTCTCAGAAAACACACCATGTCCAGTGTCTTAGTAGATCCGATTTGCCTATTTGAAATTGCTTATAATGGTTAATAAAAGTAAAAAATAAAAGGATATTTCACCCCCAAAAAATAATAATTCTGTCATCATATTTGTTCCAAACCTGTATGACTTTTTCTTCTGCAGAACACAAACACATGTTTTAAAGGTGCAGTAAGCAATTTTGGAAAAAACTGTTGAAAAGTGGACCGAGCACCAAAACACACTTGTAGCCAATCAGCAATAAAGGGCATATACACTCATGATGGGGGAGGAGAGAGAGCTCAGTGCACAAGACACACATTAGCAGAATGAATATAGGAAGAGCGAGATGGCAGAGAAAATACAAAAGGGAATATAACTTTAAAAAGTTTCTAACTTTGTGCAGCGCTTCTGTGTTGTACGTCACACGTAGGCTCACTATTGGCCGACGCTGGTCATGTGTGTGATGCGTGTGACGTACAACACAGAAGCACTACGCTATTACACTACGTGAACTCACTCGAGGCCCAGAGAGAAGGAAATGAATAGTGGAATAAAGTCGCTTGATAAACTTAAGATTGAGCCACTGTAGTCACATGGACTACTTTGATGATGTCTTTATTACCTTTCTGGACATGGACAGTATACCGTACATACATTTTCAATGGAGGGACAGAAAGCTCTCGGACTAAATCTAAAATATCTTAAACTGTGTTCCGAAGATGAACGGAGGTCTTACGGGCTTGGAACGACATGAGGGTGAGTCATTAATGACATAATTTTCATTTTTGGGTGAACTAACCCTTTAATCCTACCCAATACCTAAATTTAACAACTGCCTTACTAACTATTAATGAGCAGTAATTAGGAGTTTATTTTAGGCAAACATCATAGTTAATAGTTAGTGTGAGAAATGGACCCTAAGTGTGACCAAACCTAAATAATCTATAAATATTTTAAAATTGTCTGACAACTTCGATTGAAGTAAGAAACAATTAGTGTAAAATACGGTCTGGAAGTTAAAAATTATAAATCATATTTACTATACAGTAATACTGATGACACTAACATTTTCCAAATGTATTAATATCTGAGAAACTGCTGGTATTCTTTATTGCTGCTCCGTTCACTGTTACTATTCCATTCAGAGAGGTCATATGAACACACTGAGCCCAATTAGCACTAGGGTGGATGACATGGCTGGAAAAGGTCAAGGAGAAAAGCTAACAGCAGCAATCCAGTGGTTCACAAGTTCAGTTTGTTTGCTCTTTAAACTCTCCTGGCCCATCCAATTACTTTTAAAATGTAGAGGATCATGGGAACCCTGTCCTTGTTTTATCTAAAATATGTCTGCATCATGCACAAAGAGTTTCTACATGTTTTTGCATAAGCATGTGTGTTATTATGAGTGTGTAAGGAAGGTGATTTTAACACATTTTATACACAAATGTAAGTGTTTTATATTGACAATAGGTAAATCAGTTTTACAGCCTTTTGAATGCCCGAAGAGTGTACTTTTTTTTATAGTTAAACACATTTTAAACAAGGATATTGGGAGTGTGCCAAGACAGTAAATGGATGGATGGATGGATGGATGGATGGATGGATGGATGGATGGATGGATGGATGGACGGACGGACGGACGGACGGACGGACGGACGGATACAGTAGCACCATTACATTTTGAATGTGAATATTCAATTAATTAAAGTCAAAGGGAGATTTTCAAAACACAAAACTGAGTCATTAAAAGACCAAGGCTACATAAATAATAGATGATACATACTTTAATGTGACAAAGTTTGGAGGGTCTGATCCACTGAGAACTGTTGCACTGCAGCTGTCAGTAACATGAAATCCAGGTTATTTGTTCTTAAATGATAAGATATTTAAAAGTATCACAGTGTCCCCCCAGTTTCACAGACCAGGCTTAAGCCTAGTCCTGCATGTTTAAGCTGTAACTGAAAGCAACTTGCACTGACATATCTTAATATATATATATGCGTGTGTGTGTGTGTGTGTGTGTGTGTGTGTGTGTGTGTGTGTGTGTGTGTGTGTGTATATATATATACACATATATACATACATATATACATATATACATACATATATGTGTATATATATATATATATATACATACACACACGTATATATATATATATATATTTTTTTTTTTTTAGGCATGTTTATAAAGCTCGTAGATGTCCTAATTAAACTAAAACCTAATCCTTAAGCCCTGTGTGTGAAACCAGGCCTATATGTTTGAATTGGCCCCTCATCAGTCTCATAATGATGTATCAAAGCAGATTAGATCAGACTTGCCATACTGTTTGAGTATAGGCCCAAGTCTGTATGTCACATTTCAAAACAGAAATAGAGGAAGGTACAGGCACACTGGGTGTCCTGCTTATTCTAAGGACATTTGTGAATGTCTCTGCTTTTGTATTAGGGAGAGCTGTTATCAGTAGGGCTCATAGGACATGCTGTTTGTTGTTCACCTATAGTAGATGAAGGACGGTGTGGGATCTGACGTTGTGTAGCGACGGCCGGAGAACTCCGTCACAGGGAGTGTGTATATGTGATTATCTTAGGTGACACATTTGTCTTTCTTGGAGTTATCACTGCATTCAGAAAAAGATATCAGTGCCACAAAAGATGATAGTGGAAGCTTTGGGGAAAGAAACAAAACACTTGTCACAATGAAGATTTTGAACATTCGTTTTCAACACGGCTTTATCTCATATATGTTTAGACAGCGTAGTGCAAAGATTGTGAGATCATCCATACATGCATATTGACATATGTTCCTCTCTGATTCTCCTATGGAAAATCCAATTTTACACACCAGGGCTTCTTTGTATTATTTTCAGAGAGCCCAGTTTTCATAAAGACGTTCCAGGTTTTATTTACCCGTAAATACAGTGTGCTACTGAGCGGCACGTAGTTCGCAGCATATTGATCCATCAAATAAATTTGCAGCTATTGTGTAGCTCTTCAGATCAGTGGTCACTAGTAATGCTGTAGAGTAAATCTAGTGTACAACAGTATGGAAAAGAACTACATTTTCTGCTTTTGTGGAACTGCTACAGTCCCACACCTGCTCTACAGTGATTGAATATTTAATTACAGACTTGGTCACGGTTGTCTGTTAGAATGAGACGCTGTGTAATCATAGAGCTCACGGTTAACCACTGCACAGACACACCGTTCAGTTCTCGCCAATCCAAAAGGCCGCTCTCCCTGAGGCTATCAAAAATGAAAGGGAAAGGATGGAACTTCGACACTCATAAAAAAGAAGTGTGAGATGTAGCAGAGCACTTTATAATGACTGATCAGGTCAGATCATTGTCTCCAAAAAGGACCTTTGTGTGGTCATTAGGTTCAGACCTGCCTTGTTCTCCTAAGGTCTGTCAGCACGATTCCATGTTTCTCCCACCTCCAGTAGAGATGGTAATAGGTTTTGTTCTCACTCTTTTGGTGCTCTTCTTGTATGTCCGAGGATAAACATGTGTCCAACAACAGGTTTCCGTCATCATTCTTCCACAGCTCCTTTAGCTTCATATCCTAAAGGGACAAGAACGAATACAATGGGTAATGATAATCTTTTAATTGGAGGGTAAGTGTAATACAGCCATACATTACAGCCATATGGCTATAATACCCTGCTATACTGTACGTAAGCTGTCCGCCATATTGAAACATCTGCAACCTAGTTATTCACATGTATGAATATACATATCTGCAATATACATTAGCTGATGATTTTCACACATTGTGTTTTTGTATCATTAATGTGATAATTATGCATTTGGTATTGCACATTGAGTTATACATAAAAACTAGTGCTGTCAACATTAATGCATTAACACATGCGATTCATTTAAAATTCCTTAAATGTTTAAATAATTTAACACAATTAAAGCAATTTTTTTTACAGAAGTACAAGAAGCTGCATCATTAATTTACGTCATGCAGTGAGATGATCTTAGAACTCAGAAGTTCATTCATACAATCAGTCCAGTACAGCTGCGCTAATGTAAAGAACACCAGGCTGATTGTCAGCGAGAATAGAGACTCACATTGAGGTTTTAGTTAACTATTCATTCCAGTGTGTGCTTTGCTTTAAAGTTTTCAGTACATTTGGGCTGTTTCCACACACACTCTTTTTATTTGTCATGTGTACGTTGTTGTGTTTAGTAATCGTAGGTTTATGCAGTCAAGGCAGTTGATTTAGGAGTTTTTTGGCGTCTCGGTATGTGGTCCTGTTCGGTATCGCAGCTTGACTCGTCTTAAATGAAAACAAGCTCTTTGTTGTTGCTCTATCTATACACACACTATACACTGTGAATTGGGAAAAGTTTTTTTTCTGTAGTGTTTTTTTCATGGGTGCTTTGGTGCATAAATGTATAATAGAATTATATGGACTCCTTATATCATTTGGTTATTTGGTGACCTTTTGGAGACTCCAAGGATCCTTGAAGCTTGCAGAAAATTACAGTTTTGTGAGAATCGCCCTTTAATCTGATTGTTTACTTTGCTGGATATAGCAAAATGATGACAAAATGAATGTGTTCAAAAAGGTAAATGGCATATGCTTAATTTCACGATAATTGTGCGTTTATTCGCGATTAATCGCACAACAAAAGTGTGATTAATCAGATTAAAAAGTTGAATCGATTGACAGCACTAATAAAAACACAAATCAACACATTCTTGTCACAATTATATTCTGTTTAGTTGTTTTCTGTCATGTCTGTATTAGTTCTCATTAGTTACCATGGTGTCTGATTAGTTCATCTCTGTCCAGCTGTTCCTGTTTAGTGTCCTCTTTTACAATGTGTATTTATACTCCCTGTTCTGCTCAGTCCTTGTTGGTTATTGTTGGGGTTAACAGTGTTGTACTCGTCTGTGTTTGCTGTTAGATTAAAGACATTTGCATTTCTTTACCATCATCTTCGTTGTGCGCTTTCTATGCCACCCTGTGACAATTATCACCTCGGAAAGGTTATCCTCTATCCGTCTGGAACTTATTGCTCGGTGGTTTTTACAGCCATAGGCTGCACAATGCTGTAAAATGTTCAATGAAAATTCATTGATTTGTTAGTGTGAGTGATGAACCGCGTCCAGATGTTTCAAGATGGCGGACGTGTCAACGTGTCTGGAGCGATCAAATGTGGAATCTACATATACATATTCTATCTATTATTACAGCTACAAACATGTTTGTATATTAGGTCTGTATAAAATATTTACTTCAGATTTATTTTATTTTTTATTTCTTTAATAGTGACGATTAAAAAAAGGTTTTGAGAAAATCACACTGAACTAGGGCTTCATCCAAAGGCTTTGCTTGCTGTGATGTATGCAATTCCACTTGAGAATTCTTCATTCTCAAAAGCTGTTTTTTTTATTTATTTTTATTACAACAGTCAAGTGAAAAATAGGCAAGGCTTTAAAGTTATCACTAAAATAACTTCTTAATAATATACCATTTATTAATAATGTAGGAAACAATATGAGCAATAAAACTAGGTGAGAGAGGAGAGCAAAATGAACTGAAATATTCATAATCTCACATTCTTTTATTTGCACAATGCGTGTCTGTAATTCATTAGAGGCTGCATTTCAACTTCCTTAATTGACTTCCCATTCACAGGTGAATATGAAAGAAAGTATTTTGCTCTAATCCAAAGGAAGAAAAAGAAAAAGAAAAACGAGGAAATAGGGGAAACAAATGGAACTAAACCTCTTAAAGTATTTTTTTTTTTTTTTTTTATATATAATGGGCACCATCTCTACATTTCACTAATTTTCCACCACTAACTTATGTCCAGCTGTCTGATCCAGGCCCTGTAGCTATGAGGCATAATCACCCTGCACATGAAGAAGGAAATCTAAAGCTTTTCAAAGCACATGAGGGCTTCGTGAGAATTATAGCATTCACGTTCCACATTATTAGACACATGTCTTAAAGTACTAGAGAGGAAATAACTTGTTTATATACACAGCTTCTTTGAATTGAATATGTGCATTTGAACAGTAAAATGTGGCCCTGTGCTGAGGAACGGTTTACTAGTGTCTAAGGTGGACAAAGTACACCTTACTTGAGTGAAAGTACAGATACTACGGGTCAAATATTACTACGTTACAAGTAAAAGTATCAAAAGTAAAAAAAAGTCAATGTCAATGCATTGTTTTATTATTGTTGCATTGTTGTATGTAATAGTTACAGTACCTTATGCCTCTGAATATGCCTGCCTGCCTACCTACACTCATATTTATTTCTAGATCACAGTTCCTGTAGTGGGATTGAATGTGAGATTGAATAAGTGCACTCAATAATGTCCACAATGGTTTCGGACACCTAAATGGCTGTACCTTCAAATAGTGCCCTATTTAAAGTTTTTGGGATTTTTGTATGAATATGTTAGCCTTACTGTTATCTATAAGCTAGTGTGCTCCAAAACAATGACAAAATTCACATTTAGAAGATCAAACCCAACGCTGAAAATGAAAATC
This sequence comes from Rutilus rutilus, assembly GCF_951802725.1. Lineage (NCBI taxonomy): Eukaryota > Metazoa > Chordata > Actinopteri > Cypriniformes > Leuciscidae > Rutilus > Rutilus rutilus. The sequence continues at coordinate 30,363,755 of NC_140211.1, read as the reverse complement.
AGGTTGATGTCAGATCCAACGCCAGATTGACATTAATCACCAACACTGGACAGACGCTGTATTGTGGTTGAAAATGAAAATCGGGTTGAAGTCAGAAACCAACACCAACAACAAACCGACGTTGGGTTCTGACTTCAATCCGACTTTCATTTCCAACCAAAATGCAACCCCTGCAACAAAATCATCCCCTGACTGACGTTACTACCTTCTACTCAAAAGGACCTTGACAGAATTGTAGTGGAGCAAAAAGTACGATATTTGTCTTTCAAATGTAGTGAAGTTAAAGTAAAAAGTTTCCAGAAAAAATAATACTCAAGTAAAGTACAGATATTCAAAAAGTGTACTTAAGTACACTACTCAAGTAAATGTACTTTGTTACTGTCCACCTCTTATTATCCATCCTAAAGTTCAGCACTGTATGACCTTTATTGACTACATTTAGTGGTCAAACTGATTATTTCAGGAATTACACAACCGTACAAAAGTTTGGGGTTGGTAAGATTTTATAATATGTCTGAAAGAAGCCTCAAGGCAGCAGCATTTATTTGATCAAATATTGATCAGCAATATTGTAAAATTATTATAAATAAAAATAATTGGTTATTATATATATATATATAATTTTTTTAAATTTATTTTTTTATTAATGTATTCCTATGATGGCCAAGTTGAATTTTCAGCGTTTATTACTCCAGACTTCAGTGTCACATTATCCTTAAGAAATAATTCTAATATGCTGATTTTGTGCTCAAGTAACATTACTTACTGTAATGTAACAGCACTTTTAAAAACGGTTGTTCTCCTTGGTATTTTGTTGTGGAAACCATGATAGAAAGTTCAAATGAACAGCATTTATTTGAAATATAAATCATTTTAACATAATACATGTCTTGGCTGTCAATTTTGATCAATTCAATGCGTCCTTGCTTAATAATAATATTAATTTCTTTAAAAAATGATAGTAAAAAAACATCTTATTGACCCCAAATTTTAAATGATAGTGTATATAAAAAATAATAATAATAATTAAAAACATTTTGATTAGGTGCTCGTGATTTTTTGGAACTTCATGACAAAAATATTTTTAGGATGTAAATTATTAAGCGTAGAAAAGAAGAGGATCATCACAGATGCATTTGATAGGCTGATTAATTATTATACACAGCGAGCCAACAAATCCCAGGCAGATGGTCTGGCACAGCTAGGCTTACTGTGCTGGTGAATATGTAGGTAGGATGTTCAATACGGCTACATGGCAGGAAAATTTTGGCTTTCCTTCTCGAGCCATGGGCTGAGGAAAAAGTCCAAGAGAAATGTATCACATTTATTGCAATTTTTATTTACAACATTGTACTTGCTGTGTGTGCACATTAAAGTTTTAATCTTGGCACTCATAGACAGCTAGCAGTAAACGGTGGTATTATGCAAGTTCCACACCAAACATTACTCAAGGATTCCCCACCTTCAGTCCTGCTGTGGCTGTAGCTTAAAGTGAGAAAAGGCCGAAAGCATAATACTGATTGAAAGCTGCTACAAAGAGGATGCATGTGCCTTTTCATAAAGAGTGTGTATATTGTTTTTATGGAAAATGAATCTGAAAAGTTTAAGAAAAGTAAAATGCATTTCTATAAAAAAACAAAAAAAAAACCTGTAAAGAGCTCTATATTAAGTTCCAAATAATAAATGAAACATTTTCTCATAATACCGCATACATTGTAATGAAAATGGCTATTGGCCACATTATTCAACCAAAGTGATTCCTTCTGTACAAGCTTATCAGCAAATATAGCTGTGTCCATATTCACTATAGTGTGCAAGGCATTCCTTAACAGAACCCACTGTTTGCTGTTTTTGTCTACCCAGGGTATTACTTATAGACACTTCCAATAAAGCATTCAGTGAAAGAGGTCACTAATTTGACCCTGTACTACAAATATCCCTATAGCCATTGATGGCTTGCCAGTGTTTTTTTTTTTTTTTTTTTTTTTTACCGTTGCTTGAGGGATCTACTGGAGCAGGGAGCAGGTCTGGAAAGTGCTGCATCCACTAATGGCTATAGCTCCAAGAGGCTGGTCTGCATACACAACAATCCGGTGCAATCAGCAAGATGGTGCACTTCTCTGCTAGGGGGAGAGTGATTGGGGACAATGTGCTTTTTTATGTCTTCCACTTCACCCTTCCCTACAGAGGCTTAAACAGGGCAATTTTTATGAACATGCCGTAGTTGTTCTCTTTCTTTTGCCATGTATGGTATTTTGTACATTCAGATTTTAAAATGTATGGGTTATCCCATTTATTACACGTTTACCTTCCATTTGTGTTTCTTTTATCTCTTTTGTTCTAGTTTACTACCACTAGTACTGCCAATAATAATAATTATTATTATTATTATTATTATTATTTCAAACATTTTAATCAATATTTCATCATCATCATGCTCATGGGTCATTTACATACTGCATTTACATAGTGCATGATCACAACCCCCCTTAACAAATGTTAAAGGATGTCACCATTTAATATCGTTTGAGATAAATGCGCTTTGTGTTTTGAAGTGCTCCCATTTCACTAGTGTAAGAACAATGCCAGAAGCCTTGCTGGTTAAAGTAAAGAAGGATGAGCTCTTTTTCTCTCAGATGAGAGCCATCTGGCTGGGAGCAAGGCCAACGGATGAGTCTTGGGAACAGGCCTCTAAGAATTTCTGACCCTTGGTAGGTTGACGATGTATAAAGAAGGTATAAAACACCACTGGGGCCTTGAGCTGGAAAGGGATTTGGACCCGGAAGAGGGTGTATGTCTCTGAAGAGAGTTCACACTTGGACTGAGGGTGAAGAATTATGAGAAAACAGACAGATGGGGAGAAAAAAAAAACGCAATTAGTGCCACGCTCTGGACATGGGAAAATAAATGGATTTTTCATCCTGTGACCTAATTACGGAGTTTGTTTCGAGTGTGTATCTCTTTTCATTTCCTAATGAAGCACAATCATTGCAGTTTCTCAAAGAGCTACATCAGCAGATTGATGTTTATATTATCCAATGCTCTTTTTAGCCTGGCACATAACAAAAGAGGTTGTTAATTTGGTTCGAAATTGATAAAACAACATTTTACAAGCAGGAGCCCTTGCTTCAAACGTAGGTTCAGTCATATTTATGAAAGCACTCAGGTCTCCAGAGTCTCTCTCAAGAAGTCTTGCTGTGTGGCTGAACCACGGCCAGGCTGCCCATTACACTGAAGCAGCTTGAAATCCAGAGCAGCAGGAAATGAAACCATCAGATTCCCACCCACATCCATCCACACAGCGGCAAGCTCAGCCAAGTCTCACACAGCAGAAAATCTATTTCGCACTGTATTGGGTTATAGCTCTAATCAACTCTTTCTTTGTAAACAAAGTGTTTAATTTAATACAAGTTTCAATATGCTACTTAATGGAAATATATATGTGCCGCAGCACTGGAATGGGATCGGAGATCCTCATAATGCATATGTAAGCCTGTATGCATATGTATGCTGGTGCATCAGCAGTTTGTCTAGTGTCATGGCACAAGATAAATAGGTAAATAGAGACACAGCCTCAAGCTCACTGACTTTCTTATCATTTAACACAGACATTTGTCAGCTTCTGTCATTTTAGTAATCGTAAGGCAAAAGTCAGAACAAAACATTTACCCACTGCCATCAGGGAGCCGAATGCACATGCGACACACCACTGCTTTCGTGAAGGGGAAAGGCCAGCTGCCCATATATGAGGCACATAAAGTCTGCCATTTAAAAAAAAAATGACCAGGGGGATGCAACCACTTCAAACAGTGAACACAAATGGAGCAACTGTTTGGGGTCATATGCCCCCACTGCTCTCATTCCCTCACACCCCCCACCACTCTACACTCACCTCTACCTGCCTCCCTTTCCCACTCAGTCCATCGACACAGCCCTTCCTTCTCTTCTTCTGTTTCTCTCTCGCTTTTATTCCACTCTGCTCTCTGCAGGCCACAACAGTCAGAAGGAAAACAGACACAGCAGTGCATTTTCAATTGGATCTTCAGTATTCCAGGAAAATAAAAGGGCAGATAGCCTTTGTGAAGTCATCTCACCCGGAACGAACCAACATCGGTCCCCTGCTTGGTGTCCTCCATCCCCACACCCCACACCCCACACCCCTCCTGGCCCCTGACAGTCAATACACTTTCCCTTTCAAGCTTTTCATGCAGTGTTAGGGTATGGCTAGCCAATCCAAAATCAGGACAGATACCATTTATAAAATGCAAGGATACAATAAATTTATGTAAGAGATAATGTACAATTATTGCAAATATAAACATGATCAGAACCCCAACATGGTTATTCACCAAATAAATAAATATGCAGACATAAAAAAATATTTTATCCGACAAAAACAATCGGCCTAGAAACCACACAAACATTGCAGCAATATTACAGTAATTATACTGAAGCCCTCTGAGGTCATTTTCACTACAACTAGGTGTGTAGCAATATACAGGTATTCACGATAACCAGTTTATTAAAAACATGGTTGACATTCCAACATAGCATGTGGCGTTCCAGTGCATTAACGTCAATTGCCATCCATCATAAAACAGAAAGAAGATGACAACACAGTGTGTACTGTGTACAGCTAACAGGGAATGTTCTGGCAAGGTTCCCTCAAAGTTATGAACAAACATTATTCAAGTAACGTTAAACATTCCCATAATGTTCACAAAATTATAACATGGAATCCTTAATGTTCATATATCTAAGAAATTAATAATAATAATAATAATAATAATAATAATAATAATAAACATAAAAAAATAAACCTTTCTCTCCACCTCCCTAAACTTGTATTTTGAGTGTCACTCATTGGCCAAAAAAGAGAGAACACAAAATAAACAAAGTTAGAGAGGAATTATTTTATAATATTTTATACCTGGAAGAAAACAAAACTAGAGGTATTTCACATTTCATGGAAAGAGAGCTCGATTGCATACAGAGAGGCCTTAAAAGCTGCTACAGTAGATCTGCTTATTTTTCAACCCTATTAGAAGAAAATAAACAAAACCCTAGGTATTTATTTGAAACAGTGGCTAAACTAACGAAAAATAAAGCTTGAAGTTTCCAAGCAGCACAGCAGTAATGACTTTATGAACTTCTTCACTTATTTCTTCACTTATAAGTGTATACTACAGTATAATAGTATACTACTATCTGATAAATCAATAATATCAGAAAGGTGATCAGCACATCCTTGAGTTGCTCTGGGGTCAGACAGATCAGACAACCTGAGAAAGTAGTTACTATGTCTGATTTCAAAGAAATTGATGGCAAAATTTTGGAAGAAACCGTACAGCACCTTAAAACATCAACATGTGCCCTTGACACACTTCCCACATCTTTTTTTAAAAGTGTGTTAAACAGTTTAGAAGCAGATCTTCTAGAAGTGGTAAATGCCTCACTTCTCTCTGGGAGTTTTCCAAACTTCCTGAAAACTGCAGTTGTCAAGCCCCTCCTGAAAAAGAGCAATCTGGATAAGACCATATTAAGCAACTATAGACCAATCTCAAATCTTCCTTTCATAGGCAAGATCATTGAAAAAGTTGTCTTCAATCAGCTGAACAAATTCTTAAGCTCAAATGGATACTTTGACAATTTTCAATCTGGTTTCCGACCGCACCACAGCACAGAGATAATAAGATAATAAGATAGCTCATTAAGATAATAAACGATATTCGCTTAAATACTGATTCAGGCAAATTATCAGTGCTGGTACTATTCGACCTCAGTGCTGCATTTGACACTGTCGATCATAACATACTTCTTGACAGGCTGGAAAACTGGGTGGGGCTTTCTGGGATAGTCCTAAAATGGTTCAGGTCATACTTAGATGGGAGAGGTTATTATGTGAGTATAGGAGACCATAAGTCTGAGTGGACATCCATGACATGCGGAGTCCCTCAAGGCTCAATTCTTGCACCACTCCTGTTGCTCCCAATGAGCCAAATAATGAGAAAGAACCAGATCTCTTACCACAGCTATGCAGACGACACACAGATCTACTTTCGCCTAACAATTACAGCCCCATTGACTCCCTGTGCCAATGCATTGACGAAGTCAACAGTTGGATGTGTCAAAACTCTCTTCAATTAAACAAAGACAAAACTGAAGTCATTGCGTTTGGAAGCAAAGATGAAGTTTCCAAGGTGAACGCATACCTTCACTCTAGGGGTCAAACAACTAAAAATTAAGAATCTTGGTGTGACACTAGAGTCAGACCTTAGTTTCAGTAGTCATGTCAAAACAATAACTAAATCAGCATACTATCATCTGAAAAATATTGCAAGAATTAGATGCTTTGTTTCCAGACAAGACTTAGAGAAACTTGTGCATGCTTTCATCACCAGCTGGGTGGATTAATTGTAATGGACTCCTCACTGGCCTTCCCAAAAAGACCATAAGACAGTTGCAGCTCATACAGAACGCTGCCGCCAGGATTCTGAGCAGAACCAGAAAATATGAACATATCACACCAGTCCTCAGGTCTTTACACTGGCTCCCAGTTAGATTTAGGATTGATTTTAAAGTATTATTACTGGTATATAAATCATTTAATGGCCTAGGACCTCAATACATTGCAGATATGCTCACTGAATATAAACCCAACAGATCACTCAGATCATTAGGATCATATCAGCTAGAAATACCAAGGGTTCACTCTAAGCATGGCGAATCTGCTTTTAGCTATTATGCAAGCCGCAGCTGGAACCAGCTTCCAGAGGAGATCAGATGTGCTCCTACTGTAGTCACATTCAAATCCAGACTCAAAACACATCTGTTTAGCTATGCATTTACTGATTGTACTGTGATTGCATTGTACTGTACCGCTGTTCGTCCGACTGTTTGTACTGTACTGTATTTTATTTTATTTTTCTAAACTGTTTTAATTATTCTTATTTCTTTTTATTATTTTAATTTCTTCTATGTAAAGCACTTTGAATTGCCATTGTGTATGAAATGTGCTATATAAATAAACTTGCCTTGCCTTGCCTTACTACAGTATCGCATCAGGCAGTGTATTGTAGTCTCCTTAAGGAAAAAATGTATTCATTCATTGCTATAGAAGAGGAAGAATTCGCTAAACTCGTTAAATCATCTAAATCGACAACATGTATGTTAGACCCTATACCGACTAAGCTACTGAAAGAGATGCTTCCACAGGTCATAGATCCTCTTCTTAATATCATTAATTCATCTTTGTCATTAGGATACGTACCAAAAACTTTTAAGCTTGCTATGATTAAACCGCTTGTTAAAAAAACGCAACTGGATCGTACAGAATTAGTCAATTACAGGCCGATCTCGAATCTACCTTTTCTGTCAAAGATACTAGAAAAGGCGGTATCCTCATAGCTATGTTCCTTTTTAGAAAGAAATGATATCTGCGAGGATTTCCAGTCAGGATTTAGACCATACCATAGTACTGAGACAGCTCTCATCAGAGTCACAAATGATTTGCGCTTATCATCCGATTGTGGTTGTATCTCGCTATTAGTGTTACTCGATCTTAGTGCTGCATTTTATACTATTGATCACAACATTCTTTTAAATAGACTCAAAAATTATGTTGGCATTAGTGGAATTGTATTAGCATGGTTTAAATCATACTTATCTGACCGTTATCAGTTTGTAGCAGTAAATGAAGAGATGTCTCATCAATCACAAGTTCAGTATGGCGTACCACAAGGCTCAGTACTAGGACCATTGCTTTTCACTCTGTACATGCTACCCTTGGGAGATATCATTAGGAAGCATGGCATTAGTTTTCACTGTTATGCTGATGACACTCAGCTCTATATTTCTTCACGCCCTGACAATTCACAAAATTAACGGAATGCGGAATCTGATATAACAAATTGGATGACTAGTAATTTCCTACTACTTAATAAAAAAAAAAACAGAGATTCTAATTATTGGACAAAAAACGTCCTCACGTAATAACCTAGAATACTGTCTAACACTTGATGGCTGCTCTGTCAAGTCTTCGTCGTCGGTTAGGAACCTGGGTGTGCTCTTTGATGCCAATCTTTCATTTGAAAGTCACGTGTCTAGTATCTGTCAAACCGCATTTTTCCATCTTAAAAATATATATAAAATACGTCATATGCTCTCATTGACAAATGCGGAACAATTAGTTCATGCGTTCATGACATCAAGGCTAGATTATTGTAATGCTATTATGGGTGGTTGCCCTGCACGCTTAATAAACAAATTACAGCTGGTCAAAAACGCAGCAGCTCGAGTTCTTACCAGAAAGAGGAAGTATGACCATATTAGCCCTGTTCTGTCAACACTGCATTGGCTCCCTATTAAACATCGTATACATTTTAAAATATTGCTGATTACTTACAAAGCACTAAATGGTTTATCTCCGCAGTACTTGAGCGAGCTCTTAACGCATTATAGTCCTTCACATCTATTGCGATCTCAAAATTCTGGCCAGTTGATAATACCTAGAATATCAAAATCGACTGCTGGCGGTAGATCCTTTTCCTATTTAGCACCAAAACTTTGGAACAGTCTTCCTAACATTGTCCGGGAAGCAGACACACTCTGTCAGTTCAAAACTAGACTAAAAACACATCCCTTTGACCTAGCATACAAGTAACACATTATAGACTTCTATAATTCAGTATTAGGCTACATAGTTTAGGTCAGCCGGAACCGGGAACACTTCCCATAAATTCTGATGTACTCGCTACATCATAAGAACAATGGCGTCTAAGCTAATATTAGTCTCTCTGTTTATCCCGAGGTTAGCAGCAGTCTTCCGGATCCAGGGCGTATCCAGATCTAATGAAGGACCTGCGCCTGGGCGCGACGACAACACAGTCCTGAAGTGTCAACTAGTCTCTCCCCTTTGAAGGCCTCCTTCCCTTCTCTTTACCTCTGTACAGATAAAGCGTTGTCGGGATGATTCTGGTTCGCGTGGCTACGCGGAAGCGATAGAAATTCTGTATTATAAATTTTAAGGCCAGACAAGTAGTTTGTTGAGGGCTGGTTTGTAGGGAAGGACTACACGCCTGCGCACATATATTCAAACGTGCATACCTATAGACTGAACTCGTAATACGCATGTGCACGCCATCAGCGTTCTCACGGGTTCACGTTTTTGAAGTTTGCGCAGAAAGAACTTAAGAGTTTTCTGTTAAAACGGTGTTGTGTTAGCGGCCCCAAAGTTAATAACTAATGATCGTTGCAACTGAAGTGAATCAATCAAAACTAACTTTAGCTGGACAATAACTTTATTTTTGAGCTGCTGTAAAGCAAAAACAATCTCTGTTACTTTAATTTCCTATTATCAATGTAAAGCCACTTTGGAACAATCTACATTGTTAAAAGCGCTATATAAATGAAGATGACTTGACTTGACTTGACTTAATCATGTAGTGAAAATCTAATGTTGTAACAGCCCAAACAACAATCAATAAATGAGACTCAAGATGATGCTAGTTGTTCCAAACACACACACACACACACACACACACACACGAATAATTTATATCTGCATTATTGAATTAAATGTGACATGTCATAATAACGAATGCCCAACATGGATGTAGGAGGTGTGCACTTCCTGCTATGGAAAGTAAATAATAGGAAATATCTGACCACTGAGTGCTGTAATTGATTCATGGTGAAGTATTCCAGAAAGCTGTGTAATCATGGTGGTCATTTTGTGGGAATGCTTATAGTAAAAAAAAAAAAAAAAAATTATATTGCAACTAATTTGATCAATAAATGATGTGTATGGGCACGTTAATGAAAAGTGTTGTAAAAAATATTGTTCTGTTGCAATATTTATATTAAACTACACTGTAAAAACTAAAGTTGCCTCATATATCCTGTCGGATACTCAATGACCTTAACAATGTAAGTTAAGTGCCTAGCACTTAAATTATTTAAGTGGTTCCTGGAAGATCTGGCTAAAGCCAGCATCTGGAGGAACCCAATGGTTCTGTGAGGCCACGATAAGATTTGTATTATCCTATTATTATTACATTTAATCATTTAGCAGATGCTTTTATCCAAAGCTACTTACAAATGAGGAGAGCAATAGAAGCAGTTAAACTAACAATAGAACAAAAATATATAGGCTAAGTGCTGTGACCCTTCCCAGTTTAGTCTGACGCAGTATACGTTTATTTATTTAGTTTTTTTAAAACAGATATAAAGTAGAAGAAAAGAGAAAATAAAGTGTTAGTATTAATGGATCCAGTGTTTATATTTAAGTTTGATTCAGTATATATAGGCTTACATTTATTTAGTATATTTTATTGATTCATTTAAACCTTAAACGACAACAACAATAAATAATAATAATAATAATAATAATAATAATAATAATATGACGAAGCAGGAGGAGAAAAGTTTTATTGTGTCACGAAACTGCTGCTATTCCTCTGCTGTCATTGCTTCAGTGATCCTCGCGTGCAACAAAGCTCAGCTGATCATCATCGGAATTGAAAGTAACGGCTCCCATGAGGGGAGCCCAAAGCCTGCCGCAGCTCTCCATTACAATGTTTGTAAACTCGCCAAAGAAATATATATACAGTCTCACTAGGCTATATATTCAAACACATACATATAAAAACTAAATGTATTATACATTACTACGTCTTTACAGTGTTAACCACTCGTTTATTGCACACTATGTGGTATGAAGGTTTTAGCCGCGATGCTAACTAATATAATGAACTTAATGCCACAAATGGAAATCATTGACTTATTGTGTACAACTGTGTTTTCAAATTGCTCATATAACTAATTTAGCTGATTCCTGCTGTCGTCATTGGCGTTTGTTATGAATAACACAAGTGGTTAATATAGTTTGGACTGTTTTGTTTATTTACTACATGCTCTCAAATACCCTTTTAAAGCCCTTTACTGGCCAATAAATATTATGTTGTGAATGGATATCATCATCTTTGTTCTTTTGTTTCCCCAGAACAACCAGTAGGCCTACAGTACATTTCTAAAATAATCTAAACATTTCAGAGGCAACACTGAATTACAGTAAGTTGCCTGCACCACACGCAAGTACTTTATTACTATGAACTTTTCTGTGTGAAATTGTATTGTTTGACTGTGTACTTCTGTTTTTTAATCAGTTATTCTCTGAAAATCTTCCCCCATGCTCTCAAATCTCATTCATGCTATTTTTTATGTAAAATAATATCACAGGTTTGGCGGCAATAATGCTATGCATTTTTTCTTATGCCTTAATAATTTGCATATAATACATTTGAACTCTGAATTATAACTTCAAGTTTAGTCTTTTTAGACAAAAAAAAAAAAAAAAAAAAACTAGTATATGGCTTCAGAAGACCTACAACACAACCCATAACACATGACTTGTGGACTCATTTGATTATGTTTAGGATCTTTTCTGGGACATTTTTTGGAGCTTAACAGAATTTGTATCCATTTTTACATAAATTGTTGCATTGAATTGAACTAGACAATAAGAATGGTTTCATGCATGATTTACACTTTTTTTTTTTTTTTTGCTTGTGTTTCATGCAGTGAAAGCGAATGGTGACTGGGGTTGCATTATGCCTGAGATCTGCTTTTGGGTTCCACAGACAGAAAGTCAATTGAAATGTCACAAGGCTGAGGAAATTATTTTAATTTCACAACTATCACTTTAATGACATTACTAACAGTAAAATTGTGTATTTTGCAGGAAACTCGGTAAGCTGAAATACAGATTTGAACAAGAATAAAAATCCTCCTGTAGACCTGAAAATCATTGAAGTGCCTGGACCATCCACCAGAAAAGAGGAAAAACAAACGGAAAATGAAGCTGCTGCATCTTTTCACTTTTCTAACTCGTTAAGCACCTCACATGGCCCTTGTGAAGATTTTATTATTGATTGCATTTTATGTTGCAGCGAGTAAAGGTGCGGTCACATTTGTGAATTTCGTGAAATTACACAGGCAAAAAGGTCTATTGACCATTGTCAGCAGTGTAGCGACGTAATGTATGAAGCACAGCTCACACAGGAGTCACTTTCAAGCAGCTTTCTTTTGGTCAAATCCAGCGAATTCTAGTGACCAACTTAGTCCCATAGTGAAATTTTTGACCACACACGAAATTGCAGATTGTGTGGATTCTTATGGAAATGACTGGAATTCACCAGTGAAAATTCACTGAACAACAGCTAATTTGACTGCATCTTAACTCTGTTATAATGGAAAATGTTTTCTGCTTGTTGTGACATATAACGAATACTGTTTCTGGGTCGAAGCCTCTACTTCTACTTCCTCTATCTTGTTTCTAGTGAGAATACTCAACAACCATTTATGAGCACTGTTGATTCAAGTCACATATCTAAGCTTTTCAAAAGCCATAGTGTACATTACAGTCTCCAGTCTCACGGCATCCCAGACTTCAATATTTTACTATTCAAAATAGCTGAATAACTAACCATCTGAGACTTCGGTATAGAGATAAAAGTTATGATCATAATTTTCAGGAATATTACAGCACTATGAGTGTATATTAGCACCGTTTGTTGTTTGTTTTTGGCATCTGATTGAGCTTTTGGATTTGGAAACAGTGACGTCAGACTTAACAAGCTTAACAAAACGTAACAAGTTATGTGAAGATGCACATTTTTAATTAGGGTAGTCAAAATGTTAATGTCAATTTTTTTTATTGATTACATGGAACATATGTGTTTCCTGCATTTTGTTGATATGTCTTTTCTTGTAGCCTATTGTATATACATGGTTGATTATTCATGTTGCTTATGTATTATACTTTTGGTTTTGTGTATTCTATTCATTGATATTAATCTATTACTAGCTTTTTTCCCCAAGTGCATGGAAGTGTATGTATTAAAATGGATCTAAAATATGTAATAAACTATTCTTATTTTGTATTTGGTTCAGTTTGGTTATTATAATAGAAGTTAATGGTAACCATAGTAACAACATGAAAAAAAAATAAAAAATTGGTTCCTGTAGGCACCCAAACTGGTTCCACACAGTGTCTAATAAAAGAGTTCCTCAGGAAACCTGTGTGGTTCCTCAGAGAACCGCGCCTTTTTAAAGGGTGCCTAGAGACGGTTCCGCCAGTGTGGCAAAGTGAAGAACCCCAAAAGGTTCCTCCAGGCACCTTTTATTTTTACAGTGTACTATCAACCGATAAGATCAGAAAGCTGTCTAAATCCTTAGCTAATACTGACAACACAATATGATTACAACAGTTGGTGAACACCACTTGTAATAGCTTTAAGACTGTTAGGTCCTAAAATAATTTGATTTGTGCAGCAAACGCTGACATAACTTATCACCAACAATTTTTCCCTTTCCTTATCTTTATGGGATGGTTTTGAGATAAGGTCTGATCGTCTGTGCAAGTAGTGTGTACTTACTCTGCATGCAATGCATATGATTATGCAAATTATACTGAAGGTAATAAATCCTTGTACTAGCTGAAGGTTGTTGTAACACCTGTCTTTTCTCTTTTACTTGAAACAAATTCTGTGCGGAACCTGAACTCTTGCATACAGGAACACTTTCAGCAATCATGACTGGCAAAAGCTATGAAATATTCCAGAAATTAGGATTACTAAAAGGGTATATAAAAAAATCCTCTCCTCCACTATAGTGTGTTTGCCCCATTTTTTTAGTTATGCTTTTAGTGAACATTCAGCAGATGAACTGGGGCCCGTTCTTCGTACGTCGCTAACTCAGTTAGCTGGATTTGATTGTTGGCGATTTGGCATGATCTTGGATTGTTTGGTTCTTTGACGCTCATCCTGGACTTGCTGTCATAGCAACAGGTGCACAAGCTTAAACCTGCTCGGGAGCAGGCTTATTTCATGTAAACAGGATTAGACTGCGGCTTTATAAGCGGAGCTGAAACGGGAAGTCCAGCGCAGCGCGATAGTGCACTTTCTGAGATATATATTTTTTCTCGTGACTCGTGAGATTGTCGTTTACATTATTAAATTGTTGGAAACGCACATTTATTTTCGACTTGTCGGAGTCGGGCTTTAACTACAGCACAAACTGTTTGCATTGCCCTAAGATTATTTGCGAGTGGCTCTTTCCTTTACACTATTGGAGATGCGGAGAACTTGATGGAAAGTGCTGTCTGTCGTATCATTTGGAGTTTACCTGGCGCTTTTAGGTTTAAAGCATGTTGTAAAGCAGTTTTTTTTTTTTTTTTTAAAGCAGTTTTTTTTAAAGCAGTTTTTTTGGCTATCATAATTTTTTATGAAGATCATGCAATCATGACCATGCCGATTACAGTATATGTCACTCAGGCTTCACTAACGTGATTGGTACCATAGACTATACTCTCTCAGAAAAAAAGGTACAAAAGCTGTCACTGTGGCGGTACCTTTTCAAAAGGTACACCTTTGTACCTAAAGAGTGCATATTAGTCCCTCAAAGGTACATATTAGTTCCAAAAGTGTACATATTAGTACCTAAATGGTACATATTAGAACCATTTTGAAGGGTACTGTCCCAGTGACAGCTTTTGTACCTTTTTTTCTGAGAGTGAATAGGCTAGACCATAGACTGCCATCAAGGCCTCAATGAAGGGGATTATGTGAACAGAAAGGGGGTTCACAATGTAAATGTGCAGCCCAGTTACTATTGTGATTCTTAATATTCCAGATTAGTAATATTATATCAAATTTAAAAAAGGCAGTTGACTAAAATCTTCCATATTACAAATGTGAAAGCAAAATGGCCAGGATCTGTGCATGACTTAAGAATTTTCAGAGATTCGCATTTATGCACATTATTTGAAAGTGGTAAGAAAAGTTCCACAATTAAATATCAAGCTCACTGTATTACATACACTTATGCTGATCCTAACAGAACTCCATTTTTTCATAGGTGATTATGACATGTTCCTGCCTGCAGACAGGTGTTTTATGACCCCATTCCCTGACCCAAACCAGTTACAATGCAGCTCTAGCCAGGACAAGGGCACTTTGGCTAACTAAAGGGAAGATTTAAGTGTCTGAAAAGTCTGAGGGTTGCACACCTGACAGGGCCTGTGACATTGTTGCATGTGCCATATTACACAACATTGCCAAAACACTTTTCATTAAATGTTTAATAAAAGACAAATATGCTTAGTTCCTTGAGTTTTATTTCAATTGTTCTTTGTAAAGAAAAGCCAGTGGCCAAGTGCCTGCAACAAGAGATATTAGACACATGCCTCATGCAACAATTAAAAAGGAAAAGTTGGCTCTACACTGCCCACCTGTAGGCCTCTGTCTCCTCTGTCTGTGCAGACTCTTCTGTAGGCCTTTCTGTAGATGTGGAATCCTGCAACTTATATTGCAGCCATAAAGCATACAAGTATAAATTAAGTAAAGTTATTTATGCACTTGCAAGTAGGCTAGTTCCTCCATATGACAGTTATCTGAGAGGGTTTATTCACTGTCCAGTGCAATGGAAACAAAAGGACATTACAAAGTCTTATACTTTCTTTCCTTTGGAAAGTTAGAAAATGTCCACTTACTGCACATGTTTCAGCCACCACTTTCTTGGGAACAGATACAAGTGTTGGTGTATTATGTAAAAGTGCACAAAAGAGGAAAACAGAATGTCATTAAAATGAACTACACTCAGAAAAATGTGATCAATAACTCATGGCAAAATATCTTTACATTAACATAAGTTTATTAGTTTTCACTTTCACAAGTAAAAGCAATTCATCATTACTCAAGATTTAACAGCTGAAATGACTATACGGCCTTAATTTAATGCAGCAAAAAATATTTTACAGTGTAGGCTACTAAGATTTCTCAGCCTTTTTCTTGGTTGCTTTTATAAACAGACAACCATTTATTTAACAGTGCCGTTTATAAAAGACACTATAATATAACTAAAAATTACCATTATGTAGAATGTTTTTGTACTTTACTTTTATTTGTTCCCATGTTCTAGTATGGTGACTCTGGCATTGCAATGAACAAAGTAATTATGCAATTATTAAAATACAAACATATAGGCTAATAAGTGATAAAAACATCTAGCATGGCCACTTCTAACGGATTTAAATTGTCTGCTACTTTTTGCCAGCCCTCTCTCCTGGCTTTTGCAGACTTTGAGGTGTTCCCTGGCGTTTTGATTAAACATTAAAAGTCCGAATAAACTTCGACTATTAGTTCTTGCTCTGCTGAGGAGAAAAACTGAGCGCGCTCTTTGGCCACGCTGAGCAGCCAATAGCAGCGTTGCTGATCAATGTTTCTACTATCGATACATATCCCCTTTTAAACCAGCGCATGAACGCGCAATTATCTCAGATAACTCAATCCAGCTATACTAATCATATCCGACAGGTGTGTTCGAAGAACCTAATTAGCCAGATCATGATTAGCACGATGATATCATCTTGGATGTGTAATTTGATCTTGGATGTTTTAAGCAACGTACGAAGAACGGGCCCCTGATGACTATTTATGACAACCCTGTAAATAAGTGGAAGGCAATCAGTGCTTAAACATTGGTGTCCTGCATCATGCATGTCTGTAATGTTTTTGGTGAACTTTTGAGTTTGCATTTTGATTTTGTCCATCGTACATTGAACTTAAATGCATGTTTCCTAACCATTTGAATGATTTTGTCAAGTCAAGTCAAGCCATATTTACATTAAAGTGTTCCCATTCATGCCATGTCTTTTAGTTAAGCCAGTTTTGGGGATCCTTGTTTATTTTGATATTTTCTTTGTTTACATAAAATGCACTTCTTCCATCATCACACCCTGCAAGATGCCTTACATTAGTTTATCTATCATATGCCATGTTCTTTACTGCAGTTTAGTGTTTGTTTGTTTGTTTAAAGAACAGATGCTAAGAAAATGCAGAACAGATGCACTAAAGCTGTGGTTTACTTACAACTGAGTTTAGGGAAAACTTGACTTGGAACTGAGATTAAGGAAAGCAAGAAACAAATAAGACTATTTTAAAAAGTAATTAAAACAATAACAAATTAAATGTTTTTAGAAACAAATAAATCATGTTGTATAAACCCTATTCATGCAATCTCTTTAACAACAAATTGATTGCATTGATTATTGTACACTTAAAGGTGCATTGCGCGCAAGTCTCTGAGTTTTTGCAGAACTATGCCCCCTTCTGGCGACACGCGAAACTGCAACCAGAGTTGTGCACGCGGTTACATGGAGTTTGCGTTGGGGTTTGGGATGAACTAGAAGCCGGTCTCTTTGAATCCATCTTCTACTTTTGCAAAAGTCGCTCGAGTTGTCTTCGCTGATGCGGATAATGGCAGCGAATACACAAACCTGCCAGACATAACCAGGTGACCGTGAACGCGCATGACGTCACGCCCAGTTGATTCCGTCCCGAATCCCTCTTATTTATTTTACTGTACAGGATTATAGAGGCAATCGCAGTGATCATAGAAGGTCTCATTCAGCCCATCAGGCAATTGTTTAAGCATGTATGGGTTAGAAAAACGGGTATTTTTAACATGAAAAGTTGCTAATGCACCTTTAAAAAAAACAAAAAAAAACATGGAGATAAAAGTCCCGCAAACACCATAATGTTTCCCTCCTCCTGAGCCCGCTAGCTGTGTGTATCTGACCCAAAAGCCCTAAGTCGGTGAGCCCTGACAATGTGATTGCCTAATTTGTGTTTCTGACAAGACCATCAAACCACCTGAAATAGATGGGTTAAAAAAATGACATGAATCATGTATTTGAAAAGATATGCTCACAATTATCCCATTTATTTCTTCCACGTGTAATATTGCAGGACAAATGGGTTCCAATAAATGTGATGCAGGTCTTTTCAAGAGGACATTTCATTTTCAGGGCACCGGAGATGTGGAGGGTGAATAAGATAATTATCAGGCTCGATGCTTGTTCTGCATTAGCTCTAGTGGGGAGTGATTATGGGAAACAGCTGAATTGCAGGAATAGCTTTTGAACCATGACAATGGAGGTTATCACTGCATGATGCTAATAAGGGATTGAACACTTGCATAATACGAGCGGTAAGAAGAGGGCTTGATGCAACGAGATGAGATGGGCTTAAAGTAAAAACACTCTTGATCAACTTGGACCCACGATTTGCAATGCAAGGGATATTCAAGGAGATATATTTCTAAGCGATTCAAATTCTGTTTAAGGGGGTTAAATGTTTCTACCCAGCAGCAACCAATGCCCTGGTTGATCCATTGGGTGGTAAATGATTAATAGCCTTTAATTAGTGTCCCTCTATGCCCTTCCATGCAAAATAATTGTTGTTTATACAATGCTCAGAGCTACTGTTTACTCTTTGTGGCAAATTAAAACACACCTATATTTTTGTTTGCCCTTATTGTCTCCTACTAGCCAATATGGTAACTTAATTTAACCAAGGCAAACCAAGATTTATCACAATATCTCAGCTCAAAGTTAGCCTCTGGCCTTATTGTGAAAGTAAATTACCTGTACCTGAGTACACTGCAATATTTTGTGCAACCACTGAACCATTATTTGTATTTGGGATCAAACAGCAGAGGACAAAGAAACATACTGCAAGTGAAATGAAATTGTTAAAAGTGCACAGGCCCTCAAGGACGTTGTCTCTTTGGTCTATTTGTTTCCCATGTCACAGCTCCCATTGGTCTCCGGAGGAATTCAGAGCTTTTGGAATGAAACCTGTTCCAAACAGCCTCAAGGTGGCCGCAGGCAAGTGTCACTACCCATTGGATATTCCTGGTAAGTACTTTACATGCTTCAAAGCAAAGGTCAGTCATTTGGTGTGTCTTCATGTCTACCCCGGCCTCGAAGGAGTGAAATGCTGATTAACCAAAACAATAAAAAATGAACATCTTCTGAAGAACGGAGCATGCTTTAAGGCTACTGGCATATGGGAAATAATATAAGACTCTAGCGTAAAAAGAAAGGATGATTTTATGAATGACATTTAATGCAGTAGTTCTGTGCATTTATTCTTTCAACTTCAAAGTTTCAAGCATACTCCAGTGTTGTATTATATTTTACATCATCAATTCATTGCAGTAGTCATACACTATAATTATCTGAGCGGCCACATAAATGGAAAATACACTTCAGAATAAGCTTATACTCGACATACTACATTGACTTGGATGAATGAAGAAGTACTTAAATGCCATGCAATGCTTTCATATAGGATGGATAAGAGTTGTCAGAGAACTTTGTTTTTAACCTCATGATGTCTTTCAGGAATTATTCTTCCCTCTCTTTCTTTTTCTCTATCGAAATTCTATCCTGACATGATGCTGATCATGGTGCTGTTTTTCTCCGTTTGCACACAAAGCCTCAGGGAAGCTCAGAGAAAAAAGTTAGCAGTAGGCTGGGGATCCCAAACGGGTTGTACGAAAATGATTCTTTTGACTGCTGGAAATATAGCTCATATATAACCAGGCTCCTGCATCTACAGAGGCCTGCTTGGATCCTCCCAGAAGTCAATGGGAAACAGTCAGCCATAACAATGGAATTATTGCAGCTGGATATGTTGTGAAACAGCTTCACTAACCAATATGGTCTGGATACTAGGCAGGACTGTACAGTGAGACATATATGTCGCACGTGCTACCAAAAGATCGGTCTGTGCAATGAATAAATGAAACATTGTAGAACGCGTGCGATACAGTTTTGTAAACTCCGTTACTTGTGTTTGTTTTCAGACATGATAACAGTCGTTTTATACTTGTGCTTATGCGATATCACGATTTTTGATCGTGGATGATTTAATGTCTCCACGATCTGCTTTTGAAGAAATATGGTAGCATTGTGCTACAGCGCAGTTCTGACGCCTCAGTCCCAATACTGTAAAACTCGACGTACATTCAGATCACGTTAATGCAGCGGTAGAGTTACACCAGAGAATGTCTAATATGGCGAGAAGTTTCACTCTCAGTACACTTCCGGCTTCTGAACTGGTTGCAGTTCCACTCTGATTCCATATGAGGGCGCTCACAGGACGAGTGCAGAATGAATGGAGGTCAATGGCGGTATACCCCTCAAAATCCACTTTTCTCAGGATATAATTTTTTGTCTAGTAATTTGAATGTTGTATTTGAAAGGAGATGCAAAGAAATTACACATTGCTGGGTGTTAGATTTTTTAGAGTCACTTATTTGCTTTAAAAAGTCTTTCAAAATGTCAATGACGTCAGAATGCTGACGTCATTAGCAGAATGCTAGCGTGTTATGGGCAACAACAACTCAACCTGTAAGAAATCGAAAGGACATAAGTACTCGTTCATTCAACTTTCGACCTAAAACCCATGTTGAACTTGCAAAATCTACAATCAGATCTGAGATTTCTCAACGGCAATCGGGTGAAAGAGACAAATTTAGCTGTCTAGCCCCATTGACTCCCATTCATTTTGCACTCATGGCGATCGCCCCCAGGGGAACTCTGGTGGTACTACAACCAAAATTCGGTACAATAGGGCTTAAAGGGATAGTTCGCCCAAAAATGATATTTAGCCCATGATTTACTCACCCTCAAGCCGTTCAAGATGCATATGTCAATCTTTTTTCAGACGAACACATTTTCAGTTATTTTAGAAAATGTCTTAGATCTTTCAGTGGTTAGAATGTGAAGCAATGGGGTCCAGCTCGTTGAAGTCCGCAAATGAGCATGCATCCTTCACAAAAGTAATCCATCCGGCTCCAGGGGGATAAACGAAGGCCTTCCGAGGGTAATCCGTGCGGTTTTGTCGTAAAAATATACATATTTAAAACTTTATAAACGAAAATAACTGGCTTCCGGTCGCGGTCGACGCGCGTTCACGGAGATGGATGCTTGCATATGACATAGGACGTAGCGTAGAAAGCGTCGTGACGTAGAACGAACGTAGAGTTTTGTTTTGCTCTGCTCTCTGGCTGCGCTGTCACGTTCGTTCTACGTCACGACGCTTCCATCTCCATGAACGCGCGCCGACCGCCACCGGAAGCCAGTTATTTTCGTTTATAAAGTTTTAAATATGTATATTTTTACGACAAAACCGCACGGATTACCCTCAGAAGGCCTTCGATTATCCCCCTGGAGCCGGATGGATTACTTTTGTGAAGGATGCATGCTCATTTGCGGACTTCAACGAGCTGGACCCCATTGCTTCACATTCTAACCACTGAAAGATCTAAGACATTTTCTAAAATAACTGAAAATGTGTTCGTCTGAAAAAAGATTGACATATACATCTCGAACGGCTTGAGGGTGAGTAAATCATGGGTTAAATATCATTTTTTGGCGAACTATCCCTTTAATAGGGAGTGGGCAGGCTCTCCGTAGACGGGCTCTGGTTACACTCACAGGACACTGCACTTATTCGCAATCTCAAAAGTTCATTATTTGCTCGTGCTTTAAAGCTTTGCCGGGTAAACATTTCATTGGCGTTCTGTTCTGATATGATGCACTTTTTCTGAGCGCGTACGCCCAAAGCGCGCGCACTGTCAAACAGCGCCAAACTGAACTTTATCGTCTGATTGTGCTAATACTGCCAAATACACACGAGGTTTACATAAACACAGTTGGTTATGTCTAAAGTGAACGAAAACAGTTGAGAGAAAATCGGATTCGAGTTAGCCTAACTGATGTCTGTTTCTAGATGCGTGCAGGTTTTAAAGTGACAGCACCTAGTAAACATGCTCTCGCTTGTCCTTAAAGGGATAGTTCACCTCAAAATAATTGTCATGGTTTACTCACTCTCATGTTGTTCCAAGCCTGTAATAATTTATTTCTTGTGCTTAACTCAAAAGAAGATATTTTGAAGAATGTGGGTATTAACAGTTGCTGATCCCCAATGACCCAAACACTTTTAGAAGTCATTGAAGACCAGCAACTGTTTGGTTACCCGCATTCTTCAAAAACTTGTATGTTCAACATAAACATCAGATTTAAAACAATTTGAGAGTGAGCAAATTATGACAGAATTTTCATTTTTAGGTGAACTATCCCTTTAATGTTAATAAAACAACAAAAGAGAAAATCACTCACTACTCTTGACTGAATAACTTTAATACAGTAGGTTTAATGAGAATCAATGCATAATTTATACAGTGACGTGTATATAGCGTTTTATTTTTATAATTGTTCATTACATTTCTTTCTTGAATGCTACTGTTAAATACATCTCCTTTAGCTGGAAAAAATAAAGCACTGTTTATTTCATTTGTATATTATGTTGTGTATCTTTGTTCTTATTTTTAATAACAAAGATAAAACATAATGACAAAGATTTTTATCTTCGCCTACTTTGGCCTAAATGTCTGCCATTCTTTTTTATTATATATTTTGTAACCTTGTAAGGCTTTGTTTTTAGAATAGGAAAATGAGTTGCTCAGTCACTTGCAAAATAGCAAAACCAACATGAAAAAGAATCGTGATAAAATCATGAATTGTGATTTTCCTGAAAACAATCATGATGATATGTTTGCCATATCGACCACCCCTCTACTTGTGCTACAACTGTTTGGCCTGTGCTACAAAACTTTCATCCTCTGTAGCACCAGTGCTATGTGCAAAAAAAGTTAACTTACAGCCCTGCTAGGGAAAGACTTTAAATGTATGCAAAATACTAAGGTTATCTGATGTCGAAACCTACAAAGAACCTCTTAATTGAATAATATATACACAAAATCACTGCCTACACTTCAATGAAAAAAGGTCCATTCACAATGCCATAAATTGATTTGATTCATTTTCTCTCTTTATTCTTTATCATATGGTGAAACATGACCTTGCAATGCCAAACAGTTATCATACATACCACAGAGTACCAAACAGTATAACTAGAAGAAAAGTTTTGCTTTTGCAACAATTCAGTCTGAATATGAGCCAAGACTGAAATCGATTCACCACTAAATATTTAAGCATTAAAAGTTTACAACTTCTGACATTTTGACAAATGAATAAATGATGCCATGTAATCGGTGGCATTGTAAAGTGCTGCCTTTATTCATATAAAAGCATATTGTATTTTTCTCAGTAAAACAGTTAATTGGCTTATAATGTAAAGCGATATCAATCATCATTTTATTGCTGGACTCAGCAGTATTGAGAACAGTCCAAGCATTCAGTTCAAGATGAAGCATGCGGAAGGAAAAGAGCAATTTCCTTAGTCTAAATGGAAAGTTCTGTCAAGCAGTTTGGAGTGATCCACCATCAATCACAGATAAATTCTCCTGAGCTGGGTAGCGACGAAAAAAAAACCAGACAAAAAAAAAAATGGGAACACTCCATTACCTGGGTGTCTTTCAAAGTGACTAATGGGATGTGACAAAAGGCATTCAAGAGTCACACAATGTGTTGCCGTCATAAAAATGAACCTGCTGCCACCCGGTGACACACCTCACATAATCAAGTCTCAATATCTGAACAAAAGGATGGGTCTCATTTAAATGGCTGAGAGGGTCAGTTTAGTTTTTAAAAATTAATGGGTCAGTTTAGTTTTTAAAAATGAATGTGTCTGGCATTGCCACCAAGCCTAATGAGCAGAGGTGTAAAGTGTTATGAGAAATTATATGGAAAGTATGAATTCATGGAATTTATTTTTAATAAAACTTTTTTTTCTCGTTTTTCATGGGCCAATGTGAATAAATCTAGATTTTCTAAATTCAAAGAGACAATATATGCCATGCTTGACCTGACGGTTTATTTTTATTCAAAACGAAGCAATGTAAGCCTTATGGAGTGCTAACACTCTCATGTAATGTATGTTTCATGCATTCTCTTGCAGAAAGATTCACTGGCTGTGTCCCAGTTCAAAGCCTGCATCCTTTGAAGGACTCGTGCTGATTCCCAATTCACCTACTTATACTAACTACGCCCTAAAAGTATGTACTCTTTTTGTGAAGAAAAGTGTGTAGCAAAAGAGTTGACAAGCTTTGGGACATACTATCACGTCATACAATTGCTCTCTGTCACGTCCTGTTATGCAAACTGACCTGTCAATCGGTCACAGTTAAAGGAGCTGTATGTAAGAAATGTATTTCAATTAATCATAAAATGGCCCTGATATGTCACTAGACATTAAGAAATCATGTTCATTTCAAATACTTATATCACTGACAACAGTAGTCCGGCCAGGATATTATTGTCATTTAAAAAGTGAAGTTGCAGCCCTCAACTGATGTTGTCATGTTGTGTTTTGGCCTGAAGCGCCACCCTCCACCTATCTACCAATCACGAAGTCAGTAGTGTTTCGGCATCCGGGTTGCCAGCTCAGCTCTAGTTACCACAGCTGCAGCTACAAATGTTCGTGCTGGATCCTGCAGCCTATCTGGCAACCTCGAGTCAGGGGGGAGGGGGAGGGGATGCACCGCTCTACAGTAATTTGAAAGTGATTGCAGTACCAGTTTTGGCCACAATCTTACATACGGCTCCTTTAAAATCCTCCACATTTCATTTCATTTCCTACCGTATCGGAGAGAAATGCAGTAGCACGTCGATCTGCAGTCATGGGAACTATCCTCATATTAATGCATAATGTTGCATTTAAAAGTTAATGGCCAAACGAATCTTTAGAAAAGTCCACATTGTTATTTCGGATGAAATATAACACAGATAACATTAAATATTTTTAATCAGGTTAGTCACTCAAACCTTTATCTAAACCGTTCACTGTCAGTCGTGCATTTCCACCATGATTTGTGGTTTTGTAACACTTTTTACTCATGTTTGTAGTTCGAACCGAATCCTCCTCCAAAGCGCAATGGGTTGTGGGCAATATTAGCCTGTATAGTGTGCACGGATCCACACTTCGAAAATCTACCGGAAATAGTAGACCATCCAAAGGAATTTTGACATTCTCTTTTCAGCACACTATGCTTTGGGACACACTATTTAAAATGTCACATACTATTTAGGATGGATAGTATGGACATTGGGACACAGGGTCAGACTTCAAAGACCATGCCTTCGAAAACCACGAAAGACAGACTAAGCTTTGTTAAATGGGATGGTCTTGCCTACGGAGGACTGTTCTTGTCGCCTAGCAACTGTGACAGCTGCCGTTGATGATTGAAAGATTTTTTTGAAAGTTATATTAAACTGTCTGAAATCAAAACAGGGTTCACAAACTGTCTAAACATATTTCAGCATGGTCCATTTTTATATATAATAAAGAGTGTAAACTGTATATATTCACATCTTAGTAAGATATGTCAACATTTAAACATTTTTACATTTGTGACCCTGGATCACAAATCCAGTCACAAGTAGCATGGGTATATTTGTGGCAATAGCCAAAAATACATAGTATGGGTCAAAATGATCGATTTTTCTTTTATGCCAAAAATCATTAGGATATTAAGTAAAGATCATGTGCCGTGAAGATATTTTGTAAATTTCCTACCGTAAATATATAAAACATTTATTTTTGTGAGTGAATGCTACACAATCGCGAACATAAATGGACGACTTTAAAGGCAGTTTTCTCAATGTTTCGATTTTTTTGCACCCGCAGATTCCAGATTTTCAAATAGCTGTATGTTGGCCAAATATTGTCCTATGTCCTAATGATGGCTATGCACCTGCATACAGTGTCAACATTATCCAAAATTGAAAGTCAAAGCAGCTTAAGTTTGTATTTATTTATAAGCAATTTTAAATAGCTTTTTTTGTAACCCAGGTTTTAAGGTTTGTGTCCTTACAAAATCTTTCCTGATGCAAATAAACTTGCCGACTTGCCGACAAGTGCGACTTGCCTCACTCCCCCCTAATGATGAAGCAATGTTACTCAAGTACTTTACATCTCTTCTAATTAATTAGAATCTATTTCTCATTTACTTCTTACCTTCATTTGTGCAATCTATCTATTTCCGTCCCTTTCTCTCTCCTGTTCTCATGACAGAATGATTTCACTGATACAAAATAGCAGATCTGTCTTTTTGAGGCCCATCATATAGTCAGTGAATAAATCACTGCTGGGGATTGACAGGGAACACAAGATGATTGTATATGTCATTCTCAATTACTGAGGCTGCCTTGCCAGGGGTGTCTAAAAACACACTAACATGCTTTTACAACACTGAAAATAATGATGTAATAAAATAACACATGCATGGAAACAAACTTGGATTTTCATTGTAAGCAAGGAAGCATACAGTATGGCATATGCTGACAATTTACTGGGGTTGATTGACTTGACCAGATTTTAAATACCAATTCTTCAAAATATGATGAGGTTAATAGATATCTTGCCATCTGCTTCAAGATATTTTCAAAGCTGTGTCCCAGGGGTTTTGGGCAAAAAGATTCGAGGGGATATTCCTCATCATTATTCCCCTGCTAGATTGCTTTAAAGGTCCCAAACCTGCAGACAGAGATCTCTGGACTTTCTTACATGTTCTCATCCCCATAGTACTAGTGCTAATGGTCTCCTTTTCACCCGAATGTACTCCCCAGACCAGGAGTCTTGTGAGAGCTTCTTTCAAATATAATTTAAAGGTAAGAGGAAAAAGCCTTGCTCAGGTCTAGCTCTCCCCGTTCTCAGTTCTCTTATACCCCTCAGTAACCTGCTTTTGTTTTGCATATTTTTTTTTTTTTTTTTGCAGACAGAACAAATGCATTTGATTGTATGGAGACATTAAAATACATTAAGTTAAACCAGAGGTGTCAAGTAACGAAGTACAAATACTTCGTTACCTTACTTAAGTAGAAATTTGGGGTATCTATACTTTACTGGAGTAATTATTTTTCAGACGACTTTTTACTTCTACTCCTTACATTTTGACGCAATTATCTGTACTTTCTACTCCTTACATTTTAAAAATAGCCTCGTTACTCCTATTTAATTTCGGCTTGTCGTCGTAAAAAACGAGAGAGAGAGAGAGAGAGAGAGAGAGAGAGAGAGAGAGAGAGAGAGGTTAATAATATACTTTTACTTGGGTAAAAAGCTTGAGTTGATACTTGAACTTCTACAGAAGTATTTTTAAACCCTAGTATACTTCTACCTGAGTAATGAATGTGAATACTTTTGACACCTCTGAGTTAAACTGCATTATACTGTACAGTATATAATCACTCCACAGCAATACAATAATATTTTTGCTTACTAATTATAAAAGAGGAAGGCCTAAAAAAGCAGCTAAAATGCTAATAAGATGTCCAAGAAACAACAGAAAATATTACAAAACAAATAAGAGATGAGTATGTAAATCTGGAAAGAATACTGGATGATAATAGGTCAAAGAAAAAAATATTTTTTCCTATCTCTGATCGCCTGTCTGTATAATGTGTGGATGTACTTTCTTCCTCTTTAGAAAAAAGAAAACTACAAAGCCATCGTCTGTGATAATCATGGCAGTTTTTCCTCTCTCACGGTTTCTTTTGTTATTGAGCTTTCTTTTGTTCAAAGACTGTCAGGTCTACCACCTGCCCCAATGGTTTAAGTAAGTTTCTTCTTAAATGACTGAGAATCAAGGGGGAAAAACATCTTTCTAGAATGTACAGTAATTGGACTTGGATATCAATGAATGATCATTACCACATTAAGAGTTTCGTAATTAGGAACTACACATCTGCAGAATCCATTAAGAACTCAAAAATGACAAACATAACACTGCAAAGAAGTTTAGAAAAGCAATTAAATCTAAAACTATCATAGAGTTACTAAGTATCTAAGACCTGCTTTGTCTGTTTTAAACAATGAGATTTTTTTTTCCCCTTTATGTGAAGGATGGTATTAAGATGCCAGCAATAAATGACTGCACATAACTTACATTTTATGTTTGATGGTCCATATTTTAGAAATGTTTCATATCTGAAATCAAGTAGACCAGATGATAGACTAAGAAATGCTGTAATTAAAGACACGTCAAAAGAGGGTGTATGTGAAGATGATGGGCATCAACAGGAGAGTTGAAAAAGCTTGACACAGTGACGCTTTTCTTTATGAAAGATAATCCTTAATTATATCATGTAATTTCTAGATTTTCTGCAATCTGTCTCAGTCTTTAGGGAACAAAACATCTCCCAAGAATTTGGAGCTAATGATAGCCTGTCAGAGGTGCAGCTGTCTAGAATAAATTGTCAGGTTCCCTTATAAACAAGAATTCCCTAAACATCCAAGATGGTCCAAAACAAAAACTTATTTATGACTTCAAATGCAAAGTGTTAAAAAAAAAAAACGACTCCAGCTAATTCAATACGTGAAAAAATTAAATGAGCATCCACAAAAATAACCTGGTTGTCATCTTAAAGCAGTGAGGATGAGATGAATTTATCAAACTTTATAGGCATCAAAAGTGGCTCTTAATTTCAATTTCCCATCAAAATTTTAAGCATTTATTTGTGAATTTCAAACTTTAAATGTATGATTATTGATGATGGCTTGATGTCCCTCTGGCACTGAGAATGGTTCTGTTGTGCTATTGTTGTCTTTTAAAAAACATATTTTACTTGTCCATGTCCTCAGAGCCCTTACTTTAATCATTCATTTAATCAAGCAGTCGAGGATTTGAGGTGTTATCTTTTCTACTGGATCAATAGGATAAATAATGCTCTACATCCCAGCTTAGCGGTCAGCCCAACATCTCTCATTATCACCACCATCAGCCTATAGCAAAAGATAAATACATCTGATCCATCCATTCGAGCAAAGCCTGATCTGTCACCAAATATCAATTTGTAGTAAATCTCGAAGACCTGGGAAATATGCACTACAGAATCTGTAATAAGATTCGTATGATCTTACAAAAAAAAAAAAAAAAAAAAAAAACTTTCAGACAGACACTGAAATATGAATGTAACACTTTCAAAGAAGTCAGACAATGATAATGTTCTTGGCACAGTATCAAATGTGCTAATTTGAGTTTGTGCAATTTCATTAATCTAAAATGCTAAATTAGCTTCTTTTCTTGTCCGGGGTCTCCTGATATGTAATAGAGGGATCAAGAGACTGTACAGTCTACATTCGTCTTGCTGTTATATGTAGGCTACATTGATCACTTTTTGGAACACACACAGCCAATGGCTGTGGCAGGTGAGAAGAAATAGGTTGGCTTCTGACAAATGCCTCTTACAGACATGTAATGTTGTCCAAGGGACCTGCGCTGCAAGCCTTTGTGAGTCATTTCTCTTCTGCTCTGTTACTACCCATACGTGCTGTGAAAGCCAGAGCTATTGCAACCTGGGGAAATCTCAAACAACATGGATCTGAGTTAATTAATAACAAAAAGAGCTTTAAAAATAGCCATATGTCATTTGTGGACATGGATTGTACAGGTAGAACATTTCTCTGTGATAACTCTTCAAACAATGAAAATGAGTCTGTATCATCATTTTGAACTTGTGTTTGTTATTATTTTAATGCACTTATGTACCACTATAAAACATCTCAGGTTTTCTGCAAACACAAATGACTGCATGTTTTTATTTAATATCAAATGCAAGCCACCACAATATAGTGTGAAAATGATATATTATGGCTCCATCTACAATTTCTGGGTGAACTATTCTCTTCTCAGTGAAACTGGTGTTGCATGGCATGTCTTTCTAAGATAATATAATCCATAGAACAATCAGCATTATGAACATTCATTCAAGGTAACACGGCATTAGCCTATTACAAGTTATCATTGTGAGTTCACATTACAATACCACAGAAAGAGCTTCTATTTTTATTGATATATTTTATATGATGATGATTTGATGACAATTTATTTTATTATATTTGAAAAACTAGATGTATGGCATAATTTTTTTTTGACTCAATGGCCTAGTGCTGAAGGGAACATTGATACAGTCTGTGTTTTTATTACGGCCATTTCCTGTTTATTCAGAGGCCTCATCCATCTCTGTGAAAGCTTCATTGTCTGCTTATTAGTCCTTAATTCCAAAATATGAAATTTCTAATAAGCTGTGATGGATTATAATGTTGCTTTGTCAGATTCAATTTGGGTGGTCATATTTACTCAATATAATGGCAACTAGCTTACTTTGAAAATGATGTGCCTGAAATGATGTTTGGTGGAAAAAATTGAGCCTGCATGCTGTTGTTTGCTAATCAGACGTCAACTATGGTTAGCCATTAGAGTGCCCTAGTGGGGGGGGGGGGGGGACCCCAAAAGAAAATAGACTCAGTTTGATCCACAATTGATGGTTTGCAAATTACTTCAATCTAGTTATGTTTTTCCCTCTCAACTTATCTGAATAGTGCATTTATCCATTAACTTTCTAAGGCGTGTTAAATCTAGCTTCATCAGAGTCAAGGATTTCTAGGAGATGCTTCTCTAATATCTATGATTTTCTACACCATTACATCCCTGACAACATGTCCTTAAGGGGAAATGACAAAAGGATGGATCGGTGGAAAAACAAGCAGCGAGATAAACTACAGGGGTTTTGTCACAAATAATATTAGCAATATGCAAGTAAAAGACAATGCCCTGAGCCGCTAGACCTAATCCACTTAAAGTACCTGAAAAAGCCTCCGCAGAGAGGAATGTTTCTTTTTATTGCCGGTAGCTGGTTTGCTTATCCCCATACGTTTTCCTTTTTAAGGTCAAGGAGATGTTCGATAACTTGCAAACTGTGGCATGGAGCAAGCACGAAGCATTTAAATACCTGTGGCAGATTGTGTATGGGTGGCGTTTAGAGAACCAGGCCAGACTGGAGGGAAAGGTTTTGTAGGGCCTGATATGAAATAAGTGTCAGAGGTTAAGCCTGTAGCGGGCTCACAGAAACTCATTTCTCTTATCTTTTTCTGGTCATGAACCGTGAGCAATGGCATTATCAAGGCCCTGTTGTTACAACAGAGAGCTGCATCACAGACATAGAGAGATTTCACAAGTGCGCGTCTTAGGAATGACTCCAATCGCTGGGCTAATCTCGCTATTGTACGTTCCCGTTATCGGCCCCCCCACCACTGTGAGAAGAACAAAGAATAATATCTCCCAATCCATAAATCATAATTTCAACCTTTGTGTTAGGTCACCATTTAAACTGTCTCCGAGGTTAAAAGTTTATCCCAGCTTGCTCAAGGCAATACTTTTTTTAATCCATCTCTCAAAACATTTCTATTGTTAATTGAATTTCCAGGCGTGGACATACCAAGAACGGGAAAAAAGAAAGAGAGAGAGAAAGAGAGAGAGAGAGAGAAAGAGAAAGAGAGAGAGAGAGAAAGAGAGAGAGAGAGAGAGAGAGAAAAGAGAGAGAAAGAGAGAGAGAAGAGAGAGAGAGAGAGAGAGAGAGAGAGAGAAAGAGAGAGAAAGAGAGAGAGAGAGAGAGAGAGAGAGAGAGAGAGAAAGAGAGAGAAGAGAGAGAAAGAGAGAGAGAGAGAGAGAGAGAGAGAGAGAGAGAGAGAGAGAGAGAGAGAGAGAGAGAGAGAGAGAATTTTTGAATTTCAACAAAACATTTATTTTACAATTCTTATACACTACTCAACACAATTCCAATATAATAACCACAATAATACACATTCCATTAGTGATAATCATGAACACACAAGAAAAAAATAAAAGTTAATTTACAACAGAGCAAACTGCATAATTATAACACCACTGGTTTGAAAAAACATCAAGTCCTTCATCATCTTATAAAATTTTAAATCAATACACACTCTTGATTTTATCCGTTTTTTTTTTTTTTTTTTTTTAAATAGATATAACTTCACATCCTTCTGACCCTTCAATTTTGTTCCTCCTACTTAAATATATTGCCATTTTTGCTTCACCTATAATGAAATTTGATAGTTGACATTTTATTAATTTTTTTGCTGCATATCGAGAGCCAAGAATAAAACTCTGAACAGTAAAAAACTTCATTGAAACTGCTAAACAACAAATTAAGTAAAAAAAACAAAAACAATCTTGTACACTCCATAAAACAATGAAAAATTGTCTCCCTTTTTTCACAGAAAGGGCACACATTACACACATTTGGATAACAAACACTCACAAAAGAATTGACAGCAACTGCTCCGTGTAAAATTCTACATTGGAGATCTCCAACTCTTTTTTCTAAAGGTGGTTTACAAAATTCTCCACACAGGTTTTACATTCTGATCCAAACCAAATTTGTCTCTCCAAACAGTATCTACTCTTCCATTTAAGGTTTTCTTATTTAAAACTTTAACACAACTTACTGTCAGCCTCGTAAATGCTTAGATCTTCTAAATTCTCCAACATCTCCCTGTTAGCTCTTTTAAGATCAGGAGTAATGTGAACCTCTGGAAAAGGATCTTTATTGTTTGGAAACATATTTCCTTCACCATAACTCACAAGGAGAGACTTTTCTTCTACTGTAAGTTTCTGCTTTAAAACATCTAACAGTGTCCTTGCTAATCTTTCTGATTTTAATCTTCAACAAGAGGCTACCCTTTGTGAGTTATTTAACTCAGGACCCCCAGCAGCTATTAGATGATTACATTTTCAAAACCCCATCCAATTTCACTTGATACATCCAACCTGGCTCCAAACACAGTCGGTTCTTCTAATAACTAAAACAAAGACGACTCAACCCCCAAACCCCTCTTCTCTTTTTAAATAAGCTCCACACTCTAAAGATCCCTTTATAAAAGGGCTTCAGTGCATTCAATTGAATCTTGAATCCATTAAAGGAGTCCAATCCCAAACCTCCAGCTTGTCTTAAAATAGAATTAGCAACATTTATCCAGACCAGATCTTCAGGACCTGTTAAAAGTCTTTGAATACACTGCAAGCGAAAGGTTGCTCCTCTGCTGACCAGGTGTATTAGTCCTTGTCCCCCTTCTTCTCTAGGAAGATATAATACACGCTGTGGTATCCAATGAAACTTAGTCCAAAAAAAGTCTACTATGACAGCCTGCAGTTTTGCAAGAAGTCGCCCTGGCGGCTCAGTACATGCCAAGCGATGCCAGAATGTTGAAGCCACCAAATTATTGATGATTGTAACATGTCCTCTGAAAGACATTTTTGGCCACAACCATCTCCATTTTTCTAGTCGTCCTTTTGTTTTTTCCAAACCTCCTTCCCAGTTTTTTGCAACATTGATTCGTCCCCAAGGTAAACACCTAAATATTTAAAGCACTTTTCTTCCACTCAAGTCCAGCAGGTAGGCCTACAGTAGTTTAGGAAGGCATCTACCTTCCCACATACTATAGCTTCACTCTTAATCTAGTTTACCTTAGCTGAAGACATTTTACCAAACTCTATTATTACTTGCAGAGTGTCGTCTACTTTATTTTGTATCATGACAACAATATCATCAGCATTTAAGCTGATAACTTATGAAAGATAATCTTACAGCTTAGCTCTAATTCTTGATAACAGAGGTTCAATAGCTAAAGAATACAACATACCTGATAGTGCACACCCTTGTCTTATACCTCTTGTGATCTTAAAAGGAGCACTCAACCCTCCATTTATTTTAAGTACATTCTCAATGTATACGTACAACACCTCAATCAATTTGATAAAACCCAGGCTGTAACCAAACTCTCTTAGCGTCTGCCAGAGGTAGTTATGCTCAACCCGGTCAAAAGCTTTTTCCTGGTCTAAGGAAACAAGACCGAAATCTAGACTCAATGATCAAGAGATGTCCAAAATGTCTCTAATTGTAAAAAAATATTGGGAACACAGTATGTCTACATGGATGACCCCACCAATCACTTCTCTCAATCTAATCGCTAAGGCTTTGGATAAGATCTTTATATCAGAGCATAAGAGTGACACAGGTCTTTATGTTTTTGAGGTCTCCTTTCTTCGGTAGAAGGGTGATCACTGCTCTCCTGCAGCTTGTAGGCAGCGACCCTCTGGTCAAACTGTCATTAAGCACTTCTAGAAGATTATCCCCCAAAACTGCCCAGAGTGATCTATAAAACTCTACAGGAATACCGTTGATCCCCGGAGCTTTCCCGCACACCATACTCTTTAGGGCATCATATAATTGACATTTCATAAAAGGTTTTTTCTGAGTTAAAATATTTAAAGTTTATAGTATAACTATTGTTTAACGTATTTTATACTTTATACCCCGATGAAAATCAACCATGCTTTTCCTATAGTAAAAGTACGCTCGACCATCAGGAAGTGAGAGCTTCTAATTGACTTCACTTTTCTCCGTTGAAACCTATGGGGTCGCTGTGTCCAGTTTATATACTGTCTATGATTGATCTGCACTTCGAATTCTAACCGGAAATAGTAGACCATCCGGGTATTTTTGGAATACTCATTTCAACATACTACGATTTGGGACGTACTAATTCTAGTTTCGCATACTATTTAGGACGGATAGTATGCGAATTGGGACTCAGCCCAGGGCTTAATTTGAGCCGGAACACACCAGAACATGTTCCGTCACCTCCGAAGTTGGATCAGGAACCTTTTTTATTGGATCCGGCACCTCCTGTGTCACTATGGAAAATTAATTGCCTAAATGAAAAAAATAAAATTACTGTTTGTGTAGTGTTCAAAGTTGTTATTTGTCTGGTTAGTCTTTATTCCCCATTGAAGTTCTACAAAAATCTTGTGTTTGCATTTTGATGTGTTTTGAGGTGAATTTTCAGGGTAAGACGGGGGGGGGGGAGACACTAAGTGACACATGAGCCGCTTTCCGACCGGAGGAACCTTTTCACAGCTATTGGCTAAACTAAAGTACCCGAATGTTCCTGCGGTGCGAACACGCCGACTAGGAACGATTTTAGTTCTAGGAACTCCATTTGGAGGAACTCATTTAGCTCCTACTTCAGAGTAGAGTCTAAACCAGCACTATAGGAACTACTCGTGGCGTTAGTGTACGCTGACCAAACACACACAAAACACCAGCACCTGCCATTTTTAAAACAGCTATGTAAACAACACACAGATTATATATTTACTCCAGAAACTAACTATACAAATATGGAAAACAGTGATAGATGGGCCTCTAAACCTTTATACAGAAGAGAAAATCCAACGCAACAGAGTGGACCAAACCAAACATGATAATATATTTCACTCCCTTACCCCTCCTACCAGTTCCTATGGCCACTTGGCCAGTGCGAATGCAAACAGCAAAACCGAGTTTGGGGGAGTAGTTCATAGAACTGTTTAGAAGTGGACAGTTCCTATAACTAAGTTCCTGTAACTACTTGGTCAGAAAGCGGCTATGACTTGCGCGCTTGTTGTGTTAGCTGAGATTGCTGTTAGCCTCGATCGTTTCACTCAGGGGAAAAATGTCAAAAAGACAGCAAAGTTTGCTTAACTTTTTCAAATACGCTGGCCAGTCAGATCCCAAACAAGCTAAAATCGTTTCCGCTGATCAAGAATGTGGAGACCACGGTGGACACAGCAGAAGTATCGACATAATATCTCGTTATTTCGACATAATAAGGGGACATTCTAATCTGCATTAAGCATTCTTATAATGGTTTTCTATGGGAGGGAAATGCTTAACGTGTAATTGCGTTCATATTCTGGGCTCATCTGATTTTTTGTACACAGCATAGCCTACTTTGTTATGATTTTAGTATCATAATGATTAATAAATGCACGCACAATTATCTGTGAACTTGATTTGAACAAATGCCTTTCAACTTGTGTGTGCAAAATTCAGAATTAAATGAATGTGCAGCAATTTGTACAAATAGAGAGTCTGTAGGCCTACTATACTGTTGTAGCCATTAAATAAGCGCATTTAGTTTCTTATTTGTTAAAATATTATAATGTTATTTTTTTTTTCATTTATGTTGATTTATGAAAAGCGAACAGCACGAGTAAGATAGGATGCGCAATATGA
The DNA here is from genome assembly GCF_951802725.1 of Rutilus rutilus. Classification (NCBI taxonomy): domain Eukaryota; kingdom Metazoa; phylum Chordata; class Actinopteri; order Cypriniformes; family Leuciscidae; genus Rutilus; species Rutilus rutilus. The sequence goes on along the minus strand of NC_140211.1, from coordinate 30,328,024 downwards.
GACATGGAGTGGGTCAGACATGATTTTGACCACTTCATTAAGTTTTGTTTTGTAGAAAACCTTTCTTTAAAGTGAATTTTGTTTTTGTATAAATTGTATCTTAATTTTAATAAATTTTTCATCAACCAGTTGCCTGGATTTAATGAATAAGAAGCAAATATAACAGACAATATAATCATGGAGGCGCCCGCGCAGTCACTTGTATTGCACGTTAACTGGAGCGCATCTCATCCTAACTTAACGAAACTCAGTGTATGCTTCACACAGACATGAGAAATACATCAAATACACAAAGTTTGAAATGTCTTTAAACGAAATAATTCAAAAAGAAAATCCATTATGTGTATTTCTCTCTATAGGCGCGTTCACTACGAATATGGCAATCGTCAACTTCATCTTTGCAGCCGACACTGTCCGAAAACACTAGTTTATTAATAAAAATCAATGCACGCGTCACCGGATTTACAAATGCACATCTTGCTTGTTGCACGCACACATATTATGTCGAAATAACGAGATATTATGTTGAAATAACATTAATGTTAATAATAGCCTACATCTTTTAGAATATTTGATTGCATGCTAAATATTGCGCTTGTTCAATTTAATAAAATTAAAACTTTAATTGTGATCATTTAAATAATTGAATATTAAATATTTAGTGGCCAAGTGTTGCGCAGCTCCCCCTGTCAATGATCTAGCACCCCCTCAGCACATGCGTTAAAAATTATCTGGAGCTGCCCCTGCAGAAAAGCTACGTAGGCAGTGTAATTTTTTTTTTTTGTTCCGCTACCTCCAACCCCCGTTTTGAGTCGCCGAAAACGTGGTGGGAGATGACTCGATGGTGAATATAACTCTGAGAGGAGAGCACAGTTGTATGACTTGAATTGAAATCGAATATGGGACGACTCCTGTCCATGATGACCATGACATGCACACTAGCCTAACCAGACATCTGCAACTTTTACACCTTTCAGACTGCATGCACTCTACTTGCCCCTGACAGCTGCTGAAAAAGGTTTGAATCAACGATGAATCAGTTTTTTTGACTGCTAAATTCTGCGTTATGTTCTGCAATGTGTACTTCCGAGGGTTAAAGTCATCCATTTATTTCTTGATTGCTGTTTTGACAGTGTCCATCTGGACATTTTAGTCATATTTGCTAATTCTCCTTAATTATTGCCCTGTTTTGATCTGGTTTCCTGGATTTTTATTTTAATTTTTATTTTATTTTATCATCGTTATTTTGTTTTAAGGAGATAAAAATGGTTCTTAACAACCTTGAATGACATGGTAATAAAATTGTATCACATTATTTTGGCAGTAAAATTTTGGCCGTTTTTTTCTTGGAGTGGGCGGGTTTTGGAGAGCTTTTGGGCTGGAAATCACCATCCCAATCTGGCAACACTGTTGCACCATTACAATACTTATAGGCAACTAGTCATCATATCTTTTGCTACATGAAACAAATGTTAATGCTCAGGAGTTAATATGGTTCTTTAATGTATTTGCATTGTACTAAAATGCGTTCATTTTCAATTGGCATATATGCGGCTGAAACAGTAGCCTAGGCTTAGCTAGTGCATCCCAAATTTTTCAACATTAACATTTTAATATAACATTATAGTCATGGCCTTTAGAAAAAAAAAAAAATAAGCTTGAGTTGATGCTTCAACTTCAACATAAGTATTTTTATACCTTAATATCTATGCTTCTACCTGAGTAATGAATGTGAATACTTTTGACACCTTATATAGCTCTTATATAGCTCTGAATAAAGACTCACCGCTCTTTTTCTTACTTCCTTAGCCTCTATAACTTCAGTGCCTGATTCAGATATCAAAGAATGCATATTTCTATTTTGGCCATTTTTCTTTTCAAGTCCCCAAAAAATTTGGTTGGGCCATCCATCTGCGCTACACTTTGAAAGCGTGAGCGCAACATAGCACCCTGTGCTTTGACACCCAACAAATCATCCAAAACTTTCTTTTTATCTTTGAGAACTTTAACACATTCTCTGTCTCTAACGGATACCGTTAAATTTTGAATTTCTATTATTTCTCTCTCTAGATATTCTAGAGATCGGGAAATGTCTCTAGAAGCATTGAAAGTATACATACGGCACAGTTGCTGTATCTCTATTTTTGCATTATCCCTAGCCTGGTTAAAACCAGACCATTCTCAGTAGTAACTGAGTTATGGTCTGGCAAAGCTTCATTAATAACTCATTTCCAAAGGGGCCGGCAACGGACGTCGCTCAAATGCCTCTGGGCGCAATTGGATAGACCTAAAACCAATCAGAGCGATTGTCATCGTGTAAAGCCATATGCTGCGTCCCAATTCGCCTAAGTTACACTACGCCATAAAAGTGTACTCTTTTTGTGAAGAAAAGGTATATACTTTTGAATGTGTAGCAAAAAAAGTAGGCAAGCTTTGGGACATACTACTTCGTAATCATCCTGTCACGTAAACTGCCCTGTCAATCATCTTGTCACAGTTAAAATCCTCTATTAAATCTACTTTAATTTCCTACCGTTTCGGAGAGAAATGTAGTAGCACGTTCATCTGCCAGTGGGTCTTTCATGGAGACTGTCCTCATGTGTTTGCAATTTGAATATAATAATGCATTTAAAAGTTGGTGCGCTTCACCAAGGGACGTCGCCTCTGGGCGCAATTGGATAGACCTATAACCAATCAGTGTAAAGCCCGCCTCAACGTTTCTGATTGGTGCCTCGATTTGGACGGATTAGAAATCGGCTTGAATGAGCTCTTTGCCAGACTACTTGCAGAGCAAATCTAAATTTGCCTGAAGTTTGTCTGGGTTTTCCCAGGCTACATTATCCCACCATTGCTGTATAGAATCAAACAATGACTTCCTATTCTTAAAATGTTTCCAAAAATAACCAAACACCTCACCAAAAAATTATCTTGCAATAATACAGCATTAAAGTGCCAATAAGCACTTCTTGGCTTTACATTAGTGATAAAAACATTACAGCTGACTAAACCATGATCTGAAAAGCCTACAGGTGAAATTGCACAATATTTAATAGTATTAAAATAATGTTAAAATAAGACCACCTGTCTACTCTAGCCATTTTCACATAATGCTCTCTCACTTGTGTCCATGTACAGTGAGGAAAATAAGTATTTGAACACCCTGCTATTTTGCAAGTTCTCCCACTTAGAAATCATGGAGGGGTCTGAAATTGTCATCGTAGGTGCATGTCCACTGTGAGAGACATAATCTAAAAAAAAAAATCCAGAAATCACAATGTATGATTTTTTTTAAACTATTTATTTGTATGATACAGCTGCAAATAAGTATTTGAACACCTGACAAAATCAATGTTAATATTTGGTACAGTAGCCTTTGTTTGCAATTACAGAGGTCAAACGTTTCCTGTAGTTTTTCACCAGGTTTGCACACACTGCAGGAGGGATTTTGGCCCACTCCTCCACACAGATCTTCTCTAGATCAGTCAGGTTTCTGGGCTGTCGCTGAGAAACACGGAGTTTGAGCTCCCTCCAAAGATTCTCTATTGGGTTTAGGTCTGGAGACTGGCTAGGCCACGCCAGAACCTTGATATGCTTCTTACAGAGCCACTCCTTGGTTATCCTGGCTGTGTGCTTCGGGTCATTGTCATGTTGGAAGACCCAGCCTCGACCCATCTTCAATGCTCTAACTGAGGGAAGGAGGAGGTTCCCCAAAATCTCGCAATACATGGCCCCGGTCATCCTCTCCTTAATACAGTGCAGTCGCCCTGTCCCATGTGCAGAAAAACACCCCCAAAGCATGATGCTACCACCCCCATGCTTCACAGTAGGGATGGTGTTCTTGGGATGGTACTCATCATTCTTCTTCCTCCAAACACGTTTAGTGGAATTATGACCAAAAAGTTCTATTTTGGTCTAATCTGACCACATGACTTTCTCCCATGACTCCTCTGGATCATCCAAATGGTCATTGGCAAACTTAAGACGGGCCTTGACATGTACTGGTTTAAGCAGGGGAACCTTCCGTGCCATGCATGATTTCAAACCATGACGTCTTAGTGTATTACCAACAGTAACCTTGGAAACGGTGGTCCCAGCTCTTTTCAGGTCATTGACCAGCTCCTCCCATGTAGTTCTGGGCTGATTTCTCACCTTTCTTAGGATCATTGAGACCCCACGAGGTGAGATTTTGCATGGAGCCCCAGTCCGAGGGAGATTGACAGTCATGTTTAGCTTCTTCCATTTTCTAATGATTGCTCCAACAGTGGACCTTTTTTCACCAAGCTGCTTGGCAATTTCCCCGTAGCCCTTTCCAGCCTTGTGGAGGTGTACAATTTTGTCTCTAGTGTCTTTGGACAGCTCTTTGGTCTTGGCCATGTTAGTAGTTGGATTCTTACTGATTGTATGGGGTGGACAGGTGTCTTTATGCAGCTAACGACCTCAAACAGGTGCATCTAATTTAGGATAATAAATGGAGTGGAGGTGGACATTTTAAAGGCAGACTAACAGGTCTTTGAGGGTCAGAATTCTAGCTGATAGACAGGTGTTCAAATACTTATTTGCAGCTGTATCATACAAATAAATAGTTAAAAAATCATATATTGTGATTTCTGGATTTTTTTTTTTAGATTATGTCTCTCACAGTGGACATGCACCTACGATGACAATTTCAGACCCCTCCATGATTTCCAAGTGGGAGAACTTGCAAAATAGCAGGGTGTTCAAATACTTATTTTCCTCACTGTATACTGTCTCTGTGTTTTATTCAACACCCTCCAAATATCATATAATTAATATTCCTTCAGAATTTGTCTCAAAACACGCTGTGAAGCCATATGTGGTTCCAATCAATGTTATCATTTTCTGTACTATTAAAATCGCCTGCTATAAATAAATACGTTTCATTTACAACTTTTTAATATATCTCTAACCTTGTTTAAAAACAAGACTCTTTCACATCCCAATACTGGGGCATACAGATTTATAAATACAACAGTAACATTTTTAAACTTGAGCCGTAGTTTCAACAACTGTCCCCCAACTACATGTTCCGCTTCACATGAAACAGGATTAATATTTTTCCTTAGTAAAATAGCTACACCTCCACTATTATTAGTCTTATGACTCATAATCATTTCTCCCTCCCATTCCATCATCCATTCACTTTAATTTTTCACATCACTATGGGATTTTTGAATTAACATAACATCTTTTTCTTTCTTTTTTTTTTATTCAAAAAGCATTGCCCTTTTTCTATAATCCCTTGCACCGTTTATGTTCAGACTGCCCAGTCATAACTGATTGAACAAAAAAAGAAATGGTTTAGCTGCGCAGATTTACAACTTAAAGCAATCTTTTAAATCCGTGAAACAACTTTCCCATGTCTTGCCAATTCTCTTTCAATCACCTTCATCTTTTAGAAAAGGTGCAATGTTTGACACAATTTTTCGCCAATTGCATCAAAGGCATTACCGTCGTGTAAGAATCATTTATGACGATTCTAATCGCGACAATCTCATTGACTTTTTGCACATCATCTAAGAACAAAACAACCGCACTGTTCATTCTTGATGCTGCCAAAATACTTTTGTAACCAACAACTTGCGTTACTGCTATGCTGCATTCCTCTACTGAGGAGCATTCTGCGGGGATGACTTTGATTCCATGCCGCGCCGTTAACTTATCAAGGGTTACGTTTTCGGACGCTGCCATTTCGATCAGCACACGCTGATCAACACAGTTTCACTTTCCCTAACTCCAGCAAACCCCACAATATACACCAACAGCTTTGCCAAAATATAAAGAAAAGATAGAAAACTCACTCAGCCCGCAGGCAAACGCTCTCACTCCACACACGTGCAAACCCACCCCAGAGAGAGAGAGAGAGAGAGAGAGAGAGAGAGAGAGAGAGAGAGAGAGAGAGAGAGAGAGAGAGAGAGAGAGAGAGAGAGAGAGAGAGAGAGAGAGAGAGAGAGAGAGAGAGAGAGAGAGAGAGAGAGAGAGAGAGAGAGAGAGAGAGAGAGAGAGAGAGAGAGAGAGTTCCACATTTCAAATTGTTAATCTGTTTTTGCATAATCCGTAAAACTTGTATTTGCATGGTAAAATATCCATCATTATCCCTAGACCGTGAAGCTGGCATTGTTCTATTTACTCCACAGACTATTTTTGTTTGCACATTCCAATGCAACTAAATCAGGATGTATAAAAGATGAAGATACATACAATACACATGGTAATGTGGATCATGCATATAAGCATGTGTGTAGATTTTGAAGAGCTATTTTTGTTGTTACCTTATATTAGGTAAAGTTTGATTGTTCGATTTTGAGCCTGTACCTGAACCAAATTTCATATCCGCCAAGATTATTTGTTGTTAAATCACAACCATGAGGATTAACAGTTTGTATTTATAGAAGGCTACAGGGATGACGTCAAAACCCAGAAGAATAATTTGCCAGTGGTTCCCTCAAGATTTTCCTATGGGGTTTTGAAGTGGGGTTTTTCAATTTATGAGTAAAATAAGGTCTGTGGAGATCATAACTTGACAATAATTTAACATTTTGCTCTACAACGTTATGTTTACGACACACCTTATTTTACGCATAATTTTAAAATCCTAATTTTCAGTTGCTGAAGTTTAAATTTACAATGTTTCTGGATAATTTCTGTCTTACTTTGCAGTGCAGTGTCCTGTCACAGTCTGAAGGCTTGGCTTTGCTACAAAGTTATAAAAAAAGATGAGGCAGCATCAACTGCAAAACAACAACCTGTAAACAAGCGTTGTTACGTATTTCTCATTCAAAGTGGTAACAACAGCTTATAACAAATGATAACTGTTTGTGGTGCAAGAAACCTTGATCAACACCATAAATGGACTGAATAATGGGGAAAAAAAGAAAAGAAATGGATATGGAGCCTTTAAATGATAGGCTACTGTTATCATAACTAGCTTGTTCCAGTGTTAATGTACACACCTCTGAGTTAATGGGACAAGGTTTAGTCTTTGGATTTATCCTTGTATTTTGACTTTGAAGCTCATCAACAAATCAATTAACCAATTTCTTGTTTTCCAGTGTGACAGCACAGATGTGAGCTTGAGTAATAGCACACTACACCATGTCTGGTGTGTGGTGTGATTATTATGTGTTTTTTATGGGCCTCTTTAAGAGAGAAGAGCTGGGCGGAGTCAAGGGATGACAGGGGAGACCAGAGGGGAGAAAGTTCAGTCAATAAAAAGAATGGCAAGTGAGTTAACACTGGCCTGATCTCTTTTGTTTAATAACACGACATGGTGTCAGAAGTAAAGCGAAATTAGACGCGTGAAAGTGACGATGGGGCGAGATCGAGAGAGCGGGGGAAAAAAGTCGGTGGCAGTTGAGTGATCAGCATGAGCGAGGACGACGCGGATCCCGCGGCGGCGCAGCAACAACTCCAGCAGGGTCTAAGCATGCCTCCAAGCGCCACCTTCATGATTCAGCCTCCGGAGCTGTTCAACTTCGCAAAACCTCAAGAGTGGGAGAAATGGATTTGGCGGTTTGAAAGATTTTGACTGGTCAGTAATCTACATGTCAGCTCGCAGGCTAATCAGGTGAACACATTACTGCATGGGAGACGAGGCAGACGATGTGTTAAGAGGACAGCCTTTATTGGAGGCACAGTGGCAGGAGTACGAAATGGTTAAAGAGACATTCAACAGGTTTTTTGTGCCCAAAAATAATGTAATCTACAAACAAGCAAGATTCAATCAAAGAGTGCAGCAGCCAAATGAATCAGTTGATAATTTCATAACAGCCCTGTATGCTCTTGTAGAAAACTGCAACTATGGAGCCCTTCATGATGAACTGCTCAGAGATAGACTTGTAGTTGGTCTAAGAGACAGTTCACTATCAGAGCGGATGCAACTACCGGTAGACAGAGACCTCACTCTTGAGAAAGCTATTAATATGGCACGACAGTTGGAAGTCATAAAAAAACAGCAGACCGACTTAAGAGGTGAGACAAAAAGCGGAGCGGAAATAGATGCAGTGGCTGCGAAAGCAAACAAGAAAAATAGCAAAACAGAGCCCATCAAATTTCAAAAGCAGCAGTTTTCCCAAGTACGCATCAACCCCATCTCTGATCAAAAATGATAAAAGGCCATTTTTGGAAAAAACACCCGATCATGGGAAATGGCAATGCCCAGCCAAAGATGTTTCATGCCACACGTGTGGGAGAAAAGGGCATTACAGCAAAATGTGTAAAACTGCCAAAACAGTGCATGCTATTGACGTAGAAGAGAGCAATGACTCTTCAGAGTCCTGGTTTTTAGGCACAGTTGAGGCAGGCCAGGATGCTTGGGCTGTGGAGCTGTTCATTAGACACCATAAAGTAAAATTTAAAATCAGTCATCATCACTCAAAATCAGACGTTACAGTCATTCCAGAGTCTACATTCAGAGTGATAACAAAAGGGACGTTCACTCTGGAAAATGTGGACAAACCACTACTGGGGCCAGATGGGACTCTGTAATTGGAATGTCTCATGAGTCACTTAGCAAAGGTGAGCTCACTGAGCAAGAGAACATCTATGTGGTTAAAGATCTCCATACAGCGCTTCTAGGTCAGCCAACAATTTTAAAGCTCAATTTGGTAGCTCGGCTCAACAGTGTGGATGCAGACATGCTCAATAGAATGTACCCAAAGCCGTGTCAAGGCCTAGGTATGGTACGCCAGCCCTACACCATTAAGCTCAAACCAGATGTGACTCCATTTTCCCTGTCAACCCCTAGGAGAGTTCCACTTCCTTTGCTGGGTAAAGTTAAGGAGGAATTAGAGCGCATGGAGCAGCTGGGAGTCATAACAAAGGTTGAGGAGCCGACCGATTGGTGTTCAGGCATGGTACCTGTACCCAAGAAGAACGGGACAGTGCGTATCTGCGTTGACCTCACCAAATTAAATGAGGCTGTATGTAGGGAGAAGTACATATTGCCTTCTGTAGAGCAGACTCTCGGACTGCTGGGTGGGGCCAAGATCTTCAGTAAATTGGAGGTCAAGTTTCTGGGTCATATAGTTTCAGAAAGCAGGGTGAGACCTGATCTAGACAAGACTAGAGCAGTGCTGGAGATGAAAGAGCCATCCAACATCAGTGAAGTTCACAGCTTCCTCGGAATGGTAAACCAATTAGGTAAATTCATTCCATGTCTTGCAGAGAAGGAAAGGGTGTTGAGGGACCTTCTTTCAAAAAGAAACCACTGGTGTTGGGGTGGAGCTCAGCAAAAGGCCTTCAACGAACTCAAACATGAGCTTTCATCCCCACCTGTACTAGCTTTGTATAACCCGAACCAAGAACTGAAACTGTCTGCTGATGCATCATCATATGGCCTTGGTGTGGTTCTTCTACAGAATGAGGGGGAGCAGTGGAAGCCGGTTGCATATGCGTCATGTTCATTTACCCCCACAGAGCAATAATACACCCAGGTGGAAAAGGAGGCTTTGGGCTTGACCTGGGGATGTGAAAGGTTCAAAGACTTCCTCCTAGGACATCACTTCCATCTAGAGACAGACCACAAACCTCTGGTGAGCCTGTTGGGTATTCAAGAGCTTGCAGAACTTCCTCCAAGGATTCAGAGATTCCGCATGAGATTGATGAGGTACAATTACACCATCACACATACAGCAGGCAAAACGCTGTTAACAGCTGACACGCTGTCTCGTTCACCAGTAACAAGCAGCCGAGGAGAACACAGTTCTGATGCTGACTTGATGGAAAACACTAACATCTATGTAGAGAATGTCATAGGGTGCATGCCTTCCAGCACTAACTATTTGGCTGAACTCAAAGAACAGCTGGAAATGGACCCCACCTGTTCTGAGGTGATGAAATGATGCCAGTCAGGATGGCCAGACCTCAGCCACATAACAGGAGAGGTAAGGAAATTCTGGCCTGAAAGAGCAGTTCTCACAGTCCATGATGGTCTTCTATTAAAGGGCTCCCGGCTGGTGATACCTGCAGCCATGCGCAGTACAGTCCTGGAGAAGCGGCACGAAGGGCACCAGGGGGTTGCTAGATGTAGACTGCGTGCTCGAGACTCAGTGTGGTGGCCGGGTCTAAGTGGACAGATAAATGAGCTTGTTCAAAATTGCACAACATGTATTAAAGAACGAGTCAATCCAACCAAGGTTTTGATGCCCTCTGATTTTCCAGCCAGACCATGGCTTAAGCTGGGTGCAGACTTGTTTTCAATGCATGGAAGCACTTATCTACTAGCCTGACTTCGTCATACTCATATTCTAGTCAGAATGTGAGTCTGATACTGCTCCATAGGACTTTAATTATGGGGCGTGTCTCAACTGAACCAGGAAACAAAAAAACTCTGCACTCAATTGGATAGACCTACAACCAATCAGAGCAACGGAGTAAATGACGCATGTTCTTCATTCATATTTTCAACCAACAAAATGTCGCGGCTCTCTGTTCCTCTTTTAAAATGAATGCGCTGTGGATATCTTCTATAACAGACGCAATGGCGGAATCTACACATGATGTTTCATAAACAAAGTTCGGGAGGAACACGTACAAATAATCAATCCAATATCAACTTGTCATCAAACAATACCATGTCTAACGTTACCCTATATCAGCATGAGGAAGCATATTCACTCTGTCAACTTACCTAACACTCCTTGACAGTTTTTCAGCATCCCTCCACCACCCCGAATTCTCACTCTTGTCTTGGCTTGTTCTCTCACAACCAGGAATACCGGGGGGAGTATGGCTACCGAGCCCACAGCCCTCTCCTCGGACACGTCATATACGCATCTGACTTATTTGTGTGAACTCGTGAAATCTAATATACGCATTTATTCTATCTGACTTATTTGCAAGTGTGAACTCGTGAAATCTCAATTCTCCAGCGGCAGTCTTCTTTGTTGTAAACTAATTCAAATCAAGCGCTCTTTGGTGATGTGGGTGATTACGTAACCGCAGATCATCTGTCCATCATCGATTAAAGCCCGCCCTGGCAATTTGATTGGCCCGGCCTTCTGGGAGCCGAGCATAATTACTCCTCAACGCATCGAGTCCAGATCGAACTTCCCGACCAAAAAATGTTGTGGGCGGGGTTCGGGCTGGCACCCAGGCTACTTATCTACTGGTGGTGGACTATTTTTCCAGATTTGTGGAGATTGCCAAACTAACCCCTGCAAGATCTGATGATGTAATAGTACACTTAAAGTCTATGTTTTCACGGCATGGAATTCCAGAGATCCTTTTCTCGGATAATGGACCTCAATTTTCCAGCCAGATATTTGCAAGCTTTGCAGCGGACTATGACTTTAGTCAAATCACCAGCAGCCCGAGATTTGCTCAAAGCAATGGAGAAGCTGAGCGTCATGTTCAGACGGTAAAGCATCTTCTCAGCAAAGCAAAGGACCCCTATTTGGCAATGCTTGATTACAGAACAACTCCACTGGCAAATGGTTAAAGTCCTGCGCAGCTCCTAATGGGGCGAAGACTACGCACACCAATACCACAGCATCACTTGATTCTGAATCCAAACCTCCCTGACTACACCGTGGTAACAGCTAAGGAAAAGAGAAGGAGAGAGAAACAGAATGCAAGTTACAACACATCACCGTGCAAGACAACTCAGTCACCTTCCCTCAGGTCAGAGAGTTTGGATTACGGACACGAAGTCTGAGGGTACTGTGTAGTGGTCGACCGATTTGTTTTTTTGATGGCCGATGCCGATATCTTAGAGAGCAGGGTGGCCAATGGCCAATATAAAGCCGATATGAAGGCTATATATATATATATATATATATATATATATATATATATATATTAGGGGTGTAACGATACACGTATTCGTATTGAACCGTTCAGTACGAGGCTTTCGGCCAACGGATCAAACAGCGCTGACGTGGAAACCTGGAAGAAACATTGTGCCATGAATGAACTATCCAGTGTCCACAGATCAGCAACATTCACCATGGATTTACTGTAGTAACACTAACTGCAACCATCGAAGTTTGGCAGGAATAGTAGGCTATAATGCCTTCAAGTAACATTACATCGGTTTTATTTTGACATTATGAATACAATTGCTGCCCTCAAATGTTAAACTACTACAATATTACATTTCATTTTTTCCAAGGAGCTGTTTTGTTTTATATGCTCCCAAGAAGAGTCAATTATAGCTCCAGAATTGCTCAAAGTAAAAAAAAGATCATACTTTATGATGTTAGTTTTAATTTAAAAAAATGAATAAAAAAAAATGAAATCAAGGAAATTTCTCTGGCATTTCTTTCTTTTTGCTGTATCGAAAACGAACCGAACCGAACCGTGACACAAGTGTATCGTATTGAACCGAACCGTTAATTTTATGAACCGTTGCACCCCTAATATATATACTTTATAATTATTTTAAACAATATTAAATAAATTAGAAAATAAATCCTTAAAATATACTTTAGATGGCAACTTCTTGAATCTGCAATCCTATTACAGTATTTTTCACAAATAAAGAAATTGTTTAAAAACATATGAATATGTGAATAAAAAGGAAGTAAACACTGTATAACAGGGCACTCAGTAATCTGGTAATTCCGTGTGCCCTGGTAATCATATTGTTTCAAATAAAGACAAGGTAACGCTAATATTACATACAGCACACAGTGAAAACGATATGAATTTGACACAGTGGGCAACTGGATATAGCACAGCATATTTTAAAATGAAGGATTTAAAGTTTTTCTATCGCGTCTCCTGTGAAGCTGATCTTCTGTTCGCATTCATTTCACACGGACCGACCGTCACTCGCAGTAACACGTTTATGCAGGCTACAAATGGACACTTCACAAGATATCACAGCTGGATTGGATTAAATCTGCAAGGTTTGTGAAATTAAATGTTTATTAGATATTCAGAGATTTGTTTAAATTATGTAACTATACGCATTTGCTGAATGTTGACGGTAAATTATAAAGTATTTTAGCCTGATTGTTTGCCTTTTCTGTTACAAATAATATAAAAGCAACATTTACTTTCTTTGTTTACCAGTTCTGTCTAACAAAGTATTAGATATCACTGACAGAGATCAAAAACTAATGAAGACGGAGAATGTGAGTGAGCGCTGTCAAAATAAAAGTCCCGCTTCCAACACATCGGCCAATCAGAAAAACGTATCGGCCGATGCCGATATTTAAAAAATGACAAATATTGGCCGATATATCAGCCTTGGTGATATATCGGTCGACCACTAGTACTGTGGTAGCATCTCATTCAGCATCTCATTCTCATTCTCATTCAGCATCTCGTATGAGCATCTCGTTCATACCTGGAAAGCCCTCAAGGTACCATCAGAAGGAACAGACGTCATCTTGTTCCTATGCCAGACACCAAACCATGTGCTGAAATTTTCCCCAAAACTGTTGATCAAATGGAAGAGGGGGTGCACTGCCCAGAACCTTTAAAAGGCCAAACAGTCAAAACTCCCATGTTAAAGTCCCAAAGAGACTCGACTTGTAAGTTACAGGAGAGCTAATGTGGGGTTTCACATAGAGGAGTTAAAAATAAGAAAAGCAATGGAGTTACTAGATGAACATGGGACGATTGTTAAAGCAGTGTTTTGTTTTGTTTTTTTAAAGAAGAAAAAAGCACTAGTTTGGTTATTGTTTTATGTGGATATGCTTGGTATAAGTTCAAAAGTAATTGTGAATTTTAATGAATGGTTTTGCCATTGGCTTTCTGTTTTAAGTGTTCTTAGAAGGGGAGATGTGGTGTGATTGTTTTTATTATCGTCCTCTTTAAGAGAGAAGGGCTGGGCGGAGTCAAGGGATGACAGGGGAGACCAGAGGGGAGAAAGTTCAGTCAATAAAAATAATGGCAAGTGAGTTAACACATTCAATGGGTCTGATCTCTTTTGTTTAATAACACGACATGGTGCTCCTTGTGTTTACTGGATGCTTTAAAGGGACTATGTGTAGGAATTTCTCCCATCTAGTGGCGAAATTGTATTTTGCATTCAAACGAATAATGCTCTCCAGCGCCTCACTTTTTCAAATGCACGTTGCATCTACGGTAGCCGTTATGTACCAAAAAGCTATGACAGGATGTCTTATAATAGCACTTCGAGTTTTTCTTCGGGTGAACAGGTTTGTTATTTAAAACAAACTGAAACTTGAAACAACGGAAAAAAAGAATGTTACAGTATGAATTACTGACTGTGAAAAACATTAACTATGGTAATTAGTAGTAATGCCTTCTTTACTCGTTATATTTTTTGAAGTACGTGCATTGTTAGATATCATCATCATCAGCGCCTTCTCTAACGTTACTTTACTCAATAGCTGCTATTCATCAAAGAGCCTGTTTAACTTTTAACTATAAATGTTCTACTGTCTATATAATAAAGTACACAACCAAGCAATGAAAAAAAAAGCTTGTAATTAAGACCATAACATTGACTTACCTGTCGAGAAGAAAGCAGGCAACTTCAGCGTCTCTTTTGAAAGCTTTCTCCTGCATTAGCTATCCCGACATTAACCCTTGTTTTTGTAATCTCCGGTCACGTTTCCTTTTGCGGTCTATTTTGAACTTTTTCGACGACGAGGACTCATCCTGTGACTCAGCATATGTATAAATGAACGGTGTATAAATAACCGTGCAGTGCAGCCTTTTAAACTTGCCGGGGAAGTGATAAGCGCCTCTCACTGCTCTGCTCCTCCGCTTCTGCTGGCTTCAGTCACGTGACGCTGGTTCTGAACGAAAACGCATTGTGGAAACGCATTGGCCTAGTACTTTTTGTCCCTCTCTGCTATTATAGTTTTTCAAGATGGCGGAACTACATGGAAGCCTCCGTGGACCTACCCGTCCCATGTATATAAAGATAATAAATTCTTCGTTTACGAGGATTAGTCTGATCATTGGCATAGGTATTTGTACACCATTGAGGGCATATTTATGAATAAAAATATTGATTTTAGATAATAAAATACCTAAAAAGCTACACATTGTCCCTTTAAGAAATAACAGCCAGTTGATGTTGAGTCATGTCTGGAGTCAGGTCTTGTAGTTGCTTGAGGTGTAACCATACTTAAGGATTAATACTTCAGAATAAGTTATTTCCTTGGAGGAATAGTCAGGTTGGTGAGAAGAACTCATAATCTAGTGCAGACCACCTAAGGTCAGCTACACACGGATCAGGAAGCAGCACAATTATAATATCACATACAATGACATTTGGATTTTAAAATAATGTTCAGCACCTCTAGCCTTGGTTTAAAAAGAGGATTAAAAAATATAAACTACATCGTAATAATAAAGAGAGGCTTATTTACAAATCTATACCCAACATTTTAAAGACCTATACATTTATATTATCTGCCTGTATATATATATATATATATATATATATATATATATATATATATATACACATACATACTAGGGGTGGCACGGTTCACAAAACCCACGGTTCGGTTCGTATCACGGTTTTAGGGTCACGGTTTTCGGTTCTGTACGGTTCTTGTTGCTATTTTTTCTTTTAACCTTTAACACTCCAAAAATTTACTTCAGCATATGATATATAGCTTAATTATCTAATTATTTATTTATTTCATAAATGGGGCGTGTTTGCAAAACGCAGCTTCTCATTTCCCATTTCGAAGTAATATAGTGAGTGAGCGGTCACTGTGAGGAAACTTTCAATGGCCCTGGAGGTCCATCCATCTGTAGTGAGAGCTACGTGGGATGTGTCGGACAATTCTTTGTCAATTTCTCCTCGTGTCTCATAGGCGTAATTTACGGGTGGGACATGTACCCACCACTTTTTGCCAGGGTCGATATCTCGCGGCACGGATGTACCAATACAAATAAATAAAACATCTCCAGTTAACTAGCAAATTATTCGTTTCTTTCGTTTGTTAAATAAGAAGCAATCTAGCGCTGAAATTACAGTAGTTTTTTTTTATCAAGTGATCAAAGTGCTCGTTGCCGCTGCGATCAGTGGCGCTGATACAGTGTTCTCTTGTGGCTCGCGCACACGCCGCAGTCTTCACTCGGACGCGCGCTTCAATCCGTTGAGGAGACTCTCTATTCGTTCCGGTGAAATAACAAACAAAATTCACACAAATCTGTCCCTGCTTGATATACAACCACTGATAAACATAATCGGTTTTGATGAAAAAGAAAAAAATATATATACGAGTGCGGATTTGAACTCAGAACCTATGACACACTTGGCAAGAGTTCTGCCACTGGACCATTAAAGTAGGCTATGTGAAACTGTCGATCTATGTATTTATTCACGTGAAAAAACAACATAGTGGAGTAGATATCATTAAATGTCTAAGTAAACCCAGTGTACTATTTAAATCGATTGCTGGACATCATAATGTTATTCTACATACATCTGATTTATGATTTAGCATTGTATTAGCACGGGCACGAGGCTACATTGCGCATGCGTCGAACCGTGCGACGCACACACGCACCGAACCGAGACAAGCGAACCGGTTCGGATGTTTTTTCATGTACCGTGTCACCCCTAATACATACATAAATCATACAATGTATATTGTATACTAAGTTTGGGTTTTGATTCACACACACCAAAATAACTATTTTTTTTTTTTTTTATAATAATAAATATAATACAACAACTTATTATGTAACATTATTATAATCATCAAATAAATCTATTAGCATTTGGTCACAATTTATTTTGTGATTTCACTTTATTAACCTGTATACTGCACTATTCCCATTAGTTAGTACAATAGCTAACATGAATTAAAATAATTTTACAGTATTTATGGTAGTATGGGGCGGGGGGGGGGGGGGGTATACGTTTTGTCACTATGTAACAAAAGTTACATAGTGTACCTTTAATAATGGCCAAAAAAAATTAGCTTCAACACAAAAGTTTACATTCTGGTCAGGTGTGTGTCAAAGTGAGCAGTTTAGCAATTCTCATTCTAGCCGATTTTCCTTTGAGAGGATTCTTTTTCCTCTTTCTCAAAGCTCAGTTTGAAAAAAATAAAATAAAAGGAGCTTTGGTGTAAGCTCACAGGCCACTAGGGAGTGATTCCCAACTGACACTCAAAAAAGAACAACTTCAAGGGCCCACGATGCCAGAGTGCATTGTGTAAAGGAAAAATACAGTGATTAAAAGTGAAATGTTTGTTTGAAGTTGATGTTATTTTCGAAAAACCTTTCTTAAGAGGATTTTGAAAAGAAACTGATGGAAAGTTGAGTGAGAAAAGGAATGGAATTACTTCCCACATTTATAGTACAATGTTTCCCTAAGCTACCATCCCACAGGTTTGGGCCTTAAAGGTCTCAGGATGTATTCAAACCTCATCAGTGGCTTACAGCTAACTTCAAAACCCTAATTAACCTAGATATAATGCTGTGCCAAGAACAATGTGCAAAGTAAATCATACTGTAGATACACAGATGAGATACATGAATATTGAATAACTCCTTAACAGAAGCATTTTAAAATATTCATGCTGCAACTAAAAAAAATGTATCGCTATAGCATTCCTGCTATATCCGGAAAGTCAACAGAACAAATGCATGTGCATTATTTACTAAAATGTTAACAAAAATTTAGAACAAAAACAGTTTTATTTTTATTTCAAAGTAGTATCCATTTCAGAGAAAAATGAAAATGCCTTTAATGGTCAGACTATGCTAAATGAAACCTCTCCAGAGGGGGAGCATTGTAACAGATGTACATTAATATGCACCCTCCAGACCAGGCTCCTGGACTGCCTGAGCCTGGTCAGAGCTACATCTGGACCAGGTCACTACCATCTCAGCCCCGAAGCTCATTATGGGGAATTACCAAGAGAGCACCAACAGCAGAAGCATGAAGAGGTCAGTCTAGATGACACTGTCAAGCAATAAGAAGGGCTGATTCACGCAGAAACTGTCAGATTTACCCAAGACGTGTACTCAAGAGTCTCCCCACAGCATATTCACCTTACATGAGAGCTTGATGTAACTGAGATAGAGAAAGTATATGGGAGCCATTTAAATGATCAGCCTCTGGCAAACTATAATACTTAGCATTAAACTAATCAAAAGGTGGGTCAATTCATGAGGAAATATGACCCAAAAACATGATCCATTCATTTTCTGGCAGTAACTTGTTGGATTCTGAAGCTGCTCTGCCATATTGTATCTTAAGAAAAGCCTGGTTGTTTCGCAGAGACTTTCTTACCTATAATTCATGGATAATGAGAGATTTAAAGGCTCATCTTTCAAACATAGCTATACAGGATCCGAGACACCTTCATGATCCCTCTCATTGGAAAGCCCTTACAACAGTCCACTCGTTATTCTTCAGCAATTACGAATTCCTTTGACGGCATGACTTTGCATAAATAACAGCTAATTGAATATAAATAGGATGTGATGGTATTTGATTATCTGTTTTTCATTTTCTGGAAAGATTATGCAAATCGACTCATCTGCATATCTCCCTACACGAAAAAAATAAAATGAAATGTCGGACTAGATTATTCTTTGCCAGCATTACAGGCAAACTTCTTTAATCTTATGAATTTGGGATTAGTTTCACATTTTGGTGTGATGCTCTAATTTGGCAAGATGAAGGAGGTCATTGAGACACTGGGAGCTTTTGTTTGCTTCAGCAGGTGAAGACAATAGACCTAATAGAGTTTAAACTGGCTTTGTTGTTTTTCTTAAAGCTTGACTGAATCGTGGAATTTGCCACAACTGCTCATTGTTGCCGGGCAGATACGGCGGGGCACGGCTGTGCACAGACGAAGAGTTTTATTGCGGCATGGTCTGTTTGGAGTAAATGGAAAAAATGAAAAGCCTATTACAGGAGTAGATGGTGAATTACAGTTCTGTCTGGCACCTAGATCCCGCCTTTAGCTCCCTTGCCAATTTACTGTATGATGCAATTTCACCACATGTGTCCAGCCTTTGGTGTCTTGTTGATGAATACACTTAAACAGGAGCAGAAATAAAAAGCCTTTTCAATGCCTGGATGGAGTGTAACGTGTCAGGTGAAACCTTCTGAATATTTGGGCATACCCTTCACAGTCTAGCTGCAAGGTTTTATAATCAAATTTAAAGGTTTTAAGACTTGCACAAATACAACTAATATTGAATCACATGAATGGCCTATTCAAATGACAGAACGAGAGGTAACAAGTTTGCAGGTATGATATTAAACACCATATTGTCATAATTCATTATCAGTAGATAATAAGCAATCGCATGGTATAGCGATGTTCACTGATTGCTCCGAAACTGTGAGCCTGTAGAAAGATTTTGCAAAGCCATTTTTATATTGCAATGTGCAGCACTTACATTCATTTAATTTAAAGGGTTAGTTCAAACAAAAATATTTTTTAATGAAATCCGATGGCTCAGGGGGCGGCTCCATTGACAGCTATTTACACTTTGAAGGCCCAGAAAGGTAGGAAAGACATCATTAAAATAGTCATGTGACTACAATACTTTGTGTGTGCCAAACCCCCCGTCCTAACCATTTTAATAGTCACATTAAGCAATATAATTTTCTGCTTTTCTGTCCCTCATGAAACAACAAAAGGCTTTTATTATACAATTTAAGATATTTATGATTTTTTATGAACTTAAATTTCATAAAAGGCATACTCTTGGGACCTCATGTGAATTCTTGTAACAAAATAGATGATGAAATAGAATATAGCTCCTGGCACGACATGTGCATTAGAACTAAAACTAGCATCAAGCTACATAACACGATTTTAAAGATTAATATAACTCAAAACTCACTTTAAACCACCACTGAGTGTTTGTAATAACTTCCGACTGTGATTTAATATGGATTTTGGTCATATAATGTTGTTGAAATGTTATATTGAGCCTTGGAGTTAAGCGCTACACCTGCTTAGCATGTATGATGTAAACATTCCTAATGCCTATGAAAATACCCCAAATCGCATAAAAATCACACACAAACCATATACTATCATAATCGTGTATTTTTTCTCTTCATTTTTGACGTGTAGAAACGTTTATTTGGCTTTGTTTTCACGGAGCTCAGAACAAGGAAGTGTACAGGACAGCGTCATGCAGAAGGGCAAGAATTATGGTCACGTTTGACTCATGTAAGATGACTGACAGCTGTAAATACAGATTGTAAAAAATACGGATTGATTATTTTGCATCCCTGACATAAATTAAGAAATGAATGTCACTGCAACCATTTATCATAAACAGTGGTCAAATATCAAAGCTTGAGTCTTTAATCTTTCTAATGATACTCAGTTTGTCCATATCAAGTGTGATGTTTTAAAGTGCAGTGAATGCTGAACAACAATAATCTGTGGCCGTCGGGTTAAAGGTTAAAGGGTTAGTTCACCCTAAAATGAAAATTGTCATTAATTATTCACCCTCGTGTTGTTTCATCAACTTTTGTTCATCTTCGGAACACAAATGAAGATCATTTAAAAGAATTCTGAGAGCTTTCTGTCTCTCCATTGACAGCTACGCAACTACCACTTTCAAGGCCCAGAAAGGTAGTAATGACATTGGTAAATTATATTTTGTGCGCAAAACAAAGCACTCGTGCCGCTACATAAAATTGAGGTTAAACCACTGGAGTCACATGGGTTACTTTAATAATGTCTTTACTACCTTTCTGGGCCTTGAAAATGAAGAGTTTCTGACAAAGCAAAAATAAATATTGTCTCCAATTTAAATAAATGTTATGTCCAAAAAAAGCTGATTAAATCTTTAAACAAGTATAAATGATGATTGCTATATTTAAGGTAAATACTAAAGAAGACCCAAGGTGTTGTTCCAAAGAAAGCTCATGCTCAGATCAATCTGGAAGGATTATGTACAGAGCTACTTCAGAAGCAGTTTTTGATTAGATTCTGCTGTGAAAAGTCCTGTTTTCGATTTTTATTAAGATACGTTTTGTCAGGCATAACATTGATCACATAAAATGAGGCTAAGCTGATGCAGAGATTGCCAAGTAATAGTGAATTAGAAAGTGTAGTGGGTGAGAGAAAATATCCATACGTATTTAATAAAGGTGAACTTCAGCAGTTTGAATGTCTATATAAATACCCAGTGTCAAAGGAGAGAAGAAAAAAAAAAGAGGAGAAAACAATTATTCAAAGTTACAAAGAAAAAGAGAGGGTGAATTGTTCTCACAGGTAATCCATAGCATTAACTTATAGAGAATGTGTTAATGTCACATCTAAACAGTGTCACGCTGCAGGTCGCACAATCCAGAGTTCAGTCGGGTCAAATTAGATTCCAAAAGCTTCAGCGTGGATGAATGATCAAAGACAACTGAGTTATTTAATCCATATTGTTGCTGGAAGACAAATTAGCTGGTAGTGCAGAGGGGACAGGCGCCTTTGAAATGCTTGAGATTGCATGCATAACCAAGGATCTGTGACATTTGACATCTACAGAATGGGAAATGAAAGCAGGAGGCATTGCAATCCACCTCTAGATGCTTCACACCAAGGGTGGTGGGAGGGTATGCATGTCTCTCGGAAACATGATTGATTTGGTTCTTAGTGTTAGCCAAGTTGCTGAATATGATTACGGATTGCTGAGGATTCACTCGAACGCTCAAAGACATGGCTCGGGTGCAACCTACACGGGCTGGAAATAAGTGCTAGTGGCTTGTTGACTGATGTGTGGTCCTCCCTTTGCTCTTGTTCATCATTATAATTGGGCACAGTTCAGGCCCTCACATCCTTAGACATTCATTTTGAATTTTAAAAAGCTGTCACTCAAAGCATGGATTTGGGTTTTTATTATTCAAGTCTAGTAAAAAAAAAAAAAAAAAAAAAAAAAAAATCTCTCTTTTAAGCTGATTGATTTGGTAATCTAGTCCACTACAGCATGACAAAGTTTTACTTTCTTTTTTTTATTGAAGAATGTGAGTCTGTGGTGCTCTTAGTCACTAACACAATTACCTTGACCATGTTGTTTCAATCTAAAACTCTTATTTATTTAATTTAAAATATATATTGTCATCACAGACCATTATAACCAGCTTCTTTGGGTTCTAGATTGTCCATATAGTGGTTGGTTACCAGTATAGTTTAGACCAAATCTGTAAATCAGCCACAACAAAAAAAGTAGTCTGTGGCATAGAGACAATATGGAGCAAACGCTGCATGTGAGCTCACATATTTATTGCGAGAGCAAATGGGATTTTCTTCCCTCATGTGGAGACCGAATAAGGTCTATTTGCTATTATAATTCACCCCAGACAATCATGTTAAACCAAACTCTTCCCCACTGCCCCAGGTCTATTAAATCCCTCATTCATTATATTAATATGGATATTATTTGGCATTAAGGACAGTACAGAGAGGCATCTGAGAGACGAGCATAACAGTAACCAATCTAAAGAATTGCATGGTTTCAAATGAGTCTCGGTGCGGCTGCCATGAATCAAATATTCCTTAAAAGCTGAAAGGTATTTACTGTAACACTCATTGTGGTCTGAGGATTTTTCTTCATCATAAATCCAGAAAATTCACGTGCTTCGCATTCACAAGGGTAAATAGGGTTATCCAACAACAATTTGTTTGGTTCTGTGCAAAAATATAGCTGTTGTGTCTTTGGTGCTTAACTGTTGTCCTGTTCAACATGTAGATATTTTTATGTTTAAAGAAACAGTTGAATTGTTTTTGTCATTAATTACTCACCCTCATTACACTCCAAACCTGTAGGACTTTCTACTTCTGCAGAACACTAAAGAAAACGTTTTGAAGAATGTCTCAGGTGTGTTGTTCATTCAATACAAATCAATGGGCTCTAATGTTGTTTGGACCCCATTGACATTCAAAATAGCCACTTTTGAGTTATGTAGAAGAAAGTCATACAGGTTTGAAACAACATAAGGGCAAGTAAATGACACGGGTTTGGAGCACGGCTATTTGTTTGACCACGGCTGCATCCGAAATCGCATATTCTCTTGAGTAAATACTTGTTTTGAATAAGTACTTTGCACATGCTAAAAAGCATGTTCTATATAGAATGATTGTGTGTAATATAAATGTAATCCAGACATCAGTTACGCTTAAATGCATCAGTTATGCTTCAATGCCATTCACAAATCCTTTCCCGTGGCTTCATGGGATATAAAGTGTCCATCATACGCGCACTTCAAAATCTCGCTGGGAGTAGAAGGTGTTAGGGAAGCAGACACATACAAGGGAGATGAAAGCAAACAGAATGTTTATTGACAACAACTGGGCGGATGTTGGTGAGCAGGTAAGTGAATAGTGCAATGGATAGTCTTAAGAGCGGGATTCTGGCGGTGAATGGAATGTCTAAACTTGCAGGATCAATGAATGGTGAATGAAGAGATGGATGATGGCCTGAATGCACACACCTAGATGGAGACACAGGGAAATAAGGGTGGGAACGGAGACACAGAGAAATGGAAGTCACTGGAGAATCACTGGTAGGTGTCCACTTCATGTAGAAATGAGATGGACACTGAGCTGGGACGAGGTGTATGCTTATATAGCTGAAGTGATGAGGGTGTAGATGAGGTGCAGGTTTATGAGATTACAACTCAGGAGAGGGAGTGGCCTGTGATGGTTGGTGCAGGAACCTCGCAGATCTGTGACAGTAGGTCATCCGGGTACTTTTTGCTCACTCTTTTAAGAGTACTGTGAGTTCAGTCATGCTTGTTTTTGTCACATAATGTTTTTCGACTACTACATAGTAGGGAAGTATGCGATTTCGGATGCAGCCCACATCTTGGAAGACGGGAGAGTTTAATAATCATGTCTGTTGCCATTAGTGGCGCTAATGCCAACAAACTGCAGACAAACACTGGTGCTTAAAAAATAAAAAGAACTAATTTGATTTTTGTTTTGTTTTTTTTATGATTAATTACTGCTATTGACCAAAGTCAGGTAGTTTCTTGTAGCTGTCTGGCAAGTCCTTTCATCATCCTCGGATATCTAGAGCTTTGATATGCATTCTGAAGCCTAATATCTTTTTGTCTCTGTGTGTCTCTTTCTTTCTCTCAAGCTGATGAAAGCTTGAATGCCCAGCTGAGACTGTTTAAATGACCACTGGAGAGGCTTTTTATTCTCTCCCAGACAGCTTTCTCTATAGCACACAGAGCTTTTGATGCACACACGGTCCATCCTCCACACTAACAGTTCAGACAGCTGTGCAAAACCTTACCAAAACACAAGGCCTCTCTATCTCCCCCTCTTTATCTCACACCCACAGGAAATAATAAAAAACCTACTGGACAGCTAACCTTTCCAGTGCCAGCTGTCACTGGCTGTGACTGAAGATGAGATAGCCTATTGTGAAGGCTATTGTCCTTTTAAAACCGCCAGGGATGGAAACGGGTGGCAACACGGGCCACCCAAAAATTAATTGAATATTTAATCAGCCTGAGAATCTGAAGGAATTTGTCAAGCTTCTTCGTTGTTGACTTTTCCCCTGCGCTCTGACAAATGAGACACTGTCTAAACAGTACTCTGTGGCCTGTCAAGATGTCTGTGATGCATGCAGAGGAGCTGAGAGGGGAACAACTTTGCACAGAGGATCACTTGATTGATTCTTATTAGGCAAATCCGCTAGAAATGTGGAGGTTCACTGGCATTAAGCCGAAGGGCTTGTGTTGTACGCAACTTGAAATCTCTGCCAAAAAAAGTGCTTTGTTTCCATTTTCATCTGCATGAATTTCCTTCTTATGAATCTCCAGGTTCTCTAAATGAATTAATAGGGCTTAGTGTATCATGAAAATGTTATAATCCACTCTCACACTCTGGTTTATCACACCTAAGATATAGACATTTCACAATGAGAGTAGTTTTAAAGCCAAATTCTCTCAAATTAAATTCAAGTTATTCTATACTTAAAACTGCAGCATCTGCTTTATGAGGCATTAACAATACAGTGAGTGTAGACCAAGTAAATTATGTGAGCAGAAAAGTAATTCAAAACATTCACTAGAGCAAGGACATCTTCATGTCTGGCTTGTGTCCTTCATGCATAAAAACATTAAAATCAAAATGAACCATTTGGTATGGAAATAGAGACATTTAGAAGTCTGCATTTTAATTTGGGGTACATTTTCTAAAGTATACTTCAATAGCAAAAGAAGCAAAGTGGTAATAGCAAAGTCAAGCATGCAAGTTCCTCTATTTCAAACTATAACCTTGTGCATCAGTAATTGTGCTTCTCATTTCTGGTCAGCCTGATATTGTTGCAAGTGAGTTGATTACTGCACCATGCTCATCCAGATAATTAAACACTACCAAGAAAAGAGTTGCATGCTCATATCATTAGAGGAGCACAGCGATCTCTGGAATTAGATGATTATTGCAGGAAATCACACTAAAAAGGTCAGCTAGACACTAAGAAACTTTTCTCTGCAGTAGTAGTCCTCAAATGTTCCAATACGAAGGGTAATGGTGCAGTCCTACTGCATGGCACTGTTTCTTCCGATTACAGCGCACACATGTTCTTGATTTATAAGAGTTTAATTTTAAAACTTGCTTTGATATAAATGATGGCAATACAAATATTTGTACATAATGTAATAGGTTATTGCATGAGGAATGTATTAAGCCTATATTATGAACACACTGTAGCAAAGTACATTGTAGCCTAATCACAGTTAATCAGCACATAATATGTAAGCACATAACGTGATTCACAAAAAGTGATTTTTTTTTTACAATAGATAGATAGCTTATATTTTACATACAATCTATTTCATTGAAAGAAATAAGTAGACTTAGGGTATATTGTGAACACAGAGACAAATGTGAACTTGTATGCTTTTATTGTAAATAGCTCGTTATGCTATTATCACTAAATGTTGGATTCAATCTGTAATGATGGTTCGCATGCACGACAATAGAGTTCAAACAACGTTCTTATTTAGAATAAAAAACACGAGATATCTAGAACATATAGGAATATGCAAACCATACAGTATAAATTGAAACGAGAACCGACATGGGACAGAACATAACCAGGGGCCCGTTCTTCGTACGTTGCTTAAAACACCCGAGATCAAATTATACATCCAAGATGATATCATCGTGTTTTTCTCCTCAGCAGAGCAAGAACTAATAGTCGAAGTTTATTCGGAATTTTAATGTTTAATCAAAACGCCAGGGAATACCTCAAAGTCTGCAAAAGCCAGGAGAGAGGGCTGGCAAAAAGTAGCAGACAATTTAAATCCATTAGAAGTGGCCATGTTAGATGTTTTTTATCACTTAATAGCCTATATTTTTGTATTTTAATAATTGCATAATTACTTTGTTTATTGTAATGTCAGAGTCACCACACTAGAACATGGGAACAAATAAAAGTGAAGTACAAAAATATTCTACATAATGGTAATTTTTAGTTATATTATAGTGTCTTTTATAAACGGCACTGTTAAATAAATGGTTGTCTGTTTATAAAAGCAACCAAGAAAAAGGCTGAGAAATCTTAGTAGCCTACACTGTAAAATAATTTTTGCTGCATTAAATTAAGGCCGTATAGTCATTTCAGCTGTTAAATCTTGAGTAATGATGAATTGCTTTGACTTGTGAAAGTGAAAACTAATAAACTTATGTTAATGTAAAGATATTTTGCCATGAGTTATTGATCACATTTTCCCGAGTGTAGTTCATTGTAATGACATTCTGTTTTCCTCTTTTGTGCACTTTTACATAATACACCAACACTTGTATCTGTTCCCAAGAAAGTGGTGGCTGAAATATGTGCCTGAAATAAGTGGATATTTTCTAACTTTCCAAAGGAAAGAAAGTATAAGACTTTGTAATGTCCTTTTGTTTCCATTGCACTGGACAGTGAATAAACCCTCTCAGATAACTGTCATATGGAGGAACTAGCCTACCTGCAAGTGCATAAATAACTTTACTTAATTTATACTTGTATGCTTTATGGCTGCAATATAAGTTGCAGGATTCCACATCTACAGAAAGGCCTACAGAAGAGTCTGCACAGACAGAGGAGACATAGGCCTACAGGTGGGCAGTGTAGAGCCAACTTTTCCTTTTTAATTGTTGCATGAGGCATGTGTCCAATATCTCTTGTTGCAGGCACTTGACCACTGGCTTTTCTTTACAAAGAACAATCGAAATAAAACTCAAGGAACTAAGCATATTTGTCTTTTATTAAACATTAATGAAAAGTGTTGGTTTTTTTTGGCAATGTTGTGTAATATGGCACATGCAACAATGTCACAGGCCCTGTCAGGTGTGCAACCCCTCAGACTTTTCAGACACTTAAATCTTCCCTTTAGTTAGCCAAAGTTAATTTCATTGTGTGCCCTTGTCCTGGCTAGAGCTGCATTGTAACTGGTTTGGGTCAGGGAATGGGGTCATAAAACACCTGTCTGCAGGCAGGAACATGTCATAATCACCTATGAAAAAATGCAGTTCTGTTAGGATCAGCATAAGTGTATGTAATACAGTGAGCTTGATATTTAATTGTGGAACTTTTCTTACCACTTTCAAATAATGTGCATAAATGTGAATCTCTGAAAATTATTAAGTCATGCACAGACCCTGGCCATTTTGCTTTCACATTTGTGATATGGAAGATTTTAGTCAACTGCCTTTTTTTTAAATTTGATATAATATTACTAATCTGGAATATTAAGAATCACAATAGTAACTGGGCTGCACATTTACATTGTGAACCCCCTTTCTGTTCACATAATCCCCTTCATTGAGGCCTTGATGGCAGTCTATGGTCTAGCCTGTAGTCTGGTACCAATCACGTTAGTGAAGCCTGAGTGACATATACTGTAATCGGCATGGTCATGATTGCATGATCTTCATAAACAAGTGAAGCTTAAGTGTCTTAAGTGTGTCTTTTGGGTCTTAAGTGGCTTGGAAATGCCACAAAAAAAACACCTAAAACTGTTTTTTAAACCTAAAAGTGCCAGGTAAACTCCGAATGACACGACAGACAGCACTTTCCATCAAGTTCTCCCCATCTCCAATAGTGTAAAGGAAAGAGCCACTCGCAAATAATCTTAGGACAATGCAAACAGTTTGTGCTGTAGTTAAAGCCCGACTCCGACAAGTCGAAAATAAATGTGCGTTTCCAACAAATTAATAATGTAAACGACAATCTCACAAGTCACGAGAAAAAATATATATCTCAGAAAGTGCACTATCGCGCTGCGCTGGACTTCCCGTATCAGCTCCGCTTCTGAAGCTGCAGTCTAATCCTGTTAACATGAAATAAGCCTGCTCGCGAGCAGGTTTAAGCTTGCGCACCTGTTGCTATGACAGCAAGTCCAGGATGAACGTCGAAGAACCAAACAATCCAAGATCATGCCAAATCGCCAACAATCAAATCCAGCTAACTGAGTTAGCGACGTATGAAGAACGGGCCCCTGGAGTTTAAAGGGGACCTATTATGCTGCAAAATTCACTTTTATAAGGTGTTTGAACACAGATGTGTGTCCACAGTGTGTGTAAACAACCAGCCTATAATGGTAAAAATCCACCCAATACTTTTTTTTATATATCATTATCAATCTCTAACAAGCTGTTTCACATTTCCCCCTACTTCTACATAAGAGTAGGGAAACCCCGCCCACAACTGCTGACTATCTGCACTAGATCCCGCCCTGAGTGAAAAGCAGCAGTCCAACATTATAACCATAAAAAAATATTTAAAAAATATTAAAAAAGATATACTGCTCTATCTCCATGCAGTATTATATTTTCTGGCTCTGTGGGCATCTTAATACAGTTCACACAACCACCTATACAACAGTTTATAGATTAACATGACAGTACAGGCTAGTCAATGAGATGAATAAACATAACTCCACAACAACTAAGTTCCATAAATGTGTCCACTAACCATTCAGAAACGTCCATGTACAGTCTAAAAGCTGCAGCCTCTTCCTGAGTCTCTCCATTTGTCTGATTCCGGTTCAAACATGCGAGGCTGCACTCTGCTACTGGGTATTATTGACATTTTGCTTGAGAGAAATTTGGCTGTTATGTTGTTCCAATAGTATCCGAAGCACATGTAAAGGATCGGCCGTAGACGGAGCAGCAGCTCATTTGCATTTAAAGGGACACACAAAAATCTGAGCGTTTTCCCTCACACCCAAAAAGGAGCAACTTTGACAAGCTATAATAAAAAAATCTGGGTGGTATTTTGAGCTGAGAATTCACAGACAAATTCTGAGGACATCAAAGATTTATATTACATCATGTGAAAATAGGCATAATAGGTCACCTTTAAATACAAGACGAACATAATGACTGACAGGTGATAATTATATGTTACTATAGAAACAAACAAGGAGATAATCAGTAACCACTGAAATCGGAACTAGAAGTAGGCGAAACAGGAACTAACAGAACAGAATTCCAAAATAGAAGTCCACAATTCATGACAATCTTTTTGTCAATTTGTTTTCTTTCAAGTAGTACATGTTTTGTATTTCTTTTTGGAACTGATTGAATGTAGGCCTGATTAAGTGGAAAAAAAAATGTGTGGATAATTTTGTCAATATTCAACAAAATATGGAAAAATGTGCACTGCTTTCATTTTGTTCTAAATGGAACAACAACAACAACAAAAAACTTATAAATCTCTCGCTATGATATCACCAACTATTGGATTCAGTTTGTTTTCTTTCAATTAGAACAGGTTTCATATTTATTTTTGAAACTGATTGATCTGAGCCTCTTTGATCTGAGGATAAAGTTCATCTCTTTGAAAAAGAAAGCCTCCTCAAAATAGTTTGTGTACACGAATGTGTGTGTGTGTGTGTGTGTGTGTGTGTGTGTGTGTGTGTGTGTGTGTGTGTGTGTGTGTGTGTGTGTGTGTGTGTGTGTGTGTGTGTGTGTGTGTGTGTGTGTGTGTGTGCTTGTTTAACCTACATTGAGAGGACCAAATGTCCCCACAAAGATAGTAAAATGTGAACATTTTGACATTGTGGGGCCATTTGGTTGGGGCCCATGAGGAAAACAGCTTATTAATCATCTTATAAATCATAGCAAGTGATGTTTTTCGAAAATGTGAAAATGCAGAAAGTTTTCTGTGATTTAGGTTTAGGGTTAAGGTTAGTGTAGGGGGATAGAATATACAGTTTTTGCAGTATAAAAACAATTACAACACCAACAACAACAACATTTATTTAAAGAGCACATTTAAACAAAATATTAATTGAACCAAAGTGCTGCACAGTGTACAAGGCAGGTTTACACAATAAAAACAACAATTACACATTTTCAAAAGCTAAAGAATAGAAATACGATTTAAGAGTAGATTAAAAAATGTCCATTGAAGGAGCAGACCTCACATGATATAGGGGAGAACATTACAAAGCTAGGGCCCAGCCACAGAAAAAGCCTGATCACCCATTCACCCTTTGATTAGTAACAACACCGTTTCACAGTTAAGAGCAAGTGATTAGAAGATCGAAGTGCCCTAGCAGGACAGTATTGCACAAGAAGATCACTATACCTTGGTTCACGGTTCACCTTATACGAACATAGGAATTTTAAAATCAACCCTGAATTTATCAGGAAGCCAGTGAAGGGATGCTAAAATAGGGGAGATATGGTCCCTCTTTTTAGACCCAGTCAAAAGTCTTACGGGCCGCATTTTGAACAACTTGCAATTGTGATAATGAAGATTGAGGGAGACCATAAGAGAGTTACAATAATCTAACTGTGATGTTACAACTGCATGAATCACAACTTCTAAATCTTAACCTGAAAGAAGATGCTTCAACTTTGTGATAGATCTCAAATGCAAAAAGCTTCCTCTAATAACAGCACTAATTTTTTTATCAAAAAATAGTGAAGAGTCAAAGACCACTCCAAGGCTTTTAATTTATTTGTGTACACTGGTTGAGAGAGGACCTAACTGGGCTTCCAGAGCAGGGGAGAAATTTGCAGGACAACCTAGAATTGAAACCTGTTTTATCCTCATTTAGCTGCAGAGAATTATGTCATCCACCTCTTAATATAATTTACAAATTTTAATAACACATTGAATGAAACAGTGGTGTCAAGCCTTAATGTAAGGTAAAACTGAGAATCGTCCGCATAAAAGTGATATGAAATGTTGTATTTCTGAAAAATGTGGCCCAATGGAGGCACACAAAGGGAAAACAATAAAGGTCCCAAAATGGATCCCTGGGGCACACAAAACAGGCACAGATGATGAGGAAAATATTCCTACATTTACATAAAAAGACCTATTCTCGAGGTAAGAAGCTGACAACTGTAATACAGTGCATCGGATACCAACCAAACATTCTAGTTGTTCAAGAAGAATGTTATGGTATCAAATGCCACACTCAGGTCCAACAAAACCAGCACAACACAAGAGCCTGAATCCAGAGCAAGCAAGCTATCATTTGTAGTCCTCAACAGAGCTGATTCGGTTCTATGTAATGGTCTAAAACCAGACTGGAACATGTCCAAATTATTAAAAGAATCCAAATAAGACTGAAGCTGTCAAAACACTACTTTCTCCGAAAGCTTAGTAATGAAAGGCAGTTAAGAGATTGGCCGATAGTTACTGCACATTTCCACATCACAATTGCATGTTTAAAACTAGCTGGAACAACACCTTTGGCTAAATAGTGGTTTACTATAGCTGTTACCATAGGACTAATTGTATAAAAAATACATCCTTAAAAAGATGAGCCGGGATAATATCTAACTTAAAACCAGAACACTTTATAGTAGAGATTATGTCAGCTAACTGAATTGAAGAAACAGGTTGAAAGTTAGACCGATAACTCAGAGGGCGAGGCAGTTGCAAGTGAAATAGTTCAGAGAAAACAATGCTTCTGATATCATACATTTTTTGAGTGAAATGTTTAAATAAATCTTCACAAACCTCTGAAGAGGCCTCAGATAAAATATACCTTGTCGGTTTAGAAGAGAATCAATCATATCAAAGAAGACTTTTGGACTCTTCACTTTGACAGTAATTAATTGAGAAGTGCCTTAGTGCCGTTTGATAGTGGAACAGACTTGACTTTAAAATGTCAAATGAGACCTGTATGTTTTTTCCACTTTCGCTTCGCTTTTCAACACTCTTGTCTGAGAGCGCAGGTAACATCATTTAACCACGGTTAGCCAGCAACCTTCATCTTTTTAGGCTTAAGCAGAGAAACAGCGTCCAGAGATACTTTATACAATTCTTCAACCAAGCATTCAGTATCTGTTACGTATAACGTTAAGAAAAACATTAGTAAAGTGTGAGGAATAATATTCGGAAAACAAATTTGCTGTGTTAGAGTGAATAGACCGAGAGAAATATGAAGACTGAGAGCAAATAGATGATGAGAAAAATCACTCAGATTCAAACAGAACTGGATAATGGTCAGACACACATGCCTAAATACCATAAGACAGCACAAGATCGAGTGTGTGACCCAAATTGTGAGTTGGACCACACATACAGACAATATTCAAATACTCTAAAAGAGTTACACATTCTTTGACCAACAGTTTTGAAGGGCAGCAGAGATGAATGTTAAAGTCCTCAAGGATCAATAGTCTATCAGCCCGAGTCACCAGATCAGAGAGAAAATTTGAAAATTGATGAATAAAATCCTTATTGCATCCAGGAGGTCTGTAAATCAAGACTCTTTACATCAACCTTCAATAACTGGACTTCAAAATTAGAAAAGGTGTCCATAGGCACAGTCTTGCATTTAAAACGGTTTCATTTATTTTATTTCGCAACTTTACCACCATGTCCAGAGGCCGTGGAGAACAAAAAAAAAAAAAAAAAAAAACACAGTCCAGGGGAGCAATCTCGACAAGAGGCATTAAGTCACCTTGTTTTAACCAAGTATCAGTAACAAATAAAAAGTCTAAGGAGTGAGATGTAAACACGTCATTTCAAATAAAAGATTTATTCGATATTGACCTTGCATTCAAGGCCACATAACTGTAGGGCAGGTGGACATCCGAGAGGTGAGAGATGCGTGTTTGAGCAAACTATGTTTCCAAGATTGACACTCCGACTATACCATTTGATCCGATGGAAAAGCGGCGATGTGACGACCATATATCCGGGACGTGATCATTATCCTGGTGACAGTCGAAGTCCTCACAAGGTGGTCACGGCGAGAATCACGGTCGGTGGATGTACCTGGGACAGCGTATAATTCCCAATGCGGCACAGCGGTTGTAGACAGCAGAACGAATTTAGTCTCTTAACACTAAACACAACAGTAGAACTCTAGCACACCAGTGCACAGATGATATAATAGCCTACCACATTTCAATCTGGATTTACTCCTCCACGTTCAAGTTCACCAAACAAGTCTCATAGATCCACCGACTCAGTCAACGCACCATGGCAAGCGATGAAAAAATACTCAGCAATAATCAGGTGAGATCTCTTTGATGTCTTTATGTCTTTTATGTTTTTACATAAAATATCGTAAAAAAATTGCAAAATTAAGATGAAAAGAAATTCGGTAACACTTTAGAATACTGTTCCTTCATTAATGAATAATTACACGAACAAACGAGTAACGAATTATTAACATTCTAGTAACTACTATTAACTAACAAGAAACTCTGATTAACAAATTAGTAAGTAATAGCATTCAGATGAATGTAGTAGTTCACTATTAGCTAATCAGTAACTACTATTTTTTTCATACCTCCCAGAGAACTACTATCTACAGGTTCATAATTAACATGAATAATGCATAATTTATAATAAAAGGTAAATGGTAACCCACTAGTAATGACTCAAGTATTACTACATCATTCTAAAGGAACTACTAATTATTTGGATCAGTATTCTAAATTGAAAAACATGATAACTACCTAATATTGACTGAAGTCATTGTAAGCTTTTGAGATTTTTGTAAGATTTTGAATAGCAATTCCTTCCAATGGATTTGGTAACACTTTAGTCATTACTAGTGTGTTCCCATGATCTTCACTTTAGAATACTGATCCAAATAATTAGTAGTTCCTTTAGAAAGATGTAGTAACACTTGAGTCATTACTATCCAAAACCTTACAAAAGCCTTAAAAGCTTACAATGACTTCAGTCAATATTAGGTAGTTATCATGTTTTTCACTTTAGAATACTGATCCAAATTATTAGTAGTTCCTTTAGAAGGATGTAGTAACACTTGATTCATTACTAATGGGCTACCATTACCTTATATTAAACATTGTGCATTCTAAATATTTATTAACCTGTATATAGTAGTTCTTATAGTCTTCAGTGAGGTATGAAAAATAGTAGTTATTGATTAGCTAATAGTGAACTACCACATCCGACTGAGCGCTATTACTTACTAATTCGTTAATCAGAGTTTCTTGTTAGTTAATAGTAGTTACTAGAGTGTTACTAATGCATTACTCATTTGTTCCTGTGTAGTTATTCATTAATGAAGGAACAGTATTCTAAAGTGTTACCAGAAATTCAAATAAAAATGATCATTTAAAACGTAAAGAAAAAAAAAAAAAAAAAAAGAAAAAAAATGGAGATCAGCTGCAGCCAAACATGCCAGCGTCAATGGATGGTCATTTTTGACCAATTTAAGCTCAGATAAAGGACGAGGCCTACAATTAATCAGTTCCAAAAGTCCTGATTGAAAGAAAACAAGTTGACGAAAAGATTGAATCCAATATTTGGTGATAATAATATAGCATAATGAGAGATTTACATGCTATTTTTCTGTAGGCCGTAATTTTTGACTGGGAACAAAACAAGCTAACAAGGTGAGAGATTTCCCCTGGTTGAAATAGCTAAGGCACATACAAGAGAGATGATACGTGATTATAAGTTGTACTTTATTTTTCAACATGCCCTCTAATGTATATTAATGTTTTGTTTCGTGTTAGAAGTTGTATTTAAGTGAAAAAATATTCAGTTTCTTCACTTAACCCCTTCACTTGATTATTTTTTTTCACTGAGCAAATATTTGCTCTTCTCCATGTAGAAATTTGTCTAAAAAACAAGATTTGTGCCAACTAATTTTTTATTCGATTTTTTCCATGTCCGTGTTTTTCATGTGATTTAAGCAATGTAAAAGTGCCTATATTTTAACCATACACGAAGTAGATATTAAACATATACAGTAGCCTATATGTGGATTAGTTTTGAGTATTTTAGAAAGAATACATACTGTAACAATGAGCAATGCAATATGGATGTAGAGGGAAAAGTGAGATGATAAGATGAAGTCTTGTTTGAGTTTTTTTGTAGCATGCAGTGGATGAATCGAAGTAGCCTATCTGTGTGATTCTGTGTATTGTGTGTGTGTGTGTGTGTGTGTGTGTGTGTTGTGTTGTGTATTCACTTATTTCACATTCATTATTTCTCTATCACACTGAAACCAATGAAAAAGTGAATGACAGTTTAAAGTAATTTTTAGGACAAATAAAATCATTGATAATTTTAATAATAATCATTAATGTTCATAAAACATTACAATTACAGTTTGTAGCTTTGAAATGCTTAGGTAAGGCAAGGCAAGTTTATTTATATAGCACATTTCATACACAATGGCAATTCAAAGTGCTTTACAAAGAAGAAATTAAAAGAAGAAATTAAAATAATAAAAAGAAATAAGAATAATTAAAACAGTTTAGAAAATAAAATACAGTACAGTACAAACAGTCGGACGAACAGTGGCACAGTGCTCATTCAGTAAATGCATAGCTAAACAGATGTGTTTTGAGTCTGGATTTGAAAGTGACTACTGTAGGAGCACATCTGATCTCTTCTGGAAGCTGGTTCCAGTTGCAGCTGGCATAATAGCTAAAAGCGGACTCGCCCATGCTTAGAGTGAACCCTTGGTATTTCTAGCTGATATGATCCTAATGATCTGAGTGATCTGTTGGGTTTATATTCAGTGAGCATATCTGCAATGTATTGAGGTCCTAGGCCATTGAATGATTTATATACCAGTAATAATACTTTAAAATCAATCCTAAATCTAACTGGGAGCCAGTGTAAAGACCTGAGGGCTGGTGTGATATGTTCATATTTTCTGGTTCTGCTCAGAATCCTGGCGGCAGCGTTCTGTATGAGCTGCAACTGTCTTATGGTCTTTTTGGGAAGGCCAGTGAGGAGTCCATTACAATAATCCACCCAGCTGGTGATGAAAGCATGCACAAGTTTCTCTAAGTCTTGTCTGGAAACAAAGCATCTAATTCTTGCAGTATTTTTCAGATGATAGTATGCTGATTTAGTTATTGCTTTGACATGACTACTGAAACTAAGGTCTGACTCTAGTGTCACACCAAGATTCCTGACTTGATTTTTAGTTGTTTGACCCCTAGAGTGAAGGTATGCGTTCACCTTGAGAACTTCATCTTTGTTTCCAAACGCAATGACTTCAGTTTTGTCTTTGTTTAACTGAAGAAAGTTTTGGCACATCCAACTGTTGACTTCATCAATGCATTGGCACTGGAGTCAATGGGGCTGTAATCGTTAGGCGATAGGGCTAAGTAGATCTGTGTGTCGTCTGCATAGCTGTGGTAAGCAATTTGGTTCTTTCTCATTATTTGGCTCATTGGGAGCATACAAGTTGAACAGGAGTGGCGCAAGAATTGAGCCTTGAGGGACTCCGCATGTCATGGATGTCCACTCAGACTTATGGCCTCCTATACTCACATAATAACCTCTCCCATCTAAGTATGACCTGAACCATTTTAGGACTATCCCAGAAAGCCCCACCCAGTTTTCCAGCCTGTCAAGAAGTATGTTATGATCGACAGTGTCAAATGCAGCACTGAGGTCGAGTAGTACCAGCACTGATAATTTGCCTGAATCAGTATTTAAGCAAATATCGTTTATTATCTTTATGAGCGATAAAGTACTCATCTTTATGCATCTTTATCAGCACTCTGTGCTGTGGCGCGGGCGGAAACCAGATTGAAAATCGTCAAAGTATCCATTCGAGCTTAAGAATTTGTTCAGCTGATTGAAGACAACTTTTTCAGTGATCTTGCCTATGAAAGGAAGATTTGAGATCGGTCTATAGTTGCTTAATATGGTCTTTTCCAGATTACTCTTTTTCAGGAGGGGCTTGACAACTGCAGTTTTCAGGGAGTTTGGAAAACTCCCAGAGAGAAGTGAGGCATTTACCACTTCCAGAAGGTCTGCTTCTAAACTGTTTAACACACTTTTGAAAAAAGACGTGGGAAGTGTGTCAAGAGCGCAGGTTGATGTTTTAAGGTGCTGACCGGTTTCTTCCAAAATTTTCCCATCAATTTCTTTGAAATCAGACATAGTAACTACTTCCTCAGGTGGTCTGATCTGTCTGACCCCAGCGCAACTCAAGGATGTGCTCATCACCTTTCTGATATTATTGATTTTCTCAGAGAAGAAGGAAGCAAACTCACTGCACTTGCTGTCTGAGAACATTTCACTGGGAATCTGGTTTGGAGGGTTTGTCAGTCTCTCTACAGTAGCAAAAAGAGTGCGTGTGATTGCAGTTTATAATATTTGAGAAGAAAGTCTGTCTAGCTTTGCTTAGTTCATGAAGGCTGTCTTTGTAGATGTTATAATGGACTACAAGTTTAGCTTAGATATTTCAACACCTGATGTCCATTGTGATAGACATAGGCTACATCTCGGTTACGTATGTAACCCTCGTTCCCTGAGTAGGGAACGGAGACGTTACGTCGGATGACTACGAATGGGGTTTCGCTTAGAAAGCCTATCATCTTCAAGTATATAAAACGAGCCAATGGCAATGAAATGCCATGGGTCTGCGGAATTTGCATAGCGTAACTCCGCCCTACCCTGGGGGTATATAAGGAAGTGCGCTAGCAACATGCAGATATGTCTTCGCTGAGGAGCCGAGACTGAACTCAGGCGTTCCAGCGGTACAGCGGAAGTGGCAGGGAGACATAACCTTTCCCTTTCGTAGTCACTCCGAGTTACGTCGGATGACGACGAATGGGGTTCCCAGTGTAATCACGCCACCTCTCGACTGTCTTCCAGTGCCCTGCGTAAGTCTGAGCTCCCTGTCGTGAGACTGGCACGGACGAAGGACTCCTACTTAACACAGGAATACCAAGGTACACTGGGAAGCTTATCTCAGTGGAAATATGCAATTATGCCCAACCTGAAGGGGGGACTTGGAATACACATTTGACCCCGCGGGGCTGTATATGGAGAATCACTGGGGTGTCCAGCCGCAGGTGGAATATTTCAACCCCAGGGGTGGCAAGGTGGCTTGCCAAGGGAAAGACACATGCTCAAAGAGGCTTACAGTGGAATTCACATGTGGGGGTCGCCCAGAGGAGGAACCATGCACATGGAGGCACCTACCCAAGCGTGAAAGATGCCGGTGGCATAACTCTGGCGTTGACGTCAACAGTGCTGGAGGAGACTCAGGGCTTATGAAGCTCACCTGAGGAAATATCGCACGTATCCCATCCGTGGAGAGGAATGGCGAGCAAGCGAAGACACCTGAGCAGAATCTAGCACCGGCTAGTTGAAGCGAGTACATGAGAAGAAACTGGCTCAACTCGGAGATTGTAGAATCTCGCGAATGTATTAGGTGTCGCCCAGCCTGCAGCTCTGCAGATGTCTGTTAGCAAGGCACCATGCGCTAGAGCCCAAGAGGATGCCACACTCCGGGTGGAGTGGGCCGTCACACCAAGGGGGCACGGTCGACCTTGCTGCTGGTAAGCCAAAGCAATGGCGTCCACTATCCAGTGAGACAACCTTTGCTTCGAGAGAGCCTTTCCCTTCAGCTTCCCACCATGACAGACAAGAGCTGGTCTGAGGTCCTGAAACACTGCGTTCTGTCAACGTAAGCACGGAGTGCGCGAACTAGACAGAGCAGTGCCAAGGCTGGGTCTGCCTCCTCCAAAGGCAGCGCTTGCAGGTTCACCACCTGGTCTCGAAAGGGTGTGGTGGGAACCTTGGGCACATATCCAGGCCAGGTCTCAGGATCATGTGAGAGTTAGCCGGCCCGAATTCCAGGCACGCTTCGTCAACCGAGAATGCCTGCAGGTCCCCTACCCTCTTGATGGAGGCCAATGCAACCAGGAGCGCTGTCTTCATAGACAGGAACTTAAGCTCCACTGGGGGATTGGCCAGGGAGGTGCTGTCGCGAGGAGAACTAGTTCTGGGAACCAGGTGCGGTTGTGCCAATAGGGGGCAACCAATATTACCTGCTCCTCGTCCTCCCTGATCTTGTGCAAGGTCTGCTCAAGAAGGCTCACTGGGGAAAACGCATACTTGCGGCCCCGTGGCCAGCTGTGCGCCAGTGCATCCGTGCCGAGCGTGCCCTCGGTCAGGGAATAAACAGGTCGCAGTGGGACGAGTCGAGAGAGGCAAACAGATCTATCTGAGCGTCCCTGAACTGATCCCAAATCAGCTGAACCGACTGGGGATGGAGTCTCCATTCTCCAGGGAGAGGCCGAAGCCGAGACAGCTCGTCGGCCGCACGGTTCAGGTCTCCCGGAATGTAAATGGCTCGAAGCGACCTCAGATGCTTCTGACTCCATATGAGGAGGTGGCGGGCGAGTTGCGACATACGGCGGGAGCGTAGACCACCTAGTCGGTTGATGTACGCTACTGTCGCGGTATTGTCTGATCGGACTAGTATGTGTTGGCCCCTGAGCAATGCACGGAAGCGGTGCAGGGCGAGACGTACAGCCAGCAACTCGAGGCAATTGACATGCCAAAGGCGCTGGGGTCCTGTCCAGGAGCCCGCCACAGCATGTCCATTGCACATGGCGCCCCAGCCCGTGGTGGAGGCATCTGTTGATACAACAACATGCCTGGAAGCTCGTTCTAAGGGCACACCAGCCTGAAGAAAACAGAGGTTCGACCACGGGGTGAAGGTCTGACGGCAGGTCGGAGTCACTGGGACTCGGAGCGTGCCGTGTTGCCATGCCCACCTCAGGACTCGATCGCGAAGCCAAAGCTGAAGCGGTCTCATATGAAGCAATCCGAGCGGCGTTACTGCGGCTGCGGATGCCATATGCCCCAGGAGCCTCTGAAATAGTTTCAGTGGAACCGCACTCTTGCCCTCGAATTGGCGAAGGCAAGTCAGCAGTGAATGCACGCGCCCGCTCGTAAGCTGCGCGCACATGGCGACCGAGTCGATTTCCATACCGAGAAAAGAGATCCTCTGCACGGGGCAGAGTTTGCTCTTTTCACAGTTGACCCGAAGGCCCAGACGAGCTAGGTGCCGGAGCACTAGGTCCCTGTGTTCGCAAACCTGGTCTCGAGAGTGA
This sequence comes from Rutilus rutilus, assembly GCF_951802725.1. Taxonomy (NCBI): domain Eukaryota; kingdom Metazoa; phylum Chordata; class Actinopteri; order Cypriniformes; family Leuciscidae; genus Rutilus; species Rutilus rutilus. The sequence goes on along the minus strand of NC_140211.1, from coordinate 30,287,804 downwards.
GCTAGGATCAGCCAGTCGTCGAGATAGTTCAGGATGCGAACCCCGTGTTCCCGTAGAGGAACAAGGGCTGCCTCGACGACCTTCGTGAAGACACAAGGAGACAGGGCTAGCCCGAAACGGAGAACCGTGTACTGGTATGCCTACCCCTCGAAAGCAAACCGTAGGAACGGTCTGTGTCGAGGAAGAATGGTGACATGGAAGTAGACGTCCTTCAGGTCGATCGCTGCCCTCAGTACAATGAAGTAGGGGCTGTAGAAGCCGGACTTCATTTCGGCTGGAGGGACAATCTCGATCGCACCCTTCGCCAGTAGGGTGGCGACCTCCACTCTCATGACAGGGGCATTGCCACCGACCATAGTGAAGCGGACTCCCCTGAAGTGGGGAGGAGACCGCGCGAACTGAATCGCGTAGCCGAGCCTGAATGTTCTCGCGACCCAACCGGACAGTCTGGGAAAGCTCCCAAAAGCTGTACCAGCGGGGTCAAGCAGACCAGACGTACACTGGAGGAGCAGCGAAGCGGAATGACCGGCCCGGACGTGGGTAGCATAGCGGCTCGGTGTGGGGGCACGGTCATTAGCCGCGCCCTGCCAGAGGAGGCCAGGGGAGGGCGTGCTCTGGCAGGGGTCTGGCGACAGAGGGGGACGAGAGTGGCGAGGCTCGTGAGCGGCGCACACTGTCATCCACAGCCTCTTGGGGCTCGGAGGAAGGGGCATCAGTTCTTGAAACAAGAGATTCTCCCCCGGCCCTCCACCGGGGGACGGAGTGGCCCTGCTACCAACTCCTGAGAAGAACTGAGCCCTAACTCCAAGCTACTCGTCTCAAGAATGCTGCTTAGCCTGGTGTTTGGCCGGCTAAGGGGCGGAGACGGCGGTGCCGCCCTCCTGCAACCCTCTCCTGCCCGGGGCCAGTGAAGGCTCGAGGGGAGGGGCCGCAGGGAGGCGGCCTCGGCGGGAAGCAGACTAAGGAGACCGCACGGACGGATGACCGTCGGTGCAGAAGGCCTCAGTCTGCTTCTGGGGGGGTCAAAGACTGTAGGGTACAGTCCTCAACCACACCGCCGAGGATCCCAGCCTGGGACATGGTGGAGCTGAGAAAATGAATTCTCAGACCCCCTCACATCAACCTGGCTGAGCCCATTCCTGGACCACAGCTGTGGACATCACCTGGCCCCGGGATCACGCAGGTACCGATGTCGCCCGTAGAGCGAGGTCAGTAGTGTGCGTGGCGGATCGACCAGCCCAGACATGGGAGGCATAGCGTCCCTGCGTGGGGGCATGGTCGAGTTTCCGCGTTCTGTCAGTGTTGGCCAGGGAAGGACCAGCGTTCCATGGCGGCCTGGTCTGACAGAACTCCCGAGTCAGCACTGCCTTAAAGGCGAAGGCGACACACAGCACTGCATGCCTGTGCCACGATAGTGACAGAGAACATACAGCCCATGATCACCACGCGATCGAGTGCAGCGAAGGCGGAGGACGCCTGCGGGGCACGATAAGTCACGGGACTTTCGCGAGCCGGAGGCGTCCTGATGCACGTCCGGGAGAAAGGCACTGGGAGCGAGTGCTAAGAGCAACACGCGCCCAGGAACCAATCGTAAGCCTACAGCGCTCGGGGGGAGGGCGACGCCACTCCAACCGATGCTTTCAGCTGCCCGGGAAAGCATGGCCATCAGCTCTGGATCTGACCCGACTAACGCTGACACTCCAGAGGGAGGCAACGCAGTCGAATCCTCATTTCTAGAGGAATCAAGCCCGCCTTGTGATGCTGTGAGTGACATGACACCACCTGCTGGAGCCCCGAATGAAAACACTGGGTCCCCGAGAGGAACCAGGCACACACGGAAGCCCCACGGTTTGAGATGTGGAGGGGGGCGTGGCCCAAGGAATGCTCGTCGGTATTATGCCACACTGTAACCCTCAGATCACCCTGGCCACCAGCCAAAGTATCCCCTCTCGAGGAAGAGATAGATTGGGGTGTGGCAGAGTGGACTCTACCCACACAGAGATCATTGAGTCTCGATCTATAAACATCGCAATGGTCACGTTCCCGCAAAGAAAACATGACTCATCCGCGAGCGCTGCCGAGCGTGAATAAGCCCAACACGCGAAACAGCGCTCGTGACCATTAGGCAGATGAATCACGCGCCCACATCCAGTAAATACACGGGCGAGCCGTCTTGAAAAAGACGTGCCGCGTGCAGCTCTTTTAGAGAGAGGAAAAGCTCAGCAGAGTGCTGAAGCGCCCAGGGAGAAACACACACACTGTGGGCAGATCACTGCACAGATCAGCAGCAGGCAATGCGATCTCGCTGGAACACGCCGTCACACCAACACACTGAAGAGCCGCTCGTCTCGTAGAGTGAAGATGATACAGAATGGCTTGTAGGAGTGAAGAAAACTCTTGGCTCCGAAGCGAAAACATATCTGCATGTTGCTAGCGCACTTCCTTATATACCCCCAGGGTAGGGCGGAGTTACGCTATGCAAATTCCGCAGACCCATGGCATTTCATTGCCATTGGCTCGTTTCATATACTCGAAGATGATAGGCTTTCTAAGCGAAACCCCATTCGTCGTCATCCGACGTAACTCGGAGTGACTACGAAAGGGAACCTGTGTTCTTCAACTCTGAAAGATCTTCAAATTAACTTTGAATAGTATCACTTAATACTATTAAGATTATAATAGACACAAGTTGATGATGCCACCATGAACATAAATTAGCATATAAAAGGTAAATTAGGGGCTTACTCCTCCTCCTCTCTTGTCGGTTAGCCATGCCTTTATTTTGTCAGATTACGTTAGGGGTCATATCTTCATTGTGATTGGTTGAAAACTATTAAGAATGACAAAAAGAATAAAATGACTAAAACTTAAAGTAAAATGGAAACTGAACATATTAAAATAAAAGTTACACAAATTATTAATAAATACTATAATAGTTATATAAATAATTCTAAAATATATATCTATTTTTAAATGTATCTGAGATCTGCTCTGATAATCTAAAGTCTCCAAATGCAGTACATGTGGATGACTCTATACACATAATCAAAAAATGTAGGTTTTAAAGATACCAACAAATATACTGCACTGTTCTGATCAAGATTGTAATGCAGTGTGGCAAAGTTATTAACTGCATGTGTTGTTCTGAGCTGAGCTCGTCGAGGGCAGACAAGTCTCTAAATACTGGCCATCTGTCTGTAGAGCGGCCCAGATGAGCGTGATTTCTTCCCCTCCTGTTTTTCCCAGGCCTGTGTTTCAAGGTATTTATTTGTAGACAGGATGATAAGGAAGGTAGCATCTGGCAATAATAGCACCTTGGCAATGAGAAATAGAGCAGCCATTCCGCTGGATATTACGACCGAATCATCTAAGGGGGATATTCTGCCTCTCTCCTTGATGACTAATCAGTATACTGACCTACAGGGATTTCTATTCAGGCCTTCAACAAGCAACGTGGGACGGTTTTACTTTATTCACTGAGAACATGGCAGCCTTAGTGCATCATTGCCATGCAGTTATACAGGACGGTTGGCTCATTCATAGAACGAAAAAATTGCATACAAACTTTGACTCAACAAGATGAAATGCACAGCCGTTTGATATAGAGCTACGCTGTTGGACAGAGGCAAGGTGATAACATAAAGCTGGTTATCAGCGGTCTTCAGTGTCATGGATTTGTCTCATTGTTGTTGCGACACGCCGGAAAGAAGATTATTACAGGCAAGATATAGAGGAAAAAGTTATGGAAGTAGGTGCTGGAAGCGCTGAAGGGTATTAGATGACAACAGGAGGTGGCTCAGGGGATTCTTCCTCTGATCTCGCCTCACAGCAAGAATGTAATTAAACACATTTTAATAAAAGTGCTCTAAGAAGCAAACTGAGAGAGGTGCGAGTACAAAACTCTGCTCTAATTTGTTTAAGCTCAAGTGCTTCATATGTTTTCTTTGAACATATATTTATAAAAAAAGAGGCAAAATGCAGCGCGTTTCATTCTTTAAACAGTATGAGAGCTCCGATGTCTGGTTATTATCAGCACTGACAGGGTGTGTTCCCACCCTCAACCCATGCAGGGACGAAGCCAGGGTGAGCGTCTCAGAACCACAGCGCCGTGGACCGCTCCCTTTCTCCAGCACTGCCTGCTATTGTTTTAATTTATGCTAGGTATATACCAATATCAGTATCGGTATCGGGCCTGATACTGTGATCTTGCACTCGTACTCATAAAAATGCTCCGATACCAGGCACCATGAGTACAGAGTGTGTCCAGACAAAGAAAACTTGACAACAGAGAGTATAATAGGGATAAAAAAGAAGGCTGTTTATCAAGAAAATGTATCTAATTAGTTGAATATTAAACAAAATATAGTGACGTGTGAATACTGTATTAAATTCTCTTTAATGTCTTAAGCTTGTACGGAGGAATTCACATAAAAATTATGTTAAAACACCATTCTTGGTGAGTATCGTAGTGAACATAGTCGGTCATATCAGTGCACGTTCAGTATATATATATATATATATATATACCCGACTATAGTCATATTAGACCCGTGCATTCGTTCTTAAATGGACAGCAGTAAACCTGCTGCTGTTTTAATGTTAATCAAACAAAGGACAAATACATCACTTACTACTCTTTAAATCCTTTTGTAACTTTATAAAGATCCATTTATATTTCATTTATGCAATAATGAACATGCAGTGTTATTTTACATTTGATTACTTTATTCAAATTTCTGTACCTGAAAACTATTAGACCTACCTGAAAAACAAACAAAAAATTGTTTATTTCATTTGTGGCCTTTCTTTGTTCTGTTGTATTTATTTGTGCTATTTGTAATTTGATTATTTGTTCTTATTTTATTACTGACTGTTTACTTGTCTTTAATAATGTTTAAATTTACTTAATTAATTAGGCTAGTATAGTTTTAGTGATATTTCACTGGTGTCTAAACATTTGAACCACTGACCCAATCCTTAGCACTGAACCCTGCTGGAGCTCTAAATTATGTGCTGTGCTATTAAATCAAAGATAAAAAAAAATGATAGAGCAATAGAACAGTGAAAGTAACAGAATCTCATACAATACATTTTAGCAGGCTTAAAGGGATACTCCACTTTTTTTGGAAATAGGCTCATTTTACAACTCCCCCAGAGTTAAACAGTTGGGTTTTACCGTTTTCGAATCCATTCAGCCGAACTCCGGGTCTGGCGGTACCACTTTTAGCATAGCTTAGCATAGATCATTGAATCGGACAGGACCATTAGCATCTCTCTCAAAAAAATGACCAAAGAGTTTCGATATTTTTCCTATTTAAAACTTGACTCTTCTGTAGTTACATCGTGTACTAAGACCAACGGAAAATGTAAAGTTGCGATTTTCTAGGCTGATATGGCTAGGAACTATACTCTCATTCCTGCGTAATAATCAATAAACTTTGCTGCCGTACCATGAGTGCAGCAGGCGTAATGATTTGACGCAGTGCCTGAAAATAGTCCCCAGCTCGGTAACTTCCAACGTGACCGGGACTAAGTTTGTCTAACCTATTAGACCTATTTTCAGGCGCTGCGTCATATCATTACGCCTGCTGCACTCATGGTGCGGGAGCAAAGTTTCTTGATTCTTACGCAGGAATGAGAGTATAGTTCCTAGCTATATCAGCCTAGAATATCGCAACTTTACATTTTCCGTCGGTCTTAGTACACGATGTAACTACAGAAGAGTCAAGTTTTAAATAGGAAAAATATCGAAACTCTTTGGTCATTTTTTTGGAGAGAGATGCTAATGGTCCTGTCCGATTCAATGATCTATGCTAAGCTATGCTAAAAGTGGTACCGCCAGACCCGGAGATTGGCTGAATGGATTCGAAAACGGTAAAACTCAACTGTTTAACTCTGGGGGAGTTGTAAAATGAGCCTATTTCCAAAAAAAGTGGAGTATCCCTTTAATTAAGCATGAAAATAACCAAAGGACATATATTTGCTGAACAAATTAAGCCAACTAATATGATTTATATTCTTTTGGTTTCTCTAACCAATACATTTAAAAATTACAAATGCAGTGAAAATACAGGTATCGGTACTTGGTATCGGCAAGTTCCAAAAATGAAAGTATCGGATTCGTTCTGGAAAAAGTGTTATTGGTGCATCCCTAATTTATGCTATCACTTAAATGCTCATATGTAATCACCGCCACCTCTAAACAGTAAGTTATTATGCAGTTCAGTTGTTAACACAAGACTTTAAAACTGCATGTTTAGCAAAGCATGTAATTGCAACTTCAGTTTGAGATGTTGATTTAACTCTCCCTGCTCTTGATTTCCACATAATGTTAAAGGGATGGTTCACACACAGATGAAAATTCAGTCATCATTTACTCTCCCTCATGATATTCCAACCTGTATGACTTTCTGTCTTCTGTGGAACGTACATAGGCCTACTGTATATGGGTAAGCAAGTTATACAGGTTTGTAATGACATGAGGGTGAGTAAATGATGACAGAAAATTAATTTTTCAATATTCAATATGAGCAATAATGTAAATTCCCCTTCTTCCATAAATTACAATGATGACAGAATTTTCATTTTGGAAATCTAAGCATCACATTGGCATCAGAGAGAGGTGTATTCATATGGATCAGGGCAATCCTTGTCCAAGCGCAGCTGTGAGTGTGTACAGTGTTTCCAGATGTCTGCCTTTTAACTTTGAGGCCCTTTACTTCAAAAAGTAATTAAGCAAAGAAAATAATTTCAAAAACAGACTCAAAAAAAGTACAAACGTAGCAGCTCATTAAATTCATTCTTTAGGGGCACCAGCTGTGATCAGCTTGTTCGTTACTTTAAGGCAAATACAGCTAGATGAATGATTCTTTGTTCTTTGTGAAAGCAGGGAAATGTACAGTATTGTTCATTTTGAAGACTGGATTATAAAATGAATCAGTTACATGAATTCAATGTCATAAATTAATTGACTCTGCTAGCCCATCAATTTGTTAATAGCAATCCACCGTGCAAAGGTATCACCAGTCTCATTCTGGGCAAAATAAGGGTTTCCAAACAGATGACAGCAATTAGATGGAATAAATTAGAACAGTCTCACAACAACAAATTAAATTAGGGTAAACGATTGAATTAAGGAAAAGGTTTAAAGTTCCTTTAATCGATAATGAGGAAACGCATTTGGGAGAGCAGAACATTTTAGACAGCCGTTCATTTAACGTATTAAAAATGCATGTTTGATGTTATTAATAAATGATTTGGTCATAATTGCAACAGAAATAAGGTTGAACTACAGAATTCACTGGCCTTCACAGGCCATTACTGAAAAAAAAAAAAGACTGATAAAAAAAAAAGTACCAAATAGCAGTACAGAAGATATATGGTGTGGACTTTCTGTATCAACATCAGGCTCTTCAATCATCTTATCCATATTATGCTGAAATCAGAGTCGAGAAACATACATTTTTCGTTTCATTTAATTAGATCCTTTGTTGCCATACGATACACCTTATTTAATCGGGTTGCTGAAGTGAAGGCTCACAACCATGACTGTCACTGAATAAAGTGATCACTCATGAAGATTATCTGAATATCATAGCAGTCACGTATAAGCGGATCCACCACATCTTCATCCTGCAACTAACGCGGTGGACGTGTGAGATCTTTCTCACTCCTGGTACTAAAGTGATAAATATCCAGAGCCATAAATACTAAATGATAGGCAATTAGAAACACCTGAGGAAAATTACATCTCATCCACACACCTGGGGATTGAAGCAGCTAACCATTAGAGCCAAGCAGAGCGGGACACAGGAAGATGTTGAGACAGAGAGATATAGTGGGAGAGAATGGATGGGTTTGAGCTAACCGCTGAAGGAGAGAGACAGGTGGGACGTAATCTGGGCCACGCTGTGTCTCCTTTTGGAAACTATGAGACACTCGATCATGTCCAACTGGGCCGCTTCTTTTATCCTTAGGGTAACAGGGTGTCAGCTATTTCATTATAGGACAGTAAAGGTCCCTTTGGTCACCGTGCAATTCACAATGAAGACTTTCAATATCTCTAGTGAATATACAAAGAATGTCATTCAACAAAAACGTATTATTCACATTAAAATCTAATGAAGAGTTTTTATCATTTTTATTTAATCCTACAGCTGTATTCCATTTAGTCCATCATGTCCCCAGAAGACACTGTATGGCATGTATCTCATTATGGAATAATGGGTCTTTTAATTGTCTTGTCTTTTACAGTCATGTCTAAAGAATAACCTTTAATTAAGTTAAGTCACCAGTTACTTTTTTTTCCCCTATTTGACAAAAGCAATTACTGTCATCCCTGGGAACAGAAATAATTATTCTTATTTGGTTTTGCCAAATCACCTCTTTTTTGGCCATGTGTGTTGCCTAGTTAATCTTAATGTAGTAAACGAATGTTAACATATGAAACATTGTTGTAAAGTGTGTAACTCAGAGCTCAAGCCGAGCCTCGGGTTCGAGCCTCCTCCTAGGACAGCAAGCCAAGTTAGTTTACTATTAACCTTAAAGGCTGAATGGGCAGGCGAACTAGTGAATCCAAAAAATAATAATAATATTGTGATGTGAAAATGCTATTGTATGTGTCTTGTCTCCCACCTTAAATGTGGATATGAGCTTAAGAGAATCATATAAATTGACAATGATATGCATTTTTACTCAACTATTTAAAAACTATCCAAGCAAACAAATCGTGTTCATTGAACATGCTTGGATGGCACAGCCATGAGTCGGGCAACTCTGTAGTGAGGTCTTTATTTGGCCCTGCTATGGGATACAGCTGAAACTCAAACCTGCCCATTGTACGTCGCTGAAAAGGCAGCATAATCTCACCCGGAGTAAGCCAGGTCCCACTGAGTCCTATTCATACCCTGACATCCAGCTTACTTACATCTGTCTGTTGCCTTGAAGCTCTGCACAGGAGGTTGATTCCCTCCGAATTTTAAATAAGGAAATAATGTGATTGAAGTCGGCGTATTAAGTGAAATCTTCTGTCTGACTGCTGGATTGCTTAGCTCTGTTATCTCTCCCACAGAGTGAACAGCTCCGACCCCAAGCTCTTTCTACTGCAGGGAAGGCATAATTTGTCTCTCTATACATGCTGCCCTGCACAATAAGAGAAAAAAAAAAGAGAAAAGAAGAGACATAGGGAGCTAAACATGAAAAAAGGAAACTTGCGCTTTAAGCTTGGAATTGACATTCAGGCCGTGCAATCGAACAACAGTTGGCCGTTCTCCTATAAAATTGGCAATGCATATTTGTGTTGTGTTATTCTCTCTCTCTCTCTCTCTCTCTCTCCATCTTTTATTTCATTCGCTCTCTTTTCTCCCCTCCACAGCCTGCCATGCCTGTGATGAATCTCAATTATGGCAAGGTCACCTTTCATTCAGTTGATCTCTCTGTTGTTTTATTCGAACTGGCAGTAACTTCCACACTATTATGGTATACTTATTGACAGCCTGAATCCTCTCCAAACAAGAGCGACAAAAATGTGGGAACGTTACTGGCTCTCCTCTAATTTTGGGTGACAGAATTGGCAGCGTCTCTTCATAGACAAGGTAATAGCCTTATCATTACCACTGCATGCTCGGGTGATTCGGGGCGAGATTTTTATGCCGTTTCCTATTCCGCAAACGCACTCGCACTGGATGTCCCGTGACACTTATATTTGTCAATTTAAACTTTCGAATACACTCATTTAGATTCGAATACATACACAGAAGTGGAAATATGGAAAATGTGATCCATAATCGTGAAAAGTCGTTTAACCCCCTGGAACAAGGTGGGAGTATAAGATTAGCATGAGGTGAAATGTGCCTCTCGCATTCACGTCACAGAACATCATTTACTGTACATCAAATACATGATATATTTAAACATCAAATACAGTAATTAGTGCAGATGCTCTGACATTGTAATGCAAGCTGGAGACCAGCTCATGTCAATTCCACGCACCATTTCTCCCTCATTTCCATGCACATTGGAGCTGTAGGCTAGAAGTATGAGCAAATGCTTGAACACGATGAGCTGTGATGCTCATGAGGATGACACAAGTTTAAGCCAGGCTCACATCATTCTCAGCAACCCAACTAATAGTACATGCTAGTCTCAGTCATTTTCTTTTTAGTCCATTCAATGGGCCCAAAACAACGCTGACTGGATCCCATTGACTTAAATTGTAAAATATTTGTATACATCAATATCTTTTGTGTTCACATTCTAAATCTAATATCAATAATGCTCTGCTACTTATTTTGCTAATCTAAATGTTCTCATTTATGATGTTGGTGAGTAACAGAGGATAGACATGCAGTTTTATGGGTTCTGTTTTTAAGGATCTGTTAGTTATCATGAATTAACAAAGGAACAGTATTTTTGACAGCATTTAATGGCATAGGTTAATGTCATTTTATACACTAATGCAGTTATTTAACTCAGCAAACTATATATTGGTTGTGCTTTTTCCTCTTATGGGACACTTCCTTCATGGGATCTAATTTTTTGCACATTTTTCTTACAATTTCCATACACTGTGCTGTGCCACTGAGGCTAAATGTGGAAGCGATCATGCATAGAGTCTATTGATTTTACTCTAATGATCAAACATTACTTAATTAACAAATAGTATGTATATTTATAACTAAATAATTAAATACAGTATAGTGTTATTCATTGTTGGTTCATAATACATAGGCCTATACATAATACGTTACTAATGTCAACTAATTTAACCATATTGTAAAGTGTTATCTTTAGTAATTCCAGCATTGCAAGACCCCATTGTATGGAAACCAGCCTTTTGCTGTCAATGAAATTTATAGAAACTCACACACGAGGCCTGTGAGATGCATCTTGTCTTGTGTGATCTTCATTTTAGCCACTTAACCTTTCATATTCAGCTACATTAGAACGGTTTCAGTGATATAGGCTATGACATTTATAACCACATAGCCCTTACAGGGGAAAATATTGGATCCAGCTGCAGTCATTTTGTGAAGGAAGTTAGAAATGAGTAAGGCGTGATGTGACTACCATTGTGATCTCAGCAGAATGTTGCCATTGCCTCATTCACATTTCATGGGGATGCTGATGTGTTTAATCGTCTCTATGGTGCAACATCTGCCACCAGAGACCAGTAGAATGGAGAGAGAGAGACCGAATAGACTGCCTGCTTCTCGATCGACAGTGATGTGTGTTTAAGCGTGATCATCTTAAACAGGCGTTATGATGTCTTCCTAATGTGGCTGGTTTATCATTAGCCTTGTGAAAGATTTGTGGCATTTTATTTTCCTGTTGGCTGCCACTCGTTGGAACAAGAGAGGCTGGCTACGTCTGGCAGTGCTGGGCCTGTTAGGTCTGTCTTTAGGGTATTGATCGACTCTGGGATTGTTTGACCCAGTTTACAGTCTAAGGTACACGATCCAGATCTTGGAGACCCGCAGACAGCTGAAAATGTCAGACAACGATACCAGCCCCGGCTCCTGGAGCGAGGGCATATTATTGAGTTAATCCTGCAGAGAGGAAAATTGTGAACAGCAAAGAGCACCTGGGTCTCTGAAAGCCATTGAAATATAAGAATACACACACTGCATACAGGATGTATAGCTTTAAATATATCCAATCGAATTGAGCCTAAGGGACTGAGGCTGATCTTCTAAAACAGATTGGCTAGACTTTTTCCCCAACTAGAATAAACAGGCTCGGAAGGCAGAATAACTGGAGTGATTCATTTCAAAGAGCTATGCTTTGGATACTTGGCCACTCAAATGCATAGATATGAGCACATATTGATACCTCACAGGCTCAAAAATTGTATTTGTTTTTATTTGTGGATGGAGTCAAATAAGTTGTATCACATACTGTGCTCTAAGACTTCAGTTCACTGTGCCAGTGCCCACCCTCATTGAAGATAAATTGGTAACTTCTTTCAAAGCAGCTCTCTGTGCTATACTAGTTAATCAAGGCAGTAAAATACAATAAATGCAATCAAATAGGCAGCATTTATTGAAAATGTAAGTGGATTTGAACAGGGGCAATGATTGCATTGCATAACATATTCCTCTTAAGTACCTACAGATTTAATGTTTTTTGGTCAGGTAAATTGCACTTCCTTGGCAATTTAAAAATACGTATAAGTATATCAGAACACAATACTATTAAATGGCTTTTTTCCTCAATTTCTTGGAAGGAAACATAACAGAAGGCCTATTAATGAAAGCCATCATTTTAAACATTTATTAGGCTTAACACATAATAACAACTTTCAATAGTGTATATGTATATGGTAAAAAAAAGTGATGTTTCTGTCTGTCATTATTAGCTCTTTCTGTTTAAATTAAAGAGAGTATATATTTATACAACAGTTCTTTCTGTAAAATCATATTTTACAATCTTTTTAGACGCTTCCGCAGATGCGAGCTCCAGGCTGTCAGCGGCCGTAACGTTATTAGAGTGCTGCTTGTACGTTTGACTGAATTGTTCGCTTCTGTTTATTTCCTATATTGTCTTTTATAATGGCTATTGTTGCTAATTTAAATATTGTTGTTCAATAAATATTATTTTATATAAATAATATATGCTGTATTTGGGATTGAGAAAGGATCGTGACATGGACTTCAGTGAAAGTTACATTATTATGCCATTAGATGGCAGCAAAGACTGTCTTTATGAGTGAGTCAGAAGGTCAGAACAAGGAAGTTGTTTTAGCGCTGTCATGGGAAGGACAAAGACGAACATATCGCTTTCCTCAGCGGGCATTCAAACTGCTTTTTTGGATATAATATTTTGGACATCAACCTGAAGAATGAATGCTATATCAGATACAGGTAATACACTAGCCGATCTCTCTCTCTCTCTCTCTCTCTCTCTCACGCCACACATCCATTTTCTCACTCAGAGAAAAATCGCGAAGCAAAGAGGATACTGACACCGACAGACTTACTTACTTGCAGGTTACTTTTGATAGGAAACAAATTCGCAGCTCTCAGATTCTGTCAATTTTATTACGAAATTCAAACAATAAATACCGTTTTGGCGCTTTTAAATGTGACATGACAGATCGCTACAGCTCCTGGCAGCATGTGAACCAATAATAGGTAGCTTGACAGATACAGTACGACTTACCGAAATGTATTTGCCCCATGCATAATATCGATAAATCAGTGTTTTTCAACTGCGGAAAGAGGTCAGTAAAACAGTTGGAGAACAAATATGTCACATAATGTTACATTTGCCTCAGAAAAAAACTAAACATTTAATGACCATAGCAGGTTAGTTGGCTAGAAAAAAATTGTATTTTATGATATATTTAGTAATAATATAAATGAGTATTTTGCTAAATTTGTGCACTATTACATATTTATTATATTTGTACTTATATGATTGAAATATTATAAAGTTGTTATTGTAATAAAAAACGCATTATGTTTAATTTGAGTTGTTATTTTTAACATTTAATAATACCAGCTGACAGGGTTCTCTGTAGCCTATGTTTACAGCATTAGGTGAGATTTTCTTTATTGAGAAAAAAACAACATGCATCTGTACAGGTAGATTCATTTTTATAAATATTAGGTCCAATATTTATCAAAATGAATAAAAAAATAGGAATCAAACCACAATAATTTAATTGAAATTGTAAAATTTGTATCAAAGAAATAATAAAAGCAATAGCCTACCAGTCATTGCACCATGTAAACATGGTAAAATGCTATCAAATGTTTTGACAATCACAATAGCCTACACTTAAGGTGATGATACACAGGGCAACTTTTTGGGCAATGTAGCTGGGCAATGTTGCCGAACCAGATGAGACACAGGCACCACGACCGATCTAAATGATCCAGATAGAAATGTATTGCCCATTTTCAATGGGAAAGTGCCCAGCAACATTGCTCAAAAAGTTGCCCGTGTATCATCACCTTTATTGTGATTCAAGCTTTTTTTGCTTTTTTTGATGTTCTTTGTACTGTATTGATCTGTCCACCTAAAACATTTTTTTGGTGATGAGGATGAAAGAGGAAGGGAGGAGATCCTGGATTTTGTCTGAATAAGAAATTAATGTAGGAAATCCAGATTGTATAATATATAGTCTGGATGAAATTCAGCAATTTTCTTGTTTGTTTGTATACTCGTTTGGCTCTACACACCTGAAGCAAAAGGATTTTTTTAATCCATTTGGAATGCAATTTTTTTTCTGATTTAGCACTTACTAGCATGAAGAACAAATATTGACACGGACTGTGCATAGAGATAGATTAAGGGTGCTTTCACACTTGGTTCGATTGCCTGTTCCGAACCCGAGTTCGATTGCTCCCCCCTGCCCCTGCCCCTGCCCCTGCCCCTGCCCCTGCCCCTGCCCCTGCCCCTGCCCCCCGATGGACTGTGTTCACATTATATTATTTGTATCTGAACCGCGGTGCGCTTGCGTCATTAAGCTGCAGCTGGCGCGTACTCGTGTTGCTTGGTAACCGCTATGAAAAGGCGTCAAAATGGATAGAATTGCTCGCTTCACATTTGTTCTTCTTTTTTTGAACATTTGGTTTTGTTTTCAAAGAAAAGATACAGAAACACACTTGCGTCTGTCTGCCGTAAAAGTATTAAAACCGTTACAAAGACAGCGGGATGTCCGCCGAAGACAAAATCATCTCTCTGCTTGCAGTGCGTCAATCCCGGTTTTCGTCAAGGTAAGTGTATAGACCCTTTTACAGTTGTTAAACAAACCGCACGCAGGCACGCACCACATTATACGTCATCAATAGCGGTTCACTTCCGCGATTTGGTACGATTGCGTTCATATCAGCAGCGAACCGTACCCGAGTTCACATGAACCGTACCCTAGACCAACTTTTTAAGCAGACTCGAGTACGGTTCGCGGGTGCGCACCCGAGTTCGGAAAACAGCGTTCACATCATCCAAACGAACCGAACTCTGACATCATTCGAACCCGGGTGCGCACCAAAAGTGCTAGTGTGAAAGCGCCCTAAGGGCCCTATTTTAACGATCTGAAACGCAAGTGTCAAAGCGCAAATCGCAAATAACTTTGTGGACGGGGCTTGGCGCTGTTGCTATTTTCCCGGCGGGATAAATGACTCTTGCGCCTGGCGCAAATCTAAAAGGGGTTGGTCTGAAGTAGCTTCATTATTCATAGGTGTGGTTTGGGCGTAACGTGAAATAAACCAATCAGAGCGACATCTCACATTCCCTTTAAGAGCAGGCGCGCTTGTTCTAAAGCGGATTCCTATTATAACGGCGGATTTGCCAGGCGCACGACAGGAGCGGTTCACAGCCGAGGAGACCGACGTTCTCCTCAGGGACGTTGGGGATGGAGAAACACACCCAAATTAACTTCGGTTAAACAGGCGTATGATAATTTGGGTAAATGTGTAAGCTAGATGTATGCTTTTATAATAAAATGTCTATCTATCTATCTATCTAGGCCTATCTATCTATCTATCTATCTATCTATCTATCTATCTATCTATCTATCGTAATAATGTATGATTTGCAAAAATAACTGCTGCATCTGTGTGTAGATGAGAGAATCAAAGTGTATGCGCGTTGTGCACACGCTACATTGATTAAGGCCAAGCATGCGCCCTTAAAATAGCATATGAATAACATGCGCAACGCGCCACTGACTTTAAACTGTTAGGGCCCTATTTTAACGATCTGAAACGCAAGTGTCAAAGCGCAAGTAACTTTGTGGGCGGGTCTTGGCCCTGTTGCTATTTTCCCGGCGGGATAAATGACTCTTGCGCCTGGCGCAAATCTAAAAGGGGTTGGTCTGAAGTAGCTTCATTATTCATAGGTGTGGTTTGGGCGTAACGTGAAATAAACCAATCAGAGCGACATCTCACATTCCCTTTAAGAGCAGGCGCGCTTGTTCTAAAGCGGATTCCTATTATAACGGCGGATTTGCCAGGCGCACTCGAGGAGCGCTTCACAGCCGAGGAGACCGACGTTCCCGTCAGGGACGTTGGGGATGGAGAAACACACCCAAATTAACTTCGGTTAAACAGGCGTATGATAATTTGGGTAAATGTGTAAGCTAGATGTATGCTTTTATAATAAACTGTCTATCTATCTATCTATCTATCTATCGTAATAATGTATGATTTTCAAAAATGATAACTGCTGCGTCTGTGTGTGGATGAGAGAATCAAAGTGTACATGCGCGTTGTGCACACACTACATTGATTAAGGCCAAGCATGCGCCCTTAAAATAGCATATGAATAACATGCGCAACGCGCCACTGACTTTAAACAGTTTTTTTCGGTCAGTGGCGCAATTGTTTTCTAAACCTGTAAAATAGCATGAGGGAACGTTTGCGCCGGAACACGCCTCCTCTTTGCGCTGAACCGCCCTGGGGAGCGCAAGTGTATTTCTTAGTTAACTGACGTGCATCTGTGGAGGGAAAAGTCCGCTTTGCGCGGGTGCAAAATAGGAATGAGACATGCGTCGGTGTACAAAGTCAATTGCGCTGGGTGCAAGATAGGGCCCTAAGACTCAAACTCTCTTCGATACAAAAACATAGCCTGTGTGAGTTCTTGTCTTTAATGTTGATAATATATTATTCGAGCAAGAATGCAATTTTTGCCTAATATCCACACGATTGCAAATGTGATTATTGATTTTATACAACAGTTCAACAAACGAAAGGGTAATATTAATTAAGTGATGTACATTTTAAACACAATATTGACAGTATTGTTTGCTATATTTCGCAATGAAATAGCCTAATAGTTCCACCAAAAGCTAAAGGAGAACTTCAACACACAGCGGTGTTTCGTGAACAAATCTGTGGCTTTGAGGGAATCTTGAGTCAATTCAATGACCCATTCATAAATACAAACATTTGCTTCATTACTGAATGAATGAATGACTAGATGGCTCACTCATTAAGACAGTGTCTTACTGCCACCTCCTGGCGGTTTAAGTTTAAAATTTAAAAGTATCACTTTGCATCTATCACTGCATCTATTTCTCTATTGAACATACTTTATTTAAAAATATATATTTTATAAAGGGAAAAGAATGCACTGGATAATCAATTTAAAGGGGCAAATATTGTCCCTTAATAACTGAAGTCTTATGGGAAAAGAGGTGGTACGCAGAAGGATGTTAAATGCCTCGGGGTACGCCACTCTAAAAAGTTTGGGAACCACTGATCAGTAGCAAATATTTGTATACAGTACCATCTCAGGGCTGAAATAGGGATTAGAAGTAGAGGAATAACATGAAATGAAAAGTTGTTTTTCGACATACTCAATGTTTTCAAATCATGTTATTCATCTACCTCTAATTTCTATTTAAGCCCTGTATATAAATTAGAAAATACAGCAGGGAATAATTCGTATTAGGCTGGCATCGAATCCCGTTGTGGTTTTTTTGTGTGTGTGTTTTTGTTTTTGTTTTTTTTACTCACCCCAACCGACTCCTCATTCTAAGGGCCAGCATTAAGACTGCACATTAAAGTTTTGACTGACCCTTGAAAAGGTTAAGGATTTTAATTGCAGTGAAATAGCAGCTTTAAACACATGCTACAATAACCCGAAGCAAGAGGGCAGCAACCTGACCCAAACTCTTTATCTGCTTTCTCCCCTCCTCTCTGACTTTATCTCCCTCACTGTCTTTCATCAGATCCCTGAGCTCTGCATTTGCATCCCTCTGTGCAACGGGAGGTGATGGAGAGGAACTCACAGCTTAGATACATTTCCTCCTGTGACCCAGGAGCTTCATCAATGTTTAATACCTCTTTGGCTCAGTGCCACTTTACTCAGCATTGTTCAATGTTTTATTTAGAGGAGCGGCAGGTTAAAGTTTCACTGGGCTGTCACCCCTTTAATCCCCCTGACGGAAATATCAGGGTGGCTGCCCATGGAGGATCAGAGGCAGCGCCGCTCGGGTGGAAATGATGTCTCACTTCCAGAGCTTCTTACTTCCTGCTCCGAGGTCGTTTGCATTTGCCTGCTGCATACCCATTTCCTCCGAATCGCAGGGCCACGGGCTTACTGTCACATGTGTCTGTTTGTAAATGCCCATTCAAAATGAGCAAGAGCTGGCAAATCAGTTTATTTTCCTTTGTGTTAGATGGTGCAGAGGCACATATCTGCAGGCGTCAATATTTTTATCAAACTTGAGCCAAATGACAGTTCACTTCATTTCATTTTATCCTTGGCCTCTAAAGTTCTGAATTAACGAATGCAATTGTTGTCACTGGTGGCTTCAGAGAGAGAGAGAGTCAAAGAGGAAGAGATGATGCGTTAGTATAAGCAGTCAGTGGGTGCTGAGGGCAGTGTGCGGATCTGCCATGATGCACTCAGACAAGTGAATAAATCAAGCTACAATTAGGAACTCTGATTTCATTTATGCAACCTAGGAGCGCTCCTGAGGCTGATCCTGGCAGATGTCATTTCTAGGCAATTGATTTTGTGACTGTCCTGGGCCGCCAGCACCAGGCAGCATCCATGCCAGATTAAAGATGGAATTTAAGCACGAGCCAAATGACCGTCCAAGCAATTTAAACATGAGAGGGGAGATCTCGCTCACACGCGGGCGGACACAGTCACCTTGCGTACATCGATAAAAGCCATATTTCAGTGGTTCTTTTCACTCGTTTTTTAAATGTGTGTATATATATATAGGATATATATATATATATATATATATATAGGCTATATATATATATATATATATATATAGGCTATATATATATATATATATATATATATATATATATACAGTCATGCTCAGAATGAATCATACCCCTGGTAAATATGATCAAAAATGGCTGTAAAAAATAAATCGTTTATCCTTTTGATCTTTCATTCAAAAAATTGGCAAAATCCTAACCTTTCATTTAAGTAAAAGAATTGAAAGTGGGGGGGAAATCACATTATGAAATAAATGTTTTTCTTCAAAACATGTTGGCCACAATTATTGATACCCTTTTATTAAATACCTTTTGCAATCTCCTTTTGCCAAGATAACAGATCTGAGTTTTCTTCTATAATGCCTGATGAGTTTGGAAAACACCTGACAAGAGATCAGAAACCATTCCTCCATACAGAATCTCTCCAGATCCTTCAGATTCCCAGATCCATGTTGGTGCTTCTTCTCTTCAGTTCACTCCACTCATCAGGTCAGGGAACTGGGGTGGTCATGGCAGAAGCTTCATTTTGTGCTCCCTAACACATTTTTGTGTTGATTTTGATGTTTGGTTTGGATCTGTTTGTTTGTTCTGATGGAAGATCCAACCACAGCCCGTTATAAGATTTCTAGCAGAAGGCGTCAGGTTTTGATTTTTTATCTGTTGATATTTGATAGAATCCACGATGCCATGTATCTGAATAAGAAGTCCAGGACCTCCAGCAGGAAAATATGCCCACAACATTAAAGATCCAACGGTATATTAAATTGTACACATGGGGTACTTTTTATCCTTGTGTGCAGACTGTGCACCAAACCCATCTAGCGTGATTGCTGCCAAAAAGCACTTTTTTTAGTTTCATCTGACCACAGAACCCTGTGCCGTTTGAAGTTCCAGTCGTGTCTGACCACTGAATATGCTGGAGTTTGTTTCTGGAGGAGTGAGGAGCATTTTTCTTGAAAACCTCCCAAACAACCTGTGGGGATGTAGGGGTTGTTCGGTAAAAAAAAAAATTTTAATAGGCTTTCTGACCCCCAAGACCCAACTAATCTCTGCAATTCTCCATCTGTGATTATTGAAGAGTCTTTGGCCACTCAAACTTTCATCCTCACTGTCCATTAAGACAATATAGACACACGTCCTCTTCCTGGCAGATTCGTAACATCTTTAGTTGATTATAACTTCTTAATTATCAGAGACCATTCCTCCATTCAGAATCTCTCCATATCCTTCAGATTCACAAGTTCATGTTGGCGCTTCTCCTCTTCGTCAGGGGACCGGGAGGGTCATGGCAGAAGCTACATTTTGTGCTCAGAGACACATTTTTGTGTTGATTTTGATGTTGTCCTGATCCAACCAAGGCACATTATAAGATTTCTTACAGAGGCCGTCAGGTTTTTATTTTGTATCTGTTGGTATTGGCTAGAATCCATGTATCTAAACAAGATGTCTAGGACCTCCAGCTACAAAATAGGCCCACAAAATTAAAGATCCAGCAGTATATTTAACCGTGGGCATGGGATATACTTATTATGCCTGTTTGCACCAAACCCATCTGGTGGGTTTTCTGGCAAAAAGGTTTATTTATTTATTTATTTATTTATTTTTATTTATCTGACCATAGAACCAGGTCTGAGTATGCTGGAGTTTTTTGGGGTTTTTTTTGGAGGAGCGAGGAGGATTTTTCTTGAAACCCTCCCATGTACATGTGGTGATTTTTTTTTTTTTTAGGCTTTCGGACCCCCAAGACAAATCTCTGCAATTCTCCATCTGTGATCCTTGTAGAGTCTTTGGCCACTCAAACTCTCCTCCTCACCGTGCATTAAGACAATATAGACACACGTCCTCTTCCTGGCAGATTTGTAACATATTTAGTTGATTGGAACTTCTTAATTATTGCCCTAATGGTGGAAATGGGATTTTTCAATGCTTTAGCTATTTACTTACAGCCACTTTCTATTTTGTGAAACCCAACAATCTTTTGCTACACATCAGAACTATATTATATGGTTTTACTCATTGTGATGGATGATTAAGGGAATTTGGCCTTTGTTTTTCCTCATATTTATACACCTGTAAAACAAGTCATTGCTAGACAATGTCATGTTCCTAGTCATGTTCCCAGGTAGGCTAAAAAATGTGAATAAACATATTTTACTAATAAAAAATTCTAGGGGTGCCAATCAGCGTTGCAAGATTGGGCAGGTTCTGAATTTGATTGTGCGGGTAAAAAAGGGTTTCAAACATCTACATTTTAAAGTCTAATTAGTTAAAAAACAAAACTAAAGTGTGCATGTAGTCAGTCATTATGATAAAATCAGTCATTATGACATTACTAAACACACACCCATGCAGAGTCTGCTGGTGTTGGTGTTGGTGTTGACGTCGCCGACGAGCACGCACTTTTAGCCAATCAGCGATCAGCAGGCAGATACGGTTTAGCGCGATAACTTGTAGCTGTATATTCATGTGATCACTAATGCCAAAGTGGCATAAATATACAGTAAGTTGTATCTACAGTAAAGAGTGAGCAAAATGTGGATCACACATGTGGTGGGAGATGATTCGATGGCTCTTAATAAATATAACTAACTCTGAGAGCACATTTGAATGACTTGAATTGAAATCGAATATGGGACGACTCCTGTCCATGGTCATGTGCACACTGGCCTAACCAGACATCTGCAACTTTTACACCGTCCAGACTGCATTCTACTCGTCCCTGACAGCTGCTGAAAAAGGTTTGAATGAACGATGAATCAGTTTTGACTGCTAAATTCTGCAATGTGTTCTGCAATGTGTACATCCGAGGGTTAAAGTCATCAGTTCATTTCTTGATTGCCGTTTTGACAGTGTCCATCTGGACATTTTAGTCATATTTGCTAATTCTCATAATTATTGCCCTGTTTTGATCCGGTTTCCTGGGAAATCGATTTATTAATTTTTTTTTTATTTTATCATCGTTATTTTGTTTTAAGGAGATATAAATGGTGCTTATCAACCTTGAATGACATGGCAATAAAATTATATCACATTATTTTGGCAGTAAAACTTTGGTGAGCTTTTGGGCTGGAAATCACCGTCCCAATCTAGCAGCACTGGTGCCAAAAATTGTGGCCAACATGTGTTTTGTAGAAAAACATTTATTCCATAATGTGATTTTTTTTTTTTTTTTTTTACTTTCAATCCTTTATTTAAAAAAAAAAATTCAATGAAAGATCAAAGGGATAAACACTTGCAGATTTATTTTTACAGCCATCTTTGATCATATTTACCAGGTGTGCCAATAATTCTGACCACAACTGTAGCTGTCCAAAATGCTTCTAATGATACATGGTTCTACGAGATTAATTAATAATGTTGTGGTAATAGTGTGTAGTTAATGGAAACAACAACAATCTGAGACTGTAGGATGTCCTACGCCATACGCCGACATCCATCTCCCGTGAACGCGCGTCGAACGTTGCCGGAAGCCAGATATTTTCGTTTATAAAGTTTTAAATATGTATATTTTTATGACAAAACCGCACGGATTACCCTCAGAAGGCCTTTGTTTATCCCCCTGGAGCCGGATGGATTACTTTTGTGAAGGATGTATGCACATTTTGGGACTTGAAGGAGGTGGACCCCATAGCTTCACACTATAACCACTGAAAGTTCTAAGACATTTTCTAAAATAACTGAAAATGTGTTCGTCTGAAAAAAGATTGACATATGCATCTCGAACGGCTTGAGGGTGAGTAAATCATGGGTTAAATATAGTTTTTGGCCAAACTATCCCTTTAAGTCAAACTTCAGCCCCCCGACGGCCCATAATGGGTCCTGGTCCCCTGGTTGAGAACCACTGCCCTATTGGACACGTTGACAGCAGTTTAAAACCAAATAGCTATCTACCACACCTCTGACACACATAAATTTGGACATAATGCATGAGAAGCGAATAACTTATAATACTGCAGCACTAGCACTGTTTCAGGCGACTGCTTCATTGAGGAAGTAGAAAAGGAAACGGTGAGGAAAGGTTTGAAGCCTTCTGTTCTGTCAAAAAAAAAAAAAAAAAAACATGCTGTTTTGCTATAAAAATGTTAAAGTGCTTTTGCTTCTCAAGTCATTATTAATGAATACACTAGAAAATCTAACTACAGCGGAGACATGCTCACCCTGGGGTTTTATCTGCTAGAGCAATGCCACTCTCACTAAACTACATGCAATTACATAGCCAATTTCTCACAGTCTGGAGGAAAACAAGGCTCGTGGCTACACAGCAGAAGATCTAGTTTGATGTAGAACATTTCTCAGGTCATGATAAATCAATACGCATACAATAAAAAAACATTACTTGGCACACAAAATATGTTTCACATCATAATGCTACATACCTTTATATTTTCATGCCAAACTATATATATTGTGGCTTTGATCTCTTTTGTTAGCACAATAGAGAGAAAAGAGCATTAACAACATAAAATGTGTGATTTAAGAGGATTAATATTAAACGTTTGAGATGTCCATAATGAGATCCAGATTCTTTGCAACAGATAATCATTATTATCTAGAGAGTGACTGTTTGGAGGCTCTTACTTTATTCACTAGTCCTAATTAGAGACAGATCTAAAACTTATGTCAAAGCCATGCATGGCATGTCTTCCTTGCCCTCTCACATACAGAATTATTAAAGCATTCTCCAGAGTCAGCTCGGTTTGTTATTCTCTTTCTTTCTAGGTGTTCTCGCTCTCCTCCACAGTGTTTGTTTGTTAATCATTGCTTTATTTAATAATCACGGATTCTTATCATTAATTCCCATTTGCAAAAATTAACAGAATCAAAGTCATAACAACAAAGGCTGTTTTGAACATGGGTCATGTTTTGTTTACAAATGCTAGTTTGATTAATTACATTTTGATTTGATCTCACTTTTATTTTTGGATCAAGTGTTGTTTTGTTCTAATAACTCTTTATATTCACAATTTTATTTATATCGGCCTTGACAAAATGTTAGAACAAACAATATGAAGTTCTCATTTTTCAAGGGCTTTAACTGCAGCTCTTTAAATATCAATCAAGAAATCTAAGAGACTAAATGAGTCACATGGAAAATTTGAAGAATAGGCCTACATATGTGTGTAACGCTGTGGTGGTAGTTGAAGACACGAGACGAGGATCAGGGTAAACACAAACTTTACTTGATAAGTTCAAGCAGGACAGACACAACCACAACTGACATAAACGAGAACCGACAAGGGACTGAACAGAACAGGGAGTATAAATACACAAGGTGAATGAGGGAACTAAACAGGCACAGGTGGAGGAAGATTAAACTAATTAGGACTAACAAGAATAGGTGCAGACAGAAAGAACGTCGTTACAATGTGAAAATATACAGAAAGCACAAATAAAATGTTTATCCGTCCCCGGGAAATGTCAAGATTTATTTTTGACGTGAGCTTTTATCTTCTAACTGTTTTTTTTTTTTAAATTGCTATAATAGGTTTACCATTTGTTATTCAGACAAATCTTTGGCATGAAACTTCTGCTTGAACAAACCTAAATGTCCATGGGCAGGCCCATCATGAACAGTCATTCTGAGTGGTAAAATTGCTTTCAATTTGTCTTGAGAGTTGAGGTTAAGGATTTTTTTCAGTACAGTATGTAGTAACATCATTTAGCTTATTCATATGTGTTATGCTCAAATGCATGAAGGTGTCTGGCAATCTTCAGATTCATGGTGTTCTTGGGGCCTAACTGCTTTTTCTCATAGCCCTTTATAGGAGGTTTGAAGAGAACAGAGGTGTGAATATCCTCTGTGACACAAGCATTAAAAATGAAGTGTCTGGCTACGGAGACTTCTGTGGACTCAGAAGTGGATTTATTCATCCAGTATTATTTATAATATTCTACATTCTCTGTACATTCAAAACTGGCAGAGGTTTTATTGGCTAAGGAAAATAAAGCTCAGCTGGAAACCCAGATGTGCTGCATAACAATGAATATCTTCATAGATCATTTCTTGATATTAAGCACAGTTTATAATATAATGTAATGTAATGTAATGTTATACAATAATATCATAGTGTAGTTGAGAATTTTTCAGTTAGTACTGTACTCTTTATGAGTGAGTCAATCATTGACCTCAACATATTCGGTCAAAACACTGGTTCATTCATGAACTAAACAAATTGCTAATTGTATGAGTCATTGAATCATTCCCTTATCTGATTTGTTTAAAACATTTTCAGGGGTGCTTCTATGTGTTCCTTAGAGAAGCGCAACTTCGGCTCTGGTTTTGTTCTGAATTATCTTTCTTAGTGGAACAAAGCAGATTAAGAACCTTAAAACTTTAAAAGTTTTGAGTCAGTATGATTTTTTATTTATTTAAAAAAAAATTATGTTTTTGAAAGAAGTTGCTTATTTGTTCTGAAATACAGTAAAGGTAGAGTGAAATAGTGTTCTATAGTTTTCTAATTTAATATAGTTTAAAATGCAATTCCTGTGAAGGCAAAGCTGAATTTCCATTAGCATTCTGCTGATTTGCTGCTCAAAAAAACATTTATTACTGTGTTTGTTATTGTGCATTATATATTTTTTTGATGTATTTGTTTTAGGATTCTTTGATGAATAGAACAACATTTATCTGAAATAGAAATCATTTGTAGTATTATAAATTTCATTACTGACACTTTTGATAAAATTATCAATATGTCCTTGCTGAATAAAAGTATGTATCTATTTCTTAAAAAAAAAAAAACATGTATAATGTAATGTAAGTATAAAAAGCAAAACTGTTATCCAAGGAGACTAACATGCCTGCATAAACATAAAAGTAATACATACATAAGTATGTAGATGTATTTTAGAAAACAGTTTTAATGCTTCCCTCTCCAGCATAAATACTGAAGACATACAGTATTTCACATGGGTCAAATACAGAAACATTGATGTGTTCTCCTATCATCTAAGCTAAATACAACCCTCTGTCACAGGGACATTGATGAGGTTTTATCTCCACGTGAGGAGTTAAAATTAGCTCTTGGCCAGAAGAAGTAGTAAAACTTGCTTTAGCTCTGTTCATGTTTGTGCGTGCCGCATGTTTGGTTGAATATGCAGATTTGGTTACGTTCGTTTATCTGTCTGTGGGAATTAAAGTGTAAGTGAGAGAGAAATACATAAAACATTGGTGCTAGGGATGGTTCACAATTTGCTCTGCTCAACTTAAAGGGAGTTGTGCTCAGATTCAGTGTGCCCTGAAAGGGTTTTTGTAAATATCCTGTTTGCTAACCATCAGTATTGTGTTTAATAACACAGGTGCATGTTAAGTAATCTTTTGATCTTTCTTTCATTAAAACACCCCATGTGTGTTTTCCAGTTTTTTTTTCCCCTCACATTTTCAATTTACTATTTGCTATACACATGAGAAAAATGAAAGAGGACATGGGGAGGCTTTTTAATCTTAAGATTACAAATAATACCAAGCTATTAAAACCTCTTTAATTGGTCGTGTTTCTGGTGAGAAGAACAACTTTGTTCACAAAACTTCTCATGCTCGGGCTGTGTTACGGAAGCTTGTTCAGTGTATGAGCTGCATTTCAGCAGATGTCATGTCAGGTACTCTTGGCTCTACCACAGGGAGTCATAACTCATTGAGAGACTACTGGTACCCTGTTATCAGTCCTCTACATGACCTCACACCAAACACGACGATACTCGAGTGTATGAAAGTACACGTTCTGTCTACATGAGCAATGGAAGCATCAAAAGCAAATTACACAGCAATGGTCGGCCATACCAATGTTATGTCTGTGTGACTGAATTCGGTGACATGGTCTGAAATTACATGCTTCAGCGGCAACATTGCAAAGGCTACAGCAGGGGATGCAAACACCTTAATTCATATTATCAAGATATTTTGATATAAGAAGGCATGCCTGGAAAAGTTTAGTCAGGTAGTTCTGAAGTGGATGGGGATTTTCAAAAACAAACTTATAGACACGGAACTGCCTTGACTGTTGTGTTTAAGGGCTCAAATGTCATTCTAAAGCAGTGTGCAGCATCGAGTGTAAGCGCATGAATTAGGAAAAATCTGGAGAGAAAAAATGCACTACAGAAAGAACAAGTAGGTCAAATTAAAATTATCCATAATAACCAATCCACCCATATTTTTGACAGACATCTTGTTTTCTCAGACTAAAGTGTAGCAATCTAAAATTATGCTAAAACAAAATTCAAACCGACTAGTCATGAATATTCACAGTGTAGCGCTTTTATTATGCATGCCCGACGTTGTAACCTATGAATAGCAAAGCAGCACATTGCAAAATAACACACCACGTGCAACCCGGCAATAATAGGACAATATTTAGGTCATAAACAATTAACTTTGTTCTCCTTGGTTCAGATAGCACATTAGGATACGCCTTCCATTCCTCAACAAAGGGCTAAAAAAATTTCACCTGCACATCCCATTCCCATTTATTCTGAATAACGTTCCTCTAATTATGTTTGCTCATTTATAGGGCTTAATTATAGAGGGAGCCCGTAATTACAAGGGCAGGGGAAAGGTGGGTGAGTTTGCTGAGAGGGATCCGTGCTAGTCTAATGCCCATAGTATCATGTCCCAGTCTCAAAGCTAGGACATAATGTGACTGAAAGCGCTCAAAGCCTGCTGAGAGGGAGGTGGCGGCACTGGAAAGGTATAGCATGGAAGAGATTTCTCTCCCTCAGTCCAGCAGAGAGAAGAGTGCCATTTGCTCGAGCGTGATAACCACAGAAATGAGATTCTTTGACTGGAATTGCTTTTAAATCGTCACATAGCCGCCGTACGCTCTTCGGTGCATTCCAATTCTCCTTGTGAGTGGAGACTGCCAGCTACGGCCGGATAATACTCCTCTGCCGGCTCCTCTGAGATCAGCCACCACAAAGACAGACACTCAACATTGAATGTTTTTGTTGGTGACTTCAACCCGGTCGAGCCCAATGCGATTCATTGGCACGCGAGTTTACCCATTGTTGTGTGTGCGATGATGAGCATGTGCTGCAGTGCAGGCCTTTATGCACAGAATAAGGGTAATGTGTACACAAAGAGCGATACCACAGAGACACTCTGCTGGCACGGGCGCACTGCAGTTCACCACGGAAAGAGAGGGATATTTGCTAGCAGTAGAGCTCGCCAGGAAACATAATAATGTGTACGCACAAAACTCCGGGGGAAGACCATTGATAAGCTTTGAAATGTGGAAGAGAATGCGTTCAGCTTTTTGATGGATCCTTTTGTTGAATATCAACTCATAGAGGCTGGTGTAATGCCATTAAGGTACAACTGAAGGTCAGTAAAAGACACTTTTTTTACCCTAAAATTCATAAAATGGGTCAATTCTATTTCATTATGGTGTCGTCACATTTTACCGTTGCTTGGAGAAATTTCACGAGTGAAATCTAGGGTTTGTCTCACAAATTTGCCGCATTGATTGGTGTGAAAGTGACTTCAGTGTGAATGGTGCTTTGTGTATCGCTACACTATTGACAATTAGCGATGGGAAGTTCAGATCATTTTACTGACTCTGAACTTTGAATCTCGTTCATCAAAATTAACTAATCTTTTCTTTTTCAAGTAATTTCGTTCATTTCAGCAGAATATAATTAAAATGTTACATGTTAATAGCCAAATTCCCCAACACATCTACTTACATGATCACATTTTGAATAAGAAAACACTATAATGCAGCCAATGTCAAATTATGAGAATCAGAAATTATGATTTAATTGCTTAGCTGGGTCTTCAGGCTATGCAGTCTGTTAATTCTCCTGACTGAATGATTAGTTACCCTCTTGAGTCTTTGGGTCTGAGTCGTTCGTTCATCCTGACTAAGGCTATGCAGTCTGTACAGAATACAGAAATGATTAGTTCACCTCCCGAGTCTCCGGGTCTGAGTTGTTTGTTTTTTTGGCACGTGCCCGCTTCCTGACTCAGTATCTTTCAACAAATACAACATCACGTTAGTATTATTGACTGTATGTCGTATTATATTAAGGTATCTTTGCTTTATCAAAGTGACTTTCCCCATCTTACGGATAAAGTTTATAGCATTAGCCATCTCTTTATTATCATTCAATGTAATGGAAAAGAACCAACATGACAGAAATTCAAAAAAAATAATACATTTGAAGAAACAATGTGCTTGTTTGTTAGGAATTTTTGTATCCAATATGATAATGTATCATGTCACGTGACAAAAACCTGAAGACATGGAAGGTGAACTAATCATTTCTGTTTCCGGTACAGACTGCATAGCCTTAGCCTATGGGGATGTCACAGGATGAAAGAACAACTCAGACCTGAACCCAAAGACTCAAGAGGTGAACTAATCATTTCTGTTTCCTGTACAGAACCTATAGGATGTTGCACATGCGCGGTCAACACAAAATGAACGAATCACTCTCTGAGATAACTCGTTGTTCCTGAGTCATATTAAAGAGTCGTTCAAAATTAACGAATCATTCATGATCGACAAATCACTTTTGACAATAGACATGTTTTGCCCGCAACATTTTACTGAAAATTCACTAATGTGACCGCACGTTTACACTGAAAATAATGCTTTGAAAGAACCAATAAATACAATACAATGTATTCATGTGTGATTTTAGTCACGCATTCTAGGGTTAAAACTGTCCTTTGAGTTTTATCATTAGCACAGAAGAAAAGTGTAAGTTGATTGCTTGGCTACTATTACTGTACATTCAAATACCCATTCAGGGGTCCTTCTAGGACTCTTTTCTACCCTTTTGTACACCGCCATCACTCCTCACGTACCCGCTCACCCATGTGAAAGGCATTTGTAGAGATGTCCCCAAACTGCATCTTTGTTGACATGTTAACTTTAAGTCTGAGCGTCTTTGATCACAGGGATGGTATCTCAGAGGGGAGTGTGATTAAAAATGACATTTTCAATGCCCAAGGACCCAGGCAGCAGGGGGATTTTCCACACAGTGTTGAGTCGTAAGCTCATATACGAAATACACCAGCGATTCCAGCAAAGAGCCCTAACAGGGGAATAGGATATAGTACGGCAGAAAGCGCTCAACCTCCCTCCAGCCCTTTTTGCTAATAGTTGAGAGCTTCACACTGTATGACTTTCAAAGCGACTTGTTCCACCCTTTCACATTAATGCTAGTTGGAATGCAAATGTTCAGGTTCTATTCAGAGCCTCTAGTTTTATGGGTGCCACATCGGAGATGACAGGCCCGGGATATTGACAGCCACAGTTAGCTCAATCCAGCCTAGAGTTTGGGATTAGACTTCATTGTGCCAGAAATAGAAAGGCCACTGTAGTAACTATAATCCATGGTGAATGACTTATCTCAGTGCTCTTGCTTTTTTTTACACTTCATGGATTACAGAATAGGCCCACTTCAAACTATTCTCTCTTAGGACGTACTGCCAAGAAAGATTCTAGACATTACGGGCATTTCTTTGATCAAAGGACTGTCAGCTTTATTAAGACTGTCCCTTTAAAGAAATGTGTCATGGTGGATAGAATCACATATAACAGACCCTGTTCATTACACAATACATAACATTCTGATAAAGAAAAAAAAAGAAGAGGGAGCATTTTTAGGTGCGAAAGTTAATACTTTTCCTTCTTCCTGTGTTGAAGGTCAAGTCATGAAGAGCCTCCTGCTGACCTCCTGAATTCTGAATCTTGGCTCTCGGCAGAAAGGAGAGGGAATGGAGAAAATAGGTCAGTGTGTGAATAAACATACTCTTATTGATCTTTTTTTTTTTTTTTTTTGCTTTTCAAATCCCAACAAGTTTTCATATTGAAAGATTTATGCTGCTTTTAGTGTTGAGGAAGCTTTGAACTGCTTGCCAAGTTACAAGCACTCATAATTTAAAGGGATATTTCACCCCACAGATTTGGAAAACATGAGGGTTTAATCAGATCACTATTATTCTAAATAGTGAAAATAGTAAAAAAAAATATTAATCTTGATTAAGGTGGCAGCATTAAACTTGAGCAGACAACTTTACACAAAGTACAACTAAATGTCATGATTAACAGTAGAGTTTAACTAAAAATTGCTGAACAAGGACTTCTACAAAGACACCTGAATCTGTAAATTCAATGAGCAGTTTCATTTAAAAATGGTTAATTTACATTCAAATGAATTGGACTTTCCAATGCTACAAGCATTTTTACAAATGAATAAGGCCAGTAACACACAGGTCTACTGCAAATGAATGGAACACTTCTGGAACTGTTTTTAGATACAAGTGAGCATCAACAAAATGGCAATAAAAACAGTCACATTTTTTTCAAGTCATTTCAAGTAACTTGTAAATGGATTGTGGAGATTTATAAACCACTTAATCAGATTAATTCCTTTCTCTTATTACTGGCAATAATAATATTGATGTATAAACAAACAACCACTGAGACAATAAAATCAATGATGTAACTACACTTCACTACAATTTGTTGGAAAAAGTAGCTTGTTATAAAAGCTAAAAACTGTTTTATAAACAGCTGAGCTACTGTTAAGCGTAGGGTTGCCAGTGATCCAGTATATCATATAATTGTCCCATATTTAAAAGAACAGAATTGTGTTCTATATGACCCATTTGGGTTTTTCTGTATTGCTGACAATGCTATTTTCATTTGAACCAGTTTCACGCACAAGAGTCAGTGCTAAAATTACAGATGGAACGAAAAACAAATTGTAAAAGATGGATATGAAACAGGGACACATTTCATGTGAGAGCCAAAACATTGCCTGGTGCTACACTTGACAGCAGAGGAAGGATCAAAGGAGGGCAATACTAGCTAACTTTTATCTGTTGGCATTTTGCTGTTTTGCTTGTACTGTTCATCAGAATATATATATATATAAAAACAACCAGTCCACTTTCAGTCATTTTCCACTGAATTTGTTGCAATGTTGATTTAAAATGTCTAAAATACAAAGCCCTTAAAGTGGCTGTAAGGATGTTTAGTTTTATGATGAAACATGTATATACAGTCTCAAGAGGTATAAGCTAAACTAATAAGTGTGTAATGCTGTGTGACACTTTAGTATTACATTCAAATTTTATTTTATTCCTACAGATGCAACAAGTGCAATGAAGTTGTATCCTACATCCTAGTAATCATCAAAACATAATCAAATTATATTAATGACATAAAAAATAATTATTTTAATAAAAAATCAACAATATGTCTAGATCTCAAATAAGATTTACAACATGGTGTTTTATTTGTTTTTTAAGGTTTTAGTTTAGTTTTTAAAATGACATTTGTCACTAATGTTAATGTTCATATATTTCATATGTATAACTTTCAAATGCCACCTATGTTACTGTATTGTTTATGTTTATGAAAAAGTGAAAGAAAATGTCCCTTATTTTCCTCTGCTGAAGCTGGCAAATATAGTAATTTAAAAGTGTTATGTTCCAATAATCTTTTTAAAGGTGACATATTATTCACAAGATGTAATATAAATCTATGGTGTCCCCAGAATGTGTCTGTGAAATTTCAGCTCAAAATACCCCCAGAACATTTATCATAGCTTGTCAAATTTGCCCCTTTTTGGGTGTGAGCAAAAACGCACAGTTTGTGTGTGTGTGTGTGTGTGTGTGTGTGTGTGTGTGTGTGTGTCCATCCCTTTAAATGCAAATTAGCTGCTGCTCCCCGCCTCAGATCAGAAGACTGCCAATCATTTACACGACCTCCGTGTAACGGGTATATATTATTTAAAAAGAATGATTATTTTTGGAGGACTTTTATTTTGACGGGTGGACTGGTTTTCGGCGTTCAGTGTTTGTTGCGAGAGGAGGAAAAAGAAGAGTGCGGTGTATGAGAGTGTCGCACAGAAAAAGTGAGTGTTGTGTCGTGTTCGAGAAGCTCATTCCATAAAGTTACTTTAACAGAAGTTAATCAAGGCTTTACTCAGCAAACACAGAACGTTGGCACAAAAGCCAAAAGGTTTCTATAACTACGTTGTGTGGTGAAGGTTGTCACAGCGTTGTCACAATGTTGATATTGAACCACCGTTCAGGGCCATTGCTTAAGGTTGTGCCTAGGGTGTCTGGACAACCAGAGCCGTTGAAAGAAGCAGTGAAATCAAAGGGCACTAGGGCACTAAAGGGCACTTTAGTGGTGCTGGAACGCCACTTGTGGTTAAACTTGATAGAGATCAAGGATGCGGATAGAAAGATGCCTACTTTCATATCCAAATAACCCCCGTCACAGACCATTTTTGAGATTTGCGTTCAAAGGGGTGGCTTACCAACCTACAGTTCTGGCGTTCGGGCTGTCCCTGGCCCCACGCACTTTCACAAAGTGCATGGATGCAGCACTTTCCCCCTTGAAACAGAAGGGAATGCGCATCTTGAACTACCTCGATGACTGGGCGGGCTCAGGTCGAGACGTCTGTAAGAACTGGCCAGAAGTCTCCAACTATGGGCGAAAAGCAATCTGCGCTCCCTGAGAGCGATGCATGTGCCGGGCAAACTGAACCAGGGAGCAGATATGCTGTCCCGGGGCAAGGTGTCCCCAGGGGAATGGACCCTCCATCCCCAAATGGTTCAAATGATCCCACGAATGGTCCGTCTATGAGACGCCTCTATGCTCTTAAGTGGTCTGTGTTTTCCGGCTGGTGCTCAACCAGGAACCAGAACCCTACTTTATGTGAAGTATCTCTGATACTTTAATTTCTCCAAGAGCTGCTGAATGCGGGCTGTACCCCATCCACGATCAAACTCTACGTGGCAGCCATTGCAGCCTTCCATGCCCTGGTGGCCAGCCAGTCGATAGGGAAAAGCGACATGTCCGCTTTCTAAGGGGAGCAAGGAGACTTAACCCTCCACGCCCCTCTACAGTGTTCTCCTGTCGCCCTAGCATACGCCTCTATGGGCCAGGAATGCCCCATAGGCGTCAGAGCTCACTCCACTAGAGGCATGGCCTTCTCCTGGGCATGGTCTAGTGGAGTATCCATTGGCGATAGATGCATGACGGGCGGCTGGTCCTCGCCGTCTCCTTTGCCAGATTTTGTATCTTAGAAGTCCCTGCACTGCAGGCACACATCCTTTCCGTATGATTGAGCCGGCCTCTGTATGAGCCAGGCCATCATCACTAGGGTCTTGCCCTATCAAGGCGTCATGTCAGATTTAGACCCTTGCTTGGACCCTTGTTCAAGCGTCCCAACTTGGGTCATAGAACATGTTGTTACACTTAACATAGCACGGCGTGATTGGATTGGTTCCCCATAGCGTACACTTTTAGAAAAATCTGTAGAAATTACAGTATTACTGGCAGCTACTTGCCAGTAACTTACTGTAGATTTAAATTGATGTTATTTACTGGCAACAATTTGTTCAAAATTAAATGAACATTAAACATTAACAAGTCTTTATCGTTACAGAATAAAACTAAAATAACAGCCTCATGCAAAGCATTCTGGGAACCAAAATCTGAAGGAAAAAAAAACAGAAAAAGGTTGATGAAGATTTCTGGTTCCCAGAATGCTTTGCATTAGATTGTTATTTTATAATTTTATTCTGTAAAGACAAAGACTTGTTAATGTTTAATGTTCATTTAACTTTGAACAAACTGTTGCCAGTAAATAACATAAATTTAAATCTACAGTAAGTTACTGGCAAACTGCTGCATAACTACAGCAAATTTTTTACAGTGTATAGCTACGCAATACGACTGACCGTTCGAAAGATAAGGGAACGAGTATTGCGTAGACGGCCATGTTATGACCCACATGACTTCATCTCAGTTCGATTAATGTGCTGTTTGACTTTGTTGTTGGGTATTTCATTTTTTTGGGACATTTCATTGAGCTTGAGTGATTCAACTACGCTATCTCAAGGTAATTTCAACTCACGGTACGTCAAGACAACGCATCTCAACTCATCGGTCTACGACTGGTATTTTTCAATTTTATTCATTTTTGATATTTTGATCCGATGGACAGAGTTCAGTTGAACTACAGAACTTACTGCAGAACTTAAAGTGAACTGTGAGTGAACACGTAAAGGGACGTTTCACGTAAGTGCTCTTCCAAATGTGAAATTTCATTGTGTATGCCATTGTTGTTGTTTTTCAAATGTGATTGTTTAAAGTTGATCATTTGAAAAGTGAGAACTCATCCTGAGTGGTGTTTACGAAAATTTACAAGTGTTTTTCATTTTGAATTGTGATTTATCTTTGTACAAGTGAAAGGCTTATGTCTTTTACATTGAAGGTGGTTGTGTTGTAGTGAGTTTAAAAGAAAACTCAAAGGCCGGACATTTTATTTATTTTCTTTGATTTAGTGATTATTGATAGTAACATTTGATTACAAGGAAGAAAAATATACACAGAAAATAAATATTGTTTAATTGTTGTACTTACCTGCAGTGTATCTTTTTGTTTAGAGCTGTCAGGGAGTAGGGGCGTCTCACCTACTTTATTAGACCAGGGGAGGGAGGAGTATATTAGACTGTGTCTCACATATACTTTTACTTCAGGAAGCCATCTCGTGACATTACTCTAACTGAAGCCTACCCTTGTCGGTCTGTAGTGTGCATCTCAATGAAGTAGGACACAACATACATACATTAGTGTGTAACGAGACTAAAAGCACTGAAAGCGGGGACTAAGCTCCTTTCGTTATTCAGGGCAGCGCTAAATACCTCGTTACATTCGGATACAATAACAAAACACGTGAATAATCTCACTCATCCAAAATCTCAGAAATAACTACTAGCATAGTGTAGCTTTACAAAGAGACTCAGGAAGAGGTTGCAACTTTTAGACTTAAACATTTATGTAGTTGTTGTGGAGTTCCATTGATTCATCTGTTTCTGTGGGATTTCTGTTGAAAATAAAATTAATCCACTGCTCACTTGTCTCATCTGAGGCTGGGACTCTAAATATTGTTCTGTGCTCGTCTGTGCAGCCAACAACAGAACATTTTGCATGCTTTGCTCGAACTTTTGCCATTTGCGTTAGAACTGGTTACACTGTTGTCGCTTGCTAAACCAAATGGCAGCACCGCGGGTGGAAACGTGCAGATTAAGGGGCGTTAACATTATAATAAGATCCCCTTCCTATGTCAGAAGGGGAGCGAAATGTGATCAGCTTATTTTTTGACATGCTTGCAGAGAAAGGCTTACCAAAACAAAGTTACTGGGTTGTCACTTTTCACGTTTTCTGTGTTGGTAGATGCACCAGGGACCCAATTATAGCAATAAACACAGAAAAATTCAGATTTTCATGATATGTCACCTTTAAAATGAAAATTTCCAACCATCCTTAATTGCTCTATAAAATATTGACCGTCTAATGTTTCATAATTTTTTACCTTTTTCTAAACCTAAACTATCAAGCTCACCATACTCCTCTAAATTTCAGTTGTAAATTACTCTATCATAATAGCTCTTTACACCTAACCCACTTACAGATGGTTTTGTTCCCTCTTTCTCGCAGGTTAGATGGAGTCTTTTCCCCCTCTCTCTGGATTAAGTAGGTTGATTCCTTGTGAACTTCTCTCCAAGTCAGTTCCCAGAGGTAGAGGAAACTCCCTAACCAGCTGCTCTTCTTTTGCTGTTCTAATTCCCTTACAACTCTCTATCGTTCACCATCTTTCTCTGACAGTTTTTTTTTAACAAACATCAGCTCATTCTTTAATAGACAGGGCACAGGACATGTATTCAGATCACACAGACTTCAATCATCTTCTATTACAAACTTATTCATTTCTTTACTACTTCAGTAATCACTTGTCATTCAAACTGGGCTTGTGAGTTATAGCGGTTCAGGTTCATACACATACTTAATGCCATTCAAGTGAACAATCTCATTTCTGTTCTCAGACCCTTAACACACAGCAATATCTCTGCAGATAATTAATATGAGGCTAGAGTCATATGACATGGTTATGTATAGTGTGTCACCACAACAAACTGACAGATAACCACTTGTGGGTTTAAGCCATAAAACAAATCTGAGATCTTGTAGTCGCATCATTGGTTTTATTCTTTTTTTCTGCTTGGAGTAATGGACTCATCCTAATGAAGCATTAATTATGTATAATCACATGTGATTTATTACAAACAAACATGGTGTCTTTTGTCAGGTTAGACAAACTACAGCTACAATTACAGTGAGGTTTTACATTAAATGACTCTGTTTTGCATTCTGTCAAAGAAATCAATATTTGACATGCCCTATTAAACATGCTTTCATGACTTGAGAAAAACCGAATTCTTACGGTCTCTGTTGTATTAAAGGAATAGTTTGTCCAAATATGAAAATTATCTGTTCATTACTTACCCTCAAGTCATTCCAAACCGGTATGACTTTCTTTCTTCTGAAAGGTGGTAAACAAACCGATTTGGTGACCACTGACGTCCATTTTATGGACAAAAAAAAACAAAACATTGAGAGACTTCTCAAAATATCTTTTTTTTTTTCCGACAGAAGACAGAAAGTCTGCGAGTTTGGGACATCATGAGAGTGAGCAAATGAAGAGTTTTTTTGGGTGATCTATCCCTTTAACATTCATGACCACATACCCTGTTTCACTACTACCTATGTCAGTCAAACAATCACACTAATCCAGGCGAACATATGCGCAGCAAAAGGCAGAGAAAGGGAGACGGCACCTGATATGGCTGCAAAAGAGGTGTGAGAAACACATAAAAGAAACACCGGTCATTAATCTCTGTCTGTCCGCTCTGGGGCCCTTTATGCATTTGTCAATTAAGAACACCTGTTATTCAGTCAAAAGACCAATTAGCTTGTTCATCAGTCAAGTTAAAAATAGCTTAAGAAAACCTATTTTGACACACTTTAACCTTTGTGGCAAGGTGATTAGATTCACACAGATGTTTAAGGGGATATATTATCTTAACCAGAATGAGACATGAGCAAATTGCATTATTTACATTTCCATAAGGCTTGCCTAATGAGACCCACAATCAACACAAAAAATATTTAAAACGAAAAAAAAAGAGCTGTTGTTGAACATAATATATCCATGAAATAAAAGGCCACTTAAGTGTACTTATACTTACATGGCTTGTGTTTCAGTGCACTTTGTAAAAATGTCAAATAAATGCCAGGATTCAGACAAGGCTTAAGCCTAGTCCTGTACTAAAAATGCATGTTTGAGCTGTTAAAACTAAAAGCAACTTGCAGTGACATATCTTAATCTTATCTTGACAGTGCCATTGTTTTTTCTCTAGATGCGCCCCAGTAATGCTTTTTTTTTTTAAAGACACGTTTATAAAAGCTACTTAAATGTCCTAAATTACCTAAGGCCTAATCCTGGCTTAATCTAAGCCCTGTCTATGAAACCAGGCCTTAAAGTTTCAAAGTACATTTTAAACCATTATTAAATCAAATCTATAGTCACACTTTAAAGTACACCTATTCTGACGTGTTGACTCTGAAGCACATGTAAAAAGGACTTGATTTTTATCATTTTAACTAGTGTGTTTATAGTCTACATTTTAAATGTAAATTAGAACTTCATCATTACAAATAGAAATTGCTGTATATTTTAGTTAACTTTAAATGCCAGTCAGTACATTCAGCAGTAGACTATAACCATATTTCAAAGATAAAAGACTTCTGAAATTAGGTATAATGATGTACTAATTAAAGGGATCTAATCATTTAAATTCAATTAAAGTGTCAGAAAACATTATACATTCAGTTTGCAATTAAGTATATTATTTTAAAATATTTGCCCTGTCCAAAAACCCACACTTGTGGTCTTGGCCACTTGAGAGCGTGTGCACACGAGAAGTTAGTGCCAAAGACTGTCCCATGTCTGAAAAATGCCAAAGTGCAGTGTCCTTAATGCACCCTAAACCCACGCTATCTTGAATACCGCTCCGAAGTGTGAGCCTAAGCGTATCCCATCATGCATTAAGTTCGGGAACTCACATGCCCCGAAATCGTGAGATGTCGAGGAAAACATTCCACTGTAAGTGTTACAAGACAGAAGGGACAGACACACAGATGCAGGTAATGAATGTTTATTTTGAACAACCAGATGAGTGATCGGCAGTGCAGGTGAAGGTAAGTGGGTGAGTAGAATATCCAGATGATACAGACTTCAATAACTCAGTTCGTTTTCTTGTAGATGGAGATCGGATGGAGGCACACATGAACGAAGCAGACTCGGGAGAACACACTGGAGACGAGGAACAACGATGAAGACTTGGAGACAACAAGGAGACAGGTAAACAGCATTGGAGTCCTAGAGGTAAGCACAACGTT
Source organism: Rutilus rutilus (assembly GCF_951802725.1). Classification (NCBI taxonomy): domain Eukaryota; kingdom Metazoa; phylum Chordata; class Actinopteri; order Cypriniformes; family Leuciscidae; genus Rutilus; species Rutilus rutilus. Next base: position 30,248,845 of record NC_140211.1, on the reverse strand, counting down.
AACGTCTTGATGCAAATGATACCGGACAATGACTGAGAGTGAGAGTGGGGCTTAAGTGCTGGAGGTAATTGCTGAACTGATGACGTGCAGGTGTGTGTGATCAGTACTCAGGAGAGGGAGTGCGCTGTGATTGAGTGAGGGTGGAGTCTGGCGTGATTGTGACAGTAAGTTAAATTAATTTAATATTAATGCCAATGAACCTGGGACTCAGCTTTCGGCAAGGCAGACGTAGTCTGATGTCCCTGGTGGACAGCCAGACCTTCTGACCTGGCTGGTACGTAGGAGCGTCGGAGGTCGGCTGTCATTCTACGTCTGCGCAGTGCCCGTTGCAGATGATGGTGAGTAGAGTCCCAAACCCTCTTGCTTTCTCAGAACCAGTAGTCGACAGCAGGAACATCCGATGGTTCCCCAGACCAGGGGAACAATGGGGGTTGGTAACAGAGCATGCACTGGAAGGGAGTGAGCCCAGTGGTAGGTTGTCGCAGGGAGTTCTGTGCGTACTCTGCCCAACTCAGGAAATGGTTCCAAGAGTTCTGGTGGCTGTGACAGAAGGTACAGAGGAAACGTCCGATCTTCCTGTATCTTCAGCTTGCCCGTTCGACTGCGGATGGTAACCAGAGGAGAGGCTGACGGTCACACCTAGGAGCGAGAAGAACGCCTTCCATACTCTGGAGATGAATTGAGGCCCTCTATCTGACACAATGTCTTCGGGAATTCCGTAAACTCTGAAAATATGGTTGAACATCAGCTCGGCAGTCTGTATGGCGGTGGGAAGTCCTTTCAGGGGAATTAGACTGCATGACTTGGAGAATCTGTCGATGATTACAAGTATGCAGGTACAGTTATCGGAAGCAGGTAAGTCCGTTATGAAATCGACTCCTAGGTGTGACCAGGGTCTGTTGGGAACGGGCAGAGGGAGAAGTTTTCTAGAGGGAAGATGACGAGGGCTCTTCGAGATGGCGCAGTCCTTGCAACCTCTCACGTACCTTCTGACGTCCGCTGCCATGTTAGGCCACCAGAAGCATTCTTTTAGCAGCGAGGGGGTCTCTTTGACCCCTGGGTGGCCAGTGCCCAGCGACGTGTGGGAAGTGTGAATGAGAGGAGTGCGCCGTGTCTGGGTGATGTAGAGCAAACCTGGTGGACAACCCGGCGGAGTGTTGGTGGAGACATTGGAGGAGGGCAGGGTTTCCTCAGACCAGGTGATGGGACTTACAAACAGGTTCTCTGGCAGGATGTGTTCTGGCTCTTCTGTTCTCTCTTCAGGACCATGGAGACGGGATAGAGCGTCCGCTTGAATATTTTTGGAACCTGGGAGGTAGGAGATGGTTAAGCGGAAACAGGTAAAGAACAATGCCCATCTTGCCTGTCGTGGATTTAATCTTTTGGCGTCTCTGAGGTATTGAAGATTCTTGTGATCTGTCAACACCACGAATGGATGTTGTGCACCCTCCAACCAGTGTCTCCACTCCTCAAGAGCCAGCTTGACGGCTAACAGCTCCCTGTTGCCGATGTCATAGTTGACTTCCGCCGGGTTGAGTTTGCGGGAGAAGGCGTTGCATGGATGGAGTCTACTTGGGTTCCCCTTCTGCTGGGAAAGGATCGCTCCCACTCCTGTGGTTGATGCGTCGACCTCCACGACGAAGGGTTTCTCTGGATCTGGATGAACTAGGAGTAGAGCGGAGGTGAAAGATTTCTTGAGTGACTTGAAGGCTTGAGTGGCAATGGGTGTCCAGGATAGAGACTTGGGCTTGTGGCGTAGGAGGTTGGTAAGTGGACTGTAGATGGTGCTGTAGTTCCGGATGAAACGGCGGTAGAAATTGGCGAATCCGAGAAATCGTTGGAGCTCCTTGATGGTGGTAGGTATGGGCCAGTTGTGAATGGCATCCACCTTCCCCTCGTCCATCCGGATGCCACTGTTATCGATGTGATAACCAAGGAACTGCACTGAGGGTTCGTGGAATGAGCACTTTTCTGCCTTCAGGAACAACTGGAAATCCCTCAGGCGTTTCAGGACCACCACAATGTGGTGGCGATGTTTGGCCATACTCCGGGAGTAAATCAGGATGTCATCTATATAGACCAAGACAGACTTGTGGAGGAACTCCCGGAGTATTTCATGGATGAAGTCCTGGAATACGGTTGGCCAATCCATATGGCATGACGAGGTACTCATAGTGGCCAGTAGGGGTCACGAAGGCCGTCTTCCATTCGTCCCCCTCACGTATCCGGATGAGGTTGTACGCGCTGCGGAGGCCCAATTTGGAGAAAACAGTGGCACCACGGAGATGTTCTAGCACAGCGGGGACGAGAGGAAGGGGGTAACGGAACTTGACAGTGATCCGGTTGAGTGCATGGTAATCTATACAGGGCCGCAAGCCTCCATCCTTCTTCGCCACAAAAAAGAAGCTTGAAGCAGCAGGGGAAGTAGACGGATGGATGTAACCTTGATCCAAAGCTTCCTTGATGTATTCCACCATGGCCTTCTCCTCCGGAAGTGACAGCGGATAAATCTTTTCACGAGGCACTGGCTCACCCTGAAGCAGATCGATGGCACAGTCCCATGGCCGCTGGGGGCAGAATACGTCACTGAAGTGGGCATAACAAGGAGGAATATCTACCGAACATTTCTCCACAGGACTTTCGATGGAGGTAGAGCAGAGGGCTAGCTCCCTGGACCGAGGAGTAGTCGAAATTGGAAGTGCAGGAAAACAGTTCGGGAAACAGCTTTTGCCCCACTTCAGGATTTCGCCGGTCTTCCAGGAGATGATGGGATTGTGCTGCTCCAACCATGGGCGCCCTATAATCACATCAGCGGTGGATTCCTCCAGAACCAGCAAATGTTGTTGTTCCACATGTAGGGCTCCAATTTGAAGCTGAATGGGTCCAGCACAGAGACTCACCCTTTTCCGGCTGAGAGGTCTGCCCGTTATCGAGTTGATTTGATAGATGGATTGCGTGGCAGTATACTTGAGCTTGAGCTGACGGCAGAGGGCGCCGGAGATGAAATTGCCAGCTGACCCCGAGTCGAGAAGGGCGAAGACTGGAATAGTAACATCGGCAGCAGTTAGGTTCACAAATGTAGTAAGTGGTTTCATTTTATTAATCGATGGAAATATAACACTCACCATGGGACGAGGAGGATGAATAGGGCATCTAGAGATGAAGTGTTCAGAGGAACCACAATAAAGACACAGGTTCTGAGTCAGCCGTCTCTGACGTTCTGCGCGAGTCAACCGTGCGCTATCCAGCTGCATGGGTTCGTGGGCTGGTTCTGGAGGGCTGATGGACTCAGGTCGGTGGAGGGGTGGAAGAGAGAGTAACTGGTCTTGGTGCTCTGAGACACGACTGCATACGAGTGCGAAGCGTGTGGAGAGTGGGATGAAACGTTCAAGCCCGATGGAATCCTCGTATGCAGCGAGATGCAACCGCATGCGAGGGTTCAACCCCTGACGATAAGTGGTGATCAAAGCTTGTTCATTCCACCCGCTAGCGGAAGCTAGAGTGCGGAATTGCAGAGCATATTCACTCACAGTCATGGAATTTTGCCTCAACCGATGCAGTCGTTCTCCAATCGATGAATCCCAGGTGGGCGTTCCGAAAACTACCTTGAATTGAGTTAGGAAACTAGAAATAGACTGGACTATGTCACTTTTCTGAGACCAGAGTGATTCGGCCCAACGGAGCGCCTTACCATTCAACTGTGATCTCACGAACGATCGGTCACTCGGATACAAGTGCGGTTGCATCTCCAAGACCAGCGAACATTGCAAAATGAACCCGTTGCAATCCTCCGCCGATCCGGTCGGGCCATGGGACTGGCAATTACCGGTGGTGAAGAAGCCGCAGCAATGTTTGCAGAAGTGGGTGCAGTAGAGGGTGCTGGTGGAACAGGAGGAAGTTCCTGACTGACATCGTCCGCGATGTCAAGGAAGTGATCCGGGAGGCTCATGCTGGTGTTCGTCGGTTTGGTCCGGTATTCTGTTACAAGACAGAAGGGACAGACACACAGATGCAGGTAATGAATGTTTATTTTGAACAACCAGATGAGTGATCGGCAGTGCAGGTGAAGGTAAGTGGGCGAGTAGAATATCCAGACGATACAGACTTGAATAACTCAGTTCGTTTTCTTGTAGATGGAGATCGGATGGAGACACACATGAACGAAGCAGACTCGGGAGAACACACTGGAGACGAGGAACAACGACAAAGACTTGGAGAGACAACAAGGAGACAGGTAAACAGCATTGGAGTCCTAGAGGTAAGCACAGCATTAGCGTCTTGATGCAAACGATACCGGACAATGACTGAGAGTGAGAGTGGGGCTTAAGTGCTGGAGGTAATTGCTGAACTGATGACGTGCAGGTGTGTGTGATCAGTCCTCAGGAGAGGGAGTGCGCTGTGATTGAGTGAGGGTGGAGTCTGGCGTGATTGTGACAGTAAGTTAAATTAATTGAATATTACATATAATTTAGTAGTAAAACATAAAGTGTTGCATATTTTATTGGTGCAACGATGAGTAGGGTTTTTGCATTTCCAACTGCTTTTTATCACTTAATTAGAAGCACCATAATTTTAAAATTGTCTTCTGTTAGTTACATAGTGACTACTGAACAGACATTTATAAGTTTATTTTAAAATGCAAAGTATAAAAAATAAAAAATAAACTCTAAGCACTTGCATTTTTTGCAAGACTATAAGTGTGTCCCATCGGGTAATCAAAAGTTCTGTACACACTTGCAGTATCCACGCCTACTTCAACACTTGGGCCAAATACAGAAAATACGACATGTAAGTGGTCAAGTGCAAAGACCGCAAGTGTGGCTATTTGGAAAGTATTTCAATAAGTAGGCCTACTTGTTTAAAAGTATATTTAAAGTATTTTTAAAATATTTAAATGTATAACCTACTTCTTTTTCACAAGGAAAGTTACTAAGCTACAGCTTTTATGTTGTGTGTGTGGTTGAGTTACAGACTTTCACTATGTATACATGACACAATGGGCCCTATTTTAACGATCTGAAACGCAAGTGTCAAAGCGCAAAGCGCAAGTAACTTTGTGGGCGGGTCTTGGTGCTGTTGCTATTTTCCCGGCGGGATAAATGACTCTTGCGCCTGTCGCAAATCTAAAAGGGGTTGGTCTGAAGTAGCTTCATGTAACAAATACGACTCTGGGTAAATGTGAATTAGCTCAAGGATATAGGGAATTTTGGAAATATTAATAATTATAACTCATGGTCATAATAATTCAGAAATCGCATGTACATTTATTTTATCAATTATCGAGATTACCTGGTTCAGTAACTGGTCTGGTCATCAGTCATTCGTCCAGCGAATAAATGTGAGATTATCACAGTTAAGAAGGGGTATCCCTTTACAAACTCCAAGAAAGTTTTATCTTCTGGCCACGAACATAAAACCTTTGGGTTTATAAATTAAAACTACTCAAAGTAGTCTATAATATAGAGCCTGTAGCTTTATAGATCTTTTAATTTCATTGACTTCATAAAAAAGTGGGTTTTCAAACACAGAGACAGTTAAAAGTATAAATGGGTTTATTAATAAAATGCCACACACTAGAGATTATATAAGCTACAAATATAAACGTACGTAAAATGCAAAGATTAAAACAAACAAACATTTAAACAAACAAGAAAATATGTGATCAGAATAAAATGAAATGAAAGAAAGAAAGCAAGAAAGAAATAAAGAGATAAGAGATAGAGGGTAACTTAATTCACAGACCTACGAGCTAGACACCAGGAATCAGCTGTTAGAGAGAGAGAGATACTTGCGAGATGTTGTACTCTTTCAGTGTGATGCTGGAGAAGGGACGCGCGCGTCTAGCTTCGTCTTCTGGGTCGTTTCGCAAAACGATGTAAAGGCTCACTTGAATTTAACGTTACAGAGAAAATTTAGATCATTTTCCTTGTGGAGGGGAAAGGCCAGTAGGAACTTAGTTGCAAAGAACGGGAGCTACGACTCGAACATGTGTTGGTCCGAGGAGAAGGCCTGAGCCTTTCAGATGTTTCTTGAAGCCGGGGAGAAGAGGAGGAGGTCAGAGCGATCGATGAGAGAAGAGAGAGAGAAGTGGGGGTCTCTTCCTTTTAAAAGACGTCTGTTTACGCCCTCTGTTTGTTACAACAGCAAATCAGATCTTCTGATCCGAGGCGGGAAGAAGTTTCTTTGTTGTGAAGAAACGCCTACTTTGACTGTCATGTGAGAGATCGAAAATAGCATTCATATTTAGAAATATGGTATTTCCTGGAATAAATGCATATTCTTGTATTCTGCTATCGAAATTCAACTCTGTTAGATTGAGAGGATTACAGAGATATCAAAAATAGAATATAAACGTTGTGGTAATGCAAAGATGCATTATTATGCATTAGTATAGGCATTTGCAGTTCAATTAATGTTACAATAGGACATATATGTTTTCCTATGGTTTACACACACCTCTTAACACAAAAAGGGATATATTTAGTACATTGAAAAGTGACTTTAGGGGTAAACAGTCCTTTTCTGTAGTAAGTTTCCGTGTGTGTGTGTGTGTGTGTGTGTGTGTGTGTGTGTGTGTGTGTGTGTGTGTGTGTGTGTGTGTGTGTGTGTGTGTGTGTGTGTGTGTGTGTGTGTGTGTGTGTGTGTGTGGTAGGGTTACAAAACCATGATTCTATTTGAGACCCTAAATTGGGGGAAACATTCTTTCGATAAACACTTAGAATTCAAAACTACACATTAGAAAACCACACCTCTATTATAAGGTAAAACTAATCACACATGCATATAGGATTTGTACATATATTTAAAAGGGATGTTGCTTATCCTGAGTTACACACAAAGGTTGGTCTCTTTGTGTGTGTGTGTGTGTGTGTGGAGTATCTGGAATGTCACAGGGCTGTAACAGTCATGGGGAGTTCATGCTGAACTGGGGGGATCTTAAACAACAGGGTTCCTTCGGTGACTCATGTCCCTCTGGGGAGCAACAAAGTTGCAATTTTGACAGTCCGAACCGACGTCGGGACGCCAGTACAGGACGTGAATAGATCTCTTGTCTGCTCAGACAATGAAGGATGTGTTTGCGAGATCGGGATCCACTAATTTGAACAGCATGTGACCGGATGTCGTAGTCATTGTCGTTACATTCATTATTCATAGGTGTGGTTTGGGCGTAACGTGAAATAAACCAATCAGAGCGACATCTCACATTCCCTTTAAGAGCAGGCGCGCTTGTTCTAAAGCGGATTCCTATTATAACGGCGGATTTGCCAGGCGCACGACAGGAGCGGTTCAAGGCCGAGGAGACCGACGTTCTCGTCAAGGACGTTGGGGATGGAGATAATTTGGGTAAATGTGTAAGCTAGATGTATGCTTTTATAATAAAATGTCTATCTATCTATCTATCTATCTATCTATCTATCTATCTATCTATCTATCGTAATAATGTATGATTTGCAAAAATAACTGCTGCGTCTGTGTGTAGATGAGAGAATCAAAGTGTATGCGCGTTGTGCACACGCTACATTGATTAAGGCCAAGCATGCGCCCTTAAAATAGCATATGAATAACATGCGCAACGCGCCACTGACTTCTAAACCTGTAAAATAGCATGAGGGAACGTTTGCGCCGGAACACGCCTCCTCTTTGCGCTGAACCGCCCCGGGGAGCGCAAGTGTATTTCTTTGTTAACCGACGTGCATCTGTGGAGGGAAAAGTCCGCTTTGCGCGGGTGCAAAATAGGAATGATACATGCGTCGGTGTACAAAGTCAATTGCGCTGGGTGCAAGATAGGGCCCAATGTGTTATCAAATATTTGATATTTTTTAACATACTTCTGTTTTTCAGAGCAAACACACAATACCCAGGCCAAGTGTAACTCGAAAAATATGTATACACGGTAAACGAATCAAAGCTACAATTAGTCTATTAGCTCAACCACACACACACATACACAATAATAATAATAATTCATTTGTAATAATCGTGTAACTGGTGTGATTTCAGTCGGACTAACCACATTTTAAAGGAATTATTGATTTAGTTTGACTGAAATCAATCTTTTAAAGTGCATGTACATGCACTGAATATAACAAGATACTGCCACTTTTCATTTCATTCCATAAAAATTTAAGAAACTACTGTCAGTTTGCCGTTTTGGGAACAAAAAATGTAAAATGTGCTGCATTAACATGGATGGAGATGAGGCTATTGGCAAGCAAGTGTGTCATGGCTTCTGTGTGATGTGTATTTAACGTGCTCTCCCAGGCTTAATGCCCTCAGTGATTGATCCTTGGCAGACAGACATGAAAATAAAGGCAAACAGCATGGGCATGTGTAGGTGAGAAGTTTAATTCTTTCTTTTTCTGTTCCAATTGCCTGCTGGGTAATGAAGTGCTGAGAGCGAGTGCATTGAAGACTCAGTATGGAGGCTTTCTTCCCCTGTTTGGCAATTCTATCGGCTCTGCATTATCCATGTCCAGCATGCAGGAGTCTTACAGCGTTTACGTCTTCTAATCCTCATTATTTTTTCCTGCATGAGAGTCAACTCTACCTTTATTTTTCTTTCCGCCACTTTCTTCTCTGCAATTGTAAGACTGCTCTCTTTTTATGTGTTAATATTTGGCTATTGGCAAACTTATGACTTATCTTAGATTAATCTTACAAGTTGTGTGATCTCTGCTCAAATGATCTCATTAGCTCGCTTTCATTTCACTTGTGAAGGTTTAATAAAGAGGAAAGGGGGAGGCAGAGAAGGAAGCGTACATCTATGTGAGGGGTGAGGAGATGAGAGTCTGCATGCGTCAAGGCCAAGATCAGCAGACTGTTAAAGAGATGGCATGCATTTCATACTAAATACGACATTGACGGTTATCTCGCTTTCTTTCAAATGCTGTGAACATTCTGCCATCTTGTCAGAGCTTCCCACTCCAGAGAGATTTTGCAATTTCTGTCTTTGAAGGTTTACCACCTGCTCTTTTAGGTCTACGTATACTGTAAGAAAAAAACAAGGATACGAGCAGTTATATTGCTAGGAATTCTAATAGGTCCAAACAAATGCAATTGGATGAGGGTTACCTCTGACACCGCTCAGCCTATACATGCTGCACTAAAACAAGCTGCAGAAATGGGCCTGCTCCGATGGGAAGATAAAACCTGTCAGGACTATGATTATAGCAATTTCACTGTCAAAAGTATCAACAAAAGTAAAACATAGATTCTGCACTCACCTTGAAACACTGTGTAATACACATACACCTCACAAGTTTCCTCAATGTAGGTGCTCTCTGTTATGCCTGGGCATTAGTTGTGAGACATTCATACTATGCTAAAGTGAGAGTGTGGAACTTCATACCTCCCTCAAGTGTTACTAAAGAAATATTACTACAGTTTTAAATAATTAAAACTCTATTTTAATATATTTTAAAATGTAATTTATTCCTGTAATGGAAAGCTGATTTTACTCCGGTCTTCAGTGTCACATGATACTTTAGAAATCATTATAATATGCTGATTTGGTGCTGAAGAAACATTTCTTATTTTTATATATCTTTGTGAAACATTTTTTCAATATTCTTTGCTTTATTTAAAAAAAAGAACAGCAATTATTTGAAACAGAAAAAAAATGGGTAACACTTTATAATAACTGCACGCTATTAATCATTAGTTAAGCATTAGTAAACAGTTAATTTGTCATATATAAAGCATTAATAGACATTAATAAGCAGTTTATAAATAGTTATAAATGCTTTGTTCTTGACTTTAAAGCATATCTATAATGTGTTTAATAATTGTGTTTTCATACTTTATTAATGATCAATTTATCATTTATTACATTATTATATACTAACCGGTTATTTAGAAGTTGTCAGTGGTTCATAAGATCACTTAAAAAGTGTAAGTAAATGATTAATAAACTGTTCAAATACATATTATTATTCAGACATATAGTAATAGTTACTTAGTGTGTTAATAAATGCTTTATTAACATGTATTTTTATTGTAATTCATAATTCAGGTAGTTATAAAGCATTTAGTAGTGGTCAATTAACTATTTTTGTGAGCTCATCTAAAGTGAGGACTATGTATGCCTTGTAAAGCATTTACAAAGGAAATTTAAAGGCTGTTAAATATTTGTATGTTCTGTATCACTGTGTTGTGTTTGTTTCCTTTTTCTGTTTAGAAGATCAGTGAGCCTTTAAATCTCCTTTGTAAATGCTTTACAAAGCATAAATAGTCCTCACTTTAGATGAGCTCACAAAATAGTTAACTGACCACTACTAAATGCTTTATAACTACCTACATGTACTACATTTACTTACAATTTCTAAGTGATCTTATTAATCAATAACAACACTTAGTTTGTAAATAATGGTAAATAATGTAACTGGTTTGTAAATAATGCTATACTTCATTTAGAAATGATAAATTTATCATTAATAAAGTATGAACATACAATTATTAAACACATTATAGATATGTTTATAAATCAAGAACAAAGCATTTATAGCTGTATTTATAAACTGCTTATTCATGTCTATTAATGCTTTATAAATGATGAATTAACGGTTTAGTAATGCTTAACTAATGATTAATAGCATACAGTGTTAAAGTGTTACCAAACATTTTTGTAAATGTATCTTTTGATCTATTGATAGGTATTGGCTAATGAATCTACCTAGCCAATAAATAATTAAATAAATAAATAAAATAGTTTTGGAATGGATCCTCTTTTAATTATCTGACGAGCCTTCAGTCCATTCATTTTATTTAAAATTATTTTATAACTTTATAATTAAGATTTAAATTTTATATTGAAGTTATATTGAAGTACTATAATCCTAAAATAATTTAATTAAAAATAAACTAAAATAAAACAGTAAAATAATTATTGAATTTTTCACAGATCATTTTGCCAACATTTGCTTAATAGGAGAAATTAACAGACTAAGCATAGAAAATAGTCTCTTGCAGTAATGGTGTGCTGAAGTCAAGTCAGAATGATTGTATTTACTAATTGCGTGCACATCAACGGCCTGATCGCATAATTATGAGAGGGAAACTTGTTTCTTTCTGAGTTAGAAGTGTCAACTCAGTTTGTCACTGATCATAATACGTTTTAATTGTAAATGTTGGTGGAACTATTTAGTTTGTATGCATTTTGTGTACTGTTACAGTTCGCCACAAATCACTACTCATTTAGCTTGCTTATAAGGAGACAGAACACACTATATTTCCCATTGTCTTCTGTGGCAGCACAAGAATTATAAAATACACAGATAACAATACTTACACAACATATATGTGCATCTTTGTCTTTCATTAATACAAGAAATCCTCTAATTATTGGGGAATGAAAAACTTGCCTTACAAGAATGTATGCCTTACATAACTTCCCAGGATAACTTGAATGTACATATACCTGTGCTTACCTCTCTTCAGCTTCTTGTGTAACGGCGAGAGACAAAGACCTCAAGCTTTGTTCTCTACCTTCCTTTCACACTATCAGCAGCCTGCTCTCCATTTAACCTGGTGCTGAGTTACCATGGTTTTATACCTAAATGTTCAACCTTTTCAACCTTTGTAATCGATTTCTCAGAGCAGCATAATGTTCTTTCCAACTGTGTCTTTCATAATAAAGAGCTGTTCTGAAAGAGCCAGAAGTGTTCTGAAAATGCTCCAAATATATTATTAAAAGAGTGTGAGCTACATAGAAATAAAGATGTGACAAAAAGCTTGTCACAAAACCGTACTTCAGACTGAATGACAAGTTTTTGAAGGTTCCTCCATCAGTCTGTCCTGGTTATTGTTAGACAGTAATTTAAATGTTCACGACTGGGAATTATGGGGATGTTCCAGGAGGATACCCTGAGGTGTCAGCCATCAACCTCCTCCAGAGCCTCTCATACTGTATTTGCTTCGTAAAGCCTTTGTGGTTTCCAGTGTAAATAATAGAGTAACTGGTCCTCAAAGTAGCAAACAACTTATCCCTTATTTATTGGCTCTCATCAAAGAGCATCTATGTAACCTACAAAAGTAACACCACATCATCACATGGTCCTTTGTTTCACAAACTTGGAAAGCATCCAAAATATAAACATGATCTGACAACATATTTTCTCTCAGTTTGAGCGCTTTCTGTCTGTTCTTTGACGTGTGTGATGGTGAGATGGTGTTTTGTTTACTGAAATGCCTTTTGATTAAAGTCTCAGCTTGATGTTTGCAGCGAGGGATGGAGCCATGAGTCATAGGGAAATAGCTTTTCTCGTGTTGAGAATGACACATTATGAAAGGACTTGAATAATGGAGGTGTGTGCGCGTACGGAAATCTCAGACAAGAAGGTAATTTGGCTCACTGATGTGCTCTCAGAAATTCACAAATGAGTGCAGACCTACACGGCCATCTTTTAAAATATATGGAAGTGCTATTAGACTGCACGCACTCGTATCCCGACTATAAACATGCTAGTAATTCACTTAGAGCCTTTTCAAATATTAATAGCGAGGAAGGCCTTCCGCAAAGCCACACACTGTGGATTTGGCCACTTTAAAAATGTATCATTTATCTATCTCGCCGCATGGCTATTTTACACGACCACTAGACAGTAATTGCAGACGCATCACGACGAAACCCCTGAGCTTAATTGGACACTTTTGCTGAGAAAACATGCATTCTTTTGAAGAGCAACTTGGAGTACATCAACAACACCCACCACATATCAACTGACAGCAGAACTTCTCGGGGCGGAGAGAGAAGCAAATCTGAATGTCTGGATCACGTAAGAGCCCCCAGTTAACATCCCTTTTTAACACAGTTAATTTTAAAGGACTCCTTAAAAAAGATAATCTGCTCTTGGTTGCGAGGACTGATATGGCTCGGTCTCCATTTTCTGCCTGACTGAGGCTCGCTCTGATGTTCCGCCTCAGGGCTCAGGCGCAGCAGGTATCCCTGCAGGGGCCTCACAGACCCTCTATACCGCCACTGTGGTTATTGAAAGCTGCTTGCATGGACTATCCATGGATCTGTGAAAAAAGCAGCACAGCGAGAGTGATTAAAAAAAAGAAGAACAAGAAAATAAACAGCAGCGCCACCTGGGGAAAGAATGACTGAAAGCAATCAGGGATAACCACAGGTTTTCGGGACCCAAAAGTTTGACACAAAAGGAAAGTGAAGAGTAATTTAAGGACCAGCATATAATAGTCATATAAAATTTTGAATGAAGTAAAAAAAAAGTCAAGCTGGTAAAATGTGAATCACCCCTGGTGAAAAAAACCTATACCAAAATATATTTAAAATACATTTATTTCATACTAAGTATACTATAAATAATTCAACATATTTACTGACATATCGCTTGAGACTTACTGATATAAATATTATAAATAAACTATTTTGTAGTACACAATGCATATTTCTTAATATCAAGCCTATTTTTTTTTTTATATATATATATATATCACTATTAGTAAGGATAGTAGGATCTCTGTATAATATCAGTATTTAAATGCAAGATGTTTAAAGTGTACCTAAAGTATACTTGCAATAGTTCCACTTAAGCACAATCAAATATACTTATAGTATCTTTAGTTGGACCTCAGCACTACTCTCGAATAACTAAAGTGCATTAGGTACAAAATTAGTTGTTCCAATTTAGCAGACTTAAAATATCAGTTTAATATACCAAAAGTGCAACTGCAGGGTATTTATATTAAGTACATAAATATGTAAATGTATTTGTAGTATACTTAGCATAAAATAAGTGTATAAATACATTTTGGTATATTTATTTTTCACCAGGGACAGTTTATTCTAGAGACAAAATATTAGCTACTATTCTGTTGCATCAAGACTTCCATGCACATTTTGGGAACTTTCATGTGTCAAAATCCAGCTGACAGCCACTGACCCCATGAAAGTTGTAATCAAAGTAAAAAAGGAATGCATGTAATGTTAAAATAATGTAAATGCAGTCAGGAGCTTGACATATTGTAGACAAGAGTGACAGCATACACTTTGAACAATAGCTGAGAGTGAAATAATTTAACCAAAGTCAAGGGCCAAGTACCCATTCAGAGGGAAAATATAATCAAGAATATCATGACTTCATCAATATTTGTTCATCATCGTTTGTTGTAGTCTTACATATATATCCGTTCTCACTCTGGTATTATAGCTGTCGGTTGATTTGATGGATGAACTTGTGCCTCAAATTTTGTCGTTTCAAATGTGATTAGACTTTACAGTTTTATTTACTTTGCCATCTTTGATATTACTATAGTCACAGTCACTGTTTACTGTTGAAAGGTCCCGTGCACGTCCATGCAGACGCTATTGTAAGCTGCTGTGTGAACAGAATATTTCGACACCTAAATTATCAAAAAAAAAAAAAAAAAAATCTATTGAGAGTGGCGTTCTCCAATGACTTTTCAGCTAGAAAAACAAGGGAGAGATGTTATGTCAAAAGTTATGTCATTTGAATTTATTCATACATGAGCACAAATTGAAATATCTATGTATTAACTAATGACTTAGTGAAATGTGTATTTGGGGTAGGGGGCCCTACTGTGATGCTGTAGCCCAGGGTTGTAGTTATCTAAAGGTGGCCATGCCCGGACGGACAGGTCTGCAATTATCCCATTTTGTGAATAAAATTCCCTTATCACAGTCCAGATCCCTCCTTAACAGGCTGTGACTTCATAATTCAGGCCCTTTGATGGGTTTATCAACGAAGCCCTTTTTCCATTATCCCGGCCACACCTACTTTTCAGGAGCACCGTCACATAGCTCAATGTGCTCTCACAAATGGCTAATAGCTTCCACTTCTCATCTCAGCCATCGCACAACAGCTTGGGTCTGACCGGCCTGGATTACAATAACAGTATTAATATTTGAATTGCCCGTTCTTTGTGGACAGCGCTGGTACTTGAGCAGAACAAAAGGAAACAACTGTAAGACACAATGTAGCCGAGAGACACTACACTAACTGCAGGTTAGCCTCATTTTCTAGACACTCTAAACTCCATTATACTAACAATGGCCTCTATGCTAATGCGCTGTCCATGTCATTTTATTGATGGCTAAAGAGTTAAGCAACGAGAAGCCATTTTATCGGGGGTGGGTTGTGGGGGGGCTGGAGCGGAGACTGACAAAAGACTGAATTTGATTGGCAATTATATCTGAGCGTTGGCACAATGAGGCAGTGGACGCTCCATCTCTCCATTCTCTTTTAATCACATTGTGCACTCTCCTGACAATGAATTAATGTAGCGCTTTTCTCTCGCCACTCCTCTTTTATCTCCACTTTTCTCCCTTTCCCTTTTTTCCACAGGTGGCTTTAATAAAGCCTGCTAATAAAATTTAAAGCCTGGATCCCGAATTTCAAATAAGGGTCTGCTGGTGGAATGAAAGATGGGGCCTGTATGCAGACAAATTTGGCAGAGATCAGCTCTGTCATTGAGAGAGGAGAGAGCAAGGATGTGATAAGCGCATGCTATCAGATGTCAGCAGGGGTCCTGAGGTAGACTTCTGAGCACACTGTTTATTAGCTGCCCTTCCCATCCTTTGTGCTTGAGACTGATCATGATCAAAAGCACCAGATGAATCCATGAATCACCAACATAAGCAAGGAAAGGAAAACAATTTCATGTTGGAGCCTCAGCAGTCATTTGATAAGATTTCATCAAACAGAAATATGATGCTTACCGGAATACACGCGAGCAACTTTTGTGATGTAGTGAAAAGATTCAGTGACTTTCCTTGTACAAAGGAACTCGAAGGACATGTAACAAAATCAAGGAGTTTTATAGTAATCATAAGCCCCCCAAACAACCAGTTTTTGATCATATTTATCAAGTTTGCATCATCTGATATAACAAATATTACTTCAACAAACAGTAAAAAACCAGCATAAACGATGTAATGTTTCTGACCAAGAGTATCCATAATAGCTACCTAAATAGTAACATACACGAATGTTACAGAATGCAGGGAATTTCATTCTAGAATTGATTATTGGATGAAATGCTGTTTTCTGTTATATATAAGAAAAACAGTTGTGCTCAGGGAAAAAGTGATTGTGCTAAGGATCTACAAAACTTGGTGATAAATATAAATATAATGACAGCACAAATAAAATGTTATACAGTATAAATAAAAATAATAAAATAAGTAAGTTATAATGCCTGCAGTTGACTGCAAAAGCAGGTGTGAAAATAATTGATATTAGGGTGTCAAACTGACAAGTGGCAAGGAAGTCAAATGCACTTAATGCAAAGCAGAGATTTATCACCGATGGAAATATCATGAAAGAGGGTTTAATTACTGTTACATGGTAGACATGCATGAAATGAAAAAAAAAAAAAAAAGGATAAAAAGAAACCTTCAGATCTGAGTCTGTCTAATATGAGACAAATGTAAATTATCCTGTTTGCTTGCACTACATACAAAATTATCAAAGTTTTTGCATTTTTAAAAAGGTTCAGACTCTTCGGCAGCCCAGTTATCTGTGACCTCACATTCTCCTCTTTGAAATTACTGATATCTCTGTTTTGTGCAAAGACTTTATGCACAGTTTTGTGTCTTAGGACTCTTATTTTGACATGTGTACTGTGTTTTACTTCCGTGTTTGCCGTAGGTGTGTTCGACTTGAAGACCAAACGCTGTATGACATTAAAGTGTGCCTATTATGCTTTTTCAAATATTACCTTTCATGCAATGAAGCTGTCTGTGAATATAAATCGCCTGAAAAGTTGTAAAGTCGAAAGTACATGATAAATGAAGTTATTGTCTCCCAAAAGAAAGAATTGACGCGGTAACACATTTGCATAATGCGGCAGGCGTTACGTGGTCTTCATCGGCTGCCCGTGAACAACATCTAGTTTGACCCGCCCTAGCTGGTTCGTGTTGTGAAAATGTCGAGAAGACCGCAAGAAGCTGTTTTCTACTCGCAAATGCAAATTCTCTTTGTAAACACTCTTCAGGATGTGAAGAGTCAGTGTTTAAAATTACCACAGTGATATAACAGCAGTATAACCTTTTGACAATTGCTTTTCAAACCTAAATGGGATTTACAAACCGCTTATCCATTAAAGATGGGAAAGTACCCACTTTATTTCCTCAAATCACAACCTGTAAGTATGATTAATTATTGATGTATATATTGTCTACCCTGTGTTCAAAATACGTAGTTTTGTGTTTTATATTGTGTAGGTCACTGTCTAACTGTTAATGGCCCACTATTACCTAAAATGACTACGTTTACATGCAGCCAATATCCGGGTTATGGTCACTATTTGGGTTTCTGAAACATTCGGAATAACCCGTTTACATGCGTGAGCAGAGAGAGTTACTCCTGTATACATGGAATTTGTAATCAGTTGGGAATATCCCAATGTAAACGGCGACGCACGGTTAGCGTCAGGACGTACGGACAACCTTAAGACGCAATATGCGTCATTTCCGATTCTTCTTCCTGTATCCAAAGACAACAACAACAGCAGCAGCACCCGGATAATGAATAGTTCGGGGCAGATAGCGATCGCCTTTGTTTGCGCTTTCCTTCTCGCTCCAAAAGTGTGTTGCTGGTGCTGTGTCTCGCCATGTTAACCTCTACTTCTTGTTTACTTCCGGTATACTGCACGCGGGTTTTTGTATGCGCCGTCTCTACTCAAAAGACCAAGATTCCTTGCGAATAGAACATGCGCAGAACACAAATCAATGTTCCTTTTGATGGGGATATGCCGATACGCGTTTACATGACCAAATATTCGGGTTAGAAAAGGGGTACCCCAGGGGTAATATCCGGGTTTTTAAAAACCGGGATATGAGCATATCCGGGTTTTTGCCGGTGTTTACATGGCCGTGCGCGACCGGGTTATTGCTAATATCCCGGTTTTGAACGGGTTATTGGCTGCATGTAAACGTAGTCAATGATGTCCATAATGCAGACTGTCTGTTGTTCTTACTATGAGTAAAGATAAAGGATGGAGCAAGATTTGTTTTACAAACTTTGTTACATCAGTCATTCACGCTCGTTAGTGCTCAGCTAAATGAAATACATTTATTTATGCTAAGTATACTACAAATACATTTACATATTTATGTACTTAATATAAATAACCTGCAATTGTACTTTTGGTAAAAATTGATATACTTAAAGTCTGCTAAATTGGAACAACTAATGTTGTACTTTACTTTAGTTACCCGTAATTAGTGCTGTGGTCCAACTAAAGATATACTTAAAGGGTTAGTTCACCCAAAAATGGAAATTCTGTCAGTAATTACTCACCCTCATGTTGTTCCAACCCCGTAAGGCTTTCGTTCATCTTCGGAACACAAATTACGATATTTTTGATGAAATCTGAGTGCTGGATCACTCCTCCACAGGCTTATGGACACTATAACTTGCTGGCCCAGAAAATGTAAGACATTGTTAATATAGTCCAAGTGACTCCAGTGGCTCAATCTTAAGTTTATAAAGCAACGAGAATACTTTTTGTGCGCAAAAACAAACACAAATAACGACTTTATTCCACTTATTCCTCGAGTCTTTTCACGTAGTGTAATAGCGTAGCGCGTCTGTGTTGCACGTCACCACGTAGGCTCACTATTGGGCGACGCTGGTCATGTGTGTGATACATGGTGACGTGCAACACAGACGCGCTACGCTATTACACTACGTGAAAAGACTCGAGGCCCAGAGAGAAGGAAATGAAAAGTGGAATAAAGTTGTTATTTTTGTTTGTTTTTGCGCACAAAAAGTATTCTCGTTGCTTTAAAAGGATTGAGCCACTGGAGTCACTTGGACTATATTAACAATGTCTTTAATACATTTTCTGGGCCAGCAAGTTATAGTGTCCATAAGCCTGTGGAGGAGTGATCCAGCACTCAGATTTCATCAAAAATATCGTAATTTGTGTTCCGAAGATGAACGAAGGTCTTACGGGGTTGGAACAACATGAGGGTGAGTAATTACTGACAGAATTTTCATTTTTGGGTGAACTAACCCTTTAAGGATATTTGATTGGTCTAAAGTGGAACTATTGCAAGTATACTTTAGGTACACTTTAGATTTCTTGCATTTAAAGACTGATATTATACAGAGATTATACTATCCTTGCTAATAGTGATATTAAAACACATTTTAGGCTTAATAGTAAGAAAAGTGCATTATGCAATAAAGAAGCACTCCAAACAAAGTTTAATTATAATATTTATATCAATAAGTCTCAAGCAATATGTCAGTAAATATGTTAATGGATTTGGAGTATGCTTAATCAAATCCTCCAGCGTTAATCTACTAACTCTCCTGACTGCTTTGTCAGAAAAAAAATGGTGGATTCGGCGGATGGCGTATTATGATTGGTGAGATTGCCTGTCAATCAAACTCCCTGCGAAGGGTCAATTGCAACATCTCATATTGTCCATCAATCTGAGTAGCGAATCACTGAGAAACGTCCTGCTAAAGTCATCCTTGCGATGGAGGTTCGGGTTGAATAACTAGATCTTCCAATGTTTCATCATCGGACTCGCACTCAAATTTATATCGTAAAATCAACGTCATCGTTACTGTCTTTACAGTGTGTACAATCGCTAAGGACTGAGAAAGCCTCCTGAGCTGATGTTCAGTTATGGCAATTGGTGTTTCGTTTCTGACACGCACTGCAAGCAGTAGACCAATCACAACCTGACACAACAATCATCGGACGAGTTAAGTGTTTTTTGACATTTGATGCATGTAAAGATGTTATTGGCAACCTCCAAAACGAAACTAGGAACCTTTAAAATATAGCGTAATATGGGCGCTTTAAAGCACTGCTCTCTAATCACTCTCGCGGTGCTTTGATGTCATGCACTGATCGGTTTGCACAGCGTCGCTTCAAGCTGATCACACCTCTAGTTTCTCATGAATCTCCATAATCATAGGATTTAGTTGCTTTGGCATTTACTAATTTTATGTAATTTTGTGTTTTAGTCAAAAGTATTCAGTAAGTTGCAGTTTAACCAATGTACAACATCTATTTGGCTTCGAATTGATGGATAATCAACCCTGTATGCCACAATATCTTGCACAGATGCCCTTCCCTAATATAAACACTGCTGTTTGTTTTTGTCTTAAGTTTGAAAGTCATTGAGACGATACTACACAAAGTCAGAAGGAGAAATAGGCCTATGCTTACAGAAGCATGATGTGATGCATGCCTAGCATTTATATGATCTATTTGTGTAATTAAAGAGAAAATGAGATCCAATCATAATGCTCATGGAAAAGAATGCACACTCATTTTAACACCAGCAAATGTACTAAATGTGCATGGAATATGATTGTTAATGAAAGGTATAAAAATGACAATACATTTATACACACTTCATTAAAACATTACCACACAGCCCTGTGCCAATCCTAGAGAATGCAATATGTATTAAGATAAAAATTCGATGCTGTACACTTTTTCCATATAATTCCAGTATTTACAATTCTGTATATTATAATATCTAATTGGTTCAAAAGTTGTTGTTTTTTTTTAAGAAATTGATACTTTTATTCAGCAAGTATACATTAAATTCATCTAAATTTACAGTAAATACAATTCATACAAAATACTATTTTAAAATAATATATTTTTATGTATATAAATATTGTTCTTTTAAATGTTCTATTTATCAAAGAATCCTGAAAAAAAAAGCAGCACAACAAATAAATATAAAAATTTAAAAAAAAAAAATTAAGCAGCACAACAGTTTTCTACATAAATAATAAGAAGAAATGTTTCTAGAGCACCAAATCAGAATATGACAGTAAAGACTGAAGTAATGTAATAATATTCCACAATATTATTTACTGCATTTTTTTCAGCATGTAAATACAGCCCTGAAAAGCATACAGAACTTATTGGTAAGATTTTTTTAATGCATCTTCTTTTTCCATTTGTTTATTTTTACTTGTCACCTGTAAAACGCAACTATAGTGTAATGTTGTAGGTGCAAGATGACACTTGTATCTGCTGTAGTGAGCAGACCCTTGTCCTCTGCACATTGTTAATTCTCCGTGAGGAAAGATGCCAGCCAACTCACCCCGTCTACCACCCGCTGTCCCCTGTGCTTCTATCTTTTATAAGCTAGGGTCACCACAAGCCACCTCTAATCTCCAGTGGAGCTGTATGCGCGCATTTCAGTGCGTAGGGCCTTGTGCATGTCTGCTTAGAAAAAAATGGATTGCCACTCAGGGGACCCTTTCTGCAGCAAGAAGTGGCTGTGAGACAATAATTGCGGCCAGACGGGTAGGTGAGAGGGAATATGACAATCTGAGATGGCAAATTGATTTTTGCTCTGCATGGAGCTCAGACTCCCACAAACAGGGAGAAAAAAATGAATTAGTAGAATTGGGATGGAATTTAATGTTCAGTTGCACCGAATGGCATCACATCAGGCTCTATTCAGGGAAAGCTGAAATGTTGCACACATATACGCTTGTTTCTATGCCTTTCGATTTCAGTGTCAAATCACTTTGAATGTTTTGCTAACAGCATCATAAGTTTAGCAAACCCGTGCTTAGTGAAGGCCGAAAAATCTATTGTCTGTACTGAATAGAACAGAATGTATTTGCATTCATAAAGGTAACCGAGAGAATGTGGAGAAATGTTATGTCATCATGCAGGAGGAAGCAAACTGAAAATCATTTAGTGCTGTTTAGCTTTTATATATATACATATATATATATATATATCTGGCAGTGGTTGCTTCTTGATTAGCAAAATGTAATGAGCCTGTTCTAAAATTCAAAGCCATATTTCCAATACCTCTCCCACGCATCCATGAAAGAAGCTTCAGGACTATTGAGGGTTTTTAAAAAATAAAAAATAAATTATTGCAAGCTGATTCTTGATTCCTGAATAGCAACATTTCTTGTTTCTGGATCCAATGGGACAAGAGCTGGCTTTGTTACATGGTCTCAGTGTGTAATGGGACTATTTTGAGCACGAGGCCTTGAATAAAAGCAGAATCTCACATTTGATGTTGGGAAGGCTTTCAAAAGAAGAGTTAATGAGTCATCACTCTATGACATAATTGCTCCTTTTGATTTAAATAAGGAGCTGCGCATAATATCAGCTTAATGTACAGTGCCTTGAACTGGGCCTTCTTATAAATTCGTTCCTTTAGTGCTATTATAATAAAGGTAATTATAAGATTAGATGTTCATTATTGAAGGCCTTTAATTGCATTTTGCTTCGTTCAGATGAAGTGCTCTTTTTTTATGCATATTTGTAACAGGTTTCATCATAAAACCAATGAAAATGTTAGCCAAGAGCGGCCCAGACGGAGCCGCGAGTATTGGGACTGATAAGGGGATGTTTCTTAACTCATCTGATGATCTGTCTATTCATATTCTCTTTGTAGTGCGTCTCAATGGGCTGATGGTTCCTGACACATCTTAAGGGCATAATGAAGAAGACTACTGAGGAAGTTTGTCACAAATGTTAGTTTTCAACAGTCCTGTGGTCTATGAATAGCTGCGATAACATCAAGAAACATTTGGTCGACCACAATACCTTTCATTCCATTTGTTTCGATTCTATTAACAAGCTCATCAAACGGCACAGCAGACCCGGCAACGTACAAGAGTGTGATGGGGCTGACACCTGCTAATGAGCACATTAATATTTATGGTGTGATTACAAACTCACAATTAACATTCTAAACAGAACATTTTATCCTCGCTTTCATGCTTGACTTACAACACTTCAGTCATTTCTTTTGATTTTATTCAGTCTTTTATTTATTGTGATGCTTCACAGGACTGGAGCTGGAGCTGCTAAATGCTGGAGCTGCTAACATGATAGTAGAAATACAATGCTCTGCTCTTTTGTGGAGACTATAGCCTTGAGAAATGCTTCTGTCAAACGGGTTAGGATTTTTATGCTCTACCCTTTTCGTTACCTACATTATTTGAAGCAACAATTAATATTGTTAAGTAACACAAATGCTCTTTTTTTTAACTATTATTGTAAGAACATAGTTTAACCATTATAAGAACAGTTATATTTTAATTTATATAAATTTTTTTTATAATTACTTATAAGTCATGCATTTGCTTTTTCAATGTGCATGCTCATAATCCATTATACACTGATTTATAAATGATCAAATAGAATAGATCCAGAGACACTTGTTTGCTGTACCAATTAGTTATCAATTGTGTATTTAATGGCTAATGTTTGCATCAGATGTCATGAATGGTAATTTTGATTTGTTAAAAATCTATATCTCCTCAGTCATATGCATGGTATTGCTTATAGCAGTTTGAAATTATACAGTAAAAAATATTGTTGCAGTGTTTTGCTAGTATGCAACAAAAATGCTTTTTTGTAAACAAAAACGTTTTTTCAACTGTTTGTTTTGATTTTTTCGTTTCATTTTATCAATTTGCAACAAGAATATTTTTATATTCATTAGGCGTGTTTAGGCCTTTATTTTGAAATAGAAATAAACATGAAAAATCATGAAAGATTGGTAGAAACCTTGGTAGTTTTCATGCCAAGAGTTCAAAAGATAACACCAATTAAATTTTATGAGAAAAAAAAAGTCTTAAAATGTTTTGAATATAAAGAAAAATATTATGGATTCTCGATTTGTGATGCGGCAGCGAGCTATAATGCACATATGTGCTCTTTTTATGTTTATTAGAGGTTGAAATCAAATCAAATACTGCCAAACCACCCATACTATTTCGGAATAGGATGTATACTTCATAAATTGTATGAAATTATGGAAATACATGGTTCAGATCACTCAAAACATATATGAAAATGGAGGCGCCCTTACAGCAGGCCTATGGCAAATAAAATCTTACTGAAAGCTCATTTTTTGAGATATCAACCTAAAATTTGGAACACAACTTGTTTAGATTTTTGGCTTTGATTTTCTTGTAGTTTTAGAGTAAAATTTATTTAATGAATATAATATAAATAATATTATATAATATATAAAGACAAACCATATGTCTATATTCCAAAGCATTCTTGAATTACAACCATTTAAGTTTGGATAGTGATGTTCATGTCTATACCAATTCCCTAGCGCGGTGGCTTCAGTTTTTATGACATCATGAGCAATCCAATCATTTATATAGATCAGTGGCTCACTCCCATTGGAATCTCATCCTGACTTCAAGATATTATTCTTTCATATATTCCCAGTCAAAAATCTGAGAGAGAAAAGTTGATCTCCGTACATAACAACCCATGGCGAGCTGTGATGGTACAAATTATCCTCAGGCTTTCACTGATAACTGTCTTGTACCTCATGGTTTTAGATTTAGTTCATCAAAATATCATCATGTAATAAGGATCAAATATAAAGTGCAAAACAAGAGAGAAGCTGATTTGTTCTTAAATGCACGATTTAGGATACAAATCAGAAATATTAGCCACCAAGAGTGTAGAAGGTAATGTTCAGAAGTAATCCTGCAAACCTGATCTGTTTCTAGAGAAATGTTAAATGCGGTTATACTTTATTAAACATAAACAATATGCAAGAAAATTTTTACATTCAGTAATGAAACCTTTACATTTACAAACTGTAGAGAAGTAGCTTTTTAAAAAACATTATCTTAGAAGGCTTGAATAATAAGGAAAATATTCAATGAATGATGGATCGTAATCAACTGTACAATCCACATTGAAATAAAATGTCAATGTATGTTTCATGAAAAAAAATAAAAAAAATATGAAAGCATCTGTATAGACAACATAACAAAGTATTGGTTATTAAAACACTGTTGAGCAGTTATTGCCCAAATACATATACAATCATGCTGGCCAATAAAACAAAACCTATAACCAAAAAACATATCTTTACCAAAAAGAAACCAAAACAATTTCTTTGACCCCAAGTCCCTAACCTGAGAGAAGTTTAAGTTTTCTCTGCGTCTCGATGAGCTGCTGGAGCAAGGACTCAGTGAGGTTTTTCTTTGGCGAACTTCAACGAAGGCTCATACGGAAGAGTTGATGAGTTTGTAGTGAGCTCTTGGAATGTGAGCTAAGAGCGTCTAAGAGCGTGTAAACGTGCAAACAGGATGATGGTAGAAGTCAGCACGAATCAAAGCAAAAGCCTAAATTACAGCAAAAAGCAAGGCAAAAAGCAAGGTTTCTGATTGTTCTGATTGTTTCCGCCAATCATCAGATTTTGTCTTGGGCGGGTCCTATGGGGCGCTCTCCAGGTCTTACATGTAATTAGCATAATGTCTACATGATCATGTGCGCCCAAACTTTTGAGAGTTTTAGTAAACACTCTCAGAAAACAACTTTCATAGTGTAAATAGGGTGCATCCTACACAAATCTACTTTGTATTGAAATTCTATAAATCAAGCAGATACCAAATCAAGCAGATACCAAATAACATATATTTCCCATTATTGAGGTAGAAGTTAATAAGAACTCAGCTGTGATAAATGTTTAACAAACGGAAAGAACTCCACGGGTTATATAAAACATAAATGATACATAGGATATATAAGGCAACTACCGGTGATTAATTCATATTATTGGCAGCAATTTTGAGACCATTGTTTGTCAAAACCATGAGTGAGCTCTTTGAAGTCTCTGTTGGTTTTAGGGAGAGTCTCTGGAATGTGGAGATGGAGACAGAGGAGATGTCCAGGGGAGAAGCGAGATGTCACTGGTTAGTGTGATTTCGGTCCATGGGAACATTTCCTGATAAGACTGTGGATTTGTGCATTAAGGTCACAAAGGTGTTTCTTGGCCATTTGGTCTTACGGGGGTTTCATGTTTGTGGAACAAAGAAAAGTCTTCTTCATTGATCAGCACTGTCCTTACACCCCTGGTTTGAGATTAGGCAGGCATGGGGGAAGACGTCTCATTTAGCCATTTCGGCGCTATGGATGCGTTTTATGACTTGCTAATGGCTCGTTGGGGGGATCTCTGTGATCTTTGGAATGTGGTGTTGGGCTCATTTGATGGGCTTTGTTAATGGATAATCCTACAATTGCTATTTAAAACAGTATTGAACCCGACATGCAAAGCCACGGCTCAACTTTGACAACCAGCCCAAATCACCCTTATAATTAATTGATGTGTAAAACTACTATGGATGGTGAGGGGAAAAATATTACAATATGTCCTTTTATTATTGTCACCTGTACATATTATTATTTATTAATTATTGGGTATTTCACGTATTTTATTTATTTAAAAGAATGAATGGTTTTAAACGTGTGTACTTTCATGTGAAAATCCTGAAGTAGCATGTCTAAACTGATTGAAATGTTTCATATTGAGTCATGTCTTCACCTTTAATGCTATAAAAAAGTGAACAACTTCAATATGAATGATCATGGTTAAGCCATGCTATAGTAACTTTTCTGCTTTAAAATGAAAGCATGAAACTTTATATTGAAACTATAATTTATTGTATAGCAAACTTTTCCACAAAGCATTTGGTACTTTTTTCATGTAAGATGTGACACCAAGGTTTCTCTTTATTGTATTTCAAACATGGAATTTATAAATCATGTCATATTTCATGTTCAAGAAATGCAGTCCAAAAAAAAATACAAAAAGATTATGGAAAACACAATATGTGATAATATCATATTGTTGAATCCCATATGATTCCTATTCTCAGTTTAAGGCACTTATTGTTTCATGTCATGGAAGGCATATAGCTCATCTAAATCCTCACAGTATATGATACTTGCTCTAGCTGAATAGCCACACTACTTCAATTTACTGAATGTCACAGCACGCAATATATAAAGAAGAGCTACAGTGCCCAAACCATTTCATTTTCACATTAAACTAAGCCCATCGATCAAACATCTCCTGCCTCATTATGCTCCTCTCATAGCAGGAGTTCTCGGACCTGAAGGCGAGCAGACTGAAAACAGAGAGTATAAGCACTGCGCTTAATACTTTAGCAATTTAGCACTTCTGAATGCATGTAAGCTAATGAGTCATAGAACTTGAAATTGTGAAATTGCTCATAAATCTCTCTGAAGAAAAGGCTTTAACATCAAAGTTTTTGATCAAAAGCTGTAGTAGATTCAAAACCTGCATCACATTAGCACTAATGATGGCACATGTAATTCTTATGCCTCTGTTTCTGCTTTAGCACTACACCCATTACAAGTTGTCAGTTTCATGGTAATAGGGGTTCACCAATCGGATCGGACAACAATATTAATCAGCCAATATTTGTCTTGACCCTGTGATCAATGATAAATTCAAGTGCTGCCGAACGCCTTGACCATCTCAATTTAAAGGATGTTTGGAAGTAGAGCTGCATGATTCTGGATAAATGGAGAATTTTTTTTTTTTTTTTTTTAACAGAGATCATGATTCCCCCACAATTCTGAGTAGGCAACTAAACAAAATAACATGATTTACTGGAGTTGTTAACTGCTGCAGTCTATTTAAAAATGTTTCATTGATTTGAATGAAATTGGTTTGAAGGAATGATTCAATGACTTACTCATAAAGACGACTTGTTTCATTACTAGATTAAACTGTTTTGGAATGAATCTCTTGAATGAATGATTTAATGACAAATATATTTTTTAACAGTCATTTCTCGCCCCCTACTGGTCTAACGATGCAATTTATACTATCTTTATTTGAAGTGTCACGTTAATTTCAAATGGTGATTTATTCTATTTTGATCGCTACCTTGGACATCATTGTTTACATCCAAACTAAACTATATCCTGAACTGGTATAAACTTTTATTCCAGTACTTATGTGGTAATTTAAATTATTGTAATAGACATAATGATAATGAGGTTGAAATACTTTTTGTGAAGCTGCGTCATACATGGCAACTGCTCTCTGAATCAGCGGCAGCGCGACAGCAGATTTAACCTGTTAAGCTTCACCAGTGCGTCGGCGCACTGAAGCGTTTTTTTTTATTTATTTAGTTCAAAGTTACTATCGGATTTAATGTTATACCTTGACAAACTATACATCATTAAAAAGATATAAGACTCAAGTTTCAGTATTTGACCACTATTGTATTCTGAGAAACTTATAGTGACAGTTATGTCTTAATTTGTGTCAGGAGTTATGAAATGGAAAAATGCGTCGATACCTTTAATATGAATTATGACCGTCAGCCGCTTTCATTCATAAAAAAACTCCCGTGCTGTCATCATGACAGCGATTCACAAAACAACGTGCCTCAGGGCTCAAAATTAGCTAAAAAATGTGCAGATTTGAAGAAATATTGATAGATTCTCATAGATTTATATCATATTTCTATAGACAGGAATAATATTTACTGAATTTATACCCAAATGCGTCGATGTAATCATTATGAGCCAATGAAGAGAAATTGGTGAAATTGGAAAAATTGGTGTTACGTGTGATCTCCTTGATGACTTAGTTAAAAAGCTTGGCGGCAGCATTTTAAATATAACGTTGTTTTTTTTATATAATTGTAATAAAAAATTTGTGCGGTGACCGCATTTATGACGTAGCCATGCACACTTGCTAGACAGTCTCATAGTGTTTAATGCTGAGGAGGACTCTAGCCTACAAGTCTCAGAAGGACTGGACTAGAAAGGTCAAAGCCTTCTGTTTGACCCCCTGTAGTACCCAATATGCATCTTTATTGCTTAAATACACAATATACCACATACAACACAGTATTATTTGACATTATGAGACTGGTTCCCATTAATTAGCAATAGTAATGTATTTGGCCATATATTTCTCACTTTGGTTGTGTTTTACAAAATTGGGATTTCAGGGAATCTGTGGTGCCTTGTAGAAATGCAAATTGTCTGGTGTAAGAGCAGGAGCCATCATGATTACGAAGGTCTGTGATTTATCATAGTAATCATTTGTGGCAAATCATGAGTTTGTCCGGATTCAGCATTCCTGATGGAAATCTAAGGAACATTTCAACAATCTTTTATAAACGGGGTGTTTCATCCTCACATATAGCACTTTTTATTAAATGTGAATGAAGTGGTAATCTAAAATAGCCCTCCCTTTTCCGGGGTGCCAGATGAACCCAGCTGTTTTATTTTTACATTTATCTGAAAATTGTTATTGATTCACAGAGCTGTCAAACAATTGTATCTGTTTGTTGTTGGGAGAACAACTTGCGATCTTAAAAACTGATGAGCCTCTTCTTTCCTTCGAGAGAAAATTCAGATAAATCTGTTATCAGATGTATGTGATGTGACCCTCAACCTCTAAGCAAACTGCAAGATTAATTAAGACTCTTCCCCTCCTTGCACTGTCTGCCCTCCCCTACTTATCCTTTAATAATTTCACCTTTACCATGGAGAATACCATCCAGGACTCATTACGATGAAAATTATATCAGTATGCACTGCAGGCAAGACCTAAAGTATTTTTCTTTCTTTTTTTTCCCCACTCCCTTCAAACAGCATGTTTTTTTTATAATTAAGAAGAATCCCTGCAGCTGTTGTTGACCCGCACTGTCACGCGGAGAAAGAGGTTTGGAGAAAATCAAAGAAAACCGTTTTCATCAAAGATATTACTCACAGCCTCAGTCCAAACCAGGTTACACACCTGATAGAAAGTGCACATGGGGTTACATTCGTCTTCATGGTTTTTTATCCACCCATCAAAAGCAAAATCAGCTATCACAAGGAAGGTATACATATTCAATAAAAAGAAATAAAAAACTTACAGTGAATATTAACATTTGTTAACAGATTTTTGCTCTATAAGTGCTTGCTTATTCAGAAGACAATAAAATGAAGGTTCCTCCCCCATCTTTATCCTCAAATCCTGTATCGACACAGTGGTCTTGTAAACTTCCACTTAATTTCATACCGGCACCCTGCAGGGTCCACTATCAGTGATAAAAGCCACCATGCATACACACAGCAAGAAGCAAAGCTTGTTACAGCTACCAGTAAACATCATTTTAATCAATGAACATTGCTAAGATTTCCACACAGTGTTGGTAAGCAACCCACTAACAAACATCAAAAGGACACGAGGGAAATCTGGTAGGTCAGGTGTCAACAGCAACCAGTGGAGTGGAAGAATTGAACGCATGAAAACAGCAACTCTTCAAATTCTACTGCCTCACTTGTATGGCAAGCCGTTTTAACTTTTATTCATTTCCAGGATATGAATCCTTGATATCAACAATTCAGTTTTCACTTGTTAAAATGATAGTTATTGATATCAGGAATTAGATTTCTACTAGTAACAATGGCTATTTTTGATATCAGAAATTACATTTCCACTAGTAACAATGCTAATTCTTGATATCAGCATTTACATTTTCACTAGTTAAAATGATAATTCTTGATATCAACAATTGAATTTCAACTAGTAAAAACTATCATTCTTGATATCTGTAATTGTATTTTCACTAGTGAAATGTCACCATAGGCTGCCATTCAAAATCAGTTGTCGATATCAAGAACGGATTTCTTACTAGTTGAAATTCCAGTTTCACATATCAGAAATACAATTCTTACTATTAAAAACATTTATTTTTGATATCAAGAATTCAATTATAATAATAATAATAATAATTCATTACATTTATATAGCGCTTTTCTCAGCACTCAAAGCGCTTTACATAGAAGGGGGGGATCTCCTCAACCACCACCAATGTGCAGCATCCACTTGGATGATGCGACGGCAGCCATATTGCGCCAGAACGCCCACCACACACCAGCTTACTGGTGGAGAGGAGACAGTGATGAAGCCAATCAGTATATGAGGATGATTAGGAGGCCATGATGGACAGAGGCCAAGGGGCAGATTTGGCCAGGATGCCGGGGTTACACCCCTACTCTTTCGAAAGACATCCTGGGATTTTTAATGACCACAGAGAGTCAGGACCTCGGTTTTACGTCTCATCCGAAGGACAATTGTCACTAGTTGAAATGTCTATTCTTGATATCAATAATTGAATTGCTACTATAGTAACAATGTTCATTTTTGATATCAATAATTCCATTTTCACTAGTGACAATGTTAATTTCTGATATCATGAATGTGATTGTTACTAGTAAGAAAGCCATTTTAGATATCTGAAATTATATTGATATCAGAAATACATTTTCGGATATCAAAAATAAAAAAAAATTACTAGTAGCAATTCAATTGCTGATATCAAGAATAGACATTTCAACTAGTGACAATTGAATTCTTGATATCAGTAATTCGCATTTTTACTAGTAAGAAATCAATTCTTGTTATCAACAAATGCCGATTTTGAATGGCAGCCTATGGTGACATTTCACTAGTGAAAATATAATTACAGATATCAACAATTAAATTGTGGATATCAACAATTACATTTTTAAACGATTAAAACGGCTTGCCATACACTTGTGAGGGTAACCTGAGATCCTGTTAAGATTACAGACACTGGCAGAATTTTTGTTTTTCCAAATTTTATGGTGCATAAACACTTCCATTATTATTACAGTCACTTGTACTTATATTTCCTTGATTTGTTTTGGTAATGTCACGTACACTACCTCTCAAATGATTGGGGTCGGTATTATTTTTTTTCCCTTTGAATAATTAATACGAAGAAATAGTAAGAAATGTGAGCAGCAAATCAGCATATTAGAATGATTTCGGAAGGATCACGTGACACTGAAGACTGAAGAGTAATGATTGCTGAAAAATGCACTTTTGCATCACTAAAAAACTTATTTTAACTTGTAATAATACCTCACAATATTACTGTTTTACTGTATGTTTGATTAAATAAATGCAGCTTTGGTGAGAACAAGAGATGTTTAAAAAAATGTACTGTCCCAAAACTTTTAAATAATAGTGTACATAATTAACACTTGGCTGTTATTATTTTTATTCTCATTATTAACAATAACATCAACATTAATAATAATAATAATGCATTTTATTTGGTTGCTCAAACAATGATAAAACTACTTCAGCATTGGCAGTCCCCAAACTCTAGAATACAGAGAAAAGAGAGCAATGAAAATGATGAATTACGTATTCAACTAAAACAAAAATGAGGAATCCTGCAGATTATCAAGTGAATGAAAAAACTACAACAAATATCAGGCTGTCATGGAATTAAGTGTGAATACTGGCAGGCGCACACCCTCATACAAGAACCCACACTGAACAAAACCCACAGGCTTGAGAGAGTAACACGTTTAGCCTTGAAGCTCCTAATGGAACACACACAGCAGCCAAAGTGAACATCTGGCCCTCATCAGGAGCCATCGACAGGGAGCCACACGCTCATCCTGCAGATGGTGGAGAGGTTCACACACAATGAGAGCTACCTCACATCCACTCCATGCTTCTCCTCCTTTCTGTTTCGCTCTCACACACACAGGCTATGCAACACACTAACAAAGACCCATTATAACCTATGAGCATCTGCGTTTACTGACTCCAAAAATGAAGAGCCTGACACAGTCATACATCAATAAAAGCTCATACACACCAGATGACAGTTGGAATGGAAATACGCCTCAGCTGAAAAAAAAAAGAGTGCTCGGCTTCCAGGAATATTAATGCGGTTTTTCACTATTAATGCATGAAACAAATGAGGAGAGAAATGCACACATCTGGGTGCAGCACACATACGAGGGCTTTAAAGCAGTTCATAAGATTTAAATGGTGTGGTTTAGAAAGAGTTATTGATGAGAAATGTACGCAATGCTTATGCAGCGAGGGATATTCAACCATTTAGACTGTTCTCTCATAGCCTACACCATAAAAGAAAAAAAACACCCACGCTGCAATCAAACATTGAACCACTCTGATGTTTTTTTATGTTTTATTTTTTTTTATTTTGCTAAAATGAAGATATAAACCTAGAAAGTCAAATACCCTGAGCTGACTGAAATGAAGCACCTCTAAAAAAAACCTCTCTATCTCTTTCTTCTCATTCACACGGTCATCATCCAAAGGGCTATTTAACCTACAGAATGAGCCGCAGCTTTCGGGCTGCCAGTATCTCTTATTGTCACATGTCAGAGACTCCTGCTTCAATAAGTATTGGAAGGGCCAAAAGCAATTGGTTTGGGCACGTAATCTGCAAGGCATCCGCAGGATCCGGCGGGGAAATGAGAGCAGGGGAGACCGCGGACGGCCCGTGCCTCCAGCCAGCCGCTTTCAGTATTCCAGAGCCGAGCCAGAGCAATTAACAGTCCTATTGCCTTCCCTCCGCACTGCTCTGTGTTTGCCGTGTGCTATTAGGCACCGGGTAGCACCTGTCAATGGCCGGCCGTTCTCCCAGGCCCCCAGCATGCCGGCCGTGATTGATGACAGGTCACCCGCAGACAGTCCCTTTGAATTTTCAATTCTTCCATGGGGAAATTGCTCATTTCTTAGAAGTACATTTTCATTTTTGCAACAAGACAGCCTCCTAAGTTTATATATTACTCTGGGCCGGCTGTGGAATTGTGATGTATTGCGGCATGCATTGGACACGAAAAATGTTCATTTGCACTGACTTTATTACGTTCTATTTTTTCCACCGTCATTGACGTGCCAAGTTACCACGGAATACAGATTTAAGCGGGCGTGACGTTCTTATTCAGATAAGCGTGGCAAACACCCTCACTCCTCATAGCTACAGAGTTGAGATTGTCACTTTGACATTGTACGGTGCTTTTTTCAGCCATTGGGGCATTTTTATAATACAAAAACTTGTATCCTATTGGACGCGGCATTGACTTCAAAGGAGGTTATTTGTCATCGTACAGATTTACGCTGTCACTCAAAAACATTTATATCACTTTAAGCTCCCCGGGTGTTCTCGGTCGAGGATGGCAGAGGAGTGGTGATGCCGTGTTCTGGCAGGGGCACAAGCTCAGAAACACCGTGATTACGGCTGCGTTAAACACCTAATAAAATTCCTGTATTTCAACCACACTTGTACAAAAGAGCATCTGCTTCTGAGAGGTGGTTAAGGCTGACTGTATTAAGACTTCACAGATTCTGTGAGCTTGGGCCTGACCCAAGGGGCTAAAACCTGCACCGTGAGTGTTCGGGTGTGTAAATATTTGGAATGCTTATAAAGTGTTTCCTTTTTGGACAGATGATTAACTGGAACATCTGGAGGAGAATCAAGCCCACATATTTTAATAGGAGCTCCAGATGCCAAAAAGAGTGAGTTCTGCAAGCGGTGTCAGAAAATGGAAAGACAGGAGAAATGGGAAGAGGACTTTAATAACAGCAATTACGCTTTTAATTAACCCCTGTGGTCCGCCGGCTTTCGCAAACATAAATCGAAAAGTCATGGTTGGTCTCTGCTCCACAGTGGCCCTTTTTTTTTTTTATGACGCTAAAACATTAGAAGAATAGAAATGAGGAAATGGTGGCACAAAAACTGTAAAAAAAAATGAAATTGAAATGGCCTAAAAGCAGGGCTGTATGTTAATTTTTTTTTTGCATGCAGTATAGAACTGCTACTACAGAGGTTGAAAGTTGTGTAGCACAGGCCACACAATTGCAGCACATGTATAAAACTCTTGTTACCATCTCTGAAAACAACCACAAGCATAAAAAAAAAAATTATATTTTTTATATAATAATTATTATAATGTCTTTCTTTCCTATTTTTTATACCCAAAATAAGGTGTTGAGAGCATTAGTGTGTTCACATGCAATAATGTCTGTTTCATACTCGAAAGTCCAAAAGTGAGACTAGTAATAAGAGACAGAGTAATAAATCTAATGAAGTTCCAGGAAATCTCTTGTGTGAAAAAAAACAGATAGAGACGTTTTGACTGACGAAACATGAAAGTATATTTACAATGCAATGCTAATTGACAGCCTTATCACTGTACAGAGTATTATAAAATAATATAAATTTCTTCTTAATTCTGTGATGTGAAGCATGTCAGATCACAAAGAATGTTATTTCAAACACTCAGTTAAATGTTCTCTTTTGATGGACGACAGGTTTGTAAACACTTCTCATTGCAAGTTTGGAAACATGTTTGGCACCAGTTCCTTTTTCAAATGCACATTATACTGTAAATGACTCAATTTCACAGCGCTTGAAGGGATAGACCAGCATTTACTGTGAACATTATTTTTAAATTATTTCATAATTTCACTCAGAATCACAAATCGCGATATTGGTTTAATTTCAGTCAATTGTGCAGCCCTAGATTAACCTCACATAAGCACAAAACATATTCTCACTTCACACAAACAAACTCTCTCATCTCACATGCTTAACTGTATCACACTACTATTACACGTGCTACTGTGGTAAATGTATTCATCGTACAGTTTTTTTCCATAGCACGTGCAACATATATGTCGCACTGTACATCCCTGCCTAAAAGAGATATGCAGACAACTGCAAGCAGTTGCTGACTGGGTTGTTTTACAAAATGGCACTGATGGGCAGTTATAAGAAAGCTGCACTGTCTGCATGTGTGCCTTAACTCCCACAACTCCTCCTTTTTTCAGCCTTAATTAGACAGACTTAATGTGAAGTGAAGTGTGACTGATACTGTGATATTTGTGTCCCTGATGGAGGCAAATGTGATGCTAACACCTCTACCAGCAGTGGCCCATCAGCGGGCATCTGCAGAATGCACAGGGGACGCGAAACCTCACAGCTTCCACCACCTAATGAAGCCATGCTTGGTTACCGGACTCCAAACAAACAACCAAACCAACAAAGCAAATCATATAGTCTGGATGTAATTTAGCTGTTTACACATTTCAGACCATGGCTTTCACCAGAAAATTGTATGTTTCTTTGGTGGGCCTGCAGTGCCCCAGAGGAAGTCAGGGCAGCACGTGACATTTAAATATCATATCGAGAATATTACTCCATAAGAAAGGTCCACTGTTTGGTTATAAAGGGAGACACAGCTTCTCTCTCTTCTCCTTTTGAGCTATCAAATGAAGGTAGGTAATAAATAAAACTATATGAGTCATAAGGCTTTTCAGTCTTGAAATAGTTAACCCTGGTTCATTCTAAACCCCGGGTAAACAGAATCCTGGGTTATCTTGCTTCATATTTCACATTGTTCATCTTCTTCACTCCACTTGATGGTTTCCATCACCATTTGAAATGTTTCCTCATCAAAAATGTAAACGAATGTTTATACAACATACACGAATATGAGGCACACGATTGGTCTGTCTGTTGCTAAGCATCGAGTCATAACATTCTAACACCGCTTTGTTTCAAACTGGACAAGTTTGGCACCGCAATGTGGGTTAACACTGCAAAAGCGGTGCTATCAGCTTCATAATCTATTTAATGGCAGATACAGATTCAACATACAAAAGTAGGCTATAATAAATAAAAAAAATCAAACATTTAATTTAATTAAAAGGTTTTTTTTTTTTTTTTGGGTGTATCTTACAAGTCCTTCGAATATAATGATAAAATAATGATAACTACTGTAATGAAAATTATAAAAACTGTTGTCTCATGACATAAAAAATTGGGCAGATCCAAAATATTAGTTACAATAATGACGATTTGGTAGTTTTTGCCCTTCAATGAAAATCAATGAATCATGAATCATAGTTTGGTATATAAGGTTATTTGTGTTTGTATTTCTTCCAAAAGTATATGAAATCAATATAAATAAATTAATTAATACATTACTAAGAACTTGGCACAATTGTTTAAACGATCTTTCGTCTGGACACTCTTGTATGTTATTGATAAAAATATGTTGACATTTTTGATTTGGAACAGTTTTAAGATTTCTAAGGTTAGAGCTGAACATATACTCTCTCTCTCTCTCTCTCTCTCTCTCTCTCTCTCTCTCTCTCTCTCTCTCTCTCTCAGACACACACACACACACACACACACTCAAGTTTCATTGCAAAGGCTGAGAGAGTGCCATTCCCCCGCCCCCTGTGCGCCCTTGCAAGTCATTCTGTCAGGACGCTTTACTGTTCTCTGGCCTGAGAAGGCCACCCAGCTTTGTCACCTGAAGAAATAAAAGTCAGTCCTGATTTACCTGATGAGGGGCTTTTGTCTGGTCTCTCCTTGACCGCAAACTCTACCTTGTCTTCCATGCCAACCCCCAATTTTTTTCCCATTCAAAATCAGTGCATTTGGCAACAACTCAACCCCAGCAGCATTCAATCTAATTAGATGCCACTGCTCATTTTCAGGAAACATTTTTCCTGGTTGTCCACTTTCCTGTGCCATGAGGACAATGGGATATCATTGGTAGTCCCCCAACCTGATAATTAACATCACAGATTAAAACCCAGACATAAGATTAAAGGTCACCTCGCTATTTACAACATTTATGTGTGTCCATCACGTGTCAGTATTCTCACCACCAATAAGTAGTAGTCCAGTAAGTTTGGTTGTATTTGATCAATGCATCTTGCATGTGAGTCACTCAATATCATACGGTATTACAACATACTAGTGAAAGCTAATTGATTGTAGCGCTACAAACGTGAATAAATGCAATTTCACAGGCAATCAAGTAATGTTCTACTGTTTGCGTTGTGATTAAGAGTGGCTAATAGACTTCAGCAAGCACAAATGACAGTCAAAGCACATTTTCATCTATTGGACATTCATCTGGACCCCTAACCACTCCACCATCCTCTAATCACTTGGGTGCATCCACCTGATACAGCATGTTGTAATAGTGTTTTATCAATTTGCTTTTCGCCCTGGACACCTGGATAGTGCTCAAAATGGCTCACTCAGAGACCTGAAAGGAATATTTCAATAGAAAAATCATTCAGAGCTGCCACTGGTTGCTCATCTTGACTTTTATAAGTTAATCTCCTCTGCTAGCATTATCGATTCGCTCAGCAGTAAGGCTAATTTGGTCTTGCATACTAACGTTGAGTTTGTTCCCAAGATATATTTGTGCACCGCAGGAGGCCAGCGTTCATCGCAACAAAAAGCCAATAACGGCCATTCACAACTCTGAAGATCAAAAATCAAATATTAGAGTGACTTTAATTTAAAATGTATTTATTTGAAGAGCGATTTCTCAATTTCACCTTATAGATTGACTAGCACTCAGTGGCAATGGCATGTTCATAAGCTCAGCATGAGAGAAAGTTAAAACAAAATCTTTCTTGAAGCTGTATAATGATTAAAGTGCTATTCAAACATGAGACAATCTAACTGTAGACTATCCTAATTTCTCCTTTGCCAGTGAATCTGAATTAAAAAGTCATTTCATATCAGGTCATCTTTTTCTGCCCTACTTTTATCTGTCTTTCAAGCTGCTGTTGGAT
Source organism: Rutilus rutilus (assembly GCF_951802725.1). Classification (NCBI taxonomy): domain Eukaryota; kingdom Metazoa; phylum Chordata; class Actinopteri; order Cypriniformes; family Leuciscidae; genus Rutilus; species Rutilus rutilus. The sequence continues at coordinate 30,210,645 of NC_140211.1, read as the reverse complement.
TCATTTGTGGAAACCGTGGTCTTTTTGAGCAAAGTGTCTGGCCTTCCACATGGTGTGGAAAGCTTTTGAACCAGCATCCTTCAGTCTCTCTGCATCCACACATCAGAGAGGCACATCTTGAAAGTACCCACACCACACATCACTAAAAGGAAGCCAGAAAATGCTGTGAGGTCAGTTTGGGAAACAGGTGTGTTTGAGTCCTTGTGTGAGTGAATGCATCATTGTGTGCTCTTCCTCGAGGTAACGCAAAAACAATGTGAAGTGACAGCCATGACACACAGGCCATTAATAATAAATGGGAGTCCCAGTGCTCACAGTGCTATCAACTGTCATCCAGACAACATCAACAACAACAACTCAAGAGAAACTCCCACAGCCACAAACCTTAATATTCCATCACTGGAAGTTAACTTGCACCAGTTTTTACCTAAACTGCATGCTTCACTGTCCACATTCTCCAACTAGAGATACAAATAACTGTTGCAAAGTAATTATTGTAAAAAAAATAAAAATAATAGTAATATATTAATTCAACCAAGCAAACGACATTCCAAACCTGTATGACTTTATTATGTTATGCAGAACACAAAAGGACACTTTGTTTAATGTACCAGGCACTCTTACCCATACAAAGATGGTTGATGCTTCAAAAAGCACTATAAACATCTCATGAAACTATACATTCAACTCCTGTTCTAAATTCGAAGTTTTCTGAAGCTGTACAGGTTCTGGTAAGATGCAAACTGAAATTTTCTGTTGCTGTAGCTCAAACAGTAGAGCATAGCAGGCATCGCCAAGATCATGGATTCGATTTCCAGTGAGTGCAATGTGTACCTGCAATGTATACCTAGATAAAGCATTTACCATATGTAAAAACATTCATTTAAATCATTATTTAAAGCTTTTCCTCTTTGTCGCCATCTCTGTTCGAAATCTGCAATTGCAGTTATTTGCGGAATTATCAACTTTACGTGGGTTGTGCCTCGGCACGGCACAGCGCGGATGAATCCAGTGTTTTGAGGAGAATGTGCAGCTGTCAGTCACCGCGCCGGTGTGGATACTGTCATTCGCAATCACAGATTCTACTTTTTGGAAGTATGACCAACATACGAATTTTCACCGGAAAATGTCGTCTGAACAAGTAACATTCACTTTTGTTTTGACCAACTATGGGGAAAAAAGCATTGCAGTAAATCACGCTGATTAAATCTAACGATCGCTTATATCACGTCAAACCGTGCAAATTATACTTTGTTCTAAAATTGTTAATGTTAACAACATCAGCACTGCGTGAATACAGTTAATGCCCTTCCGATATTTATCCTTGTTTTCGCATGGGCCGGTTGCAGTCTCTTTTTTTCTAGTCAGTCCGAAGTCTTTTTCATTTTACAACGGGTGAATCTCCAGTTGTCACTGGTGATTGTCGTTTCAACCTTACTGGATCCGCCATCAAATTGATAAGTTTAATTATATCAAGTGCTGTGAGAAAAGGCTATAAATCTCCACCTCCAACATCCTCACACACAATATAGCCGAATACTAGCCGAGACTCCTTCTTTATGTGTACAGATGTGACGTAATGACGCAAGACATGCTCGAATTTCCCACGGAAATCCACCAGTACCACTGGAATTAAAAACATTATTACAAGCTTACCGTTTTGAATCGAGCTAAGGCAAGCAGATAGTTTTGAACACTGGCTGGTTATGTACTTGCTAAAAAAAATATTTTGGAAAATTTTTAACCCAAAAAAGTTACGGACTGGAGCTTTAATTAAGTTTCCACTTTCTGTTCCACAGAAGACAGAAAGTCATGCAGGTCGAGTAAATAATGACTGAACTTTCGACTACTGCTTTAAATCGCCATACACTGAAAAAACACACACACACACACACACACATTTGATCAGTATTTTGTTTTCCAGTAAAACATCTAAACATTCGTGAAACAAGACTTATTTACAGGAGATGACAAATTGCAAAACCACTTGCAAAAATACATTATTCAGTATATTATATTAAATTTGTCTTTTTTTTTTTTTTAAGCATGAATCTAATACAATGTTGTGGTTGATGCATAAAACAAGATAAACAATTCATCAATGAGATAAGAAAAACGAACTTCTTATATTCTCTGAAAATAAGTTTTAATAATATAATAATTTATCTGAGACAGTTTAGCTTCTTTTATACGGCGATTGTTTTTATATAGAGAAATGAATTATGTTGCCGTGACGTGTGCTATTCTAGAATCTTCTCATTGTTCTCCCCTCACTTGCAGGCGAAGACTGAGAGTGATGTTATATATTCTCACCAGTAAATGAGATTGTCCCATAGAGTGCCTTAGGGTCTCTGATAGTGCAGTCAGGGTGAAAAGTGGTGTGGCAGCATAAATTAGCACCTGAGCCCTGAGAATTTAGCAAACAGCGGGCAGGAGAGGATTCAGATGGCACCTGTCCACTCTGTCTGGCTTTCTATTATCACACAGACAAGGCATCAATTAAACATGGCGGACACAGACAGCGGCACTGTCAGCTTGTTATGCATGTGTGTACACAAGTCTTGCGGCCTCTCGCTTGTTGAGTTTATAAAGTTGCAGGAAGGTCTCCCTGGCTTTGCGGCAGGTTTCCACGGCAACAGAGTGGTTTCACAACATCAACTTTTTCCAGCTCAAACCGACTTCCATATGTTACTGTCCCTCCCTGGGAGACCAGCTCATTTAAACTTATTCATCTCACCAATCACATAACCAATATTGATGTGTGTACAGAAGTACAGGACTAATATAATAAAATAAAATAAAATAGAAGGGTGGTGTGATTTACCTGACCGAAGGGGTCGTAAAGCACTGATTGATCTCATATCATTATCCAAAGTGTTACACTGGGGTGCCTTCATACTAGCACAGACATATTAGAGAGAAGAACATGAGTAATAGAAAGAAGACTGGAGTTTTTTCTTCTTTCTTTCTTTCTTTCTTTCTTTCATTTTTTGCTAACAGAGCACGCTGTGTTTCCTCCTGTTGTTATTGAGTGGTTCATATTGGTAAGTGCTGTCGGACCTAATAGAGTTGGAGCTGCTATTGGTCCCATAGGGAAAGTAGAGGCCATAATCGGAAAGTGAAGAGAGAACTGCTGCAACTAAGCCTGTGGTTTGCTGAGCGAAGGAATTCATGAGTAATTAGAGGCTGCATTTAGTGAATCCTTGCCCTCTTCCCGGCTGTTATCTGAACGAGTCCCTATTCTGCATTTAGGGGATCAGAAAAACAAGACACTTCACATTTAAAAAAGAACGACGAAAATTATGATGAAAAAGAATTTAGACATACTTGCTGCGGTTGCACATTGGAAACATTTGTAATTTTGCTGTGGGGTTACAATGAAGTTTTATTACCTTAATTGTGGATTTCAGTGGTGTCTCTTCCCAGAATTGTCGCTGGGATATGTGTCAGGGGAATAAAACGTCTTCGTTTTGACGGGAGGAAATCATATTGATGTGATAAAACACACTGCACAATCTGCATCCATCATGCCCGACAACGCTAAGGACATGAAATACAGCGTCAATGGCCCCTCCTATTTACATGAAATGATTGAATGTGTTGTCCTTTAAGGAGAATGTCAAGCCGTTGGACAGTCCCTATTGAATTTCCCCGACTCGGCCCTGCCAACTACACTTGGTGATGTCTAAATGTTGGCTTGATAGATTGGAGTCAGAGAGTTTGTGATGGAAAGCATTCAGGAGTGTCTGGGTAAACACTTGTAGGGCTGCGTTTTCACATGAAGGACGGAGGTGATCGGTGGAGGGGCATGCCCGCTTTTTGCCTTTGCCCTCGAGTGAGGTGAAAGAACAGCTGCAGGCTGGAGCATGAATACGAAAAATAGCGGGATTGGAATAATGCATGCATCTTGTGTTTTGTTCATATTAAAGGGTAACTCTCGCCTTGTTAATCTAGCCGAGTAGAGAACTTTCGTGTAAAAGCATAATTAGAATGGAAACGCCACTTTTAAGATTGACTGTATTTTCGTTTTAGGTCAAAATGCCGTTTGAATGGGAGTGCTTGGGGCACTTCTATGATAGCATCAAAATCGCTATTTTTAATACGCTAAGACGGCTCGACACAACATGAAACTTTGCTCGAAGTATCACCAGGGCTCTACACATGAACTTGAGCATTGACTACATTGTTTGTGTACACAAAGTTATCTAGAAAGAAAGGTTTTGTACAACTCACTTTATCAGTTAGTGTTTCCGGTGGCTGAAATTTTGTCAGTCAAAAGTAGTCGATCTCCGAATGCAACGTAATGAACTGACTCCATATGAGGAAATGTCATTAACTTGTAATTTCAATGAAAAGCATGATAACTTAGATAAACAAATTATCCGTGAATTTATATGGAAACAAGCTTTAGGAGCTTTCCATCTTTACTCTCCTCATGTTACGTTGCATTCGGAGATCGACTACTTTGACTCGGGTAAATTAACAAAAAGAGCCTAGGTTCAGTTTTGGCAAGAGTTACCCTTTAATACTGTTAAAGTAATTGAACAAAACAGTGGTTTTGATAAATAAATAAAAAAGTGTCAGCAAAGAAAGTGGCGAAAGAAAAATAGTTGTATTGTTTTTCAAAGGATGATTTAGCACTCCTGGAAGTGTAAGGAGAGTATTTTCTGTTCACTCATCTTTCTTGTCTAGCAGGCACAAGGCTTTGTGATTAATGAAAATTTGCTGTGATCACTGCTATGGCCTGAGCAATGATGGTTGTGTATAGAAAGAGTTGATTTGTCTATTTCTTGTGGCTTGAGGCTTCAGCAGGAACCCTGCTGTCTATATTAGCAGTTCAACAACTGCAGAAAAAGGCCCTCAAAATAAAGTATGACCCTCAGGACACGTTTACGAATTGTTACACAAGAAGTGTTTATTGTTCTCTGTCAGGGATGTTGTTTTACCGTCTGGGGACTGGCTTGCTGAATTGACAGTGAAGCAGTGCCTTGTTCCTCTCCAATTACCAGGCTCAACAACATTTTTTTCCTGCACTCCCTCCTGTTTTAGTTTGACATTTACAAGATGGCTTCCCAAAGTAAAACAAACAAGTGTCTCTTTGATTCTCAAAGGTATAAAAGGATGGCCAAAATGTTAGCCTGATGTTCATAATTCAACATCTCTGTACATGTCGTACAACGAGGATGCATTTCTTTTTTTCTTTTTTTTTTTTCTTTTTTTTTTTTTGATGAGCAATATAACTTTGCTGTTTCTTTGTTCTGAGAAAGGTGTTGCATTATGTATCAATATGTATTAAACATTCTTACAAAAGTTGTCACTTACCATGATTTTTACATAGTGGTTTTACATTTTGACATAATAATAATAATAATAATAATAATAATAAACATGCCTTTTTACATGCCAGGATATACACACATACATACACACACACACACACACGTGATTGTCTTATTACTATAATGACAGTAGCATAATGATGGTACATAATGAAGTATAAACTTGCTGTTTGTGTAGCAATAATAATGATAATGACAATAATAACAAAAATAACAACTAATGTTTACAACAGCAATAAATACAAATAATTATATATTATAGGTACTGCAAACCTGGCGTGGATAAAGCAATTATGTCTCATTTCTGTAATGATATTGTATAATGTCGGTACACAATCTATAATGAAGTATAAACTCATGATGCGTAATGAATCTAAACAATTCAATTAATGTATGTTATACTGAACTCATTCAGAATCCTTAATTATTTAGAAACAGTTACATTTGCATTACCCATTTACCCATTTATCTCCAAATATTTAGCTGCAGGGAAAGCATTACAGAGCGTACAGAAACAAAAGTCATGTCACTGAGATGTTTGTAAGCCATGAAGGAATTACACTTCTAGCCACCTCATTGTGGCAGATAACTCTCTGACAAAGAGAAGGCTAAATAAACACAATAAGCCCCCTAAGGGCTGTGCCACTTCCTTTAAAAGGGATTATTGTATCTACCATCATCTATAGATTGTCTTCATGTGGAGAGAGAGAGAGCTACAATCATAAACCATTCATTAACATCTCTGCTATTTTTATTCCACAACAACACACAGCCCCGTCCTTTAAGCATCTCTGAATACCATGTCTGGCTCCTCCATAGGGTTGGACCTGTAAGAAGGAAGGCACCACTGAAATAAATGGCCTCGCTTACTCTCCCTGCGGGGATTCTTAAAGATCAGGATCAAGTGTGCTCTACAATTAGACCACATCAATATGAACACTGATAGATGGTGATTGGCCTTGAAAGAAAAACTGTGGGGGCCACAGCACAAAAACTAAACCTTTAGCAAACAGACAGTGTGTGCTCTTTCACATTAAAAGGCACTTGCAGAATCAGGATCGAAGTTTACTCTAACGAGAGAAACCTAAGATGAATGGAAACTTTTATATGACATTCCATTCAAATTTATGAAAATGATTTATTTAGCAATATGCAGTAACCCTTCTTTAATATTTAGAGTTGATATGTCAAGATTACCATTTCTTGCAAAAAAAAACTGGAAAAGTCTCATAAAAGAACTCAATCAACAAACTGGCTGGCTACAATATCTGTCCTAATTTGTTTTTCAAGCATTATTTATGCAGGAACAGTTTGTAATCCTTTCACAGATGGTCTATTGAAGCTCAGTGTCCAATTTACAGGCTCTCCCTTTTTTTCTTCATGACCAATCGGTTCCTCACAATTGACGACTATAAATCCAAAGAATGCTGCCTCGGTGCTGTTGGCATTCCACATGTGCTTTCATCCCACAAGAACATCCCTTAGCCAAGTCCAACACATCTCAACATCCCAGGCCTAGTGTGTTTTTTTTTTTGGTAGGGCCGTTTGAAGGAGGCGCTAATGAGACGGTCTCTTGTGTATCAGCATGTAAACACTGACGGTGTATGAACTATGGCACTGCTGATTCCCATTTGGTTCAATTACAGCTGAAACCGAGAGCATCAGTGGCACCAGACTTTATGCGTGTGCGCCTGTTAGCAATGACCACATGCTCTCCAGACAAAAATGGGAATAATCAAAGTCCGTAATTATTTGGCCAGCGAGGGGTGACGGTATGTTTTCTCATGGCTGACGCAAGTGGATTCCTTTCAGACATGGCTATAGATGGCAAACTGTTATAACCTCAGTCCACACTGAAGTATGCTATCATATGGATGTTTTATGCTGGCTTGCATCAGATAAACAACAATTTACAACAGAAGTGAGACAAAATAATAACAGGGTCTAGTCTTGTAAGGTTGTAGACAAAGTGGGTGTTTTAGTGGCATTCAAAATCTAGGGATGCACAAAGTAAAAAATTGTGGCCAACAAGGCAATAGTTTTTAAATAACGATAAATGTCCAATATTAAATTCTCTATGGTTTTGTTTAAATACATAAATAATAAAAACTAAAATACAAACATTAAAACGTTGTAAATGCTTTAAGTGAATTTAGGTGCATTAACAAATGGATATTCATTCAAATTTGAATATATAAATATTCAAAATATATTATTATATATTTTATATAATATATTAAGGAAAATGATAAAATGATTCCGGTTTTATTTATACCTTTAAGTGAGCGTTAGATGATGGCACAGTTAATCTAAATGTAAAAACAAGAGAAATAAGCATATTGATGATACAATATTGGCTGTAAATTATTATTATTATTATAAATATAATAAAATACAAAATAATAATGATAATTATTGTCAATAATAATAAAATCAGCCAATAACCGAAATGGTACAAATATATCATACCTAAAACCAAAGGATATCAGGGGGATATAGTTTTGTTTCACTGTCTATAAATGTTCAGCCTGTCTTTAGTGACTAAGCTTAGTTACTTTATTCTGTCCCTCTGCATTGTGTCCTTTTTACTTTTCTTTTTTACTTTTCTTCAGCCCCAGTGCAGCTGGGATCATGGGCTCTGGGCCGGGCCGTCTGCTGTCACTACCCTGATGGTGATGTCTTGGTCTTGGATGAACCGGAGGAGTCTGACTGGGAGCCAGGGCAGGAGTGGGAGGAGAGAGCAGGTCATTCAGGTTCTGGTTGGTTTGCTTGTGGCATATTCTCAGAGGGGGGTAGGACTAATGATGGAGATGATCGCGTATTCGTTAATCACTGCCATTGGGAGAGGGGAGCGCCCGAGGAGGCTGGATGGAGATCACAAAGTCAGCTTGGCAGATCTCAAACAGTTTAAGACCCTATGGAGCGACTCATCAACATAGATATATGCAGGCGATAGTGAAGGTGGACCAGAGTTGGATTACAAATAGGAGCTTTTTCAGTACTAAAGGAGGAATTTTACAGTCACATGAATAGTAATATACCTGCTCTGTCATCACAACCTTTCACTGCAACCTCATCACCTCAAACTGACGTTTTTCTTCACCTTTGAGTGATTCTGTTTAGCATAGTGAGGTTATGAAAGTGGCGGAGTGCTGCCATGATTCTGAGGGATGTGCCTATATGAGACATTTATGTACGGTATTAGAATTTATGAAGGTTAAATGTGCTATTCGAGGATTCGTTACGTCTTATCTTCCGCAAGAACCTTGAACAGATGGGCCATTTTCCGTGTGTAATGAACACTTATTAACAAGGGGTCAAAGTGTTTAACATCTTCATTTAGTCTGTCTTTTACCTCTATGCTGAATTAATGTCGAAACGACTGTATGTGTGTCAGAGCTCTCTCAGTTTTTAGTCTCGGTTTCCTCTTGACGGTCGGATATCACAGTAGGCGAGGCAGCTGGAAATTAAGCTTTGCTCTCTTTGACCTTTTAAGAGTCATCAGAACAAGGTAATATCACATACTTTTCTATGGAAATTACAAATCTGCTCAAATCTGCCCAAGTACAGTAAAACTCACTCTGGTCTTCATTCACAACCACAAATGACTAAATCAGAAAAAAATCCTTTTATCACTCCATAGCCTCTAGGTCACCAATAATCCTTTGAAAGTGTTTTATGTTGAAGTTAAAATGTGCAGATAACTAGTTCAATATGGCAGAGCCACTGTCCTTGTTTTGGTATTCTGTTGTTGGTTTGTTTATCTGTGAATATTTACACTTGTCAGATGAATTTTCGGTCTCTTCATCACTTGTATTCTCTAAACACTGCAGTCATGCCATTGCATCCATCTACATAGTCAATTTTTAATGAGTTCAGTCAAAATGACTTAGCAGTGATTGTTGTTCTTTTTTGCTCTTTTATTTTTGGTTTGTTGCTGACTTGTCTGTTCTCAAAATTTATAGCTGCATGTCTACTGGCGCTTACCTGAAAAAAAAAAAAATCCCCTGCCGCAGGGTTGTTCGTCAAACTATTGCCGGCCAGAAGAGAAAATAGGTCATCTGTTTTGATCACTGCAAAATGAGTAGAATTCGAGTTATATATTTATTTATCTCTCTTAGCCTGGAGCTCATTACTGCATGGCGAAACTATTAGTTGACCCAGAGCACTCAATGACCACTAAATTGTATTCTGCAGGTTACCACAGAAACTGTTCTCTCCTTTCCCACCCAGCATAAATTGCTGCAATGCCTAATAACAAATGCATACCATAATTTCTACATCTCATGTGTGCTGCTCCATTCTTCATGCTTGTGTGCATGTCTCAGATGTACTTTTTTAATCAGAGGGGATGGGAGGATGAGGTGGGGGGACAGTCTGGCGCAGGCATGTCATACATTTATAGCAGTACAGTGGGAGCGTATGGCTGTCATTTCTGCTGTTACTAAGCTGCAGCAATGCCTCTCCGACGCCACTGTACCCTGTAAACACATGCAATGCTCCTCCGGGGACCTCTCTGTTTAACATGATCAAAGGGGGAATGGTACAAAATGCAATTTGATGCGACAGACTCCTCGCTTTTGCACGCGTTAAAATTAAAGTGTGTGATATCACCACATACAGAGACTGATTCAGGCAGAACGTGGTGTTTTCTCTTGTTTTGCCTAATTAAAGCTCTGCCTTTTTCACTTTTGCACTGACATAAAAGGGCCATCCTCAAACCTAATTCGATATTTATTTATTTTTGGGTAACATTTTACAAAAAGGTCCCATTAGTTAGCATTAACTGACATTACCTAACAATGAGCAAGACATTTGTTACAGTATTTATCTACATTGTTAATGTTAGTAAAATAAAATAAAATAAAATAGAAATACAACTGTTTATTTTTAGTTCATGTTAGCTCAGATCTGTTAGTTTGTGGCAAAATGTCAGAAATATCAAATATATTAGATTCGACCCCGGAAGCTGAATCCCTGCCAGAAGATATAATTCTTAGGTAACACATTAGTTTAGGTTCCAATTCTTACTATTCAATAGTTGCTTTTTCGCATACTAGGATATTGGCTGTTTATTAGTAGGGGAGAGCCGGGACAGTTGAAACACTTTTCAGATAAACGTCGTTTTCTAAGATAAGGTTACAGATAGATTTTTTATTTTTTTGTGATTAACAACTCACATATGTGTTCTCTTAGTATCATGTGTTATTCGGTACAAATATATAATGATTTAAGTAAAATTTGACTTTGAACGGGAGTTGTGCTTTGTTTCAATCATCCCGCCTGTGCGGGACGGTTGAAACACAGGGCTGGGACGGATGAAACATAACAGTTTAAACGGCAACTATTCATCTAATGCTTATTTTTGTGAACAATACCTGACAAGTAACTTATGTACATATTGTTACAAATATTTTGTAATTTATTTTTATTTAAAGGTTCATATTAACCATTTTTGTTCTGTCGCCCAACAAACAATAGGCGATAAGCCTATATGCGCATTTTGTAATCTTTCTAATAGGCTATTTTGACGAAGACAGACAAATCCGTTCACAATTAATTTTCTTACATTTCTTCCTTGAGTCATATTGAGTGTTTGCTAGCCTGTTATTATGAAGAAAACGAGGTCAACCAGAAGACGATAAATGAAATTTATTGAAGATTGGACAATTGATGATTATTACAGAGATAGCATGTGTTGCGTAATTGAAAATTAATTTGCATTAAAAGAAACACAAGTCTAGAAACAGTATATGAATCTATGAACAGTATAGGCTATGACCAGGTTTAACTGGCAGGATGCGCGGTCGGGACGGTTTAAACACTTGTTTCAACCGTCCCGACAGCGCCTCCTGTCATTTAAACCTCTTTTGCCCTTAAACTAAAAAACTCTGTTATTGCACACTTAAGGGTGTGTTGCAGTACTAATACACCTGCCGTATTATCATTACAATGGCACATGAAACAATAAATCCAACTTGTCAGTCAAAAAAAAGTACCGCACGAAATAATTCACTTACAGCACTCAAAAACAGATTTGCGGCTTTAACTCCAAAAAGGCACGACGTAAAGAAGAAATGTTTTCGCGGGTATGGTAGGCATTGCGTGCTGTATGTGCTGACGAAATTTGACGTACATGACGTGAGTGGTTTCCAAGGAAATCTCAGTGTTTCATCCGTCCCGCGTTTCAATCGTCCCGCCTCTCCCCTACTTATGAAGAACATATCAATGCCTTATTCTGCATGACCATATTGTACATCCCTTAATCCTACCCAATACCAAAACTTAACAATACCTTACTAACTATTAATAAGCAGTCATTGGGAGTTTATTAAGGCAAAAGTCGTAGTTAATAGTTTGTTAGTAGTGAGAATTGGACCCTCAACTAAAGTGTGACCAAGTCATCAGCCAGAGAGGTTGAAAACCAGGGAAGAGCAGAAGCAGGAGACGAAGTGATGATAATAAAAAGAGTTTATTGAATAATCTTAGTTGCGTATGTTTCAATGTGCAGACTTTGTCTAGATGTTACACTACTCACTGCTCTGACTTTGTGTGACCAGTACATTTCCAAGTGTTATTATACCAAGGGGAAAACAATGGAAAATTACTGCTTCACAACATTGTACTGTCATGTTAAAAACCTTGAAATGGAGACATTATTTTATCTCCTACTTGTGAATACAAACATAGGTACCATAGTGTAAAGTGTAAAGTTTTTTTTATTTATTTTTTAGCATGCTTTACAGAGAGATTGGGGGAAATCTCTTTAACCACCACCAGCATGTCCCGCATCCACCCAGATGATGAGACGGCAGCCATAGCGACATAGAACGCCCACTTCACTTCAGACAACCGCTTTAAGCAGACATTTAAAACTCGAATTCGCACTGCACCAGATTCCCTCCGATTGAACAGATGCCGAGTGACAGCACAGACGATTTAGTGTGTTAAACTGCACAACAAACTCAGCCCCCCGGTGTGCATCTGTAGGTCATTTCAATAATAACACAGAGAAAACAGTAAGTGCTTCCCTTAAGGAAGACTTCAAAGTTTTCAAATTAGTTCAACACTTTTGCGAAAGAAAAAAATAATGAGAGACAATGATCTCTGACCTTTACCCATGCTCCCATTCTCTACTGTGATTTGACAGAAATAGAGGAGGTGACTAGATGAAAAACTGTTGGCTGATTGCATCTACCAAGTGACAGCCAAAAATAAGGCTGCAGTCTGATAGACAGCAGAGGTTAGCACCTCTATTTCTTCAAAAGTGTGGCAAATGCACACTATCCTACGTTGAAAAGGATTGATTGTGGTTTTGCATGTCCATCACATAAGCTATTTGTTCATTTCCAGTGCAGACTCTTCAGGTATGAGATTGCTGTCAAATGTGTGGCCAAACCGATTTTGAAAGCACTGAAAGGTTGCAAAAGACAGTTTGCTAAAGCGTTATTTTCAACAACAAAAAAACAAACAATGTATTTCATCGCTTTTGCTCAAATTGGCCCTATTTCAAGCTGCAGAGGACTATGAAACCATCCACCACAGCAATTTGACCTATAAGCAACAAAAAACGAGTAGCGTTTGTGTTTGCTCCCAGCTGCACGGCTTAAATGTGTTAATTTGCAGACCTGCACTGTGTGTTTGAGCAGAGAGATGGCCCACAGCACAACTGTATCCCACATGACCTCACTGAAAAGAGTCAGTTATAGGGCTGCAAGCACTTGATCGTGGACCAGAGCTTTGGAGGTATCCAGAAAAAACATCAGTGGATTTTAGGTCAGTCCCTCTGCTGCCCCACATGGAGAGGAGGCCAAGAGCCTCTCTTGCCCTTTAATGTTTAATCAATAAAACCCACCCAGCTCATGACTACAGGCTAAAATATTTTGGCTGAAAAAACCTGCATGCATCTGAAAAATGTGACAGGGAAAGGTCAATAGATTTTCCTCTCTCTGCAGGTGTGATTGATTGTAACTGACCAGTGCTGGTGATACAGGACTAAAAGAGCTCAGCCATTCATTAAAGCATGTCAGGAGTCGAACATCTGGAATGAAAGAAGATGATAACCGATTAGACAGGAGGATCTTGCGACATCTGACCTTTTTCTGTGGCATATTTTGGACTCCCTTGTCTCCCTGGCTTTGCGGCCTGATTTTTTAACACACTCCCTTTCATGTATTTCATTCTTTTCTTTCCTCTCCTCTCCGTTGCTTTCAGACATGTTTGCGTTTGGATGCAAACTTGTTTTCCTGCATAAGTAGTTCTTGGTTTGAACCATTTTGTGCTCGTACGTCATTATTAGCAGTTGAGAAACGGAGCTCAGAATAGAGGATTAATTATGGGCGTTTTGTAGTACTTTACTGAGCGCAGCTTGAGCCCATTTAAAGACTTAGCGAGCTGGGGACTTTCCAAAAGTCTCCCATTTAATCTTTTCCATGAGAATGCATTTTCTCCTTCAAATTTAACATATACGTATATATTCTCACTGCCTAATTATAACTATACAGCAACGAATGGGTTGCAGTCACCCACACAAACATACACACAAGAGAAAGCAATGATCAAAGCGAGCGTGTTGCTCTAAAAGGCCTGTGTTATACTCATTTCACTAAAGGCTCTTAAAACCTACTTAGCGTGGGGGGGGGGGGGGGGGGGATAGGAAAAAATACACAAAGCATTAGCCCTCAGAATGCCAGGCATATGTTATTGTTGTCTTGATTGTTTCTGCATGCATATGGAATGCTTTAAATCTGTTCAGCAGAACCAAATCTCAGTGATGCATTCTGGCACGACGTATATAAAGACGTTATCCCGTATATCCTATTTGTAACACTGACCCACATTGGACCCAATGTATCCAGTTCTACAACAACGTGATGCTTGAATTAACGCGGCACACCAGGAAAAGAGAAGATACAGTCTCATTCTTCGATTTATTTTTTAAAACTATTGAAGCTAAACATAAATCTTTAACCAGTTTTGTCATACATGTGTCGCGTTAGATTTTCTCATTGTCCGTCACTTTGACGAACAGGATTGTAAAAATTCCGTCATAATCTATTATTATCTGTCATTTTAATTTTCGAATTATGCCTCTGTGTAATCAAACACATCAAGGGAGACCAGGGCCGGAGTATTCAAAAATATTCACAAATAATGCTTTTTTAATAAAAAAAACTTGATACCTACTCTCAGATAAATGAGGCCTATGATTAATCAGATGCAAAAAGAAATATAAAACTAGTCCTAATTGAAAGAAAACAAGTTGACAAAAAGATTGAATCCAATATTGGGTGATAACATAGTATAATGAGAGATTTATAAGCTATTTTTTGTAGGCTGGTCATTTTTTACTGGGAACACCACAAGTGTGACTATGTGCCATTTTGTACAAAATAAAAGTTTTTCAAAACAAATTTCCTGGTGAAAAATTAAAGTAGACTAGTGTGATCAACAGTGCAAATTTTTTCATAGCTTGAGTTTTGTTATCATCAATATTAAATTGCATAATATAAATTAATAAGTCTATGAATCGCCATGTATTGGGTGATACAAAAAGGCTAATATTTTAATTAAATTTTATATTTTGCTTGTGAATAGGTTGACAACGCTACAACAGTATTAGCCGAATAATTACGTTGCTAATGCTAATCATTACTGTTGCCACTTGTGTTTGTCCTCTTGAAAATAAATCTGTAAGCTTGGCACATTTGGCAGCATCCTCCTCCAATGCCTTTCTTTTTTTCAACCTGGCTTTTTCAACCCCTCCTGGCCTCTTCCTCCCATCCATCCTCCCTGACGCATACCGTTACGGTAGGGCCGGCCCAGCTATCGGTAGGCGCCGGCGGTGCCGCGGTAGCCTACCTGAGAAAACGTGGACCCAACCAACTCTATGGGAGGGGAGGGGAGGGGAGAACTCCCTCTCATGGTACAACCCATGCAGAGGCTGCGCACTGCGGTGTCAGAATGCGGAACGTGTGTAGCCTAATGTAACTAACGTGACAAATGTGAAAAAAAAAAAGAAAAAAAAATTTCCTCAACCGGCCCAAAAGTGAAGCGGCCCACCGGGAATTCTTCCGATTCTCCCGATTACCCACCCCGGGCCTGAGGGAGACTGATGCAGAGACAACTGACATTAGATTTTGTGCCCGAATGCTTAAAAATGCTGCCTTCGGAAGATGCTTTGATATCCCTCAATCCCGTGCTTTCCATTTGTGACAGTTGAGCTAAAAAATAAAGATGGCGTCTGAAAGTTGCGGTTGGTGGTCAGTTTGTGTGTAAATGTATGTTTTTGGCCAACGGTTTCCACTTCTGATGTCATTTCTAGCAAGAAATTACTATTGTTAGCAATAAATTAAATATTTGCTTAGTTATCACTAAAGCTCACTCTATTTTGAGCTCTATATCAGTTAAACCATTGCACTGCCTCAGAAGACTGTGAGGTACCTTCATGCGCAAATGCTGCCTAAGTTTTCGGATGCAGCCAACTTCTCGAGGCTGTTTTAATTTTGTTCTGGAGGCTGAATGTTGTTCACGCTCTGCACTGGAGCGCACTTGCCACCAACTGGACAGGTTTGGAATTACAGTTACAAGTTACAATAGATCACTCTCAATGTAATCTGTCAAAATGATGGACGGCCTTCAGATTTTTCTGACAATGTCAGTGATTAACGCGAACCCTGGTATGTTCAAATGTATATATCATCACTGTAGGAGGTAAAGGCACAATGCAACACTCGGTCTGCAGATAAAAATGTCAGTTTAGGAGCATCTCTAAATAATTTTGTTGGGCTAGGCTCTAACATTTACCAAGAGCAGTACGGAAAGCCATAATAATCTAATTTTAAAGGGATATGAGCCTTGTCTCTTCATCATGACTTTTATTAGATTGTGTCTCAGTAAATTCCACAGGGTGATAGATCAGCCATGCAGAAATGCCCTTACTGAATTAATAGGTAAAAGCCCAATCTGAATTTCAAATATACAGTAAAAGTAACCAACATCAGTAATGAAACAGGCTGTACAACTATCTTCACTCTAATTGAGTGTTGCAGTACTTACTAGAATTGTCTTTCGCCTTTTCAAGTCAAACCGCAGTGCAAAATTTCAGGAAAGACAAAGTCGATGTGTTCAAATGACAAAATGACCCCATATGAAAAATGAAGAGTTACCGGAACTAAACGGTGTGAGTGTCACCAACAAACGAGCATTGAGAAATCCACCACGGAATCACTTTAGCACCACAAGTGAAGCAGGGGACAGATTGACTTTCTCCATTTAGGTGTATTATCTTTCAAACCCATGGGCCGTATTGGGCAAGTTGCAGACATCAACTCTCTGAGTAGCTCTCAAATAGAAACCAACACCACAATTTACTTAACTGAGAAATAAAAAAATAAAAAAAATAAAAAAATTGTCAGGACAATTCAATACTTCATAGGGGATTAAACTCATATGGCTCAAGGGGTATACTTTTACATTTTAACAGGTTTTTTCTGTTTGTTTCGATCAAATAATGGTGATAGCCTTCCTGTATCTCAATCACTAGAGCAAGGCGCTATAGCAATGCCAAGGTCATGGATTTTATTCCCTGGGAAAACAAATACTGATAAAATGTGTACCCTGAATGCAATGTGGGTCACTTTGGATAAAAGCGTCTGCCAAATGCATAAATATAAATGTAAATATACTTTTCTCAAGACTTTTAGATGCAAGAGTATACTTCTGCAGTGAATGCTGCCTAAAGACATTATTTGTGTCAGTGGGTATGTGCCAGAATATCATGAAGAGTTGTGTCGAAATTTACTGCAGGTAAACTGATGTAACTTTGTAATGCAATGTATTGCATTGTTTTGTTTTTATTTTGTGCCCCATTAAGTTCACCAAAAATGAAAATTCTGTCATTTTTTATTTAACCTCAAACCTGTATGACTTTTTTTCTGTGGAACAAAAAGGAAGATATTTTGAATATGTTCCACGTTTGTAACAAAATGAGGGTTTGTTCATAAAACAATGAATTTGGGGTATGTACATAGCTGAGTTTTGTCTCAGCTGTACCAGTGACTTTGATAAGATAAGATAAGCTGTTGTTGTTTTCCAATGATATGAAGTCATGACAAGGTAAAAACTACAAGCTGACAGATCATTATCCTAAAACAGTGCTCGACTGAATAAGCTGACCTCAAAAGCATGGCCTTGTCTTTGTTCTCTCATATTCCTGGTCAAAGACTCATCTCACCTGATCTCTCTGTCATTGTTATTTGATGTCTTTTAAACTATGCTGAGTCAAGGAAAAATATGTTTCTGAAAATACATTTTGACACATAACATCATGCCGTTTTTAGCTGCGATGCTCAATGTTTTTCTGATCAAGAACAGTCTCTGGTCTTTTCAAACGATGCTGAAAGACTTGTAGTTACCAAAGACAGCATCACTGCCTGGATAAAATGAACGCCTTTGACATCAAAAACAACACCCTATGAGCAATGTATCAGTTATGGGGCAAGAAACAGTGGGGGGTTTCAAAGCAGGGGAGAACAACTGAGAGAGTGAGAGGAAGATATTTTACACTTAGAAGAAATGCTTAAGGAACCCAACACAAGCCTGAGGATGCACCACAGGGTCAAATAAACTGGACAAATGAAGATGTCTAAGAATTGTCCAGTACAGTCGCAGAGAATTGCATTTTATGCCAAAGGAAGTTGTTGGTCTCACAATTACCCTATAAAATGTGACATTGACAAAGTAGGTTGTTAAGTCCATCTATCCATCCATCCATTCTTCAAACCGCCAATCCTCTGCAGGGTGACAGCCTCTCCGCCAAAGGCGGGGAACACCCTGAACAGATGAAAATTGTTAATTGTTCATACATTTTCATGCTTTCAGCATTTAGGCAACTTTACCAGCTCCTACGTACTATTGATGACCTGTATGTATGACCCTGTTAAGCCCTGGCATGAATCCTTTTATATTATATTGATATGTGCATGCAAGCTTTATTTTCACTACTATATGCCATTTTCCAAATTATTATTTATTTTTTTGTACACGTATTTACATGAAAAAATGTCAGGTCCAAAACATTTATTATTGTTTTTTTTATTGTAGCAGCTCATTTTCTCAAAAAAAATTTTGTTTTAATAATTTTTATTTTTTCAAAACTATCATTAAAAGTACAGTTCACCCAAAATGGAAATTCTGTCATTTACTCACCTTCTTTTATGTTCAGCAGAAGAAAGAAAGTCATATCGATTTGTAACAAGAGTAAATGATGACAGGATTTTCATTTTTGGTCTGGCTTTCTTTGCAATGTTCAGGTAATTCGTGTAAAAGAAAGATATTCTTGATAAATGTGGCATGAAATGGCTGAAGTTAGTTATTGTGTCTTTAAAGTCATTGTATTCATCAAAGCCGAATTCTTTCCCCTTAGCTGATCCCTTGCAGATAGGATCTCTGCCTGGAGCAGTCATCTCCCTCACCGAGGCGATGCAGTGCCATCTTGTGTAGAACATGCAGTTCACCTCTTAAGTGCCATTCTAACTGCTCTAGATGTAAAACCTGAAACCTCACAATAGGCTGAACGATGCGGAAACATCAAACATTTGGAGTTTTTTCGTACTGCTGGTTTCTTTTTTATCTCATCTCGAGACATCAAACATTTTGTGATTTTCCTCTAATCTTGCCCCCATTCTCTCCTCCTGATTCGATACTGCATTATGAGGTTTTTATGAGAGGAACACTAGAGCTTCTACGTGTTTTGCAGAAATGGCAATAGCTGTGGCTAGGAAATGAGAAGATAAGGAGCAAAAGCATACATTAGTGCTGTGGTTATACAGTGCACATGTTTGGCTTGTTCTTTCAGGGCGGTGTTTCCCAATCATTATGCCGTAGTGTCTATGTGTGGTGATAAATAAGATGTATTGCGTTTCCTTGTAAATCAAGAGCGGGGAAAAACCCAATTGGAATTAGATCCGGAGTTATCAGGTACCATTCAACAGGAAACGAAGGGATGTTAGGGCTTAAACATTTCCGACCCTTTCCATCTTCCCTCCATCCACTCCCCTCTCTCTCTCTCTCTCTCTCTCTCTCTCTCTCTCTCTGCCCTGCATCTGCAGCACAGCACCTTCGTAAATCAGGCTTAAGGAGTCATGTCACTGATGGACTCTATCAAAATATTATCACAGGCCTGCACACACTTTTACACAGGATTACGCTCTCCACCGTACTTAATGCTGCGACTACAGGGCCGTTTACATGAACAGCCTCATCCTGCCAGAGACAGGTCACATTTACTGCGCCCGCGTAAATATTTACGCCTTACAACAAATTCACTCCTTGGCAAGGCCCAATATTAAACAGATCCAAACCATCAAAACAAAATTAGGAAGAAGTGAAGAATCTCGCCAAGGCGTCGCAGTTTTCTTGCACTCTAAAATTTAGCCGTTTTGTTTTTGCTTCAGATCATGAAAGGAACGACCGCGACGAGATCATCAACTCAAGGTTAATGTGAAGAGGAGTTGGTGATACACAGCTCCAATCTAGGCCCACTCAGCGCTGCTGCCTTTTCATTTCTAGTGTTCATCTTGTTATCTGTAATTGTTAAGGGATGAGAAGACCAAGGTCGGGGCATTGCCTGATAAGCATTTGTGTGGCAGCTTTGCAAATTGATGCTTATGGTCCAGTGCTGAAGGCTGCCGGCTGAGGATTGTGGGTGGGAAAGTGAGTTGCCCGGGCGTAAGACAATGCAATTGTGAAAATGATCCATTTCATAATGTGTCTTTTAAACATTGACTGATCATATAGCTACAGCGGCGGTAGATGCAATAAGCAGACGGCAGAATGGGGTCTATTTGCCCGGCAAACCTAAATGTAAATATAATGAAGAAAGTGTGCACACCGAGAGAGTGTGTTTAAAGAACATTGGTTTAAAATGTTCTCATTTCATTGCCACCTCATATATGCAATAAGCACTACCAATGATGTTTTATTCATCTACATAAGTGAGAGTCAAGCCAGGCCCTGTTGAAATATTACAAATTATCATTTATATTGCTTCATTTTGTTGGTGGTGGAGAGTGGCTCTCTTTAGATCTAGTGTAAAGGAGACTGGGTAGAATGGCTCTGGAGCTTTAGAGGTCACAGGGATGACAGCGGGTTGGTGGTGAGGAGATCGGCGAGGTGTGTGTTTGAGTATGAGAACAGCAGAGTACAGTTGTTCATCCATTTACAAGATACAGTGGCCCCCCACACACACACACAAACATGTAATGATACTTTAATATGAACTAAAATTGCCAGTGGGTGGTGGCTAGTCACTTAATTAATGAGTCATTAAGTCATTCATTTAATCAACTGATTTGATCAGGGCCAAAACAAATGACCGTCTTTATAAATGAGCCACTGAATCATTGACTCACCTAATTCGTTTTCGAGAATTTTGAGGGCATAACTGCATGGTAGGCTACATCACACAGTGAAAGGGTTAGTTCACCGAAAATTTTTTATTCTGTCATTAATTATTCACCCTCACGTTGTTCCAAGCTTCGTTCATCTTCGGAACACAAATGAAGATATTTTTGATGAAATCTGCTTTTAATCCCTCCATTGGGAGCAACACAATTTACACATTCAAGGTCCAGAACGATAGGAAAGACATCATTAAAGTAATCCATTTGCAATCCTCAATTTTATGAAGCGACACGGGTGCTTTGTTTGTACAAAAAAACATGATTTACCACTTTATTTAAAAAAAAGAAGAAAAAAAAGACCTGCAATCCAGTAGGGGGGAACACCACGTCACGTGTGTTGTGTAAATATAGAGGTAAATTATGTTTTGTTTTGTTTTGTTTTTTACTTGCGTCACTTCATAAAATCGAGGTTAAACCACTGGAGTCATAATGATGTCTTTCCTATTATTCTGGACCTTGAATGAGTAAATTGTGTTGCTACTAATGGAGGGACTGAAAGCTAATGGATTTCATCAAAAATATCTTCGTTTGTGTTCAGAAGATGAACGAAGGCCTTATGGGTGTGGAACAATGAGAGATTAATATCAGAATTTTCATTCTTGGGTGAACTAACCCTTTAAGGCTAGTTTTTGTTTTGTTTTTGCACAGTGAGTGAGATAATCAATAATGTCAGCTCACACATTGTTAAAACAACAATTGCAATATTATTGTATGCACAAAATCACTTTCACGGACCTTCACCTGGACTGTTCCCTGCTGGTGAAATGCTCTGCCTAACTCAACCCAAGCTGCTGAGTCCGTAGCCATTTTCAAGAAACGGCTGAAGATGCATCTTTTTCGGCAATTTAATACACTTTCTTTTCTTTTCTTTTCTTTTCTTTTCTTTTCTTTTCTTTTCTTTTCTTTTCTTTTCTTTTCTTTTCTTTTCTTTCTATATCTATATTAAATTAGACTAAACTGGGACTGATCACAGCACTTGCATATTGTTGCGCTATTGGTAGTTTAATTGATTCTATTGCTCTCCTCATTTGTAACTCGTTTTGGATAAAAGTGTCTGCTAAATGTATTGTAGACAATACATAATTCATTGTATTGGATACATTGTATTTTTTTAACTAAATTTCTTTTCTAATACACCTTTTTGTTCAATTATTTTTAACCAACTGATCTCTGTCTTTTTTGATGGATGCATGAGGTCACTTCCTCTTAAATTTGCATATGTGTCCTTTTGGAATAATCACTTGTGCAGTTCATCATATGAACATATTACACAAAGTTTGACAATCAGAACATGTCCAAGACTGTCTTCATTTTGAACAATATATCTTATTTCATGTTTTGACATTTTCCAAACTGTGAAATATTTAGAGTGTGCTTGTGCTATATTGCTTGACAGTAAATACCACATTATACATTTTGGGGAGAACTGTATGTGAGTATCTGCAACTACTACAGCTGTAAAGCATATCACAAGAGTACTGAACTAACATTTCTTCCAATTGATCTTATCATGTCGAAAAGGTTAAGCCAAGGCCGACCTACTAAGCCCAAGACTCTCAACAGCAATCTCACTCTCGTCCACCTATGCAAACATCACTCATCCCGCATCTGTATCCAGTCATTTAACGAAAACCTCTCGATGTAGTCCTCCAGCACACAATATGCACAACTAACTAAACAACAGCACAAAAAGTGCATCACACTTCAGACTAAATTAGACGCCTCCCTTTTCCGAGGATGAAGCAGGGGAGAACAAACGCCCTGGATGGTGTGCTCCTATTGAAACAGTGTTGTGATTATAGATATTATCCAGAGAGATAAAAACAAGAGAGCAAGCTGTGATCACCATGTGCAGCTGGGATATACATCACAGAACAAAGTTGTCCTGTTGAAAACACGCAACCGCTATGGCTGCAAAAAAGGAAGTCAAAGCAAACTGTGTGAGTTAAATAAGGGTTTGTGTTGCCAGAGGGGACAGGGTGGTAGCAGCGATATATATCACCCAGCAGATATTTTGCCTCTGAGCCTCTTGGGACGGGGAATCTGTGACTCTATATGGGCGGTAAGTCCTGTTTGATGGACAGAGCTGTGACAGGCGGTGTCACACAAGCAGTGTGTGGCGGGTGTGGGCTGGGCAGGAGGTGATAAACTCTGTCACTTTTCCCAACTTCCAACGCTGATGAGAAAGGCATCTACAGCTGTCCGGCCATTGCCATTTCAGAGTCTCCACCTGCATTGAGCTTATGATAACCAACAGCTGGTTAGCCTGATAAACCAGCATCTCCTCTGGCCATAAAAGCAATTCTGAACATTGCTTTGCAGTTGATATATGGTGAATCTGAACACAGCGCTTGGGCAGTGTGTGCATGTCTGTGTCTCTCTGTTTGTGTGTGTGTGTTTGTTTTAGACAGTGGTGGGGGGTGTTCTCTCCTACAGTAAAAGGTCATGGGTAATAGTCTTGAATGTGTGGAGGACTCCTGCAAATCTGGATGTGTCGTGCTGAGCTGATGGCCTGTCACTGTGCCATGAATAGCCCTGCCCCTCCAACAAAAAACACACACACACACACACATTTCCATTTGAGTAAAGGATAAGAAAAAGCAGAGGAAAGAGATTGAGACTGACATAACAACAAAGGAATAAATAAACAAGCTAAGGAGAGAAGGGAGGATGAGAGGAAGGAAAGAATGAATAAATGAAAGAAATACAGATGAGAGGGCATGAGTGGAAGGAAAGAGTGAACAAATAAACAAAGGAAGACAGGAGAGAAGGATAGGAGGAAGGAAAGAGTGAACGCCTTAAGCAAGGAAGAAAGGTTGAGAGGAAGAACAAAGTGAACAAATGAACATAGGAAGGAAGAGAGGAAGAAAAGAGTGAATGAAGAATGGTAGGAATGGACAGAATTAAGAAAAGGAAGGAAGTATACGGAACAAAGGATGAGGCAAAGCATAAGGAAAATAGGATGAGAGTAAGAAAAGAGTCAACATATGAACAAAAGAAAAAGATGAACGAAGGATGGATGAGTGGAAGGAAAGTGAACAAATAAACAAAGGAAGGAAGGGAGGAAGAAAAGAGTGAGTGAGTGAATGAATGAATGAATAAACAAATGAATGAATTAATGAATGAAGGGACTTAGAAAATAGTGAGCAAATGAAGGAAGAAAGACAGGAAGAAAAGAGTGAATGAAGGAAAGAAGGTATGACAGAAGAAAGGATGAGAGGAAGAAAAGTGAATGAAGGAAGGAAGAGAGGAAGAAAACAGTGATCGAATGGAAGAAAGAAGGAGGTGGGAAAAGAGTAAATTAAGATGAATGGTAGGAAGGATGAGGAAGAAGAGAGAGAATGAAGGATGAGAAAAAGGAAAGAATGAACAAATGAAGGAAAGAAAGAAAGAACAAAGGATGAGGCAAAACATAAGGAAGGAAGGATGAGAGTAAGAAAAGAGTGAACGTATGAACAAAAGAAAAAGATGAATGATGAATGGATGAGTGGAAGGAAAGTGAACAAATAAACGAAGGAAGGAAGAGAGGATGGAAAGAGTGAGTGAGTGAATTAATTAATTAATTAATTAATGAAGGGAGGAAGGAAGGAAGAGAGCAAAGAAAAGAGTGAACAAGTGAACAAAGGAAAGAAGGATGGAAGGATAGATGAGTGGAAGGAAAGTGAACAAATAAAACTATAGGAACTAAGAAATGAAGAAACAAAAAAAATAATGAATGAAGGGAGGAGGGAAGGAAGATGAGAAAGGAAAGAGTGAATGAATGAACAAAGGAAAGAGGAAGAAAATATTAAACAAATGAAGGACGGAAGGAAGAATGACAGGAAGAAAAGAGTGAATGAAGGAAAGAAGGAAGAAAGGTATAACAGAAAAAAGGGATGAGCAGAAGAAAAGAGTGAATGAAGGATGCAGAGATGGATGGAAGGATTCCATTTGGACGAAGGAAGGAAGGAAGAATGAAAGAAAGAAAGAACAAAGGATGAGGCAAAACATAAGGAAGGAAGGATGAGAGTAAGAAAAGAGTGAACTTATGAACAAAGAAAAAGATGAATGACAGATGGATGAGTGGAAGGAAAGTGAACAAATAAACAAAGGAAGGAAGAGAGGATGAAAAGAGCGAATGAATGAATGAAAGAATGAAGGGAGGAAGGAGGAAGAGAGAAAAGAAAAGAGTGAACATGTGAACAAAGGAAGAAATGAAGGAAGAAAGGAGTGAACGAATGAACAAAGGAGTGGAAGGAAGGAAGGAAGCTCTCAAATGAAAAAGAAGACAATGAAGGATGTAAGAAAGAGAGACAGAAAGCTATCTCTGTCCCGCTGAATGTACAGGTGGAGTAACTCACAGTGGATTGTGGCTGCAGGATTCAGTATCTGGGGATTCAGCCATGATGCAAAAAGCTCTCGTCCAATTAGAGCACAGCCCTGTCCCATCCAGAACGCATGCAGGGCAGCTCTGCCTGGACCACCTTTGTCTTTGTCTCCCTCTATCTCTCTCAGCCACTCTTCTATCAGCAGACATTTCTGTCCATCATCACTGCTGTGGAGTTTCAGGCTGTGATGGGGCAAAGCAGAAGCATTCTGTTGTTTTTTTACAAATACAACAGAACTGACCATAGCCTTAGTAAATATTTCAATTAAAACAAAATTAAAAACGAGAGAAGTACAGAAAGAATGCAGTGATAACACACAAAGCAAAGAATGTGGATTTTTGTGCGTCTTTATATTACAGCTCACGCTTTTTGCTTGTCCTCAGATGTCTTTGACACAGTGAGTAATGCACATCAAACGAAGTGTGCAGGATGTCAATATGCTGTTTGTCAAATGCTTATAATTTATCTCCAGCTCTGGTCTCGATGGAACTCAGCCATTTTACAGTCGTCTCAATGCATGACCTTAGAATTCAAAAAACTTTTTTTTTCTTTTCTTTTCTTTTTTTTACATTGAAAGCAACTGTGAAGTTCCATTAGAGCGATTCAGAGAAGAAGAAAAAAAAAGATTAACAGCACAAAAAAATACATTGAAGATACATTCAAGATTGGAAGGGGAATCTTTTGCTTTTTACACCTGTCTGATAAAAATGACCCTCCCTAACTAGTATTTTACCACTTACCAGACCATCAGCATTATCTCGCCTTCTCTTTTCACTCTCAAACCTCTGACAGCTGTAACAGCTCAAATCAAGGTGTTGACCTCCAACGTGTCACTCCCTTTTTCATTATCCGCATCTCTCCTTGTCCCTCTTCGTCTCCCTCTCCGCCGCTCTCTCTCTCCCATCCTCTCCTTTTCTTTCTCTCAGACCCTGTTATCTGCCTGCGATCCTCTGCTGATAACAATGTCTTTTATCTGCGGGTTACCTGCACAAAGGGACCTCCGAATTGATCAAATGCCAGGCGGCTGATGAGCCCTCAACAGAGTGCTTTTCCAAATCCCACAGGGCCAGAGGGGAGGGCAGACTAGGAGATGGGGACATGGCGTGCATGGAAAACACAACTCTAGCAGCTCACCGGACACCCAAAGCCATTAAAACGCATAATAAACACAAAAAAACACTCGCTTTTGCTGTCATTCTCTCTAGATATACCCCCATTAGAGGCCTTTTCGGCTGCCTGCTCTGAAGCCTTTCCTTAATCCGAAAAGGAAAACTCCCCCGCACACGCACAGTGGAAGACAGAAGAAGGAGAGTTGTACTAGAGCATGCTATTAATTTCATAGCTGCATATATCAGAGAGCATAAGCTTGTTTCCTCCACAGAATAAGAAAATAAAGTAGGTGATTACGAGACTACAGAATTGACTCAAAATTCGGAGTAAAAAAAAGTAAAAAAAAAAAAAAGAGATGTAAACTGCATTCTCAGGGAAAAAAATTTGAATTGCGAGATGTAAACTCACAATTATGGGTATACGGTATGACTTGCAATTGCGAGAGATAAACTCGCAATTGTGGGAAAAAAGTCAAATTTCCGTGGTGGAAAAAAAGCTTCCGTAAGAGTGCAGGGATGGAGGAGGGAAAGTCATCTCTGATCTACCCTAGAAACAGAGAGCTGGCTTTGATATACCGTCACCCTCCACGAATCCCCCTCCATGTTTACAGCAACACTTCCATTCCTCTTTTCCGTTCGCTGGGTGTTCATATGTGCGCACACGTGTTGCCATGTATACTTGCGCATGTTCGTCTCTGCAAACCAAACCAAGATGTGCTTGTTTGGATCTGCCTATGCACCTGAGACTAAATATGCCAGGATATATTTGGACTAGGATGTGTGTTTCTGTTGAAAACACACCCCCTCACCTATATGCATACACACAAACATGCACAGCTGGGCACAAACACTGCCAGTGAGATGTCTTTGACAAATTAAACCCCTCCGCCTCACCTGTCATCTTACTAGTCAGCAGGGAATGAGCAGGCTCGTGTGTCTCTGGATAAACCAACATCCTCATCTCCGGAATCAGTCCTCCTGCACGGCTCTGGCCCGTGTTGTGCACTGACCCCTCTCACGGCACAGACATAAATAACCTATGCTGGGTGAGAGGACTGCAGTGGCCACAGACGCTCTCGAGTATTCAGGCAGCAGACACTCTGCGGCAATATCCAGCACTTCCAAGCTAAAAGCGTGGCTGAAAATAAGCCGAGTAGCGCTTTGAGTTTAATGTTCTGTTCTGAAGAGCAGCAGGGAGAACAGAGCTGCATTATCATCCCTCATCTTTAAAAGCTTATACTCAGATTTCTGAGAACGGGCTCTATAATAATAGACTAAAATAGCAGTGAAATCTCGACACTACTGAACATAATTTTCCTAATCAGAATTCTGGCTGCTTTTCCTGTAAAACGAACTATCATTAAAACAAGATACATTTACTTGACGAGTAAAAGTGTGTAATGTAGTAAGACTTTGTTTTCACATCTCTCTTGAATTAAGTGTTTTTTTTTAGTTTTTTTTTCTTCCCCGCTGGCAAATTATTTTCCCGCGTTCAGCATAAATCTCATTAAATGTTGTTAGATTCTTGCTTAAAAAGTAAGAAAGAAAGAAAAAATTGCCAATGGGGTAAGAAAAGTCATTTACTCCTTTCTTTCTTCCACAGAACACAAGAAGAGATGTTTAGCAGAATGTTCACACTGCTCTTAGCATAACACTTCTTGACATGACAGATTTGTTTATACATGAAAGCTAATAAGATCAGCGGATAATAACTTTAATTTCTGTTTATTCCTCACACGAAGCTATTGAATGGCAGAAGACCAAAATATAGTCAGTGAGATTTTTTTTTTCTAGTAAAAAGTATATGTTTGAAAATATCTTTAAAGGGACAATGTGTAGGAATTTCTCCCATCTAGCGGTGAAATTGTATTTTGCATTCAAACGAATAATGCTCTACAGCGCCTCGCTTTTTCAAATGCGTGTTGCTTCTACGGTAGCCGTTATTTACCAAAAAGCTATGGCCGGGTTTGTCTTCTAATAGCACTTCATCGAGTTTTCCTTCGGGTGAACAGGTTTATTATTTCAAACAAACTGCAACTTGACACAACGAACAAACGGATGTTTGATAGAATTGAAAGTTTCCAAAGGCAGAGAAGCGACCAAGCAATGAAAAAAAGCTGTAACATTGACTTACCTGTTGAGAAGAGAGCAGGCAAGTTCAGCGTCTCTTTTGAAAGCAAAAAGCTATCCCGACATTAACCCTTGTTTTTTGCAATCTCCGGTCCTGTGGCTCCGCATAAGTATGGTCCTCCATTATAAATAAGAGCCTTTTAAACTTGCCGGGGCAGTGACAAGCGTCTCTCAAATCTTCTTGTCCGGTTCAGCTGCTTTCAGTCACGTGACGAAAACGCGTTGTGGAAACGCGTTGGCCTAGTACTTTTTGTCCCTCTCTGCTATTATAGTTTTTCAAGATGGCGGAACGACATGGAAGCCTCCGTGGACCTACCCGTCCCATGTATATAAAGATAATAAATTCTTCGTTTACGAGGGTAAGTCAGATCATTGGCAGAGGTATTTGTACACCATTTAGGACATATTTATTTTAGATAATAAAATACTTAAAAAACTACACATTGTCCCTTTAATACAAGTTATAGTCATATGAAAACTCATCAATTTATCAAGGCAAACTAATTGACTCAAGTAACTTTTCTTCCAGTGTTAAAAAACAATATTACAATTAATAATTACATTATCTTTTTGGTTACACTTTATTTTAAGGTGTCATTGTTACAGTGTAATTATATATTTAAGTACTGAGCAATATTAAGCAACTACATGTACTTACTAGGGTTAGGATAAGATTAGGGTTTAGTTGAGGGTTAGTTGCAATGTAAATATGCATAATTTACTGTTATTACTACGGTAAGTACATATGTAACAAGGACACCGTAAAATAAAGTGTTACCATCATTGTTTTTCTCACTATTGTTTTATATGCTTTATTTACATCATTAGAAACAGGGGAAGGAGCCTGATCTTGTGATTTTCCACACTTGTGGTTCTGATAACAACAGCTGTGATGCAGTATTCACTCGACGAGAGAAGTCCTCTTTATTGAGTGTGCCTTGTTCAGGCTCCAGCCTGGAACAGTGGGAAGGTATTAAGGAGTCAAAACAACTGTCTCTGTTTCTCCTCTTGTTGCATCTGTGCTGGAACTAATCGTTGTGTCCCGCTGTTCTCCAAAACTACACTTCACAGCTCTTTTTCTGAGGGTTGGTCTGGTAATCACTTCTCCACCAGCATGCACCGCTCTGGACTAATTAAGCCCCCCCAGCCCCCTGAACAGGTTCTGGTGAAACGATTCTTTAAATCTCCCCTAACTGATGTGATGCCAGGGATGTGAACAGGTAGACGGTGGGCTCTTGGGGGGGGGGGGGGGGGGGCCTGGCAGACTGTAGAGAAAAGAGTAAACTTCCCACAGCAAGGGCTTATGGGAATGCAATCATCCCCCTCTCCACCCCCGATTGTGGATCCCAAATGAGAATGTGAGCCTCCCAGAGCAAAACAGACCTTATTGGCGCTGGAGAATGCTAATGATTGTTTATTCTTTCTTTGAGAAGGTGATGGGGGGGAGGGGGGTTGGAGAGGTGATTGATTTGCTTCATTTGCTGTGATATCTATTGTAATTGTTACCGTGTTTGACAGCTGTGCCTTGGGCTTTGGGCACATGCAGAGAAGGAAAGTGCGCTCGTGGCGCTCGCTGTCGCTCCCCTTAATAATGGAGTGATTTGTAAATATGATTTATTTATTTTAAAGTTATTAGAGGCGCACACGCTTTATTTGTTTTGTGTTTGAGCGCGTCACGCGAAGGCTCCCGAGCCCGTCAGGAGCGTGGCTCGGCTTTCAGTGACAGCTTGTTTTGTGCTTTAATAACGACAACGGGTAGCAACGCTGCCACAACTCACCACTTTCATGCTCACTTTACTAGAGGCGACGAGTTGAAAAAAATAAACTAAAAGAAAGAAAGAACACGACTTAAGTGCGAGCTGTAACTGTCATCGACACTCCCCTGTCTCCTGCTGACAAATTTGACAGCTCTGAAGCAAAACAGTTGCAGGTAGCTGAGATAGTGGCGTTATCTTTGGAGATGGCAGGCCAGTTTTGAGTTATACCTGCCTGTCACTTGTCTTTTAGAGGGATCTTCAGAGACAGCCGTGTAAAAATAGCTCGCCTTTAGAGTGCTGAACACCGTCTCTGTCAATTTCTATGAGTTTTTTTAGACAAACTATGCACAATGTCAGCTCCACCAAACAGACACTTAAACAAAGATGCACAGCAGTTACCACCAACTAAAGTAAAGGAAGTGTGACAGCTCCTGTATACATACTGAAAACTGAAACCTGTGATTTCTCATATACATTTCACAAATGGTTAAAGCTCACATGTGAAAACCTGAACCTCTTTTTGATTACTGAAGCTTTGTTCCATGTCCAATAATGCTAAAATGTAATACAAGTATTTGGGCTGTGTCGATAATTTTGACGATTAATTGAGTAATCGTATATTTTCTGTGGTAATAAAAATAGCCTTTAAAATGACTTAAAATACATATACAATAACAATGAGGCAACAATATTTGGTTCAAATAAAGTATCAAAAGCAAGTGATCATGTGGTTTTATAGAACAACACTCTTAAAATACATACATCATATAAACAGTCACCTTATGTATTATAACTTGCCTGCAGAGGACGCCAACGGCCTGGTGTTGTTACACTTTACAGCAGATCAAATCCTTGTTTAATATTGGCCAAATGACATTTAGTTCAAATGTTTACTTAATCTTTCATATTTGCCCACCTCTTTACGATAGAAATGCTACAGCCACTGTAATTTCTTGAACAAGAATATTGTAACCATTGTGTTCCTGTTTAGTCTTATTAGTCACATGTCTTTTGTTTTCCCGCCACTTATCCGTTGCCATGTCTACCATGATTAATTCATCATCATCACCTGTGTCTTGTCAATCACCTTCATCTGTGTCACCTGGTTTATGTTCATCAGTGTCTGTATTTAGTTCCCTCTGTTCAGTCAGTCTTGGTCCGTTCTCGTCTATGTAACGTCGTTACCTGTGTGTGTATCCTGCCATTTTGTGTCGCTTGAGTTATATAAGTGAACACTTTGTATTGGAGCCTTCTGCCTTCCTCGTCTTCTTCTGCCTGCACACACCCTGACAAATATAGAGTGTTTAAAATTTGAAATCGCAATGAACAACAGTTTTCATATTTAGAAACATATTGATGTATTCTCTTGTGTTGGCGTAGGTTTATAAATGATTTTCCTTAAAAATCTGATGAAATGGTGCACATTGTGTACCCATATGAATGTTATAAGCAACCCAAACTCAGAGCATATGAAGAGATATGACTCTCAGATGCTCTCTACGCATGTAAATGTCAACAGTTTATGTGGCGAACGAAGATGCTCTCAGATGCACGTAATCTACACGCGTGTAAAGAACGGTCTAATAATGGAGTTCTGGTATTTTGCCAGTACTTGACATGGCAAATTGCAACTGTGGAATTTTTTTTTAATTGAGTACATAAATTAATAGAGGAATCGTGACAGCCCTAGTGATTTTTCAATCTTTTTGGATGATTGTGAGATAGTAAAAAAAATGTATTGAACCATATTCTAGTTTACTCAAAACACATTAAAAATTAAATAGCAAGACACTTGTTCTATAGCGACTATCTTCTGAATTAAAGTTTTTTTTTTTTTGGAGACATAAAGTCAAAAATGTCAATGATATAACTGTCCTAAAAATATTATAATAAAAGAAAAGCCTCTTAAATTCTTTAAAAGAAAACCTTACTGAGTACTCCAGCATAATCATCACATATTCAATAATGGGGATTGTCATTTATGACCAACCAGCATTTTTTTTTTTTTTTATTAATTAAAAATTAACCTGATTATGATTAAAAAAAATTAAAAAAAATTAAAAAAAATCTAAACTGTATGAAACCAACAAGAATTCAAAGTAACTTTGAAAGCATTTGTGTTTAATTTAGATTTCTGCTTTTGTGCCATTGACCAGAATCCATAAAAGAGTATAACAATGAAATGATCTAAATCCATTTGATGCATCTAAACAAATGTTGTGGTCAAACAGGAATACATCAGTCCCCAGATTTTGCATCAGAAAAGAAAGCTATACTCTGCATCTACACATTTGCAAGTGCAGATCCTCCTTAAATGCTCATGTGATCACTTCTGAAGTTCATCCCTGAAGGAATCGAATTCTGTTTCCATGTCCTCGGAGACAAAGCCTGCAGCTCAACAGCAGGTGAGCACCTCCCTCTACTGGAGTCAAGCGGAACAGTGCTGCTTCACTTGCTGCTTCCTCTCGAACGTCCCCGTTCTAAAGGGACGTCTGGCATTCTTCATGCGTACAATGAAATATGCAGCAGCCACTCAAGCAGAAAGGGCTTCACTGACCTGTGCCATGTGCTTCATACCAACGCACAGGTGGCAATAGCTGAGGTGACCTGTTCCCTCCCACTGTTTGTATTACTATGTAAAATAAATCGATGTCCTCCAACACAGCATCTCAGGGGAGGCGAGAAGAGAGAAGAGGGTCAGTCTGTAGGTGTATGTGTGAGTGTGTGTGTGTGTGTGTGTGTGTTCAGGTACGAGGCTGTTTCACAATATGAAATATTGAAATACACTGACAAGAAATGGATCCGCTTTCGGCAGTAAATTGATTAATTCTAGAGTGTCAAAAGGAAGGACTTCAGATTGCCAGTGGTTTTTAAGGTAATACGCTACAACAGTTTAAGAGTCATGAAATGCATCGCAATAGCCTTGAAGTGGAGAGGTTAAAGTGGAGGAGAGAGAGAAAGAGAATACAGGAATGAACGCTCCTCTCGTCATGTACAAGCATCTTTTCTCTGCGCCAAGGTCAGCGAGGCTGAAGAGGAGGCAGCGGCTGTCTGCTGCTATAGGAATTGTAATCAATTCTTACATTTCAAGGGGAGCAAAATCTGAACAAGTCGCTCAAAGGAAGATAGATGAGAGAGCACAGCCACAAACACTCAGATCAATAATATTCATAGCGTACAGGGAAAAAACCCAATAAATTACTATTTTAATCAATGATCTGTGGAGGAGATGTACAGAGACATGCTGCAGTAAATTTGCCCTTAACCATTGCAAAATGCATTATTCAGAAAAGCGAGGGAAAGGGGGTGTTTGTGGATTTCTCAGTTTGAAGTGCCAACATTGTGCTTCCATTGCTTCACTGTTTATCTATCTATGTGTGTAGGTGGGATGTGAAAGTAAGTGAGCATAGAGAGGAATATATTAGGACAATGTAACATTTCAAATAGACGTGTGGATGTCCAATTAAAAGCTAATAAGATAAATAATAATCATAATTGGGTTTTATCGTGCTGTGTCTGAGCATCTCCGACTGGAGTCTCACAATGGAATACGAGGCAAAAAAGAAAAGGAAAAAAGGCAAAGCTGAAAGGAAATTTTAGAAATAGTCCTTTTCATTTTAGTCAACGTGACCGGCTACATCTTCTGATCCCAGTGCTTTATAATTTGATAAGGTGACAATACAATCTCAGTGCCACAAAACATTAAGCTCCTTCATCTCCGTCTGTGCAAATTATGTGAAAATGTGTGGTTGTTATCTTAAAGGGATAGTTCTGTCATCATTTACTCACTCTCATGTTGTTCCAAACCCGTATGACTTGCTTTCTTCCGTGAAACACAAAAGGAGAAAATGTGAAGACAATTTGTTTCAATGATCTTTTCCATGCAATTTGAATAAACTCGAGCTTTTAAGCATAGGAAAAAAAAAAAAAAATCACAAAACCATCTTAGAAGAAAAGAAAAAAACACCAAGATAAAAGCATCATAAAAGTGATCCTTGTGCATCATACAATAGCATTGAGTGAGAAACACCAACATTTTAATTGTTTTTCAACGACAGCCTTTCTCTCCAGTAAGATGTTAAAGTGTAACTTACCTGATTTTCAACCTACTTTATATTGTTACAATGTCGACAGAGGGTTATTAATGGAACATTTATTGTAAGAGTGGGTTTAGCACAAAAAATGGCATTGTACGTTGTCTTCTCTTTAAAGTGTAAATTGCAGGTTAAATTTTTCACGAAGATAATGCAATGTGCTTATTAAACATAAAGATAAGAACCGCCCACCATTGTTGTGCATGTTTTTTATACCAAAATGCTGAATATAATATGAAAAGTTGGTACTTTTTACAGTGGTTTTAAAGCTGCATTCAGTAACTTCGGGATTTCTTCGCTGTATTCTCGCTTTTTGCTCGCAGGTTTCTCTCTAGAGCTCCCCCCACAGCTTCGGAATAGATATTTGACAACACTGTTGTAAAAACTCGTTGGCGATTCTCAGACACCAGAGGCTAGCAGATCAACGACATCAAAGCAGATGGGACATTCTTTAAAACGTCTTCTTCATTCGGGTTCGAACAGCGTGAGGGAGCGCAATAATGACGGCATTTTAGCAGATTTCTTTTGGCCGTAAAGCAATTGTTTACATCGCGAGACCTGATATCACGCGAGACTTCCTGACGCGGCAGCCGGCGGCCCGCCGCCCCAAAGTTGCAAGTGCGTATTTTCCGCTCAGGGGCACCAGGGGGGTGCGAAACGACCACCATTCAACCCGAAATAAGTAATATAACCATTCCAATGACTCTGAAGCTGTTCAGTTAAGGTAAAAAAAGTTACTAGTTCACCTTTAAGCACTCCCTCTCCCTTCCACTAGGCTGGGCGTGACGTCATAAGAGGGACTCCAAGCCTAGAGTTACCGTTAGTCTAACGGCAAGTAGTAGGCTAACTTTAGCAGTTATATTGGAGACCTAGCTAGCAAAAATGGTTGACTATTGTGTTTGTGCGGGATGTATGAATACATCAAAATTCACCTCCACGGCGTTCAGAGTTCGGTTGCTCGGCACTCTGTGGTTTTTGTTCATCTTTCGCTAACTGGACCCCGCCGCAAAAACACACTTGCCCTCCCGCGGGCTGCGCTCATCCGCCTTGAGCTCGGTCCGTCCAAAACGGCTTTTCTCGGCTTAATCCAGTTAAAGGCGGGTATCTCGCGACAGCTCCCTCTTGTTGCGGAGTTGCGTTTTAGCACTGACAATATCGCGTTCTGTCAGCAGATGCCGGCAAAGCGCCATTGTGCCTGTGCAGTGTGTGCATCTCTACAGCTCTGATTAGGACTACTGACACGATGTCTTCAGTCGTTGTCCCTCCTTGCTATTCTACATGACGGCAAGATTTTGAAAAGACTTTGGCTTGTTCCAGTCTTCCATTCGTTCTCCATAGTCAAGCCACAAACAGTAGGAATCTAGCAGAGTATGGGTTGCCACTCCCTCTTATGACGTCATCATCCAGATACTGTAAAAAACACGCTACCTTTGAAGAAACCTCAATAAATGTTATTTTAACGCATTTTAAGACAGAAATTTTTACATACATATTGAGCACTTTAAACAGCACTATGGTAAAAATGGAACACTATATGGTTTGGGTTTGGGCACAATTGGTATAACAGTTTCTTTCAGTTTTTCTCTTCCGTTTGGTCTACATACAACCTCGTGTTTGTGGTTTGAAATGTTGTCTACAAACACAAAGATATTTCAGATTTTCCATCACGGTGTTCTCTCTGTATTTATGATTCTTTACAGCCTTACTGCCTACAACGCGCTGGATCCTTCACTGGAAACCGAAAGTAACTCACTCCCGCTAAATGTTTACTCTTCAAATTCTTGCTCCTGGGAACAATACAATTCAATACCATTATGACTAAAACGTTTGCTAAGAAGTATTTTCTACTAAAGCAAGAGAGTATTTGACTCTAGTAAGCATAACACCATAGCAGACTGGTGGGAGTGGCCTTTATAGATCAACAATATTGTCCTACATAAAGAGGAAAACAACAGCCTTTTTTTCTGGTCAGGTAGCACAGATTTTGTTTTATTTTTTGCCTTTCTACAGTATAAGCAGACTAGTTTTATTGAAAACCCTTTTTGGCAGCAGTGAAGTACCCCTTAAACTGCTACAGTATGAGTCAGTGCATTGATTTATTGCAATGATATGACTCAAAAGATTAAGACACCGCGACTTCTAGTTGGCCGGGAAATGTTAGGGAGGATGTCACCATTTTAGTGATTTTGAGTGAGATCAAAATCGTGTGTGTGTGTGTGTGTGTGTGTGTGTGTGTGTGTGTGTGTGAGAATTTTGGTCTGTTTCTGGCACAGAGATATAGTATGTAAAACAGAAAACTTTGTATATAGCATAAGAGTTATACGGACTTATATGGACTTATTATGGCACTTTTGCATCCTTTTTGAAGTTTGAAAGCTTCAGTCTCTATTCTTTGTAAATGGATGGAAAAGAGCATAGAAAACAGCCTTCAATTTTTCCTTTTGTGCTCTGCAGAAGAAATAAAGTAATATTGGTATGAAATGACAAGAAAGCCAGTAAAAGATGAAAGAAATGAAATTTTTCCCTTTAAGGAACAACTGTATTTCTATCTGAACTGACCCTTAAAATATTGTTGTTGGTGTAATCCAATGTAGTTGGGTTGATTTACACCTATTAAATAATATTTCTGCCTTGAGTAAAACTACTTAATCGAGATGTTACCACAAAACCATCTTCACAGTGCAGGTTTTATGAGAAATGTCAAGTTCTATAACACAGCCCTATTTTCCCCCCAAAAGCCTGTAAAACGTGGGTGGCATTCCTCAAATCTCCCCTAAATAGACTCTCTGACAGGGTTTTAATGCCACCAGTAAAACTTTTCAAAGTCGCAGAGCTTCCAGGAGTCGAGACTGTGGGGGTCAGGGGTCTTCCGCTCAGCTGGAGAGGCAGCCACACAAAGGTGGAGCAAGCCACTATCAGTCCCTTTGAGATGATAATCTGCGAGATCGCTCTTGCAGCGACAAACGGGGCAACGGAGACTGCCATCTTTACATTACTGAGAAAAGGCCAATGCCGACTGACAGCTACAAATGAGCCCCGCTCCTGAGCCTAGACACAATCACAGCCATCTAAACCCACACTGACGTTTTAATCCTCCCGAAATAACCTACGCTGAAATTCTCCCACAGAGGCAATGAGAAATGGTGTGTGTGCGTGTGTGTGTGCGCGTGCATGTGCGTGTGTGTGTGTAAAAATCAAGAATTGGGAAGAGAAGAGCAGACACTGAGAGGGATGCTTGTGTGAATATCCTGTATGAGTGCAACTGTGATTCTAGATCAGTGGTTCTCAACTGGTTTTGCCTCAGGATCCAGACTTTACAATGAACATGGGGATGGGTGATATGACCAAAAGTTTATATTGTGATATGTGTCATTTCATTTTCACAACAATGATATAGGCCTACATCACATTATAGGTAACTTTTCTGGAAATCAATTTGTTACAATATCAACATTTTGGATAGCAGTGAATATTCAAAATTCTCTGAATCAATTTCAATATTACAGCAAAAACTAATTATAATAAACAGGGATTTAGGTTTTATAGGTCTATCTTCCAGTAGTGTTCAATAAGAAATACTACTAAATGAAGTAATCAAGTGTAAAAAAAAAAAACATAAATTTGTTTACAATTTTGTAATAAAAAAATACAAAAACATAAATTACAATCAAAATGCTTTAATTTTATTAAAGTTACAAAAGTTATTCATCAAGAGCCGTGAGTGTATAACGGAAGTTATGATAGTCTTTTCTTCCCTATTTTAACATGTATCCAAGTGAAACTGCTTCTAAAAATAAGAATAAATTTAGGGCGGGACATGATTTTGTCCATCGGGAATTAATTGTATTGTTGGATTGCTAATGCTGCGATCTCATGTGAGTGACAGGTTTACCCACCCTCACACCGAAAAAAAACTCATCATCAGAGATGTCATTGGGACAGGGAGGGGAATTTATTTTGATTTTAAAATTACAATGAATAAAAAAAAAATTAAAAAAGAATGCATGTGCACTGATAAATCATTTGTTGGCTAATAAATACTGCAATATTCCATAAAAAAAAAATGAAAAAAGAATTGTCCATTTTTATTTTATGGTGACTTAGCAGGTTGCTGTCACTTTAAGATCTAATGTACAGAGTCAATATATTGACACGTTGATAATCGATTTTTCCCCAACTGTTTACATTCACTTTACACGAATAGTCGATTTATTAATCAACTGTTTCAACCTGCACGTGCCCAAGATGTGCAAAAACTGTGCAGATATGTCGATTCTCTCTATCAAGTCAAGTTGCTTTTATACCCCTTCATACAATATAGATTGTTTAAAAGCAGCTTTACAGGGAAAAACAGGAAAATAATGATTCAATGATGATGCATAGTAGCTCTAAAAAGAAAATAGTGTAATTATTCTGATGAGGTCTGTTCAGGGTTGATTCAGCTCTGTTTATCTGCAAAGACCATCAAATATAAAATGAGTTCAGTTTGCAGCTCCATAGAAAACAGTGACGTCCCGCTCTGTTCAGATCTCATACAATATTGTCAGTGCAATCAAATTAATATTGCTTAATATTAAGTGTCCCCAACTAAGCAAGCCAGAGGCAACAGTGGCAAGGAACCCAAACTCCATTGGTGACAGAGAAGAAGAAAAGTGTGTAACATATACTGTTATATATATCTCCATAATGCCAAACCCTAATTGGACACAAACTGTGCACCATCATAGTACCAAAATAGTGAACTAAACTGCATAATGTCCATAAAATGCAAAGTACTCAATCACAAACAGCCAGACAGAACCGCACAAGGGCCAGTTCCCTGTTTTGGCACGTTTTCACTCCTCCAACACCAAATATAAGAACTTAATGAGATGTTTCAAATAATATCCGATTCAAAACTTTTGCAAGTCTCTCCTTGTCAATATTTGATTGTTAATATACATGAGGAGGGATCCAATGATAATTTAGTGTGGGTGGGGCTTCCTGACACTACCCTGTTTTTTGTTTTGTTTTTAATTTGGCTAGCTTTGGCTATTGACAGATGAATTTTTGCCAGGAAACTGTAGAGTCTGTTTGGATAATGAACTCAAACAACAAACGGGGAAATGGGAAGTGGAACCTTTTAAAACTTTATCAACTATACATGAAGTTTTATGTAACAAAGTTCGGGAGGAGCATGTTCAGGTAATCATCCAATCAGCACAAGAAGAAGCCAGTATAAATAAAGCCTTCCCTTTCTTCCTGTCTCATGACAAATTTCTCAGCATCCCGCCACCACCCCAGCACCTCACAT
Organism: Rutilus rutilus; assembly: GCF_951802725.1. Classification (NCBI taxonomy): domain Eukaryota; kingdom Metazoa; phylum Chordata; class Actinopteri; order Cypriniformes; family Leuciscidae; genus Rutilus; species Rutilus rutilus. The sequence continues at coordinate 30,171,092 of NC_140211.1, read as the reverse complement.
TCAGATGGGTCTGCTCATAGATACCCATGATCTATACATTCATAGGGGGGAGTACTCTGGGGTCGGGCCGAATTCCGAGCTCGGAGCCCTCCCCCCGGACAGCAAGCCAAATACGCATTATAATATTACATCAGATTTCATTAACATGTGAACTCGTGAAACAGTTTTATAGTTATGTATCCTGTAAATGTGCATTCTCCCATAGAGTGATCTATTGTCTGCAAGGGCACAGAGTGAATTCTAGATGATACCCTTTAGCTGATGATTGGAGATATGTCTTAAAGAGATGACAGCTCTCACTTCATCTAAGGGCTGCAAAAGAGAGAAAGAGAGTGTGCTTATATGGCCAGTTCCCTGTTAAGAAAGCCTGTCAGAAGTCAGGGGTACTCTAAAGAAGCATCATACTGCCGGAGCTGAAGTGACACAGTGACATAGAATTCCAGAGAGTGAAGAGACTGTGTGCATGTTTGTGTGAGCAGGCAAGGAGAGAGAGAGAGAGAGAGAAACAAAGAGAGTTTTGCACCATGCACAAGAGGATAGAGAAATGCCACAGACATGCTTGGTATTCAGTCTTCATAATCAGTGTCTGTGCATCCAGTGACACGGATGAGAAATTGCTCCTTTCTTTTACGAGTCTCTCGATGCTGTCAGAAATTATCACAAATAATTGTACACACAGGAAATTAAGAAATATGACAAAAATGACAAATGAATGCATATTATGAGGAGGAATAGATATTCAAGAGTGTCGAGGGAGGACTTAAGCAAACTCTGTGTGATTTACTAGGGCATTTAGTACACACAGGAACATTTCGCCTGGAACACAAAAAGAGAAGTGAGGAATATGAATGTTTGGGGTATTTAACGTTACGGTTGGCTGGGACACATTGCTATCTGTTTTATAGTTTTTTTTTTCATGTGTTTATAGCTTATTATTACTATGCATGCAGTCTGTCCCTTAGTGGCACATTTTAAATAACGTTTTATATTTGCACAAGAACAAGTCTGTTTTCCTTGTCGATAATATGCTAGGGAGTATTTTGTCTAAACTCCACTTTGCTTCTGGCTTGATGTTCATAGTAATTTGTTGTGATGACAGCATATCATTTTTCATTCCTTAAATATTGCAGCATTTTCATCATTCAAGGGCTTTCTGTACTCGCCATTGCAGGAGCAGTAGCAGAAAAAAGCCTCACTAGAGGAATACAGTAAATCAGAGACTTTTTATTATAAAACTTTCAGTGGAAGTATTAAATTTCACACTTACAGTGTGCTATTATACCGTCAGCTCCTCTCCAGACAACACTGTAGCCCAGGAACTATTTAGACATAGCAATAAATTACAAAAAAATTAAATTCAGACATTGAAGAAAGACACGACTCATCATTTGTACAACATACATAATGTCAAAACAAGGCTAAACAATGTATTTTTCCATTTGTTTGTGATTAGGAACATGTTTATAGTCAAGTAAGGAAAAAAAAATAAACATACTGTAAAAGAACAAGAGTTGATTTATGGAGATCCAGAAGTTCTACAACTAAATGAAAGTACCCTTTAAAATGGTTCAGGCAACAACAAAAAAAGAAGAGGACAGAGCAACCTGCAGTGCAACATCTACTTTTAAAAGTGACCTTTTGCACTTCTTAGTGTATGCAAATATCCCTTCCAGGGATTGGGAGTTGGTAATGAAGTGTTTGGAATGAAACGAGGACAGAATGAGTGGTGGTGCTATACCTCATGTGCCATCTGCTCCAATGTTTATTGTTAGAGCAGGACCGTCATTCCTGAATCCTGTTACTAAGCTGAGACTCCACTCTTCTGTCAAGCTCAAAACATTAGCCCAACAACTACAACACACAGAGAGATAGAAACAGAAAGAGATGAAGAGCACTAACAAAGTAAACTGAGATGAGGTCCCAAGTCCTCAGAGGCTTGGGTTTGTTAGCTGCTGCTCCTCCTCCTCCTGAACATGACACTCACTCCTGCACACTAATTGGTCCCTCCAAAGTGACTGAGCACAACCTTCTGTACTCTCTCTGACACTCGTCCGGGACGAGCTCAGTCCTCTCGTACGCCTTGTGGGAGACAGCACTGCATGGACTGCACACAAATTACACACACATACTGGCACTCATACACATAGTTCATCCGCCAATGGACCCACTACATATTTCAGCAGAAGCACTGAACTTCATTAATGATAAATCTATCTTGTCTGCTTTAGTCTTCTGTGGCGATCAAACAGGATTGTGACTCAGCCTTACAGGTCAGACCAGTTCTACAGAGGAAATTGAGCATGTTAATGTTTGTTAAAATCAGAAGCCTGTAGATGCTGTCTTGACTACAGGATTTTGACCAATGTAAAAGTTTAAGTTACTTTGTAAACATACAAGAGTAGAGGGGTTTTATACTGAAGTAAACATAAGATTGTGATGTACGGTAAGTTGAATTCACTGAATCACAAACAAAATTAACAATGGAATGAGAATGAGCACTTCACTTCTTATAGCACCAAAAACATTAATTCATTGATAAGCAGTCAAGCAGGCAGTATTAGGGTGTGGTCACATTTACCACTGTTCGGCAAAATCTAGTAGTTTCAATAGGAATTCATGCGATCGGGAATTCGGCGTGAGGGCAAACGATTTTCCCATGCAGATTTCGCAACAGGTCACATGGATTCAATGCGTTTACCAACAGAACGCTGCTTGTTTTAAATATGATAATGGTTTTTGCTGAAAAATGTGACCACACCTTTAGACTAAATGATTACAGGCTAAGGAGTCGTGATGCAGGCTAGATGCAGACGTGAGAAAAATGTGAGATGCAGCGCGGACGAAGAGTAAAAAACAAAACAAACAAGAAAGCACACAGCAGAACATCTCAAAACAGCCTTTTATGGAATATGCTGCAACCAAAACCGAAAATATCTGAAAAGCAGAATCCTATTTTTTAAATGAAAATAATAATAATAAAATCACCCCAGCTATAGCTAAACTCTTCCTCCGACAAATGATTGTACTGTATACACACTCGATGCTAGCCCCAGCCCTGGCTTTTTCTGATTGGTCCACTATTTTGAATTTGACATTGATAAGTTCTGCTGTGCGTAAAACGTTGAACTTCTCTGAACTTGACCCGTTGTCTTAAAAATGAAGCGCTAATGTGTGAGCCGAAAAAAGAAAGAAAAAATCAAGACGCGGAGTAACGGTCAGAGATGTTCATCAAGTACGTGTTACATAGAAAAACTATTAAAAAGCAGTGCAGTGGGACACAAAAACACTGTAGAGATGTAGTCTCACTTCTGACCAGATCTTCTGGTTATGGGTTCGACTGGAGCTCAAAGAGCGAACCCCAAATAATAAAGTACTTCAGGTGTGCACATTAACCAGAGTAACTCCGATGCTCATTTGGTGCTCTTCAGTGTAGCATATAAATCAACTGATGATGGAAGTCTCTTAATGGCTTTAACCAATGGTCACATCTCCAATCTTAAGAGAACAAACATAAAATTATTTACAAAATAAATGTTCTGCGGATTGGTTATTAAAGAACCACAATTCTAGTTTTGATACACCATCGATGTACAGAGTTTCTCGAGTTCCTCGATACCAAGCTCTCATTATCTCTCATCAGTCCAAGACAAGGTCCACTGGAATGCCTCTTTCTGTGCCACACCTCGCAAATGTCAACTTTGTCCGTAGTGGTCATCTTTATCACAATGATTTACAGATCTCAAAGAGTCGTGAGGAGGCTTGTGGGATGTGAAGATCTTCTGATTTACTGTCTTTTGGCGGAGCAGGACTTGCAGCATTGTTGACCGTAGAATTTGTGATTACAAACACCATGCTGAGGCACCAGATGACACCAGCTGAAGAAGTCGATGCAAGGCTGGCCTTCTGTTAATGGGAAGACACATAATGACTATTATTTATTTTGAGCCTTAAAAACAACAGTGCGCACACAAGCACTCAGTGTTTTTGTAAGTACTGTTTACTCTGAATAGATACATTGTGGCGATGTTGCAAACCACTTGGAATTACTGCACCAGCATACTGATAAGGACCTGACCTGCTCTCTGAAGGCCCTCACTCAGTTATCCCATGAGAATAAACAATTATATAAATACACACACACACACACACACTTATGACTCTGTGGTATGTGCCATGTACTACCAGAGAAAGAGATGAAGATCTCTACATTCTAACTGTCATAATATTTAAACATAACAATTATGATTTGTTCATTTAAATTATATTGTTTTATCACACAATGTATGTCAGTTTCTTATTGTTAAATAGTGGCGCACAATGTCATTTGACCTACTATGTGGTCGTAAATCAACAAGTAAAAAGCACATTGTTTTACCACTACATAATGAATAAATGTAAACACCAGTGATGTTTATCAAGCTTGATAATTGATTATGATACATACAGTATGTAATCAAGGCAACAATGACACTTAACACTATGGAAAATATACATGAATTTATGCAATTGGCAGATGCTTCATCGTAAAGTAAATTCATGGTATACATTTTATCAGTATATGTTTCCTGAGAATCCAACCCATGACATTACTAACATCACGCTCTGCCAGTTGAGCTACAGAACAAGATATGAGAGTTCATTACAAATTCAGAAGTATGTCCACTCAGGCATTGCAGGTACTGTTGAGTGAGATAACAGTTGAGCTAAAAGTTGGGGTGGTGTTCAAGGTGGCAACCGAAGGTGAGAACCTCCCTGTACGTTCTGTGGTCGCATCACATAAATGTCGTGGAAATCAATTTCCTGGTTGTGTACTATTCTAAAACTGCAAGGAAGGAAGAGAACTAACAATGTGAGTAGATTAACTGCTTTCACTTCACATTGTGTAAACAGTCTGGTCATGAGGCTGTTTCTATTTCAGTCTGCAGCACAAGCCCTATCTAGGCTCTTGTCAATTCTAAAATGCAATTTTTTCTATTTGAATATGACGGCATGATGGCAAAGCTGACTTTTCAGCATCATTACTCCAGTCTTCAGTGTCACATGATCCTTTAGAAATCATTCTAATATGCTGATTTACAGCTCAAGAAACATTTCTTATTATTATTATCAATGTTGAAAAAACAAAATTGTGAAAAACATGACATTTCTTTCAGGATTCTTTGATGAATAAAAACGTCCAGACTATGATTTGAAATAGAAATCTTTTGTAAAATTATAAATGTCTTTACTGTCAATTTTGATCAATTTAATGCATTCTTGCTGCATAAAAGTATTAATTTCTTTTAAAAAAGTCCAAAACTTTTGAACGGTAGTGTGTACTGAAGTCGCTTTTGGATTTAAGTGCCTTCTAAATTAATACATTTACATTTAAAGGCCAAGTAGCTTGTACCTTTAAGTGTGGGTGAGAGAGGTGGGACTGGACCAGGACAGAAGTGTGTATTGCAGGCCCGTGAGCTTATGGGTCTCTGATGAGGTAAACAGCCCACTGACGGACGCCCCTGTCTCAGACACTGAACGCTCCGTGTCTGCACCCCACCGCCACAGGACACTGTGCACTGAAAGACACATGAACAGGACAGAAAGCTTAGAAATCTGGCAGAATATTAACGGAACAGATCCCTGATTGGTTATAAAGAGCTAGTTGTGCATACCTGCAGCCAAGGGGAGGAATACCAGCCCAGAGTCACAGAAGTGCCGCCCCTGTCTGGGCCAGGCTGAAGGAGCTGGGGCGGCGGGGGCTCTGGGCAGGGGCCGTTATTACAAGCTTGCTTGAGGTCTGCTTGGGGCTTCCGTAGGTTCCTGCACCTCCTTGAAGGGAACTCAGTGTAGCCTCCTTGGGAGTCTTTCTCTCCACAATGCAGCTCTCTTCTCCTTACTCCTGCTCCACAGGAGGCCGAACACTGCATAAAACGTCCAGACAGATAATCAGATAATAAGGTATATACACGTAAATACTCCTCTGACCCCTTTCTACTAGGACAACTCATGCCTCCATAGCAACGGTTAACAATGCTGCTATAGTCTGGAGAAGAGTGAGACACTTAAGTACAAATCCAGAAAGGAAAGTGCCACTTAGCTGTATGGAATCAAATGTGTGTTATATTCATGCACAGATGTTGCTCTAACCACTTGCACACGATAGCGTGTGTCCTACATTCATCCGGATACATTTGAAAACAAATCTTTTTCTGTACGGTTTGGCCTCCCGTCCACACTGAGACAGCTTTTTTGAAGACACCCTCCAAAGTGGATAAATTTGAAAACTATGATGCATTTTTAGTGACACAAAATGTGACACATATTGTGGGTATCTATGGTTTTACATATATTTGCCAGCTAATTCAATTACACATTGTTACTAAAGATACATTTTATTTTGTACAATCTTCATATTACATCCTTGCAAAGATGAAACCGTCAAAACATGAGGGATTGTGTTTTTAAGCATACATGTAACCCATAATGTCGATTGAGTGTGACCTGGACACACCAGTAGGTGGTGGAATATTTGGTAACAGTAAATCTGTTTCAGTGTGGACAAGCAACTTTTGTAAACTGCTTGAAAATGCTAGTGTGAACAGAGCCATGTTCTAATGTATCTGGTGACTATTTGCTCATGCTACATATGAACCGTTTGTGTGAGCGCTTCAACGTAACCTTTGATATTCCTATGAGGGGCTTTACCTCTCCCCAGGCGGTAGTTATCCACTGCAGACGCTCATTCTTGGGGCAGCGGCTCAGCACACAGGTCTCTTGGGCTTTGGGCTTCAGGTGTAATTTACACATGCTGTCAGGCACCACCACAGCCCTGGCACCTGGATCAGTGCTCCTGCAGAAAACACTGCGCTTTTTCAACCCTCGCCCACAGGTCTTAGAGCACTAGAGAGAATGAAAGAAAGAAAGATAAACAGAGAGAGAGAGAGTTACCCTCATGTGGTCTTTGAGTGATGTTAGTTTAAACATTGTAAAGGTCACAGTGGCATGCTGTTCACCTCAAACAAGAGTTGAAATGAACTCTTGAGACAGGCGGTGTGAACTCATTCTGACCTTTAGAAGGAATTTAGTCAATATCAACTACTACTGCAAAAACTTCTCAAAGATCTCAAACTGTTTATTCAAAACACGGATTCATGATTTAACATATTGAGTAAGATTCGACTGAAGAAAAAAAGGTTAAAGAATTCAACATTGCTGATGACGAAATGAAAAAAGTGATGTGTTTCAACATTCTCTGTGGCTGGTGTGTGTGTAAACGGGAAGATCAAGTTCAGGGTACACAAATATATTATTGCAAATATTCACACACAGGCAACAACAAAAAAAAGAAAAAAGATATTACAAAATATACCGTGTTTAAAGTACTCATTTATCTAAAGAAACACTTCCAAGCATCACTACAGTTTCAGAGAGGCGATTTGCATGGTCATTTCTTAAGTCCAGAATAGATTCTTAATGTGAGCAATGCAACAGAGGCATGTGCTACATGTGCAATAACAGCAGGGGGCAGTAGTGTTTCAGCACTGATGTGACATTGTTCAGGGCATCTCAAATCTTCACCTCATATTTATTCAGGGCATCTCAAATCTTCACCTCATATTTGGGTCATTGCTGTTATGCGGTACTTTTTTTAGCCCTTTTTTACAACTGAATACACTTGTGTTGCAATTTAGGTAAGTATTTCTATAAAAGGGTAGAGCAGAATTTCAGAGACATGTTCTGGTTAAGCTCAAACAACTAAACTTTATTCATTATAACTTGATTGCTTACACAAAGGCAAGGAAATGAACAGGATCAAATTAAAGAGCTAAAATTGCCCATTGTTAGCCTCATGGAAGGAATGAGAGTAAGATTACATGCGGTTTATTGTAAATGAGACCAGAAGTTAATTTTAATATTTTATAACCGTCTTTTAATTTTTTTATAATATCATACTAACTTCTGTAACTTTATCTAACAGGATGGAATGTTTTAAAGTGAGACAAACCTACTCATTCCACAGAACATCACATACATCAACAATCCACTGCTAATGTCAGGACCTGACTTTTGTTAGTTAGGAATTTTGAAATTGATTTGATAACAAATACAGTACAAACAGTAATACTGTGAAATATTTAAAATAGTTATTTTCTATTTTAATATATTTTCAAATGTAATTTATTCATGTGATGGCAAAGCTCAACTTTCAGCATCATTACTCCAGTCTTCAGTGTCACATGGTCCTTCAGAAATCATTCTGATAGTCTGATTTGGTGCTCAAGAAACATTTCTTATTATTATCAATGTTGAAACCTTGAGCTTGAGAGGTTGAGCTGCTTGAGATATCTTTTTTTTTTTTTTTTTTTTTTTGAGTTCTTTTATGAATAGACAGTTCAAAAGGACAGTATTTTTTAGAAATAGTAAACACATTCACTGTATAATGTTACAAAAGTTTATGATTATGTCACTTCTGATCAATTTAATGCATCCCTGCTCAATAAAACGATTACTTTTTCTTTCTTTTTTTATCTATCTGTCCCCAAACTTTTGAACAGTACACTTAAAGTAAATATTTATTTATTTATTTTCCTTGGAAAACTTTACTTTAGTTTTACGTTTTACTTTAGTTGTGCAACCCACGATGACATCCTGTTATGTAGGTTGCATGTGCATGTACACATACCTGTGACCAGGAGCCAGTGCTCCACTCTGGAGGACATGCCTGAGTGTTGCAGGGCTGTAGTTGAGCCGGAGCTATTACTGGACATAAGGAGTGAGCCGTCACCTCCTCACGCTGGTATGTCACCTTCCTCATGCAACGGATGTTTCGTGTCTGCTGCCCGCCTCCACATGTTCTACTGCACACTCCCCATTTGCCTGTCGTCCAACTGTCAAGACAAACAAATTGACCTTCAGATGCGAGCCGTATGTTTGAACATTTCAGCATATTTTAACATGGAAGACACTTTACATCCATATGGCACAGGTACTTGACACACTTAGACACACACAAGGGCTTCATTAATGATCATCACATTAGGTAGATTTTGTTTAGATTATGATCTGATTACTCTGTAAACGACATGATGGAAAGACATGTAAAAAAACACATACATCTGTCTGCACCCACCCTCTCCCTGTGGGCTCACATGGGCATATACACCACACATGCATTTACATTTCCAGCTAAAGAGTTTAAATGTTATCAATGGATGCACACATCCTGAGTTCATAAATATGATTTCTAATTATGAAATTTTCACATGACAAAATATTTCAAAACACAGATCTGGCAAGTAAATGAGACATTCCAAGGTTCTGTAATAGATTAATCCGTTTCATTGCAGCAATATGATGAACAAAAGCTGGAATGAATCAATGGCTTCTTTCTGAATACTCAATATGTCAAATTTTGTGCTTTTGGGCACTATTTGTGGTGATGCAATAGTGCCCTCTTATGGCCAATCATTCAGTAAAAAAATAAATAAATGTGCAAGTCACATTGCGAATGCACTTTTTCCGCAGCACACTAAAACACAGAAAATGAATAACTAAAGCATACAGAATTGACAGAATATTGTATTTCAGTAATGTACTCAAAGTTATTTCAGCTCAGGTTATCACAACAAGGACATTGTTAACGTTTTTGATAAATGCTGACACAGCGTCTTCAGTGTCACATGATCCTAATCATTCTAATATGCTGATTTGCTGCTCAAGAAACATTTATTATTATTAACAATTTTGAAAACAGTTCTGCTGATTAGTATTTTTTGGAAACTGATACTTTTTTTTTCAGGATTTGGTGATAAATAGAAAGTTCAAAAGAACAGCATTTATTTGAAATAGAAATCTTTTGTAAAATTGTAGGTGCCTTTACTGTCACTTTTGTTCAATTTAATGCATCCTTGCTGAACAAAAGTATTAATTTCTTCCAACAACAAAAAAGAAATCTGACTAAAATTTGTAAAATGTGTATATATCATTTTGCACTTTTCCATCTAATAAAATGTTATTTTTGTGAACTGAAATTTTCTTAAAGGATATGACATGACAAAATACTGGCTAAATTCAAAGGGTAGTTAAGTCTAAAAGACAAAAGCAAAATGTAAAAATCAAAACTGATGCCACAGCAGCTCTCTTCCAGTGCTCAGATTGCAACTCTGTCCTTGCTTCTCTTGGCTGTGGATGAAAAGAGGCTTTTAAAATAGAGCTGGGCAGGCCAGGGAGAGATTAGAGCAAATGACAGCTATGACAAGAGCCGTGGCCACAACACCGGACAGACGCCCCGGGTCGAGTTCTTAGAAGACCCGGTTCCACCCAACCACTCACACAGACCTGAGCCACGGAGCTGAGAAAAATCCTTTCATTTTCTCTCCAGCCATCTGACAAATTGGAGGGAGATGGTTAAACTGCTATTTTAATTGAGGGAAGAAACACGATCCACAGCACAATATGCCTTTTCACTCCCCCTCGTGCTCTCCTCGCCACATAAATGACAATGTGTCATTGGTCAAAGAGCTGACATGCCGTGCCTCACTGCAAACCGCTGCTGGCTCTTGTTTTAATTTTGTATTTCTGGAATCTTTCAATAACTTGCATATTTCAAGCCATACAATTAAAGGAGACATATCTTTGGGGACAATACTGTGGACTGCTTCACATTTCCGGATACAGTCTGATTTTGCTGGCATTTTCTCCATGTCTGCCCAAAACGATGCACCCATAATTCATACTTATTCAAAATCACTTTTTAGCATTCTCTGTGGAATGCTTTTGGTTTGGAAGCATTTGTCAGTTTAAGAGCTCTAAGAGAACCATGTATTTTCCTAAACCCACGCGACTTTGTGAATTCCTTTGCTAAAAATATCACTTTAAACAAACCAAAGCTTGTGCATTAAAAACTTTAGGTATGTTTAGTTGTATTATATAGGAATTGGTCTTTACTGTTATTCATTACAGTAGTCTTTGGTTTTTTCAGTGATCATGTACAGTTGTAATTTAAATTATTCAACCCCTATTGCAAAGCAGGTTTATTGGCAAAATGTACAGACTTTCAGCTGTTTGTAATGAACAAATCAAACAAATAGCAGTCTCAAAATGATACAACCCCTTCATGGCAAGCATCTTTAGTATTTAGTAGAACACCATTTTGCTGTTATGACCTGCTGCAAACGAGATGTATAACCAGACACCAGCTTCTGACAGTGTTTCTGAAGAATCTTAGCCCATTCCTCATGAGCAATGGCCTCCAGTTCAGTAATATTCTTGCATGCTGCAACCGCCCTCTTCAAATCCCACCAGAGATTTTCTATTGGGTTCAAGTCAGGTGACTGTGATGGCCAATGTAGAATATTCCAGGACTTCTTCTGCAACCAAGTGGAGTTTGAGGTATGCTTGAGATCACTGTCCTGTTGGAAGGTCCAATTGCGCCCAAGCTTCAGCTTCCTCACTGATGACATGACGTTTTCTCCTGATACTTCAATGAATCCATCTTGCCTTCCACATGCTGCAGGTTTTCAGTGCCAGAGGATGCAAAGCATCCCCAGAGCATCAGCACCATGCTTAACTGTAGACTGAGTGTTCTTTTCAGCATATGCTTCATTCGTCTTCTTTCAGACATAACGCTGATCCATAGGGTCAAAAAGTTCCAGTTTTGTTTTATCGCTCCACAGAACAGAATCCCCAAACTTCTGTGGCTTATTTATATGATTTTGAGCACTTTTCTTGTGCTTTTGGGTCAGTAGTGGTGTACGTCTTGGATTTCTGGCATGGAAACAGCATGCGCTTAGTAAGAGCCAGTGCAAGCTGAAAACTCAGTATCACTGTTGACACCAAGTCAAGACTGTATGTCTTTTGCAGTCATTCAATGGTTTTTCTGAACCTGCTCAGAAATCTGGTTGCAGCCGTTGATAGCTTCCTTTTTCTGCCCGATCCAGGTAGTGTAACCACTGTTCCTTTCACTTTGAGCTTGCAAACTATGCTTCCAACGGTGTCTGTAGAAACATTTAGTGCCTTCGCTATCTTTTTGTATCCTGTTCCTTGTTTGTGAAGGGCGATGATATCTTCTCTTAACATTTATGACCATTCTTTTGACTTAGACATATTTCTAACATGCAGTTAAATGTGACACTTAAAAAACCTAGCCAGTTTATGTATTTCATGTGTTCTAGCTCAAGCAAACCTGGTGCAGCTAATGAAGCCCTTGATTAGTTGCATCAGGTGTGCTTGAGACAACACCTGTTTTGCAGATTTGTGCTGTTGCGAGGGATTCTATTAAGGGGGTTGAATCATTTTAAAACTGCAGAAGTCATTAAAAGTTGCATTTTCAGTTGAATTATAGTATTGTTGCAATTTTACGGTAGTATTGCACAATTTAAAATAACTGTTTTCCATGTGAATATGTTTTAAAATGTAATTAATTCCTAAGCTTCAGTGTCACATGATCCTTCAGAAACCATTCTAATATGCTGATTTGCTGCTCAAGAAACATTTTGTGGAAACCGTGATAGATTATTTTCATTGAATCTTTTGTATAAATGTAAAGGCTTGATGAGTGTCAGTTGAAGACAAAAGCAAACATATAATCATGCAACACGGCTAAGAAACTAAAAGAAAAGCACTGCAAAAGTCTTTAAGTCACGTGCATTAATCTTTTAATGACATTTTAGGGAACAAATGAAGCTGGCCGCTTCTGGGCCCGGCCCATGTTTGAAGTCACCGTGCTCCTCGCTTCACAGAAGCAGCAAGGCAGCATTTGCAGCTGGGAGTACGTTGTCAGACTGAGTCCTGTAGGCCATAGTCTGGAGATTAGCGTTCCATTCCTGGTCGGCTAGATTCGCTCAATCCCCACAGGGATGCCGTCTCTCTTGCTCCATAATAAAACATGGGCAGACCTGTCAACACTGAAGATATTTGCTGGAAAGATAAGCAGAAGCTTCTGTCTTTTTCTCCTGTTTTGAATGCATGCCAATACTTTTTCTGGAAGTGTTTCCAAAGGTCTATTTATTTTCCCTTTCCTGCACCCTGTTTTTAGTTTTCCTCTTTTTCGGCGGTCATAAATCAAAGTACATAATGCCTCAAACAAATAATGTTTCAGGAGTCTAAAGTCGATATTCTAAGTCTGTGATGTCATTCAGAATGGAGTGAAACAGACTCTGCTCGGCATACAGTGGGGGAGGTCATTAGTAACTGTGGGATTTAGGACCTGTCTGTCTGAACAATAAACATCCTAACAGTATGACCTAGACGCAGTGAAAAAAAATCCATCTTGAATAGTGGGAATCTCATGAAGAGAAAAGAAAAAGCATAAGGCCATTTAAGATTTCACATAATACCCCATTGTACCTTCATTTTAAAAGCTCTTAAATGGATGAAAATGAAAATTCTGACATCAATTACTCACCCTCATGTTGTTCCAAACCTGTATGACTTTATTTCTTCTGCAGAACACAAAATAAGATATTTTATATGAAAGTAAATGTGGTCCAAACCAATATTAGACCTCACTGACTTTCATTGTACGGACAAAAAAAAAAAAAAATTCACAGGGACATTTTCAAAATATCTTCTTTTGCGTTCTACACAAGAAAAAAAGTAATACAGGTTTAAAAACAGTACGAGGGAGAGTAAATGAAGACAGGATTTTCATAGCTCGAGAAACTCTCCCTTATCCATGTAACTAACTCATTGTGTGACCCACAGAAGGGTGATGTCATTAAGGTGTGTCGCCAACTGAAGGAGTGGGATCACTGGTAATCTCTACCGGTAATCAAAGTACCTCTGCTCACCAAGTTAAAGTGTCATTGGGTTACAGACATTGGTGGTGAGTGATGGGAACCCGTGCAGTCTGTTTCCACATATCCAGCACCGCCGCAGACAAGCTGCTCTCCCTTCAACCCTACCGTTGTTTTCAATTACACTGTTATTGGACTATTTGTCAGGCTTTGAACGGGACAAGCCAAATCGGTTAGAGCTTGTTGCTGTAAGGAAACAATCATATGGTCTTGATTTCCCCTTTTAGCATCGCCTCGCCATAGCCTGCACATTATAATAGGTCGCAGCCAACATTTCACACTATGTAAGGCCAGAGAGAGAGAAAGAGTGAGAAGGATGGAGGGAGGACGGAAAGCCAGGAGGAGTGATTTGTTATCTGAGTGCCAAAATGGTGTGTCAATGCCTTTCACTCTTGCAAGTGAAGGATGCTGGGTATGTAGATGCCTCTGTAAGGCAAGAGATCAGTAAATCAAGTCGAGTTGAGTGTTGCTCTTTTGAGAATGGTAGCAGGAATCTCAAAAGGAAGATAGACCGGCAGATTGACTTTAGCTTTGAGACACCCAGAGAAAGGCTGTTTTGAGCAGATCCTTTCATAGTCTCCAGAGCCCAGAGAAGATTTCTGACACCTATAGGCTGAGAATGTTTTCCCAGGGTCCCTAGTGAGACAGTCCCCGCTTTTCTTTCTCTTTTTTCCATGTAAAAAGATCTTTAAGCATGTCTTTTCTTAAGTGACTTTTTTTCCATTTATCCTCCTCCTTTCCAAATATAACATTATCCTTTTCACTCATAACTCTCATTGTAAATATAATGGGAGTCTTCGATAAATATGATGTATGAATAATACACCAATTCTTGGAATATTTGAGTAGTAATTCACCGTAGTCAACAAAAAGACAAGACAGAACGAGAGACTAGAATTTGTGTGTATATGCCTTATTGAGAAAGCTGGTTTGCGTATGTGTGTATGTGGGTTTGTGTTTGTATAATTTAAGAGGTGCGTGTGTGGCAGGCTGTGGCTTGGAGCTGGAGTTTGGACAGTGAGGGAACAGTCAGTCCCTGTCTGGAGGCTATGTTAATCCTGTTTTCTTTAAGGAATAAAACAGAGAGGAGAACCCGAGAGAGAACGTGACTTTTCAGAGCTTTAAATTGGGTTCAAGCTGAAGCTACCACAGCTGATTTCAGACAGACATACCAGGGCACCGTGCCCATCAATAATGATTGAGAGCATGGTTGGACACCACTGAGAATTGAACTAAGAATCCTTTTAAAATTTGAATGGAGGTAGCAAACATGGTGTAGAATTTCAATTTAATTAAAATAACTAAACTTAAAAAAAAAAACGTATTTGAGATTAAATTAAAATTCCCCCTAGCTTTTTTTAATGCATGTAATTGATCTTATTCTAAACGATTAATCCATGCATTTTTTTTTGCATTTCACTTTTAATCAAAATGTCACAACTCGATCTTCCAGTGAAAAAAAAACACACAAAAAAAACAGACTTCTCTATGGTGACCGCCGGACTTCTCCAATCATTTTGTCCGCTTAAACTCCTGCTCTTTCCTTACAATCGACTGCAAGCTCGCATTCAGATCTGTCTCAATACAATCAACAACCGATTCCCCAAGTCCCCACCCTACATTTTAGTCAATGTCAAAATACGACAAAAAAAATCTCTGAAATTCCATTACATTCCCTAGTGAAAAAACGTTTCGGGTTACAACTGTAACCCTTGTTCCCTGAAAAGGGAACGAGACACTGAGTCGATACGACACTTTGGGGAACGCCCTTAGCGTAACGCATCTGAAGTATGAATGAAACTAATCCAATCCTGATTGGTGCTGCGTCATGACGTAACGTGACGGCATACACGGAAGCTACAAAGTGACAAAGGGACGGTGTGCCGCCACGCCGGCACACAACAGAGTTAGCTTCTGCGATGAAGCAAGTCGCTTCCAGACAGAGGAAGGTGTGGCGGAAAGGCGCAGTGTCTCATTCCCTTCTCAGGGAACAAGGGTTACAGTCGTAACCTGAGACGTTCCATTTCGAGGGAACTCGAACTGCGTTGATACGACACTTTGGGGAATGAGTACCCACTATGCCACAACAAGCCCTGCCTTTCCCAGTTTGAAGCTGCGCACAGGCACACTTAGGACGAGAGCACAAGAGTGCCTGGTGTAGAAGGAATGTCCAGGCTATAAAATCTGATAAAAGTATGAGGGGTGGCCCATCCTTGGATCGGTGCCCCTGAAAGGAGGGCTCTAGACGACGCCATGCCTCTGGTTGAATGAGCCCTCACGGCCACAGGTGAAGGCAAACTGCGCACCTGATAAGCCATAGATATTGCCTGAACGATCCAGTTGCTGATGGTCTGTTTAGAAGCGTGAAGCCCTTTCTTGGGCAACCCGAAACCAGCAACTGGTCTGACTTTCGCCATGAAGAGGACCTCTGAATATATATCTTGAGAGCTCTGACAGGGCAGAGCAAATTAAGTCTCTCTTCATCCGCCGTCACGTGAGGTGGGGGATGAAAAGCCTGCAGAACTGTAGGCCGTGCCACATTAGAAGGCACTTTAGGCACATAGGCCTGGGATGCAAGATGGGAGCAAACTGAGAGCGCCTGAAGGTCTCCAACTCTCCTCAGAGAAGTAATGGCTAGTAAAAAAGCTTCCTTGTTCTTGACCTCAGCCGACTCCAGAGGTTCAAAGGGGGCCTCGATCAGCCCTTCGAGAAGCACTGCCAGGTCCCATGTCGGAACCCTGGTACGAGCTGCAGGTCTCACCCTCCAAGCCCCACGGAAGAAACGTATGACCAGCTGATGTCTCCCCAGAGGCCCATCACCCAGAGGAGCGTGGAAAGCCGCAATGGCAGCCACATACACCTTGAGTGTGGACGGGGTAAGACTAGCCGAGAAGCGATCTTGGAGGAACTCCAGCACTGAAGCCACCGGGCAGTTAACTGGGTCCATCTCACGCTCTCTACACCAAGTGGAAACACATTCCACTTTAGGCCTCGACCACGTCTGTACCATGGCATCCAACGGCAGGGGCTGGATGGGTGAGAGAAAACCACAGTGGACAGTGGGACATCCCTCGAGATGTGAACAAATCAACTTCCACTGGGCCGAACCTCTTGCATATCGTCTTCACCACCTCGGTGTGAGGTCTCCATTCCCCGGGCCTTCAACCATCACTGCTGGGCCCTCATGTGCAGCAGGCCGAATGGAATGACGTTGGACGCTGCTACCATGAGCCATAACACTCTCTGAAAATGTTTTCCAGTGATGGCTTGGCCTAGCTTTATTCTGGTCACCGTGGCCAGGATGGACTCGATCTGTGCAGGAGACAATTGTGCCTGCATCATGACTGAGTCCCACACCACTCCCAGGAACGTGGTTCTCTGGGCTGGTGCCAACACGCTTTTTTTTCGTGTTGAGTCTCAACCCCAGGCTCTGGATGTGGGCAAGGACGACATCTCGATGCTGAACTGCCAGCTCTTGTGACTGTGCCATAATAAGCCAGTTGTCGATATAATTTAGCACCCTGATACCCTGAAGCCTCAGAGGAGCTAGAGCTGCATCCATGCATTTGATAAACGTGTGAGGGGAGAGAGCTAGGCCGAACGGAAGAACCCAATATTGGAATGCCTCGCCCCCGAAAGTGAACCTCAGGAACTTCCTGTGAGATGGAAGGACGGATATGTGTAAGTATGCGTCTCTTAGATCTATCGTGACAAACCAATCCTCAGATTTGATCTGACTCACGATGATGGGAATAGTGAGCATCTTGAACCTGAATCTCGTCAGAGACCAATTCAAGTGCCTTAGATCTAAAATTGGCGCAACCCCGTCCTTCTTGGGAACTATGAAGTAGCGGCTGTAGAACCCAGGCTCCCTCTCCGGAGGAGGAACACGCTCTATGACCTCCTTTACCAGCAGGGAGTTTACTTCCTGTTCCAATACCCGACCGTGCACTGGGTCGACTGCAGTCCACACCACCCCGCTGAATTTTGGTGGGCGGAATCGAACTGCAGCCTGTAACCCTTCTCTATTGTGCTCAGGACCCAAGGAGAAATATTTGGCAGGTCTTGCCATGCTTTGAAATATTCTACTAAGGGAACCAGCCTCTTGAGACCGATTTTGGGTATTATTCGAGATTCATTCTCGATCCCCTGAAGCGGCTCTCCGGCAGGGTTTGGACGAAACGATTCTCGATGTGCGGACGTGAGCGCTGCCTGGCCACAATGAACACAGCCAGCACCCTCAGGAGTGCTATCTAATGAACTGAAAGATAGTCAAATCTCAAGCAAGTATGGCACAGGGAAACCAGACACAACACACACACATAGAGAGAGACAGAGAGAGAGAGAGAGAGAGAGAGAGACTCTTACTAGGCAGGGCAGGGCTGTGTGTTACACAGGTGAGAGCCAACCACAGGTCTGGTCTGAGGGTTGCAGAGCGAAGAGTTGACCTGCGTGTGTTGATCTTGCAGACAAAGGGCTTTCGTCGAGACCCGACCTGAGAGAGAGTTTGAAACAGATGGCATGGCGGATGAGTACAAACACTTTGCATCTACTCTCTTTGGATATGTTGTAGAGATCCATCTCAGATAAATGAATGCATCATCAGAGCAAACTTTTTGAAAAGGAAAGCTTGGAGCACACTGTCCATGAATGGTCTTTCTGGGGATTATGGGAGCTCAGGATGAATGGCAGTACTGTAGTGTGGCTTCTGTTGAGGCAAACAAAGCTGGGCCTCTGTCAGTGTGAGAGGCCAGGAGGGGCTGCCCAGAGGTCTGCTCTAAAGAAAAGCATGAATGAAACTGTGTGAGAGCACAGATAGAGATCTGTGCTCTGGGCATGTCATAGTGCTGTCTGTCTGCCACCAACACTCAGAGAAAACTGACTGTGAATGGAGGAGCCACTACCACAGAGATGAGCCAATGAGATTGTGAGGTCTGAAGGGAAGGAGGGGCACACTTTTGTCTTTCTGTCCTGCTCACAAAGGTGCATTTGATGGACCTGGACAAATACACTCATAAACTTCCTTTCTCAACAGCACACAAGCACAAAAACTCTCCGCTCTCTCACACTTGTGTCAAAAAAACAAACATGTACCGTACATTTGGCACCGACTCACCCCCAGCACAAGGCGCTGAGCAGTCAGAGCGCACCACAGACCAAGTGTAGTTGTGCTTCTTCTCTGGATGGGGAAAAGTATACTCCCATGATACACCAGGATTTTTACCCTGAAGAAGAATCTGTGGAGGAGAGATAATCATAGGTCAGTTATAATTAAGTGACAGGTTTCTGTCCATCCAAGTACACACTACTGTTCAAGTACACACTACACACTGATTTCAGTCATTTTCATAACATTTTCAAACACTTAAATTATTGCTTCAGTCAAACTGAAATTTAACTTGTTTCTGAATGTCTTCTCCAGCAAGGGAGAAGGTGCCAGAGTGTCTGGTGCTGTTTTGTGGCTATAGCTCCATTGGGACTGAGAGACGACACCACAGTGTTCCTAGTGATGCTGCACTGGAGGGATGTTTAAATTAGATTGTCTATGTGTTTGAAATGAAGCTTGTCAGCTTGGAAAACGGCACAAGTGGACCAAACTGTGGGTTGGGTGAATCTGAATATTTTCATATAGTGGTGTACAATGAGACTTAACTTCCCAGGAAGATTTACATCAGTGTTTATGTTTCATTAGGCCTGTATGCTATAGTTTTGGTGGCTGTTCCTGGAGAAGATCTTACAGTCATTCATGTGAGACTAGACCACAGAGGAAGTTCAGCAGGTTTCTCACTAAATATGTGCCCAGGGCCAGTGAGGACGGCCTGAGGATAACTCTAATGGAGTGGAAAAGTCCTCAGACAAGAAGAAGAGCTTTTTTTTTTCTTTTTTTTTACTTAGGCTTTGCCACATGGGGATTTTCCTCAGACTATTTGTAATAAAAAAATGCAATGACACTAAATTCACTGGAACTGGTAAACCACCAAACTATATGTAGAAAGTACAAACAAAGCAGCTAAACAAGGATCGAATACTAAGGGTCACTGCACTCACTGAAGAGTTACAGCAGTGTTTACACAAGCCAACAGTAATTGCAAGGCAGCCCAAATTTCTCGTAAGTAAGAGTGAAAACTGAAGTAGTGGATTAGGCAGATGCCACCCAACCTCTAATTACTATGGATTTGCCCTCAGTGAGTTAATGTTTTGAACAGGAAGAGTGTGGCAGGCTGCTGCTGATGTGGGAAGATTATCTTTAAGTCAGTCACAATAAACACGATAAATACTCTTCACCCAGCCTCAGTGCTCTGCCAGATTAACAGGTTAGCTAAAACCATCCAATTTCTTTACAAGCCAAAATTGGGTTCAGTTTAGTGTTGTGACTATATGTTTTATATTATGGATGGAGAGGCATGAGTTTGTGTGCATTCATGTTTTTAGTTCAATGAGATGCAAGAGACCTGTAGTAGAGGGGCAAAGAGTCTATCAACAGAACATCAGAAGGTATTGTGTAAATCAAACAAAGGTGGTGTTTGAAGGATAGATGATTTCCAGAGGAAGTAAAACAAGTATATTGAAAGACAGTGGCAAGTTAGCAAACTTTTTGGCTCACTTTCTTTCCGAGCATCCAGGCTGAATCTATTGCCCTGGAAGTGATCCATGAGGCCATGCACGCTAGCCTTTTCAAGGCAGGTCCAGATTTACAGTTGGCACTGAACACAGAGCAGCTATTCCAGAATCAGGCTCAGGAGGAGGTCTCTGATCCATCTGTGATCCGGCTAGCCATCTGACTATGGATACAACACATGGAGAAACTCTACCTCTTCTGATCCAGGGTCAAGACCCACATGAGTCCATTGCAACATGTCTGTGCTCTGATATAGGAAGTCTAGAGTTTCAGTCTTAACATATGCAACATGAATCACAATTCTGATTATCAATTCAACATGCAAACATCATTCCCTATGCAAATATTGCTTCCTTGTGTCTTATATTGTCTTATGTTGCAATAAAAGCTTAATTGCATGCTTCTGTTCCCATTCTCACACTAGACATCCCCTTACTATCTTTCACCCTAGTCATTCTAAATAATGACGGAAAATCTGGGGCAATTACTGAACTCTGTTGAACAGGACCACTTGGACAGGTTCATTATCAAGCACTCCCAGTATAGGGTTACTACACAAAAATCCATCTGTACCCTGGCTAGAAGAGTAGAAGTTTCTCCCATCATAAAGAAAAAAGAGTGGATGAAAGACTGATGAATGGGAGCATGGATACCACATATAAAGGCCCCAATATACTGTACTTTAAGCAAAATCAAAGAATAAACTGGTGTGATGTCATTTTGAACAAAATCAGGCCACAATGAGTTCAAGTTCGATTGGAGTTTGTTTTCGGGAGTTTGAAAAATGCTGAACTTTCCGGAAAAGATTGCTTCAGCTGGTAAACACCTTCAAACTATGATTGGTCCATGGCGATTACGTAATAGGTATATGTGCTCTGAGGCTCCACCTTCTTTGATGTGGAAATCTTCTCTGGGGAATTTCTTCTGTTCAGTCTGGGTTTGCTACAAGCTATGCTTGTTACAGGAATGCTACAAGAATGTCAATACCTAAATGAAAATGAAAAGAGTGTTTCAATCAGAAGTTTGAAGTTTGAAGGGAACATTCTGATATGTCTTGTCTAGTGCCACTCAATCCACCTTGCTGAGCTGATTACAAGTTCTGGAACCAAGTCAAAGCGTACATTCACATTTCTTAAAGTGCATTTTCCTTGGCATTCAATAAGGGTCTTGAAGCTGAAGTAGAAGGGTAGACTGAGAGATCCAGTCAAGCATAATTGACCAGCTGCTTCCCTCGAATCACAACTCCAAGCCTCTCTGATCTACTGAGTTCAATTGCAGAAATCTTAATCTTTTAATCTCTCTCTAACCTCCTCTTCTTTTTGAAATTACAGAGCATACTTAGAGAGATTAATGCCAACTCATCTGCAAATCAGACCTCTGCTGCCACTGCCCACCCTGGGGAAAATGTAATGAACAGAGGGCATGTAGGATAAAGGGGAATGCTGCATTCACGTAACACACAGGTTGAGTACTGTGCAGATCAAAGGCCAGAAAATAAGATCAAAATGAAAGTGTATTAAGTGAAGCATGCTTAACTTTTATACAACTCACTTACACAACACCTGCAGTACTATCAAGACCAAATTCATTTTTAACAGTTTGAGGTGTTGGTAACAAAAGAAATGTGGACGTTTGATTGCAAAGACTGTAAGTATACTGTACATAATGTATCAGCATTTGTTGTGTGCAGCATGGGTAAGTGAACAACAGAAAGAAATCCAAACATGTTCTGTGATGTAACATTTTGTGATGGTTACAACAAATATTTCAGAAAATATTCAGCAGAATTGAATTGTTTTGGTGTTACAGCATTATTCTTTATTTCAGGCTTATGTTCCCTAGTGAAAAAACCCTATACCAAAATGTATTTAAAATACATTTATTTCATACTAAGTATAGAATAAATCTATTAGCATATTTACTGACATATCAATCTTTAAATGCAATATATTTAAAGTGTACCTAAAGTATACTTGCAATAGTCCCATTTTAGCACAATCAAATACTTAAGTATATCTTTAGTTGGACCTCAGCTCTATTTCTGAATAACTAAAGTGCATTACGTACAAAATTAGTTGTTCCAATTTAGCAGACTTTCAGTATATCAATTTAGTATACCAAAAGTACAATTGCAGGTTATTTATATTAAGGTCATAAATATGTAAATGTTTTTGTAGTATACTTAGCATAACATAAATGTATTTCAAATACATTTTGGTATATGTATTTTTCACTAGGGTTGTCATGGTCATAACATCTCTACATCTCGATATAACAAACGTCTTCTACTTGAAATCTTGACAAGATCTCATTTCATTTTCCCTTAAACTCAATGTAAGCAAAGTTGTTTTCCCACGTTTTACATAAAACTTGTTTCCTCACATTTTTTTCTTGGTCTGGAGGTAACAAAATCCATTTCTAATTGTAATGTATATATACAGTTATATCATGGATAAGTAAATTCTCTTCCCAAGAACAAGCATAATATTACATATCCCACAGAACTGATCTATTACAGCAGGACACAATGGCATAAAGGTTTAAATGATTCTTCTGAAATCAAATTATATCCCTTTCTCATCTGCACTTCAGGTTTGTGCAGATATATGAAGCGCCCTTACTATGACTTAACCTCAATGGTCATCTGAACCCACACTCGTCAGCCATCATGTAAGAGGTGCCCTGTGCTGCCCATTAGCAAGAGCACACAGTGCAGCAAGTTCAAAGCTTAGTGCTATTCACAATGTCGCACCGTTTGATCTTGAATCTCCACATACTGAAGATGAAAGTCACAATGACCATGTCGGCTCTGGCCTGCAATTAATCCCAAACAGAGGCGTTAGTCTGCCCGTTTGACTCATTTGTGTGCCTTCTCTTCTGTCTCTCTCTCTATCTTTCCCTCATTTGTTTCTCTTCTCTCTTGCCCGCCCACTGTCCCTCAGCCTTGTTTTCATCTGACCGAATGGCCACGGTACTCTTGCCAAGACCCTGTCATGGCTAATTCGCTAACAGGTGTCAGGCCAGACGGGGACGGGGGTCACTCACTTCAAAGAGCAGGGTCTCATTAGTGGGGCCTGTGGCGTACAAGGTCTCAGGCCGGTTGAAAGAGCGCTGATAGTTGAACGTAGTGCCGGCGAACTGAAATCTGCCCGGCCAGTCCACCGTCCAATCCCCCGTCAGGTAGTAGGTGCCGCGCTTCAGGCTGCGGACAGCAAGGTAGCTGGTAGAGATCTCCATCTCCTTCACCCTGATGCTCCTCGCTCCAGCAGGAACCATCACAATGGGGTAATACTCTGAAGAGAGAAAAAAATATATATATATATATAGGTTTGCCATGTCTGTTCACTTTTGCAGTTTCTGCATTTTTTAGGCCCAAAGAAAACAGGCATCTTTGAGCTGATGCATTATCACCTCCTTTAGAGCAAAGAGGTGCCAGACTGCAGAGCTCTTGCTGTGTAAAGTGCTCTAAAAAATACATTACCGTTTTCTGTTAAGCCTGAAGAGAGGAGCTCTAAAGTGGCCCACAGACTTGCCTATACTGCAAGAATTTTATTTTATTTTATTTTATTTTATTTTATTTTATTTTATTTTATTTTATTTTAGTTTAGTTTAGTTTAGTTTAGTTTAGTTTAGCATATTTTATTTCATTCTGGGCCACTAGCTCTAAAACTATTTTGATCAAATCAGAACAATCAAGTACCACCTAATTACAATCCTCCAAAATTCAGTCCCTTTACTGTCCCTTTCACACATATACTACTACCATTCAAAAGTTTGGGGTCAGTAAGATTTCATTTTTTTAACTAAAGAAATTAATACTTTTTTTTTTTAGCAATGATGCATTTAATTGATCAATAATGGTAGTAAAGCCATTTTCTAGTGACTGATAACATCTAAATTTTTCAATTGGCCCAAGTGAAATTCTGTAAATTATAAAATTAAATTTACAGATTTTCACTTGGGCCAATTGAAAAATGTAGATGTTATCAGTCACTAGAAAATTTTGAGTTAGGGAGGTTAGAAATTTTTTACAGTGTGTCTATTTCAAATAAATGATGTTCTTATGAATGTTCTATTCATCAAAGAATCCTGAAAAATATGTATCAAGGTTTCCAAACAATTTATACATGGACCAATAAAATTATGGTTGGCACGCATAGTACGGAGTGTTGGAAGTCACCTGTAGGAGAAAAAAACAAAAAACAAGACCTGCAAATCTGTGGCCATGGCTTTTTCCCTCCGTTTATAACAAATTCTGTACAAATTCTTCAATTGTTTCTTTGGTTTGACATATCGTGCCCCCGGAATAATAAACCGTACTCATGAGATCATAATCCATGCACTTAGATTTGTAAACTGTACCTTTAATTTATGAATTTGTGGGGACGGATTTCAAAAACTAAAGGTATCTGAGAGCACGGATTATAAACTCATGGGTATGGTTTATCAATCCATGGAAACCGATGGAACAATTTAATAATTTGTGAGGATGGTTTATCAACTGAGGGAACAAACTGCAAAGCAGTGGCCTTCGGATTTCCGGGTTTTGGTTTCTCCTACAGGGGACGTCCTGGGCTTTGTACACTTTGAGTTATTAGACACAGCATTGCCTTTTTATACCTGCACTGCCAATGTAAAAACGCAAGACTATTATAGATGCATAAAGATTTATTCAAATTGCAGATATTAGAAAATACATTTTTAGTAAAGAATACATTGTTAATATTTTGTTGTAGGGTCATGTTGTGTACCCCCTCAGGTGAGAACCAATGCTTTAGACATATTTATATTATTTTATAATGATTTACTCATTGTTTCTGTCTCTTGAAGCCTGTTATTCTCTTCCAAATATTGATTTGTCAGAGAAGGTCAGAAGGTATGAAAGGAAAACCCTCTAAAAGCACCTTACCATTGGCTCTGTGCTGAAGGGTATACTGGCCACTGTAGAACTTGCAGGTGGAGTTGTCTCCTTTACACACCCCACAGGCATCTAGAGTGGCATTTGATCCCAACACCTGGTCACAGCCTACCGGCTACACAGGAAAAGTTTTTAAAATGAAATTTTCAAACTGACATGCTCAGTTTAGCCCATTAGGCCTGTTGAACATAACCAATGAAAAATCTGTGGTAAATGTGATGCCAGAAATATGACTATTTCATAATCTGCATCTCCTCACATACCTCACATATCCCATCGATGCACACGCCTCCTTTGTAGTCAGAGCAAGACGTCCCATCTTTGACTTTGCTGGACATAGCGAAGAAAAAATCAAAGTCCTCAGCAATGCAGTACAGTTTGCAGATGTCCTCTTCTAGATAGGAGATGAATAGGGTCATTAGATCTTATAGCTTCAGAGTGGTTTTATGTTAGACCTTTTTAAGCTCTCCACCTCAGCAATCTGCTATGAAGTTTCATGCATGAAGACATATGAAGCAATGATCTTATGAACATTTTTTCATACAAAATGCAGGTGGACTTTTATGTCAAATGGAAAACAATTCTTTGACACACATGCACAAACCCAGAAAAAATGAATGATTACCATATCACATTTTATAGGTCAAGTAGTTTGAGCTTGAGTATTGGATTGCTCAAACACAAATTGCTGCATACAAAATAAAATAAAATAAAATAAAATAAAATAAAATAAAATAAAATAAAATAAAATAAAATAAAATAAAATAAAATAAAATAAAATAACTTCTCTTTAAAATTATGTCTGTCTGTGTAGTTGTATAGTCGCTACATAAAAGAGAGAACTTTGCTTTCCATCATGCATCTTTTATTCAAAGCAGACACAATGCAAATGTGTACTACGGTCTAGTGCTAATTACTGGGCATGTGTAAGCTATGTATGGTTGGCCGTGAAGCAACTAGAAGACTCGCCATGCTGTACAGAACATCCCCACAAAACATATGTTACACTAAAATTTAAAACTCTGTTACAAATGGGCCTATAAAGCTGGAATGCAAGAGGGACGGTAGGGGAATGCTCTATCCAACTCTCCCACCGAGAGAAAAATATGGACCTATCAGAGATGCATCTGCATCCACACTTCCCAGTCAGAAGAAACAGACCCAGGCTTGTTCAATACAGCAGCACAGTATGAACCTGTTTTGTCCTTCTATTGTGAACATATTAGATCATAATTCTTGTGCTTTTACTTCGAAGTAAATCACTTCATTTAAATTCTGCAAAACCACGATGATGTTACAGGCTTAAAGGTGCAGCTGAAAGGGAAACCAAACAATAGTAAAATTAATGTCCCTAAAAGTAAAGGCCAAGTGAAACTTATCAACAGAAGACGTCAGCGTTTAATCCAATTTGATCTAACGCCAACAGCCCAGTCAAACAGGGGTAAGTTCTTCCTAACACCTGTACTAGTCACTGAAAGAACACCAAGGCCAGACATGTTCTACTGATAAGGGAATGGAGCTCCAATTACCCCACTGACACGCCTGGATACACCAGGAGACAGCTCAGCATCTCCTCTCTAGGCTTTCTCTTTAGTTTTAAAGAAACTGACAGGGTGGTACCCAAATGTTCTTATCCTTTCCCTTTTTCACTTCCAGCCCACTAACTCATAAGGAAGCCCAAATACATAAACAGCCTCAATGGGTCCTTTTCAGGTACAAACCTGTCTACAGGGTTGATCAGTGCACTGCACTCACAGAACGAGTGGCTACATGTTTCCAGTCCAAATCCATCCACTGCTCAGTCAACACACATTAGGTGAGATAAATCGTTTGGGTGGAATATGTTTGTCCGATGTAACAATCTCAACACATATTGTCAGAAACAAATGGGAATGATTACTATTTTAAAAACACACCTGTTCTAGCTGAGTCAGATATCAGAGGGTATTAAAACCCCTCAAAGTAGGCAAGGTCAAGGATGAATGTTTTTTAGAGGTTTGTTGTAAGATTTTGTCTGATGAGGTTACATATATCATTCAAAAGTTTGAGGTCAGTACGATTTTTTCTTTTTCTTTTTTAAGAAATTAGTACTTATATTCAGCAATGATGCATTAGATTTATAGAACATTTATAATGATAGATTAAAATTCTATTTCAAATAAATGTTTTTTCTTTTGAACTTTCGATTCATCAAAGGATACAGAAAAATATTAAACAGTAAAACTATTTTCAACATTGAAAATAATAATAAGAAATGTTTCTTGAGCAGCAAATCAGCATATTAGAATCATTTCTGAAGGATCATGTGACACTGAAGGATGGATTAATGATGCTGAAAATTCAGCTTTCCCATTACAGGAATAAATTACATTTACAAATATATTAAAAAAGAAAACAGTTATTTTAAATTGTAATAAAATTTCACAATATTACTGTTTCCTGTGCTCTCTTCCACTCGTTAACTCATTCCCCGTCACTGATGTAATTTTCCGTCATTTATGACACAACACTTTCCCGCAACTTAAAGGAGAACTCCGGTCAATTTTAACATTGAGCTCATTTTTTTGTAAATTTGGAGTGCTGTCAGTACAGAGAACAACGACAAAAATCGGTGTTGCCTACACCGTGTTATCCTCTTTTTAAAATTTGCACCCTGTTGACTTCAATGGGGCAAGTTTTGAACCTGCTTTTAGTCTCTTAACATCCTTGATGTGTCATTACAAGTGCCCAGCCATGTGAGTGATTCCTTCAGAGTGATCACGGGTGAATCTGACTGCAGTAGATGTGAAAGATATTAATAAAAACGATATTATTTCAGCCAGCGCACATACCTGTATTTACATCCTGTTTTCGGTCGAAGCCCATTGTAATCGATTGTCGAGTTCACACGCATAGGTTTAGTTACCTATGATCACGCGCGTGAACTCGACAATCGATTACTATGGACTTCGACCGAAAACAGGAAGAAAATACAGGTATGTGCGCTGGCTGAAATAACATCATATTTATTAATATCTTTCACGTCTACTGCAGTCAGATTCACCCGTGATCACTCTGAAGGAATCACTCACATTAGCTGTGCACTTGTAATGACACATCAAGGATGTTAAGAGGCTAAAAGCAGGTTTAAAACTTGCCCCATTGAAGTCAACAGGGTGCAAATTTTAAAAAGAGGATAACATTGTGTAGGCAACACCGATTTTTGTCGTTGTTCTCTGTATTGACAGCACTCCAAATTTACAAAAAAATGAGCTCAATGTTAAAATTGACCGGAGTTCTCCTTTAAGGACATTTCCGCCAATCCATGTTTTCACTGTTTTATGGTAGGGGGCGCTATTACGCATATTATGCACATGTAAAATAACGCGATTATCAAACATTACACATCATATAAATCAAAACTGCCTATCGTTACCGAATGAAATGTCGACCCAGGAAGAGCTACAAGACTGTGCAAGCTTTGGGGGAGTTGATGAAAGCGATATACTCCATCTATGTTTTGATCATCGTTCTGAAACCAATACGGACCTAGGCTGTGACTTTTTGTTCAAAATGTTGCTTTTTTTATTAAACTTACCCTCATTCAAGTGTTGAAAAAACAAATTAATGTAGCCAGAATATATATATTTTTTTTTTTAAAGCAGAGGCTCTGTTCTTTGTTTTGATATATTGCATGATCAGATATTCATACAATATACATATATATATATTCTGGAGGCCAGGAAATTTTTGTGAAAATTATCAAAAAAGCTGGCAGGGACAGACTTAATGAGACATTTGCTTTTGTTCATAATTAATGCATTAAGGCCCAAATATCTCCCAAATACCTTCCACTTTGGTGTATGGCTTCCATTTGTAGTACCATCCCCTGAAGGGTTTGCTGTTGTATTCGGCGCACTGCTGAGCTCTGAAGTCCACTCCATTGGGCTGGCATGGCTTGGTGTTACACAGCTGGTGCAGTCGACTGGGGCCTTGGCAGAACTTGCCGTTGTGCTGTGGGCTTGGGTGAAACAACCAGCAATTAGCACAAGTGAAAATGGAAGCAGAGAGAGAGAGAGAGAGAGAGAGAGAGAGAGAGAGAGAGAGAGAGAGAGAGGAGAGAGAGAGAGAGAGAGAGAGAGAGAGAGAGAGAGAGAGAGAAAGAGAGAGAAAGAGAGAGAAAGAGAGAGAGAGAGAGAGAGAGAGAGAGAGAGAGAGAGAGAGAGAGAGAGAGAGAGAGGAACAGATGTGCCTCAGCAAGCATTCGTGTGGAATGACAGCCATTCAGTATTTTTTGGAAGAGGTTCTGGTGAGATACATTTCATATGATGTGCATTAGCATCTGCACTAAGAGAATGCCTTTGAGTGTTATCGGTGATGTGTCTGACTGAATTACATCCCAACTGACAGCTGTAAAAGATATAAAGTGTTTGGGATGCAATTCCATTCATGACTTGGACTCGCCTTTGTTTTCAACAGCAATGATTTTTGAATAATAAACTTCAGCAAGAACAAGACAATACACAGCTGTGCTGATCTACTTTAACACATTGTGTAATCTGAGTAAACTGGCTTCCCCATTGCAGTCAAATGGGAAAACTGGTTGAAAATGTTTTGTTTTGGATGCTGGTAATACTGTCAGAAAAATGTGTGGAAAAAACGAGGAACATTTTTACTTTAGGGGTACAAGAACTTGTCACTGGGGCAGTACCCTTAAAAGGACAACCTCACACCTTTTCTACCCCTAAAAGATGCATTTTAGTACCTTAGACTAGTAATATGTACCCTTGAGGTACTACTATGAAGTTTTTTCACTCTGCTGATCCAACAAAAAACAACCACCACATTATCATAAACCTGCTTGGACCAGTATGAAAATTCATTCATTCACCTTTATTACTTTGAAACCTGTAATGGCTGATTCCTGCACTCAAGGCTATATATCAGGTCAGCTCTCAGGCTGTGTTGCTGAGGCAGCTGGAGGCTGGTGAAGAGCGGCAGCCTCCTCCCAAATGCCACAGGAATGCCTCCGAGTGCCACATGAAGCAGACAGTCACCATCTTTCCCTGAGGGAAAAGCAGCCCAGCAGCTCCTGTAACTGAGACTGTGAGAGCAGAGGCATGCTTGCGGCATGGCTGCATGCTTTAAAGTGGAAGACTCTTGGGTACCCTCTTGTAGCCTAACCTCAAAGCAAAGGACTGCGCCATGGGCTTGTCAATGTGTGTGTCTGTGCATGTTCTTTTATTCTCTGGCCTTTAGCTTTTTATTGCATGTTCACACTTGAGGTTAGGAAACCGCTCACAGAGAGAACAGATAAGTCTTCCTCATGCTCTTAAAAATCCCTCATCATCTTTATGCATGTACAGTGATCAAACACAGTAAGCATGGGGAAAATACACACAGTGAGATAAATGAATAACTTTTAATCTCAAAACTGACAACATACTTCTACTGTCTGGACTAGAGCAGCCATTTTCAAACTGTGGGTCATGACCTGCTGGTGGGTTGAAGAGTTGGAATAAGTGGGTCACTAGAATGGTGGTGCGTTCAGCTGCAGTGAAAACAAATATACAGAGTTACCTCTGTTTTATATTATTAATGCATCGTTTGAATAGGTGATTGGTTAAATGCCTGAAATAAGATCTGTGGTAAACACAAACTGAAAATATTTTACAACATAGTACCCCACTCATGATTTTGAAAAAGGCAGTTATTAACAAGTGGCTAAATAGAATAGAGAGACTGTTGTGGGCATTAAACATCCTCATGGCAAAAAGGAAAACTCATCTACTCAGTACTGCACTTTTTACAACCTTGGGTTTTACAACCAATTTCTATGGCATCGCATCGTTTATAGACCTTATGTGCCGAGAATCAAGAGCGCAGTCATCTTTAGAAATTTGTCTTTGAACTTCCATTTTTTGCGGTAGCTCTGTATATTTCTATGGCATCGCTGTCGAAGAGTAATTAGCTAGTTAAGTGGATTTACATATTGTAGAGTTATAGAAAGTTATCATGAGCATTGTAATGTTTGAAGCAGATGTCATAACAAATGTAAGTAGCAAAAAATTTTTTCATTCATAAATCTTACCTTCATGCTGTGGAAATACAAACCGTAAGAGAGAACACAACGAGTGCAGCGCTGAAAAAGGGCGGGGCTACATAAGGTCTATGCTTGCGCTCTTCAAATTTTGCTAACTAGAACTTTCTAGCTTGAAGATTTGAAATAAAGATCAAAAGATTTTGTCGGAAGCTTTTTTACTTCTGATGATTGTATTTAAGCAACAAAATATGTAAGAATCATAAGCTTTTGTTGGTCACGGAGCTCTTTTTTTTTTTTTTTTTGCAATAATCCAAAAGCCAATGGGAAAATCCTATTGGCTTTTTGTTGAGGGAACCAGCGTGATGCTAACTTCCAGATCGGAATACTAAAATATGTAGGCTTCAATTACTTTAATAATGTTTTCTTTTTTATTATGTCACTGACTCACTGATATGTTTTTGGTAAGTCTCAAGACTGAAAAAGTGACTAAAAGAGTCAGGAGAAGTCAA
Source organism: Rutilus rutilus (assembly GCF_951802725.1). Classification (NCBI taxonomy): domain Eukaryota; kingdom Metazoa; phylum Chordata; class Actinopteri; order Cypriniformes; family Leuciscidae; genus Rutilus; species Rutilus rutilus. The sequence continues at coordinate 30,139,249 of NC_140211.1, read as the reverse complement.
CGAGATCAATGATAGTCTAACAGTGCTGTCAGACGGCTGTTTGTGCATGTCTGCTTTTGTTTTTGGAGCAGGTTTTCAGGCTGATCCTATTAGAGCTTTAGCAACAGTGTACTATGGCTCCATATGGTAGAGCACTTATAACAACACACAGAGCAAAGAAAGAGATTTGGAGAAAAGAGGCGGAAGAGAAGGATATGTGTAGGATTTCTGATTACACATTCAAACAACTGCACCCAAATTAATTTTGTGCTACATACTAAACTCCACACAAGAGTTGTTGGCAACGGGAATATAATTCTTCCTTTCTCTCTGTTGACAAGACTTTGTAGCACTGTTTTGCAACTGGAGAATGTTAAATCTATGAACAGCAGCACTGGGTGCAAACAAGGAAACAAGGTCACCCTGTCTGTCTGCTTGCCTGAATTCCCCCAAAACCCCCCACCTAGACCCACATCCTTCTCTATCCCACACTCTCAATACATCACCCATAACTAAGACCCCCATCTTTAATCAAATCCTCATTATGCCCACACTGTTAGCCATTAGGTATCCACTTTAAAGTCAAGGCATTAAAACAGAGCCCTCCACATATAAATAAACAATACCAAACAATGACGTAATGAAATTTAATCGTTTGTTTGTCAGAGGCTTTACCGAACTCCTGAGGGTGATCGTACATGCATCCTACTCTTTCAACTTTGGCCTCTGGTAATGGTGCATTAATGTTACCCATACTCTGATAGTTACCAATATTTCCAAACAAACTTCAAAAAGGCAATCCCATCAACAACTATCTCCACTAGACTGTTGTCAAGAGAGATATTTCTCAAACACTCATATCAAAGATGCATGAACCTGTAAATCTGGCTGCTGAGTATGGATACAGTCAAGGGAGCACATTTATCAGATCATTTTTATTGATAAATGTTATTTGAGTGAGATGACATCTCTTGCCGCTGGCTTCAACAGCTGTCTCTTGAGGACCTTATACTGAAGTGATAAGTACGGGGATTCCCCTTGAACCTCACCGCCACAAACAGAAGACATACCAACACCTATTCTGCTGCAGGTGCTGTCTGAAAGCAGTAAGGGAAGATTATCCATCAAAATGCCTCTTTTGAAACACTTCATTTCCGAGTGAACTGATACAGATAAAATGTTCTGATCAACATGAACTCTGATTCTGATTTTCATAAGGAATGCAGGCAGATGTTCGTGGTGTGCACCTCATAAATATGTGTAAACAGCTGGTCGATGAGAAGAGAAGTCAGAGTGAAAAGCTGCAATATCCCCTTATTTTTGTTGAACCATGAAGGGGGTCACACTGATAGCAAATGGAGGCTAATACCTCCCCAAAATCTCAGATTATAGTGCAAATTCGGCCTTAAAAGCAAACCCATCCAACAGATTCACTTCAACCTAAACCTCTCTTAGTGGATCAGACGCCATTGGACTAATACAGACCATCAGAATCAGGACAAAAAAAAACATTCACACAAAAAGCACTTTAATGACTGCCGACAAAGTAAGATTAATTTAATCCAAATTTGTGGGGTAAAAAAAAATGTCACCATTTTTTTATTTTTTTATTATTAAATCCAACATATCAAAAACGTAACAATATTTAGGTCATAGAAAGGTTTCTATACAGTAAAATCTCAATTTTAACAAAATAAGATTTCCTGCAATAATGTGGGAAATGCCTACTCTTTTTTTTTTTTTCTGAAATTTGCTTTCCAAAAGCAATCATTCTGCAAGGATCTTTAAATCAAAACCAGGATTCTAGCTAAGCACATTGTATGAGATCACAATGCATAATATAGATCATATGTACCCAATCTAATATTTAATATACTCCTTGGGTATTTGCAGTGCTTTAATGAAGTTCCCCACCTCACTTCACATCACTTTGAATAGTTTCTTTCTTGCTTTCTTGCTTTCTTTACTGGAACTCATGTCAGACATGTTGGTCTGGCTGTCTAAGGCATTATAAGTATTTCCTATTCCAACAAAAATATGTTAAGATGCTCTAGACAGCAAAATGTTGACGAAGCACAATCCCATGTTCCATCAGCTTGACAAAACCACCTGCGGTCTATTGAAACCCAATCTCAAATAATCCTGCCACCACATACAGAGAGGAAGAACCTGAACCTAAATACATAAAAACTACATCTTGCATTTGACAGACACTCACATCTTTAACAATCCTGCTTTATATTAAATACCTTAATGCAATGTAAGTTGCTCTAGATATAAGCATATGCCAAATGTATTCAAGTTATGTATTTATTCATGTATTGTTTGTTTGTTTGAATCAATCAATCAAAACTAACTTTAGCTGGACAATAACTTTATCCTAGAGCTGTTGTAAAGCCTAAATAATCTGTTACAGTATTTTCCTATTATCTCTGTAAAGCTGCTTTGAAACAATCCATATTGTTAAAAGCACTATATAAATGAAGGTGACTTGACTTGACTTGACTTGTTTGAATGTCTACTGTTTTCATTCTTTCTGGTGCTGCAATCATTATATATTGTAATTTTCTATGTACTCTGTACAAACACTGACCTTGTGCATTCAATAGAGGGCATAGCTAAATGGTGAATCCTGACCACACTTAATCCAAGATTATGCAGAGTGTCAAAGTTCGGGGGGTAATCTACGAGTCGCAGTGGGTCAGTTGTTCAGGAAACACATGTGCTTCCAGCATTCACAGCTAATCTACCATTCAGGGCAGTCTAATGATAAAAAAGTGGCATTCACTTCACGCTACAGTGGCCATTTTAATTAACATAAACAACCGTAGCATATAGCATAGCCATAGCACAGTGTTAAAAAAGCTCATTTAGCAATCGAATGTCATGTTTATCTGGATTTCCTCTCTACCACAAACACAAACTGAATTTAACACCCTATTCTTCAAACGCATAGTTGATTAAAAAAAAAACAATAATGATGTCTCAATATCTGAATGAGACTGAAGCGCAGTGTCTGAATCTTTGAGTTGTTGGTTACCTGGGGCTGTTGCAGGATCTCTCTCGGTACATGACCCCTCCACCACATGTACGTGAACAGTCGGACCACTCGGACCAGCCCGACCACTGGCCATGTACTGCTCTAGGACCATGATCACCAAATTTTACACACTGTCCTCTCCGGCACCACTGCATAATGGGAAAGAAAAGGAAAAACCATCTCACATGCATCAGTAAAGTATGAAAACCTGTTTCTTCCTCAGATTTAAAAAATATATAATAATAAAGTTTATTATAAAAAAAAAGCTTAAATTTAACAAGGCCACAAACCAAACTGATCTCTTTCATGTCAAAGAGAAGGTATTTGAGGGGATGTGAAGTAAAGGAGAGAGTGTATCTGCTGAGGAGATCTTGAGCCTGCTGGTTTGGGATGAAGCCCAGAGTTACACCTGGAGAGCAGGACTCGGCCCAGCCAAGCCACACAGTCCCACACATCAGCACCTCTCACCCTCATCCCCATCAACCAGTGGAAAGACTAACCGTCCTTATGGAACATTTACTCAAAGCAGAGAACAATACCGCAGGTGTGTATGAAGAAAGATGCCGAGAGAGACCGGTCAGTCTTCATCCTTAATGGTGGTTCAGTGAGTTAAGAAGGAGAAAGGGTGAACAGACAAGCATTCACTCACCATGTCTGGTCCGCAGATGGTGCCCTCGGCAGCAGGCATGAACTTGGTCTCACACCGGTGTCCTGTTCTGTGGCACCATAATGATTTACAGATGTCCTGGTGGGCATAAACACACAGAGAGCACAGTCAAAGACGAGCCTACACCCGCTGGGAACCCTTCAACCTCTCTGGCTTGCACCTCGCCACGCCGACCTCTTGTTTCTACAGCAACGACCAATCAACTTTCCCAACAAATAAAAAAGCCTGTCAAAATCAATCACTGTGCTGCCCAAAAGAAACATGCTATTATCATTGCATTTTGTTTCTTCCCACAATACAACGATAATAATGGGTGATGAGGGGTTGGGAGACCGGCCACTGCTGGCTGACGGCCCAATTGCATCTGGCAGACAGTGAGAGAGAGACATGGTTTACAAAAGCTAGCAACACTGGACTCTGGATCATCGGGTAGCTAACACCACTAGCTCCCACGGCTAATTACATCTTTACGGCTTTGTGACAAGGACGGGATGGCTTAAGGGGACAGAAAACAAAAACATTGGGTTTTATCTCCACAATCATTCTTAATTAGGATGTACAGCTGCCTTCCATCGAGGTCGACGTTCAAGACTCTTTTCAGCGCACGTACGAGGTCTTCGAAGAGCACAAAAGCAACAGGGATCTCTCAAAAAGGAAGTCCATAGCATGAGAGCTAATCCCACAGATAGACTCTCGCAATGTTCATTTCCCAAGCATAACTATTTGCATATCAATGTGTGTGTTAGGCGCTAAAAGCTACAGCGGATGCCAAAGGGGGCCCTGTCCATCTTTGTTGAACCTTTGTACATGGACTGTGAATGAAGACTTAGAGTTGATTTCGAGGCAATGGGTTTCCTCTTAGAAGTTCCTTTTCTTTCCAAAGCTCAGATATGTGTTTGTGTTGACCATGATGTCTCTACACACAAACATTACAGGTTGAAGCACATTTAAATATCTGAGACCCTAAATGAACTCAATCTCTGTGAATTCTACTGTGGCATTGTGTTTTGTCAAAAGGATTGATTGAAGCTGAATTGTTAAATGAGTCACTTGACGATTCCAACATGAGTTCAAACAAATTTAACATAAAAATGTAATCAAACTCTGAAAGAGAAGCCTAATAGCATATTTTAAAGAACTATGAGTTACCTTTACAAAGTCCAGGCTGCACAGTTTGGCCTTTGAGCCAAACTGCCATTTGCACTGTATATCTGCATCGTACAGCTGACCAGGAAGCTGTTCAGGGTATTTGTATTGGCTTATCTGCTTGGGCTCATCCACTAGACACGAAGCCTGAGCTGTACTGTGAAAACAAATGCATACAAAGAAACATGAGCATAGAAACGGGCATTTAAAAAAAATCCATATTATATGTACCTCAAACGGGGAAAATGTTTTATTATGTATATAAGTAAAATATTAAATATAAATAGTTTATCAAAATATATTATTAAATAAATAATATAGTTACATGCATTTTTCAAAATATATTTATATATATTGCATATCTATCTATCTATCTATCTATCTACTGTGTGTATTACAATAAAATATATACGTTTCTAAAATATATTTATATACCATTTTTTTCTGATAGTGAATATAATGATATGTGAAGTGAAAGTTTACCCTAAAAATCGGTTCAGGTATTGCCGACTACAGGCAGACCATGAGAAAACACCATTATTCCCAGCCAATGTGGGAGACATTATGTTCCCTTCAGTCTTCCGGCAGGGATTCCCCTCTCCGTCATGGATCATTCCAAAACTGGGGTAAAAAAAAAAGGACGGAGCAAAAGAGGGAGAGATGGATATTGTGAGTTTTACCCAGTGAGACTATTAATGTACAACCTCAGGACAGAAACCACTCCCTGAGTCAGGTGGGACATTACCTCCTTCAATAATCTCTGTATTCTACTGAATATAACAATTCATGTGATTCACACTCACACATTTACATACTTACTTTCATCAGCCCTTTGGGAATCAGATCAATTAATGCATCAAAATAAACATAATGCACTATGGTCACGAAATTCAGACATGAACTGTGTTGCACGATATGCCATGTGTTTATAAATGACCACTCCCCAATAAATGAGTGATTAATGACTGTTGGCCGGTGAAGTTTTTGCCCCAAACACCATGCATGTTGGACGCACGTGTCCATTTCATTTGACCAAATTGTTTGAACCACTGAGAATAACAAATCCCACAACATGTTATCAGCCTGGTGGTTCTCCAGGAGAGATTTTGTTCCAGTTTATGTTGAGAATGCGCCAACGGACCAAAGGACTCAAAATACGGCTGTCATAAAAACAAAGTCTCAGACGTACAACATAAACTTCCCCTTATCACAGTGGCAACCAGCAAACACAAACAACATGTTTGCCTGTTGCACAGCATATGGTTTCCCAAATTGAAATTATGGGGGACCTGAAAGAATGAATGAACGTACTTATGTCCTGACTCGTGGGCGATGGTGAAGGCGAGACCCAGCCCTGTGTCTTCATTAATCGTGCAGCTACGATATTTGCTACACATCCCACTTATTGGAGCAAAACCTGCAGAAAGAAAGAAACAGCAAAATATGGCTGGCTGGATGAATATTTATATGAATGACTGATGCATGATGGGAACGTGAATCAGATTGATTGTTTACAGAAACATTACAATCCAAGAGGTCTGGATGAAAACCGTAATATATGATTCAAGTATCACTAAACACACCACAATATATTCAAAACTATAGAATTTGATACAGGATCCCATTACGCATAAACACACTTTCAGACTATTTCTCTGACTGCATGGTCTAAGTCAAAGCTTTGAGTTTGAGTTTCACATCATACAGAGGCAATTTAAAAGCAGTGCTCTCCCCTTCGCCATACATTCAAAGCAGTGCATACTTGTGGTTTGGAGCATCAGAGCTGAATTCATTACATTTGGCTGACGCCTCTATAGCAAAAAAACTGCCAACTGACTGCAAAGTGGATTTGAGCTTTCTTGGATTCAATCAGGTAAAGTTCTCTGCCTGAGGGCAGACTAGGACACACATCACCAACCACAAGATCTTTCTAACCTTGGCATTGTGTAATTCAGCCTCCTGTCACTCTATTAGCCACTGACATCACAACACATGACCCATTTCTGCTGCTGGATGGTGAATGTCAAGTGCCTTACCCAAGGTGTCACACGGTTCATTCTTCCATGAGCAGATGTCCAGCCCCGTCAACAGTATTGCATGGTCGTGCCGCTTGCCATTTTTGCCTATCAGGCCTGATTGCCACTGGCAGAAGCTGTTGAGGGATTGGTCTGCATGGTGGTTGATAGACAGGCCCAGCTGACAGCAGTGAAACCGAGAGAGATGAAGTGTTCAGAGGGGTGGTGAGAGAGAGATAAGAGAGTAATGAATGATCAGACATCTGTCATGTATGAAAGAAATGGAAAAAAACACTGGGATTCCTTAAAAAAATGAAGATATTACACATCAAATTGATCTTTATTGAGAGTAAATTAGCTAAAGTTACTGTGTTTCCTGCACTATTTAGCACAAAAGCAAATTAAATCATATTTTATATCCATTATTTGTAATAATGCCAAGAAATGTCTTTCTGTTGAGTTGCAGGACTGCACTCAAAAACAACATATCAGTATAGTCCGATTTATGCACAAATAACTTTTGTAAGCCCTTTTTAGTGAAAAAAAAAACAACATACAGCATGACCAGTATTGTCTGATTCCTTAATTAATGACTTTTATCAGATGATTCTTTGCAGTGAATAAAAAACACAGTGACCAGTTATTCTGATTGCCAAACAAATGACTTTTTAGTGAATTAAAACAAACAGCTTGACTAAAAAGACTGAAAACTGATGAAAAAAACTTCTTTTTAGTAAAAAGTTTAAAAAAACGAGTTACTGGTTTGAGTCATCATAGTGGTTACTGAATCAACAACCGAATCACGTTTTAATTGATGTCCATATCATAAAAGTTATGTGCTAGTATCATAATTGATCACATGGATGGATGGATGGATGGATGGATGGATACTGCATATGTATGTATGTATCTTACCGGATCTTTCTCAAGTAGAAGGAGACTGACCACAACAATGTTGATGTCATTTCCAATCGTTCCATCTTTGAAAAGACTGGAGACCTGTTCAGCACAACAACACTTTGCATATTACTATAGAAAGAAGTTAATGTTCACTGAACATGCCAGATCAAAGTGTCTTCTCAATAACAATACTGCTGACAGCTCTCTCACCATGTTCATGACAGTAAGGACATAAGTAGTGACGTTCTCTCTTCCATGTTTCTCCAGCATCTTCCTGTCTGCCACCACCAGAGTTTCCACGTTCAGGCCACCCTCTTTGCTCGATGTAATCTCAGAGCGTTTCACCCGGCTTTGCTGCTCAAACTCATCAGGCATGAAAAAATGATCCTCTGTAGGAGGCTTGGGAGTATCTGTAGTTAGGATGAGGTGGAGAGATAAAAGTATGGAAACTCATGAAAAAGAGTGAGAGAAACTGGAAATTGCCTCAGATAACTGATTTTCCTGTTTCCAAGCTTGGCGCCAGAGAGGCGACAACAGACCAGGAAATGCACAGTCATTAACTTCACATGCTGTTTCCGAGCTTTCACTCAATTCCACACAACAGATGAGAATAATGACACAGTAATTTTGCTTTTGGAATCAATCAACATATCTTAGAGGGCTTTGCTGTTATACGCAGACTGACAAATTCTACAAGTAAATCATATGTGATGCACTTTCCATCTACAAATAGCTCAAAGGAAATTCCCTTACATACATTGCTTGCGGCGTCCGCAGAAATGTTGTCTCTGGAGCTTTCCGTGCTGGTAATCATGGTGACGGTGGTGGTGGTGGTGGTGGTCCTCATAGGGGTTGTTTGATTTAAAGTCGCTGGTCCAGTCAGTCTTCTCAGCATGCACTCTGCGCTCAGCTGATCGCTTGTAGATCACATGTGGGTGATGTCCAGAGGGGGCGCTGTAGTTGTGTCGTAAAGCCAAATGCTGTGGGAGCGGAGTGATGAGAAGTTCCTCGCCGGAGAACCGGATCAGACCTGACTGCAGAGTACAGAGGAAGCTATGAGTTGCTAACCATATAATAACAAACAGTGAAGTTGGACTCTATGTCAAATGTACTGTATATACACTACTGTTTAAAAGTTTGGGGTCAGTACGATTTTTTTATAGTCTCAAATGTTGACCAAAGCTGCATTTATTTGATCAAAAATACAGTAAAGTGTCACATGATCTGTCAGAAATGATTCTAATATGCTGTGTGGCAAGCAGGGCGGGGCTGAGAGCCGTGAGAGAACGGAGGAGATTTTCTAAATATTACATTTAACAGTTTCTTGATAAGTGTTTTTAAAGATTAACTTTAAGTGAGCATTGGATGATGGCAAAGGTAATCTAAATGTAAAAATAGGGGCAATGAACATGAACAAATAAATATCTAATTTTGGCCGATATATATATATATATATATATATATATATATATTCAATATATTTACAATATTGTTCTCTAATATAGGTTGATAACTGATATCGATATATTGTGCATAATTTCCAAGTTGAGCTCTATCAACAGCATCTGTTGCGCACTATAAAATAATTGCCCAAAAGATTTCCATTGTAATCACATGCTGACACAACTGTCATCATGTTTATTGTTTTGTTTTGACAAACTGAGGGCTGATTTGTGCTTGTTCTCAGTGGTAATCAACAGCATGTAACAGATGCTGTCAACGGAGGTCAACTTCTAGTTAACCAGGAATATTCCTAAAAGGACACGTTACCCTTGAGATAACCCTCAAGACCAAGTTAAAATCAGAGCGCACAGATGTGGGACTGAAAATATATCAAATCAAAGACATGGAGGTATTTATGTGAGTTTGATGTCAGGGAAAGAAAAGCCCTTAAGGAGACCATCGACTTTAACATTCCTGGTTGTGGGGGATTCATGGTCCCTCCAGCTGAAACAGTGGTTAAAAAACAGCTGTTGCAGAGTCACAAAAAACGGGCATCGCCATAGTTACAGCTGTCAGTACACAATAAACAAACGATGACATGGCGGGATGTAAAGGAGCCTGGGGCTTCTGAAGCCATCTTAAAGAGCAACCCATTTATCAAATGTTTCAGTACAGAGAGCAGAGGAAAGTTCATATGCAGCGTAACTTTTCAGCAGCTTGTTTTACAGTGATGATTAGCATGGCCACAAGCCAGGCATGACAGGTATGATAGACTATACTATCTACATCCTCTCTCAACTACACTCAGCCCTTGAAAATCTCTAATTAACTCCATTTCTCCAAGGAAAAGGAAACCTGAGAAGTTAAAGTGAGGAAACCTACTGTACAGCACCATGCTGTGTGGGTAATATTAAAGTCACCATGAAATCAAAATTGACAGTTTTTTTTTTTTTTTTTTGGTATATTGCAGTATTTATTATAAATTACTTATTTTTTTAGAATTCGTGTGCCCTTGTAATCTTTAATCATAGTAACGTTCCCACCCTTTTGCAGCAACATCTTCGGCTATGTCCGAAATTGCCCCCTATTCCCTTAAATAGGGCATTATTTGAAGGGACATCCATTTGTAGTAGTGTCCAAAACCATAGTGGACGTTATCGAGTGCACTCATTCAATCCCATAATGCACTGCAATAATGAATGTACAAATCATGTACACTCAACGGCTAGAGAATACCCATTATGGACTGTGAGGGTCGTGCCGAATGAATTCCTGCGTCTCGCTATAATAGGGCGCCTGCTGCTAAAACATCCATTCATACATTTACCAAACCGCTGGTCCAAAAAGGTATGAATTCCTTTTTAATTGATTATTAAATTGTTTAATTAAGGTTTAACTTAGTTTCAAATGATTATTATTAAACAGCAAGTACAAACTATGTAAATGCAGCAGCCTTTCTGGGACACTAAGTGTCCGAATTCACTCCCTAGATTTCATTCACTTTCATTCACTCCATTACACGAGTAATGTAGGGAATAGTGAATGAGCATATAGGGTGCGATTTCGAACAAAGTCTGACTGGGCAAAGTCCTACCTCGCAATAGGGAAGAAAAGACTATCGCAACTTCAATTTCATGACAACTTCAATTTCAAACATAGTCACATTATCAGAAAAATACTAATATTAATTGAAAGATCGAAATCGCATAACCCAGTCTCCTCTCGTCCGTGTGTGTGTGTGTGTGTGTTTGTGTTGCTTGGTGGAGTTTTATGTATCTTTTAGAGCTGAATTAGATGGCATGTTTGAGAGGTAGGTGGAGGAGGTCAGATATTCACAAGCAGTTGATTAATGAGGTGTGGGGTCAAGGGCGAGCACAAAGCTTATCGTCTCTGCTATGATAGTGACACGCATTGGTGCCCTGGGACACATCCACAGCAAGCCAACACATGCTCATATTTAGCCATTACTAATAAAACATGTCAAAGCTTAATTGCTTCATTATAAGTCATACACATGTGTCTTCAGATTTATTTGGTTTGGGTCAGTGTTTCTAGCAAAATATAGCAATGTTTCAGAATGAAGCACTTTTCAGAACTGTATTGCCAATGGGAAAAGCAATATATGTCAGCTTCATTAAACAAACATGTACTACACATTCAGGCATAATCCTTTCTTTAGGTTAACATGATGAATCTTTTCATTGTATTTAGTAGGACACTGTGATTTCCACAATGTGGAAAATGCGGAGGGAATCCCATCATAAAAATAAAATGTCACAGCTAAATTTATGAGAATAAATCAAAAGTAGGGCTGTAGGCAAATCATGATATGAACTAGTGTCAGTGAATATTAAACCACAAACATCTGCTATTTAAATATGAATTCTGCATACTCTGTGCTTCACTGTGTGAATCTACTACACATACTTAAAGCATGCATGATGCGTTTTCAGTGTCTCTCTAAATGAGGAAACTCCACATGAACTTCATCTCCAGAGCTGTTTTAGCTGTTAACGTTTCATTTGATAACACTATTACCAGATACACACAGGAAAAAAAAAAGATCTTTTCAAAAAAAATCTAAAATTACGAGAATAAAGTCATATAATTTCGAGATAAAGTCGAAATATTTCGTGATTAAAGTCGAAATATTTAGACATTGAAGTCGAAACATTGCGAGAGTAAAGTCGTAATATTTTGAGAATAAAGTCAAAATTACGAGAATCTTCAGTTAAGTTCTTCTTCTTCTTTTTTAGTAAGTAAAGAAATGCGCTTGTGAAGTCGAACTGCCTCGGACATGGATCTAAACATAATAGTAGCTTTTTACTTTTATCTGGGCTTTCAACAAAAGGAAATTCTACAGGTGCTAATCTACCAACATGGCATTACCATTTGTTTTAGGACGTTACAAAATATACTGCGCCGGAATAGACTTTACCGGCGAAAACACTTTTCAGACTGAATGGAGCTAGCCAGCTTTATATATGAGGAAATCACAGGATCCGGCTAAATGATTTGATACAGAATGATGCACTTAAAATGTATCCAGAAAGGATTTACGGTGAAGAAGGAGACAGTACAGTTACTGTTAAGTGTTCTCGACCCAGATGGCGTTGCCTATACCACAAGGGAGTGCTAGTGCTTGGAAAAGTTTAGAGAAAAACATTATAAAAAAAAAAATATTTATATATATATAAAAAATTTATTTGATTAAAAAAAATATATATATAAAAAGTGTTATTTAAATAATTAAATAATTTATTAAAACAATAAATTAATGAACTTTGATTAAAATAAATAATAAATGAATTGGATGAATATAAAAATAAGTAATTAAATTTAATTATCTGCTTGATTAAAATAAATAAAAAATGGTAAAAAAAATAATAATAATGATGTAACAATAGAAACTAAATATTTTCCAAATAATATATAGTGTGCGTGTGCGTGTGTGCGTGTGCGCGTGTGTGTGTGTGCGTGTGTGTGTGTTCTAGAAAACAGTCAGTACTCAGTGACTGACAGCGACTGACTTTCTGCAGGTTACATTGTTCCGCTTGTAGGTGGCAACAAAGGACTTAATGAGTAATAATTAAATGATTCATGTAAACTAGTGGTTCTCAACCAGGGGCCGCGAAATAACTAATGTAATAATAATTAATCTAAATATATATTAATATAATTCATTCATTTTATTATTAATACATAAAACATTTTTATTTATTTTTTAATTAACAAAGCAAACCGTGTATGTGCACTCTCGGCTCACTGATCACTATAACATCGAATTTCTGTTCAATATATTCACGTAGTTGTCAAAATTAATGTCCTGTGAGTGTTTTATAATGGATGCTCACTGAAGAAGTGTGTTTTGGAGAAGTTTGTGAGGATCTTTGTTTATGTACACATGGGCATCAGACGCTCCAAACACAGACACACACAATTGCTTATTCTGGCAGAGGAACTGTTCACTGATGAGTGAGTTTCCACACATTCATTTTATTTTTCATTTGTGTTTTGGTGTGTTTAATAATTCTGAATGGATCCATATAGTAGCTATATGTAGTCCTTTGGCATCTCCCTGTGGTCTTGTTTGTTAAGGCAGGCTGACTTGTGCTTAAGTAACTGTATAACTGAGCAAAGTAAGTACTTTTAAGTTGTAAAAAATGTCTGCAGTGACATTTTTGCAAAGAATGTTTAAATCGATCTTGAAGTTATTTTGTTTAAAAAAAATAATAACATGGCGTTGAAAAGTAATAACACTAGAATACAAATGTTTTTGTGAATAAAAAAAGTATTGTTTCGGAGAGGAGGGGAGACGTGGAGTAAAAAAGGTTGAGAACCACTTATTTAAACGATTCATTCAGAAACGAGGATTCATTCAGGGACAACACCGTGCATAGAGGCAATATTGGATTGTAAAATGTGAGTTCCTCAGTATTATCGTTTTCTGTTGTTGTTATTGTATAAAAATGTCACAATCATGCTGTTTGTCCTAATATGAATAATATGAATAATTTGATTTACATTAGGTTCTTTAGGCTACAGAATGCTTATTTTGTATAGAGTTGTGTTCTTTAGGTCAACACACAATACATGTTGGTTGACGTGTGATTTATTTTTTTGTATCAATGACTGCTTTACTGCTCTTGCAGACAGGCTAGAGTGCAATAAATGATAAAATAGGTGTATCTCTATTAATTTATTGACTTTTGTCTCTTTCCTGTTCAATATGTGCAAACATACTCTATATATGGTCATGTAAAATATGACCACGAAGTTATCTCCTGCCAGGTCTGGCTTTGCTAAGTGGGAAGTGTTGCAGTTGTAAAATTGCTCATAGTACTCCAGTCATCAGTGCCAGGACCATATACAGTCTGGCAGAGCCATTATTCACAAAGAGACAAGCTTCAGAGAAATCAGCATGCTCTTTTTCTCTCTCCCTCTCTAAATTCTGAATGTTTTCTTAAATACTGGCTTGACACAAATTCGAACATAATATTTAGAGACCCGTGGTGTCGTAAAGAAACCATTTGTCACGGGAAAATGCATCATCCTGAATGACTTGAGGTGCTCTCATCACCGGGCTGAGGTCATCTTCCCTGTTTAAGACTAGATCTTTAACCTCTGTCTCCCAAACTGCTGAAACTCACACATTCCGTCTGGCTTTGGAATTCTACCTAATCCCACCCTTCACGAACAGGCAAATCCTTGCAGTATAGCTGTGAATTCAATCACTGATTGAACCCGCTTGTGTTCTTCATGCCCCTGTGTGTTTGATCCTGTGTGCCCCGACCCCTCCCGTCTCGCAGGTGGCAAAGTAAACACAGGCCACTCCCAGGGCCGAGGCGGTCCCCGCAAAAGCCCATGCTGTGAAAACAGCGGTAGACCGTGGCAGGCTGCCGCAATGATCTGGGGCATCTGCTCCCACCATTAAACACAGGGCAACAAGGGCACTCGTCTCTCTCCAGCCATGCTGACCTCTCCTTTCACGGCTAATGGCTTTCTTCCACTAACTGAAGGCAACAAAACTGAGACGACTGATGTGAGCTGTTGGTTTTTTACCAACATCTACAAATGTGAGCTCAGGGAAAAGGGTGATCACAAGTAGTGATCAGTAGATCAGTTCATTGCAGCAATTTTCATTGCATTTCATTTTGAACATTAAAAATATATATATATATTTTTATATTTGCTCAAAATAACAATTATGTTAAAGGAATAGTCCACCCAAAAATGTAATATTATAAACATATATAAACATTGATCAGCGAACATACATAGATTACTCAAAAATGGTAAACGGAAGCTCAACTGTACTTGTTTGACATCCAAGAACAAACCTTGATGGTTCTGGTGGAAGCTCAAATGTGCTGGCGTGACAAGTGAGAATAAACCTGATTGGTTCTCACATGTCAAGCAAGCTGAATGCTTTATGTATGTTCATTGATATTTTAGAACTCTCTGAAGCATCAATGAGAGATGAATAGACTTGGAAGAAATATCTTCATTTGTGTTTTGAAGATGAATAAACATCTTATGGGTTTGAAACAACATATGGGTGAGCAAATGATGATTTTAATTTCGTCAAAACCTCAGCTATGTTAGCTAGCTAGATATCATTATCTTAGTGGCAATGGCAAAATGGCGGGTGGCAATGGGAGAATTTGTGACAACAATGTAGAATTAGTTACAGAAAATCAAACAATTTTGAAAGGCATAAAAATGGATATACAAAATAAATGAATGTAAAAATGTCAGTAGCACTGCAGCTATGCATTGACGGTTATGACAGTTCTGTCTGAAGCTCTCTCACGCCGGCTCCAGGCCAGCAGGACACCGTTAGTGCTGAGCCACTACTACATATACCACTGCTAGTAAAAATGTAATGCACACTGTGGAGCATAACCATATTGGATGTAAAAGTGCATTCCACTGCCTCAGGACATCAATTCTCATTCACACTGCCCATGTGTGGGGGTTTCATTTGATTCATGTAGAAGTCATAGTGTGCGCCACTGTAAAACTGAAATCTGCATTCAAGCATATAGAACATCAAATGCACAAACAGACTATACACAAGACACAAGCTAACGTCTGGCACATACAAATCTACCAAAGAAGGGCAGCGTGTAATTTGCTTTCTTTAAATAACAGGGTTAAGATTCTTTTTTGATGATAATAGCGCAGAATCAACCTATTATTAGTGAATTGGAATTACAGTGTAGTTTTGCATTAAAACTTTACTCACAACCAGAAAGCCAATGCCATTGATCCACGTTGTGCAGAAATTATGAAACACTGCTTTCAAAAATAACTGGACAACTCCCGACGCTGTGATGTGGGTTTGCATTTAAAACCGCACTGACAGAAATTTCTTTTCACTAATTTTCACTTGCCCTAAGAGTGAGTGGGGATGATTGGCTCCAAAAGCTGGCATTTTCAGAAAAACTGGCAGATACTGTCATTTTCTGAATAAACCATGTTAGCACATTATTTGAGATAGCTTCCTGCAGTGAAGCCCTCCCCGTACACGGCATCCCGCAAGCATGTGTTTAACCAACATCCTGGAGGACCTCTGCAAGCGCCCCGCAGTCCAACTCACACAATTATCACACATGTATTCCATTTGTTTTAGAGACATAACAAACTTTACTGTCAAATATCTAACAACTTAGTCCAGCAGTTAGCAGATGGAGTTGCTTTGCTTCGATAATGGGGGTAAATGGATTCCATCTGGGGCCATCTGTTTTTTTGGCCATTATGTCTTACGGGATGCAAAAAGAAAGGAGCTGGCTGAAGACATGAGAGAGGAAACTAACTGAAGAACTGCAGGGATCCTATTATCACAACATCAATTTTCTTTTCTTTTTTCTAATTTTATTCTAAAAAAGGAAATTAATATCAGTATTCAGGTTCAGTCTTCAAATCTGATTCTATCGAGCAAGGTTTTCCGAACTGGTGATCATAAAGGAACTGCAGGGGGTTCATGAGATGATTAAATTAATTCATGGATTAATAATTACGGATATTCATAGTCATGGATATTCGCTTAAACTCTCAGAGAGTACTTCCAAGTAAATATTTTAGCTCAAAGGGGTTTGGCAGACAAAAACAAGTTTGGGAATTTCTGCTGTAGAAGATATTATTGAGCTGCAATGCGTTTTAATGTAAAAACGTGTGACAGGTGATCACATAATTACACGAGTGCCTAACTACAGCCTTCTACAGAAAAACACCTGACTACTTAAAGCCTATTACACTCGAGGGAGCGAAGGGAAACACTCAACCGCAGTCTCTTCTTCTTCTCTCCTTCAAGAAACACTTGTAAGAGATGTAGATTAGAGGGCCACTGTCTGCTGCCAGATAAACACGTTTCAATTTCACAGCGAACACAGAAACCATGAGAGCTCTTTTAACTCTCACTCCCCTCATTGAGTCGGAGTCTTCACATATTCAAAGGAATATCAGATGTTGGGAATTAACTAATAAACCACTATCCTCAAACTCAAAGCAGTACTCTATGGATGATTTCACCACAGGGATCGTCTGTTTTATGTGGTTTCATGAGATCTGTCTTTGACTAGTCTTCAGTGCAAGTATGGGAAATAATTTATTGCCTGTCTCTGTGATTCTATGAAACGTAATTAGCTTCTCTTTGTGTAAACTTTGAGTGTTTTTAAAGCCTCCAACCATGGTATTATAATCTAGATGAGTAAGTGCTTACATGCTGTTAAAGGCTGGAAGGGAGCAGTGAGAAACCCAAAGCTGCTTATTACCCAGCTTTAAAACACATCTGCATTCCACTGCTGGGTTACATCTGACCAGAGCATCGGCTCTACTGGCTACATAGGGGTGAGAGTGTGTGTTTGTGTGCTCAGAAAAATTATGAAACAATTAAGGGCCATTTGTATATTGGATATCTACACAAACTGCGCTTAACACTGGGATATCTGAGATATTTCGCAGAGCTAAAAAGTAAGTATTAGGTCTGAAATGTTAAGTTTGCAACAGAAACATTTGATATATATCAAACCATGACTCTTGAACCTTGGCCCTCTCACCCCCTTCCCTCGTTGGGAAAAAATGTAACTCAGCCTAAAATCAGCCTAGCTTTCTGTGTCCTCTTCTATAGTACTGCATAAGTTACCTTTGACAAGAAATGCAATGTGATTTATCACCAAAATTAAACAAAAAGTAATAAAATGGAAATCATCATTACAAAGAATTGCATCATCACACAATCGTTGCGTGCATTTTAGAGGAATAATAACTGTTTTCTCAACTAAAGCGTAACATATAAATCAGTGGCAGCGGCGGTCACGTGACCTATTAGAATTTAAATATTTTACCCACACAGCAAACAATTCTAGCAGTAAAAGCTTTAGCTTCTTGGTTGATGCCGTCATCCAGTGGTATCGCTTATAATTGCTGTGGCTTTCTGCACAAAATTAAGCTCTGGTGTAGGTCTTCCTTTGCCGATTAACTCCAGCTTTTCTTCAAAAGCTTATCTTGAAAACGGCGTGGATAATAAATTAGCAACAATGTCCTCCTCATTAATGTTGCTTGCTGTTTCCATAGCGAACAGCGCAAGCTATTTTATCATTTTTTATTTATTTTGTCCGATGGTGTTCCCCACAGCATGTGGAACGCGTCATAAACTTAGTAATTACAAGCCTCACCCATTTAGAGGGATTGAAATTAGTCTCTCATTGGTTTGCTATAGACCTTATCTATTGTCATGGCGCTGCTCTGAATAAGATCTATGGCTTGGCCCTATGTCATTTTACAGCTGGACCACCAATCGCAGAGCTGAAAGCGTTAGGGGGTTTCAAAAAAATCCTAATAGAGACGTCTAAAATGGACGTCTACACAACACAACACAAACTGAATAGGCAGATTTGAAGGATTTATTTCCTCAAAAAGATTTAGTTTATTGTCAAATTATAAATTTGTTAGAATAGAACTGAAGACTTTTTATTAAAAAAGTTTTTACTTTTTAAACTATTATATAAAAGTTTGTAAATATTATTTTTACAATAATTTAAGCCCTCTTCTGACAGTTCCCATGTATATAGCTAAATACAAAGGATTAATAAAAAAAAAAATCTATGAACTGTGTGATATATGCAACAAGACTATGTTTGCCTGGGGGTTAATAATGACCCTGGATTAACTATTTAAATTGTGAATTGTGAAGCCCAAAAGTATGTCTTCAAACTGCATTTGAAGCAAACAGGCATCTGGTCATGAGACAAAAAAGAAGGAAAACCTGACCCCACCCGTGCACTTTTTTTTCTACAGAACAGTGAAATTACAATACTAACATTTATGGTTGCCTTAATTTCTTTGCATTTCAACTTTAAACCACTGAGCATCCATTTTGGTGGAAAACCACAGAGAGACCTTAACGCTTCTCTTTGTTGACAACAAACTAATTTATTAACAATACTTATTATGAATTTGTCAAGATGGTTGGTGCACATTGCGTTCCCAAATGCAAATTATAAGTGACTCAAACACAGCACTTGCAAAGTAGATCTTACTGTGAATCACTGAAAATGAATACAGTGCTGTGCTTTGGCATTACGCTGAAATATCCATTGTGTCAGAATTTATGTTTATTAGTGCTGTCAATCGATTAAAAAATGACTAATTTATCACACATTTTTTCTGTAATTAATCGTGATCACACCTAACATTAAAGATTTTAATATATTTTTATATTGCAATAATTTCACATTTAATCACCATAATAATGTAGAAACAACACAAAGACAGCTTTTTTATGAAAGAAGGCCAGTACCACCGATTCCAATACTGCTACTGATGTCTCTATGAAATAGATTTTTTTCTCCTCAATTTTAGCTGTTAATTATAGCCATTCCGCATTACCATATAATTGAAAGCTATACATTTTAACATTAGGCAGTTCAGATTTTTACTAAATGCACAACAAACTATTGTTTTCATTGTTTTTCAACCATGTAACATTGTAAATGGTGCTTTGCAATTTTTAGGTAGGTCTAACAGGTAGGATTCAGAAATTGAATAAAGTTATCAAACACTTCACAGTCTTCACTGCATAAATTATAAATTAAATATAGATTAATCCTTATTAAAGCTACAAAAGTTATTCAGTCAAGAGCAGTGAGTGATTTTCTCATTTTCTTTTGTCCTTTTTTTCTCATTTTCTTTTGTCTTTTGTCCATTCATAAAGAAAGTTCCCTTTCAAGGGAACTCGCACTGCGTCGATTGACGCTGAGGGAACGTTTAGCGTGATGACGTCTTGAAGCACATGTGAAATCAGTCCAATGGTGTGGCGGACGTCAGAGGCGGGTGACGTCACGAACCAGGAAACTATAAAGCCTGCCCAAAGCAAAGCAGCGCTAGCTTCTGAGTCTTCAGTAAGCGCTCAGTGTGAAACTGTCTCTGCATATTTGGTGTTGTATTGTCTAAATATATATATATATATTAAAGACGATTAGCACTTTTCTGTGTGCACCCCTGCCTGTGTTATTTGAGGAGCATGCACAGTCATTGCTCGAGGGCGCTGACTGTGAGCACTGTGATGTGCTTCTCATGCGGACGCTCCGATCTTTCTATAAAGGAGAAAGATAAAAACTTCCTTATGGATGCACCCCTGTCACCTTCTGGCCTCTTCGGCGACGCTATTAACTCAGTCGTCGAGAGGTTCCAGGAGGCAGCCAAACAGGCGGCTGCATTCCAGAAACTCCTCCCCTGCCGCTCTCATGTCTCCGGGGCTGCTGAGCGGGAGCAGTCCCAAACATCTAAAGCCAGCTCCTCACACCGTGCCACACAAAAGCAGAGCGTAGCTTCCCGTGCTCCCCCTCAAAAATATTGAGGACAGGGAAAGCGATCTCAACCGCAGCCTTCAAGGGGTAAGACGGATCTGAGGACCGTCATTATTTCCAAGAAGGCTGTGGGGAAAAGGTCCTGACGCCCGAGGGGTCAGGCCAACGAGGGCAGTCTCCCCCGAAGTAAAGGAGTTAACACGTCATTGTACGGTGCACCACCTCGTGTGTTTCAGGGCGCAGTGGTCTCCGGCGAGCACACATCTCAGGGTCCACCCGGAAATGTAGTGGTCCTGGGATGCCCGCCCCCTCCGAGGAGGGTCCCAGAGCAGTCAGTTCGGTCGTTCCCTGCCGATTCGCCATTACAGGGTGTCGGACTGATTGTGCAACAAAAACCAGAAGCCAGTCTCGAGAGGCTGGTACCTCAAGTAGAATTTTGACAGCGTGGAAGCTACTGCCAAATGTTTCTCATTGGGTCCTGCAGACCATAGAAAAGGGTTATCAAATCAATTTCGGGTCTCGCCCGCCCAGGTTTATGGGGGTCCTATCCACCGTGGTGGGCCCCGAGCAGGTTCTGGTAATGGAACAAGAAGTGAAAACTCTGCCGGAGAAAGGGGCCATAGAACATGTGGTGGTGGAGCAGATTAGGAGGGTGTTCGGCCAGGCGCAAGTGGATCTGTTTGCGTCTCGAGAGACGTCTCACTGTCCACTCTGGTTCTCCCTCACGCGTCCAGCTCCCCTGGGACTAGATGCCATGGTACAAACGTTGTCGAGGCTACGTTTGTATGCTTTTCCCCCAATCGCTCCGCTCCCGGGAGTTCTGAAGAGAGTTCGCAGGGACCAAATTTGCCAGCTTATTGTAGCCCCGCAGTGGCCAGGCCGAGAACGGTTCCCCGATCTAGTGTCTCTCCTTGACGGGCCTCCTCTGGGGTTACCCTTCAGGAGGGACCTTCTATCCCAAGCAGGGGGCTCCATTGTTCACCCCCTTCCAGAACTGTGGAACCTGTGGGCTTGGCCTCTGAGGGGGCCCAGCTCATAGGGACAGGTCTCTCAACAGAGGTTGTTGAGACCATTCTACACTCCACAAGGAAACTTTATGCCCTGAAGTGGAAGGTTTTCACTTCTTGGTGTAGTGACCGTCAGTTGGACCAAGTTAACTGCCCGGTTGGTACAGTGCTGGAGTTCCTGCAGGAGCGGTTCACTGCAGGTCTATCCCCGTCCACTCTAAAGGTTTATGTGGCGGCCATAGGTGCTTACCACCTTTGGGTGGAATGTCTTTGGGTAAAGACCCCTTGGAATCTCGTTTCCCCTGTGGAGCACTGAGGCTGAGGTCTGCAGCTCGTACCAGGGTGCCAATGTGGGATCTGGCCATCAGACTGAACAGTTGTTTGTATGTTTCGGGCCCCCTTTACAAAGGGTCCCCTGCATCTAAGCAGAGAATGAGCAAGTGGGTGGTTGAGGCTCTCTCACTTATAATAATAATAATAATAATATTTTGTTACATTTATATAGTGCTTTTCTGGGTGCTCAAAGCACTTTACAAAGATGGGGGAATCTCCTCAACCACTACCAATGGCCAGCATCCACCTTGATGATGCGACGGCAGCCATATTGTGTCAGAACGCCCACCACACACCACCTTACTGGTGGAGAGCAGACAGTGATGAAGCCAATCAGTATATATGGGGATGATTAGGAGGCCATGATGGACAGAGGCCAAGGGGCAAATTTGGCCAGGATGCCAGGGTAACACCCCTACTCTTTTTCGAATGACATCCTGGGATTTTTAATGACCACAGAGAGTCAGGACCTCGGTTTAACGTCTCATCCGAAGGACGGTGCTCTTTGACAGCATAGTGTCCCCGTCACAACACTGGGGCGTTAGGACCCACACAGACCACAGGGTGAGCGCCCCCTGCTGGCCTCAGTAACACCTCTTCCAGCAGCAACCTGTTTTTTCTCAGGAGGTCTCCCATCCAGGTACTAACCAGGCTCAGCCCTGCTTAGCTTCAGTGGGCAACCAGTCTTGGGCCACAGGGTGAAATGTCTGCTGGTTTCAGACTCACTGTGCTGTTTCACTGTTTCAGACTCACTGTGCGACTCACTTGCTTATGAGTCGGTCAGACAGCCTTTACCTATGCTGCCGTGCAAAGGCAAAAGACCGTAACTTCGTTTTTGGTCGAAAATGAGTTATTTATATTTTTGCCACATTCAAGACCTCCTTTATCATGTGGATGAGTATCTTGAATCAATTCCGTTGTTTTTTCGAGAAAATAATGAGTAACTTCCAAAAGCCCATGAGAAACCAAGGCAGAACGGCGTAACACCAGTTACCGCTCTTTGGCTTTGTTTTGGAACGCTCAAATTGAGTTACGGTACTCTGCCTTTGTTTAGCCCCGCGTCAATATGAAGTCACTGTGCCAGTGTTCTATCAAATAATGCTACCTACCAGATTGTTCGGTTATCTGCCTTTGTTTTACTGTCCATTAAAATTAAAATTACGGTGTAGCCTGTGTACTTTGTACAGCTGCCATCAGTCCCTCTAACTTCTGATGTCCTCAGAGCTTTGTCCTGCACAAATGCGGTCAGATATGGTCTGAACCCGCTCCATCGACAAACGTGTGATATCGATCGCGAAGGATTATGCAGAGTCGACAGAAAATGTTACACATGCCGCAGCAGATGAATACAACAAAGAACTAAAGCCCCGCCTCACCTAGTTCGGGTACCGGACCTGGTTGAAACACTCATGCATCTAGCTGGCAGAGTGCCAAAACTTCGCCGGCGCCTTCAGCACCGCCCTAAACACGGTCGAGCCAACGCTGGACTAATATATCTATGGAGGTTTTTTGTCATGTCAAATGTATTAATAATGCCATCAGAATGCAACCAAAGCACAGGATAGCAATAAGTAGATGGCTATAAATAATTGTAAATCATACAAAATAAATGCCATGATCACTAGATTTTATACAGGTGTTACTATAAAGATTTTGTTAATGGTGATCAGCAACCAAATATTGATAATGTGGAAGTTACTGCCTTTTGCCTTGGCATGACTTATCACTTTTTGCTGACAATACAAAGGCAGAGTACAGTAACTTTAAAATAGTGGTCAAAAGTCAAGTTTGAGCTCAAGATTTTTTTATGTATATAATTTTCATTACTAAAACATCTATTTGGCAGATTTCCAGTGTCCTACCTATAATTAATTTGGCGGGACAACTAAAAATCTTTAAAGTACTTTTTCTCAGTTCCACACTCTAGTGAGTTAAGGTCTTTTGCCTTTGTAGGGCAGTATGGCTGTTCATTCCCACTCTACTAGGAGTATGGCGGCCTCTAAGGCCCATATGTCAGGAGTTGCTCTCCAAGATGTATGTGATCCAGCAGGGTGGTCCTCCTCACCACACACATTTGTAAGGTTCTACTCTTTGGACCTAGACTCTACACCAGGGTCCCAGGTGCTCTCGTCCTAGTGCTGCTCCGCGCAATTTCACACAGGACAGACACTTGTCGCTATGGAGGCACTGGTATAGACATTTCCTCAGCGTCAATCGACGCAGCAGAGTTCCCTTGAAAGGGAACGCCTTGGTTACGACTGTAACCTCGGGTCCCTGAAGAAGGAACAAGATGCTGCGTCACCTTGTCATATCTCCTACGTGCCTGTCAGTGACTTACTTTAGACTTTTATGAAGCTATCGCTGCTTTGCTTTGGGCAGGCTTTATAGTTTCCTGGTTCGTGACGTTGCCTGCCTCTGAAGTTCCGCCACACCACTGGACTGATTTCACATGTGCTTCAAGACGTCATCACGCGTCACACGCATCACACGTTCCCTCAGCGTCAATCGTCAATTCGTTCCCGCTTCAGGGTTACAGTCGTAGGAATAGACTTGGAGTTATTACAATGGTATGTACTGTGTAAAGGCACTATATCCCATCATTTTCAATACTGACTCAAAACTTTTGTTTTAGGGAGTTTTTGTCTGCTGAAGGTTTTTTTTTTTTTTTTTTTAAGATGACAGAAATTAAATATGGTGCCACCCTGACTAAGATCTATTAAGCAAGGTTGAGTAAAACCACAATGAAAGCTGGTCTAGTGGGTAAACATAAATAAACCAAACAAGAGAAGTGACTAAAAAGATGAAGCACTGCCCATGCCTCAGATATTGCACAGCTAAGTTGTCAATGACAAAAAGGTGTCCTTTCATAACCCTATTACTCACAGAAAGATGCATGAGCTTGACTAACATAATTAAACCTCAATGGAGACATGAGAATTTGAAAATGGCAGTCCCAAATGGTCCAAGGCACTAGATATGGGATTCCTTATAATATTTATGGCTTCTTAGCGCTGGTGTGACAGCCACTTTACCACTGGCCATTAGTTTTAGGTCTTCAAGTGAGTGAGAACAAGAGCTATTACAGGAACAGCCTGCCTTTCCCCTTCCTTACTTTCTCCCAAAAGTCTCTCTCTCTCTCTCTCTCTCTCTCTCTCTCTCTCTCTCTCTCTCTCTCTCTCTCTCTCTCTCTCTCTCTCTCTCTCTCTCTCTCTCTCACATCCCCAAGTAGCCTCTACATCACTGTCACCACACAGACCACCAGGGAATAGCCCCTGGCAACTCCTATAGTGCTAACATGGCATAACACCCCATGAATTATGAAAGGGGGAGTGAGAAACATTTGTAACTACAAAGAAGCCCAGCATATATTCACTCTGGTTTCAATTTGTCTGTCTGCCCTCCCAAAACTCAGACAAGTGTAAATGTCCACCACGTCACCTGAGCATTGTCTCCCATGGTGCAGAGCATTTGACTCTCAACTATAGCAGACTCAGAGTGGTTAATTCAAGGGACTGAGTCAAATAGTGGCAGGAAGAATCTCAGACTGGTCCCAGGCATGCCCCTGTAGAGATACGTGTAGGGATCTATCGCTAAATACTTCATGATATGATACATCACGACACAAATGCACAATCCTTAATCAATTATTCAATTAAACTACGTAAGGATTATTCAAATCAATTTGTTGGAATGTTACTATTAATTAAATTATGTAAATCTTAAATTTTTTGAGTGTATATTTTAAGCCACATTTACTGTTGTTCAGCAAATTTTGGGGGCAAAATCCAGTAATTTCAATAGGAATGCATGCAAACATGAATTTTGTGTGATGGCGAAAGATTTTGCAACGGGCTCACGCTTGGACCAACAGAAATCAGCTTGTTTGGAAAGCGACTTTTGTGTGAGATGTGCTACACTGTGTATATGTGTATATGTGTATGATGTGCATATGCTACACTACTGACAATTGACAATGGACCTTTTTTGCCCATTAAATTTCGCTAATGTGAACACACTTTATACTGTGTGAGAAAACTGTAAATGTGATACTATAAAAACAAAATAGTTAAATATACAATCATTTCAATTTATGTTGTCATTGTTCTAAAGCCTTGAGAAAAAAATTATCTGAAAATATTATATGTACTGCTAGATGTACAAACATGTGTTGTAACTTAAGTATATACATTGCAACTCTGAACTTTCTTGCAAAATGTTTTTACAGAAATATATGCAGATTTGTTTTTATTTGTAGTGTTAAAACCATACAGTCATGGTCAAAATTGATGGCACCCCTGATAAATATGATAAAAAATGGCTGTAAAAAATAAATCTGCATTGTTTATCCTTTTGATCTTTCCTTCAAAAAATTCGCAAAAATCTAACCTTTCACTGAAGTAAAAGAATTGAAATTGGGGGGTAAATCACATTATGAAATAAATGTTTTTCTCCAAAACACGCTGGCCATAATTGTTGGCACCCCTAGAATTTTTTTTGAGAAAAATATCTCCCATTAATATTTACATTTTTAAGTAACCAGGGTGACTAGGAACATGAAATTGTCCAGCTATGACTTCTTGTTTCACAGGAGTTTAAATATGAGGAAACACAAAGGCCAAATCCCCTTAATCATCCATCACAATGAGTAAAACCAAAGAATATAGTTCTGATGTGCAGCAAAAGATTGTTGAGCTTCACAAAATAGAAAGTGGCTGTAAGAAAATATCGAAAGAATTGAAAATCCCCATTTTGACCGTCAGGGCAATAATTAAGAAGTTATAATCAACTAATGATGTTACGAATCTGCCTGGAAGAGGACGTGTGTCTATATTGTCTTAATGGACGGTGAGGAGGAAAGTTTGAGTAGCCAAAGACTCTCCAAGGATCACAGATGGAGAATTGCAGAGATTAGTTGAGTCTTGGGGGTCAGAAAGCCCAAAAAAAAATTTATCAAACAACCCCTACATCACCACATGTTGTTTGGGAGGGTTTTAAGAAAAATCCTCCTTGCTCCTCCAAGAACAAACTCCAGCATATTCAGTGGTCAGACACGACTGGAACTTCAAAAGGGACCGGATTCTGTGGTCAGATAAAACAAAAAAAAGGGCTTTTTGGCAGCAAACCCACCAGATGTGTTTGGTGCAAACAGGGATGAAGAGTCCCCCATGCCTACGGTTAAATATACTGCTGGATCTTATATGTTGTGGGCCTATTTATTTGCTGGAGGTCCTGGACATCTTGTTCAGATACATGGTATTATGGATTCTAGCAAATACCAACAGATAAAAAATCAAAACCTGACAGCCTCTGCTAGAAATCTTATAATGGGCTGTGGTTGGATCTTCCATCAGGACAACGGTCCAAACCAAACATCAAAATCAACACAAAAATGGGTAACTGAGCACAAAATTAAGCTTCTGCCATGACCGTCCCAGTCTCCTAAACTGAACCATATAGAAAATGAGTGGGGTGAACTGAAGAGAAGAAGCACCAACATGAACTTGTGAATCTGAAGGATCTGGAGAGGTTCTGTATGGAGGAATGGTCTCTGATCTCTTGTCAGGTGTTCTCCAAACTCATCAGGCATTATAGGAGAAAACTCAGATCTGTTATCTTGGCAAAAGGAGGTTGCAGAAAGTATTTAATAACAGGGTGCCAACAATTATGGCCAGCGTGTTTTGGAGAAAAACATTTATTTCATAATGTGATTTACTTTCAGGTCTTTTACTTCAATGAAAGGTTTGATTTTTGTGAATTTTTTGAATGAAAGATCAAAAGGATAAACAATGCAGATTTATTTTTTACAGCCATTTTTTATCATATTTATCAGGGGTGCCATCAATTTTGACCATGACTGTAGATGTGTATACGCATATGACTTATCCAACCCTTCCAGACACGTAGGTGCAGCTTCTGCTTGTGAAACCACCGAGATTTAAATTCCCGAAGAAATTGGATAACCTTTTACAGGTGAGAATGTGTTGGTTTGTGTTTTTATATGTATTAACCCAATACATGGTTTTACTATGGTACTTTTAATGTTTTTACTTTTAAGTCAAGTTTATTTATATAGCGCTTTTCACAATACAGATTGTATCAAAGCAGCTTCACAGTGGTACTATGGTAACTTTTTAATGTCACCTGACGCCTGTGTCTTGTTGTATTGTGTTAGTTTAGCAAACACATCTGCTGAAGTCTATTTCATATTAATACATGCATCTAACTACGACTGCAGACGATCAGACAACTTGCTCTCGAATGTTCACGGACTGATCCAATATGGCAGACAGCTTACGAATACCGGCACACTGAAATGGCTGCTAATGATGAATCTATGTACATATATCTATGGTTAACAATCATGATTAATCTCTTGATTTACGTATTTGGACTCAAACATTTATTTATTTTTCAGAAATGTAGCCCTAAATTACCCAGGCTCAGACCACAGTTTAAAAACCTCTGATTTACATGACCTGCATGACCTTTACATGAAGTAATGATATATTTAAAAAATAATGACACAAGGATCTTACTTTTTTATGTGTAATCAATTTCAAAACAATCAAGTATCTATGATATATGATATCTATTATATAATATATAATTATGATGCCCGGAACTGGGAGACCCCAAACAGCGACCATTTTAGCAGAATCCATAAGTACCAATCATGACAACAAACATGTCTGATGGAAACCCCAAAGCATATACAACTTCCTGAGTCAGACAAGCACTACAGATCTGCTCTCGGAGTCTGTGTATGGTAATTCCCAGCCTCTCTCTTCCATTGATGTTTGAATGGCCCGGTGCTCTACTCTCACTGCAGTATATCCAAGCTTTGAGCACACTGACAGCTTGCCTCCTTTCCAGTCAGAGTGAATTAGCATCACAACTGTCCCTAAGTGCAATCCCACACGTTAGCGCATCAGCTTGAACCAGCAGGTCTGGTACTGAATAAACACAGCTGAAGTGCTTCAGCAGCAATTCACACACACACCTCACACATTCACAGACAGTCTAGCACCCACGAGGTTGGACTATTGGCCGGGCTGTCCATAAAAGATAAAAGAGCACTTTACCATCCAAAAAGACTTCATGAAACATCCCCCTCCCCAGAGAGAGAGAGAGAATCTGTGGGAAACCTGTTTAGCAAAAATCAGATCTTATATCATTTGTGCACAATTGATTCAGTTTTCCGTTTGTTTTTACTCATTTGCACAGTTTACACAAAAGGTATGATTTACATGAATTTACACTGAATGTCACATCAACTGCTCATTGAATGTCACATCAACTGATAAACCAGTACATTTATGAAGGCTTTACATTAATTTGATTAATTCAAAATGAGTAACAGATCATTTAAAATAAGTATGCTTGAATAAGTTACTCATATAACTTGGGACTTGAGAAAGGTCATGTCTAAGTTCAGCATGATTGGACATGTTTGGAAAGAGCTGAATTCAGTGAAGGGCAAATCTAGTGAGTCCCCTGTCCTAGTTCAGTTCGCTTGGTTTGTTTGGTCCGGAGCAAAAAAAAAAGTTGTGTTAGACTTTCGTGAGTCTTTCAGACTTTCGTCTGTCATTTTGATGTACAAGATCGTAAAAATTCTGTCATAATTATTATTACCTTTTCATTTTCATATTTTAATGATAATAAGACATTTAATAGCTTCAGTTTCAGTTCACATTTTCATTTTTATTCACAAACTTACAGGACAAGGATATAGGCTATGCATTTATTTATATTATGAAAAGTAAGTTGAACAAAGAATATGCGTCACTGCATCAGTTTTTATCTTGAACAGTTGTCGCGGATCGTGATATGAACGCAATCATCCCTTCCTCTTTACTACGTTACAGAACGAAATAAACATGAATGAAATATCAGAAAATATGTTGAAAGATACAGTACAGTTTACCTAAATCTGTATTCTCATGTAATCGCTAAATCAGTGTCGCAAACAATGTCACGTAACATTATACCTTACAAAAATCATTCATTGACCATAAACTTGATAATCAGCAAGAAAAATGTAGAGAGGAGCATTTTGCTAAATACTGTATATGTGCCATATTACATAATATTTTTTTTTATAAATATTTAATGTATTTTTTAATGAATCCGTCAAATTTTTGTGACAGCCACCATTTAAAACAAAACAAACTGGATTAGAAACTTAATTATGTAAGTATAAGTATTATAACTTTATCATTATAAAATGGGCTTAAACTGGGTGCTCGCCTGTGTGTAATCAAATGCATCGGCTTGGACAGACTTCTCAGGTGCTTCTCAAACGGATGGATGCATCCTACCGAGACTGCGTCCTTCCTTGTCCAATCCTTCTGAGGCTTATAGGCTAGAATCCTCCTTAGCATTAAACGCTAGAATTAAATGGTCTAGTAAGTGTGCATGGCTATGGCACACACGTCCCATACTGGATTTTGCCCCCAAAAAAATGTATAGTTACAAGTTACAATAGATCACTCTCAGTATAATCTATCAAAATGATAGATGGCCTTCCGATTTTTCCGTCACTGCTAAAAAAAAAACGTCAATGGCATAACATTTTCGGTTAACGCGACCTCTGGTCCTGGTCCGCTTAGCCTTCACACTGCCATTTTTAACACCAAACCTAAAGATACTGAACCTAAAGGCATAGGGATACATTCACAATTAATTACACATTAATTCACTGTCGCGAAATGTAATGGGCAACATCACGACTATGAGAAAAAACAGGTATGCGTGAGAATTCTGTCCTTTTTAGGGTCTCATCTTCCCTTTTTTGGTTCGTTTACATGTCTTTGGTCCGTGTTGCATTCATATTTCCTTCGAACCGGTCTCTGTCCCCTTGTTTGGTGCGCACCAGGGTTCGGATGGCAGCGCTCATACTTATTCAAATGACCGCACTAACAGAGCAATTGCACCAGGGTGCGTTTTAATCAAACAAACAAAAAAACAGCATCTCTATCAAGTTGTACATCATGATAAAGGGGAAGTTTTCCATCCATGTATGTTGACTGAGATAATTAATTGATTCACAGTGTCAACAATTGTAACCTAAGGCTATAGTCAACCTATTGTTTTCCTACCCAGCAGCGCTTGCTAACATGCTAATTGTTAACATGCTAATTGCAAACAATGGTGCCAATTAACATAAACAGATAAGAACATGTCAAGTCTACTGTCTCATTACCTGCTTTAACTTGATCTGACAGGTCTAAGGATATGTTAAACTGGACTAGCCAGAAATGAGTGCCCATGTGTCAAACAAATCATAACTAAATATAGCAGCACTGCCAGAATAGTTCATCCATAAAAAATTTAAGTTGAACAGTATTGTGAAAGATCTCTAAGTCTTTCATTGTGATCCTTAAACTAGTTCTGGACGGCATGGTGGCCCGGCCAGCCAAAACACGTCTAGAAAGGGGGATGGGCTTGAACCTGTCACCAGCCATATGGAACAGTGACCCAAGGAAGGCCTGAGGATGTGGATTTGTCTATGGAAAAGCAACTCTGAACTTGCTCAACCATGTGACCCTGAAGCATGATCTGGTGGAAGTTCTGACCTCTGAACAGGAAGTAGCAGAGCACCATTTCAGAAGCTCCACCTGCTAATCGGCTTTTAAAAACTGAAGCAGACTGGCATTCATATGCCATTTTGAACCAACCTAGAAACAGCACACATGACTAAACTAATTCATAAATCAACCAGGATTTCATTACTACGATGATGTGTGTTGTTTAAAGGATGGATGGAAGATGTTTGATCATGTTGTCAAATCTGAGGCCACACAATCAATTTGAAGCAAGTGATAACAGCAATTGAAGAGCGCTCAGTAATTAAAAACTTTAAATGAAGCAGGATTTAGCGAGTAAATCCCTCTGTTCCTGACTTAAAAGCTGGGACCGCCTGTTCTTCATTTAACAACAGAATCCCTGTCCATCTGCTATGTTATGCACTGTTTAACAGCAAGCAGGAGGACTAGTACAAGCAAATCAGGCTTTCATCAACTCAGTAACCTAATGAACGGCATTACCTCTGAATGTTTCAACTGTGGGGGTTCTCAACCAGATAAGCATTGATTTTACTTTTGGACTGGCATTCTCGCCACACAAAACCTCTCTTCCTCTAAGCAACTGCCTCCTTAGCCTTTCACAGCACAAGGGGTTGCTGCGGATCAGCAGAGGGATGAATGGGTTCTCATTTGTAGTTAATCCAAAGCTCCTCATCAAGCGGAGATGACATGGAAGGGTTAAAGTCTTCTGTGACTCGTTCTTTTTCAATCCAACAAAGAAAGGGAGAGTGAAAGAGGCAGAGTGACAGAGTGAGAGACCCCTTTTTTCTCAGAGATTTCCTTTTTCTTCTGTACATTTAAGCACAAAATCTGAAGGGACACACAGGTCTTGTTTGGCGCCCTGTATATCTGAAATAGGGGCACCTTTAAGACCGTCAAGAGAATCACCTAGAGCTCGGGCCATCATTCAAAAAAAGAGCTTCAAAAGAAAGGGGGAGTAGATCAAAGAGTCCCTGCAGTCTATTCAGATGCAATTGCTCCCAAATCACATTGTGTTGTCACACAGTTTTAAAAGAATGGGTCACTGCTGTTTTATAGTGGAGAAGCTACCACTAATGAAAAGGACAATGCAAAGATTAGCGCTGCCAGCCATGCGCCTGAAACCTCACTCTGTCTTTAATTGTAGAGAACAAGGGAGACAGGAAAGCAGGGCAAACACAGAACAAAAGAGCAGGGAGTGAAGGCAGAGTCCTTCAGCAGAACTCTGGGGATGATTTTACAGTAGCCCACAACCCAAGGTGAGACGTGAGATACGTCAAGCAAAGCTCAATGCTCCATCCCACACAAGCCATGTCTCTACTTTGGTTTACGTCATACTTCAGTGCTCCAGTGAACCTGTTTTACTAAGCTCTTCATGCACACTATATACAACACTTTTCGATCAGTGAAACACCATACACTCTCAGAAAAAAAGGAACAAAAGCTGTCACTGGGACATTACCCTTCAAAAAGGTTCTAATATGTATCATTTCGGTACTAATATGTACACTTTTGGTACCAATATGTACCTTTGATAGCCTGGATGCCAGCCGAACTTAGCCCTGCCCACAAATTTTTTAGGTCGGGAAGTTCGGTCTGGACTCGATCCGTTGAGGAGCTATTATGCCCGAACAAAAATTGTTCGGACCAATCAAATTGTTAGGGCGGGCTTTATACGATGATGAACAGATGAGCAACAGTAATCATCCACGTCATCAAAGAGCGCTTGGGTTGAATTCGTTTACTTTACAACAAAGATGACTGCCGCTGGAGAATTGAGATTTCACGAGTTCACACTTACAAATAAGTCATTTAGAATAAATGCATATTTGGCGTGCTGTCCGAGGAGAGGCTCCGGGATCGGTATTCGGCCCGAACCCAAAGTACTCCCCCCGTATTCCTGGCTGTGGAAGAACAAGCCGAGAGTGAGTGGAGGGATGCTGGAAACTGTCAAGGAATGTTAGGTGAGTTGACAGAGTGAATATATATGCTTCCTCTCATTGCAGATAGTGTAGACGGTAATTGTTTGATGACAAGTTGATTGGATTGATTATTTGAACGAGCTCCTCCCGAACTTTGTTTATAAAACATTATGTGTAGATTCCGCCATCGCGTCTGTTATAGAAAGTATCGACAGCGCATTCATTTTAAAAGAGGAACAGAGAACCGCGATCAAGGCATTTGTCGATCGGAAACATGAATGAAAAACATCCGTCACTTACTCCGTTGCTCTGATTGGTTGTAGGTCTATCCAATTGAGTGCAGAGGCATTTTCCTTCCTGGTTCGTTTGAAACACGCCCCATAATCACAGCCCAATGGAGCAGTATCAGACTCACATTCTGACTAGAATCTGAGTATGACGACGTCAGGCTATACCTTTGAGGGACTAATATGCACTCTTTAGGTACAAAGGTGTACCTTTTGAAAAGGTACTGCCACAGTGACAGCTTTTGTACCTTTTTTTCTGAGAGTGTATACTTCCTAAGCTCCAGCAGTCACAATATGTACCTTACTAACCATAACTCAAATATGTTTGCATACTTGCTACTTGACATTGGCAGCTACTTAAGAGCACATACTTAATGAGTAAAGAAACAATGGAGCAGCGCAGATTACCTTTTTTATAAATAACAATGAGCTAAATTCATACTCAACGCATTCAGCAGTTCCATGCTAATTTTAAAAAGTTTTTTGCTGCAAAATAAAAAAAATATCTAAATTAGACAATGGAACACACTTATTATTGTGTTTTACCAGCGGAGATCACGGTTGAATTAATATCTGTACAGCCGAAGAAGCAAAAAAGACTGACAAAGACAACAAAAAAAACGTAAACATTTGACAACTGGGTTGTGATGCTCAAGTTGCTTCTTTTGTTAAACAGGTGAGCGATATTCATCATTGTGCAGACCGCTCTCTTAAACTCCCTGTATATCAGTGTAATTGACAACACTCAGAGACACTGATCCACGTCAGTAGATGGCAGTGCAGTGTCTAAGCATGCACAAGACACAAAGCTTGTTAGCAACTTAATATAAAGGTCAAGTATGACATCACTTTGTAGGCCAAAACGTGGAACCGAGTTAGCATTTTAGCACTTCCTGTTCCATCATCTCGGAGTCAATTGTTTTTTGTTAAATGGCTTCCAAAGAGGTCTGTGGTGAACACAAGCTCTAGACACTTCCATGTTTTATTCTGTGACAAAAAATACATCAGTATTATCCCACTCGTGATTTTTTGAAGCTGTAACGTGTCTTGAAAAAGGCGGTTGCTAACAAGTGGCTAAATGGGACTACAGAGGCAGTCTCGTTATTAGTCTTTACTGCATTTAGGCTTCAAAATGTATCAAAGTTGTGTTCATCTGTGATAATTATCTCGATGGACAAAACGTGTAAGTATCATAAACTTTTGATGTTTTTTTGTGATAATCCAAAAGCCTATGGAAAAATCCTATTGAGTTTTGTATCAAGTATGATGCTAACTGCCGATTGGCCTACAAAGTGACGTCTAACCTGCACCACTCTATTATGCTGCCTCTTAAGATATGTTCCGGCCAAATTCAAAGGCAGCTCTGCAAGAGAATCCCAGAGGATCAGTAAAAAAAATCCAAGATGGTGAACATTGCAGAAGAAAGTTAGATTTAAAAAAAATACTTACATATTATTCAATGCTGAAAACAATTTATAAAATAATTTCAAACCGAATATTCTTACCAAAACATTTGTTTGGTGAAATGTTCAGAAATGTCTGAGCACATAAATTGCTGCCCATGTAGAGCATTTCAAATCAGTCACTTATGAGGTTCTATTTAATTTAGGAAGGCTCCATAGGATGCCTCATAGCTTCCTCTAAAACTAGTAGACATTGTAGCTCATTAAGTTTTGGAATCAGTGAATCTTTGTAATCTTTGAGTGTAAAAGGAGACACTTACCAGACCTGTGCAGGTGGATATAGCCACAGAGGATTCAGAATGGTTTCGTATGGAACCCTGATAGAGGCAGTTATGAATAGAAGGGTCAAGGGTCGCTGTGTTGATGCCCTCTGCACCCAGTGTCTGTATGGTAAACCCTTCTGCCAGCACATGGGATGGCTGCAAGTCTAAATGCAATTCCTTGCCAAATGCAGAGACATGATAGTGCACCAAACCGCCAGCTTCTAACAGGGACCTCCTGCTTCGTTCATGTCTTGACACATCATGGGAAATGTAGCCTCCAAGTGAGTCCACTTGCACTGGTGTGGCAAAATAGTAATCTGTGTGTGGGACAAACACAGTTTAAATCATCTGACTCAATACCAATCCATTACCAGTTAATTATAGCATTAGTCTTACAAATATAACTTAATATTGTAATGTCAGCAACAGTTTTCTGTCCATCAGGAATTAGGACAGGTTGTTTTGTGGCTTTGATTCCATGTCTATTGTCTTTGTGGTTATATATGCTAGTACACTCCTAAAAGCTGACAATTTTACCAGATATACACTTTTAAAATGTACAGTCTTTCTCTTCCAGGAAAATTAGAGCAAAAATACTGATGACTCATCCTGCACTACACATTTATGTCAGATGAAATGGTCTCTAATGATACTGTCACTCCCATAATACCACCTGCCAAAGACTATAAGAATTCTAATGGTTATAAAAATGTTTATCATTATTCGTTAAGGGATAAGCCCTTTCATGTCCCACCAAAATGTTCTTTGTTAATACGAAATACAATACCGGTAAGAAAGCTGCATTTGTCAAACCATTTCATGGGGTCTTGTCAACACTTGTTGGCTTATTTACTTTCCCTATGGTCTAACTTATCCATTAAATAAAATTAAAATTGTAAAATTACCTCCTGACTCAAAATCTGTATATCACTGTTTACACTTTTATGTTGTAGTAGCCTACCTATATTTCGTTTTTTTTTTTTTTTTAGCCTTACAAGTATTTCAATGCCCTTTGTAGCCTGTGCAAGCTGTGAAAATGATGAAGAGGCTATAAATTAACGTTTCATGTAGCCACAATTTATATACAAAACTAATGTCAAGCATTAACCATAATCTCACGAGGAAGTGTTTCCAAACTTTCCACTGGTTGTGTAAATCTTAATTAAAAAGACAAACTCTCAGTGACTATCTCCTACGCGGCAGATAGGAGATGAGGGAATCCCTTATGCGTCCACACATACAGTAGCCTACGCGTGCACCGGGACAGGAAACTCACATCTTGGGAGTATATTTATGTTGTAAACCCCCTAATTCCACGAATCTATGTAGCATGCTTCCGCGTATTTATATATTTAGCAGTACAGGTATATCCAATAAGGACAGGTAAGGATTTTCGGCTCAACCAGACTGCAAGAGCGCCATCGGCATCAATCATTGCCATGTCATAATTATAAAGAATAGAAATACAATTATAAATTGCACACGAACCTTGATAGAGGCCGCCGGTGTCGCCGGTAAATGAGAGCGATGTCACAGAGTGGAAGCAACAGAACTGCAGAGCCTGCAAACAGCTCACCACAATTAACTTGCTAAATGACAATGAGTACAGTATATATAATAAATAATTAATTATCAGTGTGTCACCTGCCTTAATGAAGTTCCCAAAAGACACACTCGCCAGTAGTCTCACTGATGTGCTGTTTACCAGAGGGACTTGTAAACTCCAAAGCAAAAGGAAAAGGCAATCCATTTTGGCATGCATGCACCTTAACTGTTACCTCTTTAAAAACGGGGAAAGGAACGATCCGTAAATCCATGCAAAGCAATATAGAGACATTGTAATTGTTTAAACTGCCCTGTTTCAGTCGTTCCTCAAGTAAAATCCACTGGGTCCATTTGGGTAACGCGCACCGCCTCTGTTTGCGAGCGCAGGTACACAGAGAACTGCTGACTGCTGAGCGTTGACAGTCAGCGGGTGTGTGTGTGTGCGTGTCGGGGGTACACTATACGACAATAATGGCACCGGCTGATGGGGAAAGGGTGGGGGTTCAAATTTCCACCAATCAGCGACGACCATCTGCGGGCGATTCGGCGCATCAGCGCTCCTCACTGTCCGACCGTCCATAAAAAGAGCACAGAGTTCATTGAAATGGGAAGCATGTTCGCAGCACTCCCTCTTAATGAACGGTCCGAGCAAGTAAACACACGCTGTCGAAAGAGTTTATGTGTTCAATGTGAAACTGAAGAGTTGTGAATGGGCTGCGGGATGATTTATGATAATGTACGCTGTACTGTATAATGAAGCGCTTTCACGTCAGGTCTTGTTCCTAAAACTGTTCTGTCATCTGTTCTGCAAGCGCTCAGATGATATTTAACACGTAGGTTACATTTGTACAGCAGTTTGTTTTAGTTATTATTGTAGAGTGTTCTTCAACCTAAAAACTGCGAAAGCTCATGTACTGCATCTATTCAGGCTTTTTTCAACACTGTGCAAACAAGATCTCCTGATGACCTAGTTGTGACCTAGATGACCTTAGTTGTATATTGATAAACTCTTCTTACTTGGCAACTTTTGAGTGAAAAAAGTAGTCTGTTGTCAAATTACATAAATTAGAAATTAATTTAGTATGCTACAATTCTTACAATATATGCTTACACTAGAGAATTTATTATAGGTGTAGATAAGAAGTTTCCACATACTTTGAAATACTTTTTAGAGGCACCATGCATGTATGTAGTAATCCATTGGCCCTAAACGTTAAATGAAAAATAACAAATAAACAACAAAAGTCCTTAGTTTATAAGTAACCTACAACACAACATAATATGTTTTTTGTCATTTCAAAGTAATGACATTCAATAAATGAGTCAGATTAATTCAGTGAACCCTTTGACAGATTCCTATGTGTTTCTGATTCACAAAAAAATTATCTGCACTTTAGAATCATTTTTCAGAAATCGGACGACACTAATTGTTCGTTTTCATTCAATAAAGCATTTTCAAAAAGTCAAAAATCATTCCAAAAGATCCGACTCGTTTGTTGGCCAATCACATTTCAAAGATTTAACCAGTTCTACCAGAAAGACTCGGGAGATAAAATGATGTAACGAAGCATACATTTATTGACAGCCCAGCAATCATTATTATAAAGTTCTTTGGTCCATAGTTCGTAATCCGAGGGTAGCGGATCTGCATCTCCTGCCTGAAGACGAAGGCAGGGGCGCAGCCGACCCCCCTGGGAGGTATGGACAGGACCATCCTGGTGGTGGTGGGGAGGGTGGAGGTTGTTGTCGCGTCGGCATCTGCGAACTCAAACATGTGTAAGTACCGATCTTTTATACAGAAAGTATAAAGACGTGATTGGATAGAAATGAAGGTAATAAGTGACGTAGTAATTAAGTCTTCCTGGCAGAACTTAAGCTAAAGCTTTCATGTCTGAATAAAAACTGGTTCTTGATTACCAGCCTTATGATGACCAAATAGAGGTTAGTACACACCGACTCCAAAATATTATTAAGACAAGAGCTCTGTCGTTTGGGTCGACTTGAACACTCTCATTTGTTTGATTGTTTTCCCTCTTTACTGGTTTATTAAAGGATCTCATAAAACTACTTGATTTTCATACTAAATCTTTATGAATCATATAAAAGTTTAAAATTAAGGTTCAGCCAAAGCATAAAGATCAACTCAAGACGTCATAAGAGGTGGATTAAAAGTAGTTTGATATTTATTTATTTATTTCAATGGTTTCTGATTTTGCCTCTAATTAACAGAGGAGGTACACAATATCAACCATATGACAAGTAGCTCAAAGAAAGTCTCCATGTGAAAAGAATCATCCAGTGAGTTTAATTGTGCTTTACAATCCATTAGTTTCCAGCCTCGTTTTGAAAAGTCCTCAGAAAGAGTGTTGTCAGATGTTTTAGTAAATGTTGGCTGGGGGCTCAGCTTGTCAAAGCCAAATGCATCAAACCCCAAAGGAAGATGGTTTTGCTTTGACTACAGTGTTGTTATTTACAATATGTTTGTGTGCCAACACTTCTCTTTGGTTTTAAAACTGTGCCCTAACTCCACTGAATGGAGTGGGCACAGATACTGTAGCTCAACATGCAAAAACATACCATAAAGCCATGGTATTTACTTGCATATTGGTTTATTTATACAGTATGTTAAATGGAGTGTCCAAAATTGTCAAAAGGCTCACTCATAGATGTCTGTCCAAAAATCAGTCACACAACCAACCAATGAGCAGTGAAAGCCTAGAGGGGCGCAGATACAATACTTGCCAGTAAAAACTTCTGGAGTAAATGAAATGACTCTTAAACCTGTTTCTTCATCAGTTCAGATGTGCTTTGTGCAAAAGATTGGCACATAATATCGTTTAAAGCAACTTTCGCAATTTAACGTAATGCAATAGGCAGTGAGGTCATAACTCAGCCTCTGACCTCATATTTGCTAACATTTGTTCCCCCCTCTCTTTACATGGTTGTACACCATTTGTTTTATATTTGTTTGCATGTTGCAGAGAAATGGCTTTTCCAGCAGCGGCTCCAGCTGGGGAGAACTATGCCAGGTCAGGGTTGCCCATATCTGCTCCTAATTTAGCCTACCCCGTACTGCGTTTAGAACACAGAATGCAAAACTGGAAGCATAATGTCTGACGGTCAGTCGAAACACATCTACAAATAATGATGATCTAAGGGTTTCAATTAATTTAGGCAGAATAACACAGCACAGCTCAAGGACATGTGTTTGGTAACTTCAGTTTTGAGAACACTCATTCAATTTGCTTTGGAGGACATAAACCTATAGATCTTCTAAATTGTGGAAGTCACAACCTACTTGAATGGACCAATTTCCATTCAGCTCTGCAACAACAACGAAATGTTTAAATCCATAATGAAGTCTATGTGGGAAGTAAATGGGATCCAGACTAGGATGTTGACTGGAGAGGTCATAAATCTTAATCCATGACAAGAATCTATACACCTTTGAGTGGCGGTTGCACCCACTATTTATTTGACTGTGTCACTGAAACTCCAAGTAGTCTAGGAAATAACTGCCTTTCAAGCCTGACCTTTTGACTTGAGCTCATACCCTGGAGAACATCCCTGATATCTGTTATCTCATGACTTGAAGGCCTCGGGAAACTTCCAACTTGCATTCTCAAAGACATCATGGCAAATATGGCTACATACGTATGTATTCATAATACATTCTAAAAGCTATCAGTGTTTGTATTTTAAAGGGTTAACTAGAGATCAGAGCTTGTGTCCACGTGTGTTATGGGTCAAATAATGGTTAAATTGGCGCTGATGTGGCTGTTTATTGTCTGTTTAATGTTGTTTACTGTCTGTTTATTCCCTGATATTGTGTACCTGGCCTGAGAATTTAGACTTCAAAACCGTGTCAGCACTCAATAACTGATCAAGCACATTTCATGATGTTAGCACTAAGAAGCAGCCTAGTTTAAGAAAAAACAGCTTGACATCGTCAGTGAAGCTCCTTGAAGTTCAGGGCAATAAAAATAAATAACTCCAATACTATCAACATGACGGGGCTCTTGACAAGGGTCAAATGCTCATATAAATACATTCATATAAATACAAATACATGGGAGAGAGGTTTGTATATGTGTAGCTGCTCTGTTTTGTAATATCTATTTGCCTAGAGTGTGTAGGCCTGCACACATATGTTTAAGTCTGTGTGGTGTAGGGGGCAAAAGAAAAAGACTCAGATATGTATTAAACAATGCCTTAACATCTGATAAGACTGCAGTTAATGACTGCTTAATCTGGGATAAAGCCCCCTCCTCCATTCCCTTTTAAAAGCCATCAGTGATGACCCATAAAACCGTAATGTCTCATTTCCATGATGGACTTTTTTGAATATATCCTATATAGTACTAAAAATATTTGATTTACCTTTACTGTATAAGTAAGTGAATAGCAAACAGGAAAGTAAGCAAGAAAATATGTATGAGACTTAATTTTAACCATCAATAATTGATTGATTGAGGAAAATGGTGTTACATATACCAGAAAGGAGCCAGACAGAATTCGATTTTTCATAAAAATGCTGAACAAATTGCAATTTGGCTGTTTGCATGTCCTCAGTAGCTGCGTTTCCATTCTAAATCTGAAAAAAATTAATATTTTCTTAATGTCGATAAAAACTATTGTGAAAT
Organism: Rutilus rutilus; assembly: GCF_951802725.1. Taxonomy (NCBI): domain Eukaryota; kingdom Metazoa; phylum Chordata; class Actinopteri; order Cypriniformes; family Leuciscidae; genus Rutilus; species Rutilus rutilus. Next base: position 30,097,721 of record NC_140211.1, on the reverse strand, counting down.
TACGGCGTTTCCATTAACCGATGTTATGCGACTAAAACATGTTTTCCTCTCCCGAGAAGTCATTCTAAAAATCGTTGCAATGGATGTTGGTAGGTTTACGTATATACCAACCACTGCACTAGCTATTATTATTATTCGAAGGAGATGTATCCAAGCATTAATGGCAAGGAAAGCCCCTTATACTTGGGAATGACACATATGAGTCCAGTATTCTCATAATTCTTTTGTCTTTTATGAGTTTAATGAAGAACTCTGTCTCGTCTTCTGTCCAAACATACCACGTCATCTTTAAAGAATGATCGACTTTACGTAGGCCAGGTAACCAGTAAATGCAAAAAAAAACTGTTTCCATTGCAGTTTTGCGAAATATCCCTTTTTCGAATTGCCTGAAAAACCACCTAATGCGAGCGTAAAAACTTTTTTGGCGATATATGGGAGTTTTTGCGAAATTGACGTGTTTCCATTGGCCGCATTTTCAATTCCCAATTTCAGTTTGCGCAATTTGAAAGGTAATGGAATTTGTAGTGATTTCACCAGAAAAGGAAAGTCATTACAGAGAAAGAGCTAATTATTACTTATCTTATACTTCCTTTTTTCTTTTCAGATCATGCACATATGAATCATTCACAATAAGACCAGAGCCAATGACTTAGTATTTCTTTCCTACTATGGAAGTCAAAGGCTACCGTCAACTGTCTGGTTACCATCATTCTTCAAAATATATCTTCTTTTGTGTTCAACAGATGAAAGAAAAATAAATGTTTGATAACAAAATACACGGCTCTATACGACAACCCTGCTTTCTCTTCCGATCCACAAAAAAAGAATGTAGGCTACTGTACCTGTGTAAGGTATCACCACAGGTGGGCTTTAGCCCTGCAGGCTTTAGGTAAGAGGAAGATCATTTGTGGGAGACGAGGCTCCTGGGAGTCTGCCGATTCTTCTTTAAAGGATTATCACTCTGTTCTATCAAATACTCAATGTGACAGACCTACTGAGCATATCTACATGCTTTCGTTTAATTTGTTCCTGTGCTCACAACCTTTAAAACGCCAATGTTTACTGTTGTACATGAAAGCTCACAAAACTACTCAAGCAGTAAAAACTCCACATCCTATTAGCATCTGATTTATGCTTGTTGAAGTGAGTTAAAGTAAACCTCACAGCAAGTCTCCATTGTGTTCTTGTTTGCAGTGAGCAAACAGATCAGACCCAATGTATTTTTAGTTTAGCGGTCTGCGCACGAAGAATCTTCTGAGTGGCGTGTTTGACCATACGAAACCATCATCCTTCATTCGCTGTCAGACATAGAATTTAACTCTCCCGTAATTGCAGCCTAAATATTGTTGTTTGGGTTATTTTTTTCCCTCATGTGTGGAAATATAAAAATTGCAGGAGAGAAGAGGTTAGAGGAACAGGCAGAAGTTTGTTCTGAAGCCTCTTTCTTGACTTACCACAATTACCAAAGAGAGCCGGGGGATAAGGAGTGGCACCAAGGACAATCCAAATACAATAATCAAGATAAAGATACAGTGCTTATGGCTCATTTTACTCCATTTTTACTCAATTTACTCAAACAGACTGACGTGTCAAGTAGATAGTATATACTTGCATGTGGTATAAAACTCTGTAATTTATAAATCATCATTTTATAGTGTGGTGAGATCTGAGAAAGTTATGTAATGCATCAGATATCATCAGCCTTTATTGAAAATGAAGAAAAAAGAAAATAGTGAACAATTGGATTAAAGTGAGGAATAATATAACACCCAGTTTTTTATGTCCATAGGGATTTAAATAAAAACTTATTAAATAATATAAGTTAATAAGTTCTAAACTAACTTAAAGAGTTGTTAAAGAGTTCTAAACTATGAACTAAAGCAACCAACCCTGAGGTAAATCACAACATTACAAACTTTGATTTAAAGTCAAAAAGGATCTGATAATCAAACAAAAAGACAAGAGTTTAATTATGGAAATGAGCTACAGTCCCACTAAGCAGGAAAATATGTATGATGGGACTTCATTTTAACTATCGATAATTGACTGGATGAGGAAAATGGTGTTACACACCAGAATGGAGTCAGGCAGAATGTGATTTAATGAAAAAAATTATAAATAATTAGTAATTTGGCTGTTTGTTAACATTATAGTCTGCATGGCCTCATTTCAGAGGAAGAGCAAGTTATTACCTTTATAATGACTTAAATTCTTATGAAGAAAAACATTTTTTACTTTAGGTTTAGCATGCACAGATTAATAATTTACAATGGGGCTAGAAACCAGAGGGAATGAACAGTCCCGATTTTAACATTTACAGCATTAATTAACAACACCAGAGCTCAAAGTAGGTCTATCTTTAAAGGTTTATGAGTTATTGGTAAAAACTCTAAATAGAAAAGGAATGGGTTTTTTACTTGCGAAGCCTAACTGTTGCAACCTATTCATTGAATTAGTGTAAATGAATGCACATCTAAAAACATGTTTTTAACTCAAGACTTTTTTTCAGGTGTGTAGAACTACTTACACTAGATTATACATTTGAATGCATAATAATTCAGAAACGAAACACAAAATATGTGATGTAGAATGGTTTACTTGTCATATGATCTTGACATACAAATTCTATCAATGTCACAGAGACATTGGGTTTCTGAGTGTTTAAGTTCATCTGGGTCTTTATACTAAGAGCATCTCATTGTTTTGTATCACTGAGCTCTGATTTCAAGGCAACACATACACAGTTTAAATAAGTCACAAATGAACTGAGTGTCCGAGTCATGGTGGTCCGTGAGAGCAGTGGATCTGATATCATCCCCACTTCGCCCCATACATCACAACTTATCTGACCCTGGGCTTGCTACTTAAAGATTTATCTCCTATGTGGTTACATGTACATCTGACCCTTTGACCACCCATAAAGTGAATGGCACTGTAACCTACACCCCTCTAGAGGATAATGCTAGCCTTTGAACACACCAGGAGGCAGGGCCCATCTCAGCCCCGAGCAGGCTGCTGAGGGAGCCATTCTGGAGGTTAAGAATAAGAGAGGTGAGCGGAGATGAACATTAAAATTACTGGATAAATAAACAATGGGAAAGACACTTAGCCATGAGAGAAGCGTCTTTCTAGAATTGAATGAACTGTTGGAGTCCCTCTCTCATCTGCTGAGTTTATAGCTTGACAAGTTGGAATGAAGTACGGGTGATTTTCAAAAAAGTCCCTTTTGTTTTAATACCTTGTTGAATTTCCAACACAACAGATAACACAACTCAATATTTATCTATCTTACCAGGTTCACTATCATAGCCCATGAATATAGACTGAACTTCTCACTGGGAGACTGACCACGTCTCTAAATGGCAAACGTCATAGTGGTGTGTGTATTATTCTGCAGCAATATTTTTTCTTTTATTTTCCATTTCAGCCAGAAAGGCCTCACATATGGTTTAATAACAGACTTATGCTAATTGTCTTTCGTCACAAAACGTCCAGTTTGTGTTGCATGTCTACTTGATGGCTTACCGTTTCTCCAGTGTAATATCCTTTTAAACCCCATGCATTTCACTTTAGATTTTATAAAGAGGAGATTGCAAAATAATGTCCATCTATAAACATAATTTATGACACATGTCCTGCAGCCAAAAGGTTTGTGGTATGTGAATTCTGTTATGGACATTGTAAGAGTTGGTTGACTGTCTATGTACAAGGTTAATCAGAGTTAAAGTTCCCATGTTGGACAGTGAGTTTTAGATTTAGGAATAAATGAGGACATTACCATATTTCATTTTTTTTTTTTTTTTTTGATCAGGCTAAATTGAAGCCAATAAATTTGAAGTAATTATCAGGCCTGCTAGGATTCAAGACTTTACCTTTACATGACTCAAATTGGCAATGTGATTTTACCACCAAAGGAAGGCCTCATTTCAGAGGAAGAAATCTGTTGAGAGTGAGAGTTGGAGAGAATGAATGAGAAAAGAGCATAAAAGTGTGAAGATTGCTAGTGAGCAGAACTGAGGATAAAGAGACTGAAAAAGGAGGGGATGTGTTTCAGCATGCTTTGGGAATTCCCAATGTAGCCCCCTGCTGGCCGGCCCGTCAATAGTATGAAAACACAGACACACACTTTTGTCTTACTTGCTCCTTTCACTCTCTAAGATGATTTGCTTTAACTTTGTCAAATTAGCCCCCTGCCACCTCTGTTTTCTCACAATCACATGGGGTCTTGCAAATAGCCGCAGGCAATATTAGCTGTGGGCCGAGTGGCACTCTGGCTTTCTTCTCATGTAGAGAGGCTAAAGAGACGTCTCCGGGCATCAACAGGAGGCCAATTCACTCTGACCCATTCACAGTCGTCAATGCCTGTCCTCTGCTCAAAGAAACTCTCTGCTCAAACAGCCAGTGAGTCTGCACCTTTTTACAGAGGACATTTTTGTTTTGTCTTTGTTAGAGAGTAAATTACACGTAGGCATAACAGAAGTATGTTGTAGCATGTTGATATATGCCATATATTTAATGTATAAAATATCCAACAGCACTGCATTGCATCACTCCACTTCTCTGTTTGTTCAATCCAGATAGGCATTGGTTTTTAGTCAGTCTTTCTGCAGGTTAAATAGCTACACCAGTAGGTTGCGACAAGTGACTGTCCTGTTAATTTAACAACACTGATTCAATTAGGAACAAAACAGCTGCGTTCAGAAACTTAAAAATACTTCCTTCAGAGGACATATTCCAAGGTCGGAAGGTATCAAGGCACATCCAAATCCAATATAAGCTTCACTTCCTGTCTCCTGAGATAACTTCATCTGATCGGTTTTTGAAGGCAGCATAGATGTATCCTTTGCTCCCTTTGATATCCCACAATCCTGTGCTTTCCATTCTGTGACAGTTCAGCTAAAAAAAATAAAGATAGTGTCTGAAAGTTGCAATTGCTGGTCAGCTTGTGTAAATGTATGTTTTTGACCAATATTTTTTCACTTCTGATGTAATTTCTAGCGAGAAATTACTATTGTAGTAATTAAATATTTGCTTAGTTATCACCAACGCTCCCTCTATTTTGTACCTTCATATGCAAACACTGCCTACAAAGTCATTGCTTGATAAGGCAGCAAGGCAACAAGTCAGCTGCATGTTTTTGGTCGCAGCCAATTTAAATGATTTGTTGCACCTCACGAAACATTGGGACAGTGCCTGAATGTGGCCTGCGGAGGCAGCATTTTTCAGCTGTAGGAAGCAGCCATGGTCTTTATGACAGAGTCATTGAATCATTCATTCAACAAATTTGTTCAACAACACTTTTTCACTTAGAAACAAAACAAGTGATGGTTTTGATTAATAAGTCATTGAATCATTAATTTAAACAATTTATTCAACAACACTGATTCACTTCCAGTGAGATTCTGAAGCGAAGATCCAATGGACCCTTTACCATGAAGCCACTGGAGAGGAGCTGCATTAAAAGTGAAGCAACACAACCGACACTTGCAAGTCACACAACAATGACAATATAACAAATGTCTAAATTAACATCACTACACACATACACATTCTTACTGTAATAACAGTCGCAAAGTAATTACTTACTCAAAAGAAGCATCTACACAGAGAGTATGCGATTTTAGATGTAGCCACTGTTTTTTTGAGTGAGTAACTGAATACATATCCGTCTGCATTTTGTTAAACGGGATGCTTCTGGAATGCAACACAGCACAGTTTACATTCTCAGTGTGAATGCAGTAACCTGTTCATATGAGAACCACCACATGCAGTATTGTGTGAATTTACAAGATTTAAAAAAAGTCTCTGATGTCCCCAGAGTGTGTATGTGAAGCTTTAGCTCAAAATACCCCACAGATAATTTTTTATAGCATGTTAAAATTGTCCCTTTTTGAGGGTGAGCAAAAACGTGTCATTTTGTGTGTGTCCCTTTAAATGCAAATGAAATGCTGCTGCCGGCCTCAGAGGGCGGAGCTTCAAGAGCTTGTGTGTTAGCAGCTTGCAGACACACACTAAAATGTCAGAAACTGTTCTGCCTTTTATGTTCAAACCGAAGTCGGACAATGATGGAGAGACTCAAGAAGAAGTGACAACTTGTAGAATGCAACAAGATGTTTCTGAATGGTTTTTTGATACATTTATGTAGCTGATTTGGAGTTAACTATCTTCAAGTCATTGATTAGCATATTCTTTCATGATAATCAATAAATCGCTAGTGTGGGAGCTGTTGTAAGATGCCCACAGAGTGACATGCATTTGTGTTACGTACTGTATTGCAATAGATGTGAAAAGATGGATGCGACAGCTTGAGCAGACTCCCAAATGTGCTCTTTTCCTAGAAAACTTTTCCTATTCTCAACACCGCTTGCGTGTTCCCGGGGGTGGGTTTATGTAATTTTTAGGGTTAGTGATGTCACTAACCCGGGAAGATGCTCGTGTAGTCCCTGCCAGCCATTTGTTGTAGTCCTTAAAAAGCGATTTCTGTAAAAGAAAGTCTCCCTTTGCTTTGAACTTTGAGCGTTGTAACTTTGCAGATGTTGTTTATGCTCAAACAGCAACATTTCACTCTAACTAAAGTTAGAAATGTGAAATCATAACCAACCACCCCTTTAAGTTACTTAATATATCAGCAATATATGACATATATAATAACATATAAAATACATAGGATCAATTGAAGTTCAACATACTGAAGCATTGAAGATTTGACATCCTGTCTCCCTTGACACAGTGTAACCACCACAGAGGATGAATGCACAGTGCAGAGATTCTTCCACATTAAAATACAAAAGTCAGTCATGCTCTTAAACAATACGGTTACTGTAACAGGGACTAGGCAGATAAATATTTAACTTTCATTGACATTTGGAGGCACAAGACAGGCGTGACGGGACACGTTGTGACATGGTCTCAGTTGTGAATGGGAGACAGCTAGCAGGGCTCCATCAATAGCAAAGCCACCGCTGTTAACCACAATCAGCCATTCAAATTTATATTTTTGTGTGTGCGAATAAAGGAAAAAGTTGGCAATGACTTTGTGAAGAGCTCCAGTTACCCATCCTACAATGAAATTGTATGACCTATTTTTTTCCTCTTCCTTTTTCTTCTTATTGAGAGCCTTTATATTAGTGAATAAAAGGGCATTACTTCATTCTTGTCTGAGGTGGACATGTGAGTAATTCATAGACTCAGTTGATGGGCAGAAGAAAAAGTACAGAGCAGTCAGTAGATTATCCAGGTTGAGGTTACATATGTAAGTTAACAATAAGCAAATTTACTCAAATACACTCACAATTCAAAATGTAGGTACTGCTCAGAAAAATGTAACAGGGTTACCAGAAGCTATTCTTATTAACATCAATGGAGGAGATTGTTCAGTATGCTGAGGCACGGGTGCTTGATTCTGGGCCCCTGTTTTATTGTAAGTCCAACCTGTAAATTTGTTTGATAAATATTATAATTATGAATAAGCATGACAATAAACAGTGGATGAATAACTGTATTTTCTTTTAGTCTTAATATTGATCAAACAAAACATAAATTACCTTTAAAAGAACTTTAAGTGATTGTTGTGCATGTGACTGTGAGTTTGTGATTGTGGAGTGGTATTAAAGTAATGCAAAGGAAACCGACTTTCAAAATAAAAAAAGAACGTATACAAAATCGTATAACTCAGCTGTAACAATGCTCAAGTTACTCCCTCTCTCTCCTGTTTCTCTTTCTGCTTCTGATATCTTAATTTTGACTTTGTCAGTACCTGCTGGAGTGTTATGAGTCTGAAGTGCGGGCTTAAACATCTTAAGAGGGAGCCCACACATTAGATCGCTCTTATCACGTATAGGAAAGGAACAGTCTTCGTTTTAGCTTACTTGCACAAACTGGCCGTTTATATCACAAAATCATGTAGGAAAAAGTTGCCTGTAAAGGGCCCTTAAAATTTCCCAGCCTTCCCCATGTTATGGCTCCCCTGCGCTGTGGAAACCGCTCATCAATTAATACATTGTCTGATTGCTTGGCTGCTAATCTTCAACTTGTTTGCCATGATATATTAATTCTTAAGTAAGCTTTATTTGGAGTCAACTATGAAAAATGAGCTGATTTAAGAGACGTTAAGAAAATGAATCGTTTATGACACTACATGTTCTTTCATATTAATTGGACTTCGCCAACGTTTACAGTCATAAACTCCTCGTTGCTCATATTGCCTGGAAAGAGTGCAGACTCTCTCTAACACAGTCGTGCCACATCAGCACAGACCCAAAGTGTAGAGGCAGAGCTGATAGAGCACACGGGATGCAGCGAGGCAACATTTTTGAATAATGGGAGGGTAGAGCAAATTCAATCGCTCACTGTCAACAGCTTGGCTCCACAGTGCCCTCTGGACCACATCATGATCTGCTTCTATATTTACAAAGCTATAAATTACCATCCAGCCATCCACTTTGTGTTTTATTTCCACTGATCTTTGGCTGAAATAAATACGATACATGTCTCAGAACAAAATATACACATCCAAAGCGGACAGTCATGCAGATACCGATGAAAACAGGAGTGAAAAAACTGAAGCAAGTGACCCCAAAAGTAAATCACGTGCCGGTTCTCACAAGCCACGTAATGGCTTTTATTAGAGAGGTCTTAACCCAGTCATTTTACCGGCGTTTCACAGTCCTGCACAACAGTGAGGGAGAGCAGGGAAAATTAACAGCACCCCATCAAAGCCCAGCACTCCTAGAGAACTATAGGTTTATGGGCTGTAAAGCTTAATAAAGCAAAGAAAACACACACACTTCGGAGACAGCAGACAGGATCATTTACTTCCCACACGTCTGTATAAACACAAACACACACCAAAGGTTCATGTGGAGAAAGTCTTTCCATTGAAATGGGCAATGGCATGAGCTCACTTTCACCCATGTGTTTTAATTGTGTAAATACATCTGACGTGTGACTTTTTCCCCTTTTGGCTATCAGCATGTGTTGGGCGTGGGGTCAGATCTAACACATCGGCTTTCTCCCAGAAATCACTACGGAAGAGCTGATGATCATGAAGTCTGTGGGGAATATTTGCCAGGGATTACTCAAATGAATTTGGATTTATGCCTTAAAGAGGATAAGCAGGGCTTTGTGTTTGTGGGAGCTGCCTGTCACTCATTAGTGCTGTGTGTCTACAGACAGAGCAATGCTTGAGCTCTCTGTATCAAATACAGCAGCTTCACCTCCCAGATAGAAATGATTAATATGACCAAACCCAAATCGGCTTTACTCGATTATACATACTCGTGTGTGTTTGTGCAATAACCACTGCGGTCTATGTAACACAGATGCAAACTATCATAATCGCAACAATGTAGTTGAGAAACATGTGAATAACAGGATATAAATCATAAAAAGGTCTTCTTTTTTTTTTACATTTATGCATTTGACAGATGCTTTTATCCAAAGCGGCTTATAGTGCATTTGAGGTATACATTTTTTGTGACATTGTTATTGTGACACTGAAGGCTGGAGTAATGGCTGCTGAAAATTCAGCTTTGCTATCATATGAATAAATTATATTTTACAATATATTAAAATGTAATATTTACAACAAAAAAGATTAACTAAACTGGAAAGAAAGACTAAAAAATAAATAGCAATAAAAACTAAATAAAAAATGTTGATCTATAAACCCTCAGTGAGCCGGCTGTGCCAAATGTCAGTGCCTCACCCAGGAGGACGTGACAGACCTCAGGGTGCCTAACTCTTTCACCACACTGGCAGAACACACTTTAAATCTCTCTTTCTGGTCAATGTCTGGGCTCAAAATGTCAGCATTTCCAAAGTTAGAGGGTAAACATCATGAGGTAGAAAACTGAAGGGAAAACTTTTATGGTATGAGGTATTTTTAGAATTGTTCTATAGGAAAAGTTTCATCCCTGATTATGATAATTTCTCTACTTTGTGGTGTGCCTTGTCTATGGGTGGAGTGATTGCCTTTGATGTTTCTTTAAACATTCTGCTTATTCACCACAAAGCAGGAAAAAAACATGTCATTTGGGAGCTGTATTATAATTATTTACTTAAAGGAACATGTACTTTAAGATATTATTGAAGAGGGGTTGAGTATTTTAGGGCTTATGTCCAGAGACTGGCCTGGCTGCAGGACCCTTTAGTCACAATAGATGCCATCTTTAATCTGACATGAATCTGTGAGGAACAGAATTACACTCTAATCAATAGGTTTTACTCTGTTTTAACTGGGTGTCAATGTGTAATTTGCAGAATCTCAGTCAGAGAGTTTTTGCAAATGGGAAATTTATGAAAAGACATATTTCTGACATTTCTGAACAAATGTCACTTAAAACAGAGGCCCATCTGAACATTTTATCCTATTCTTATTGTTTTTTTTACATTCAAACCTGGATATTGCTGCTTTTGACACAGTTAACCACTTACTAAATCCTCCTGTCAACCCTCAAGACAAAGGGCATCTCAGGAACCGCACTCCAATGGTTCAAGTCTTACCTCTCAGGCAGGTCATTTAGGGCAGTGGTTCCCAATTCCAGTCCTCGTGACCCACTGCTCTGCACATTTTGTATGTCTCCCTTATTTAACACACCTGAACCAGATCATCAGCTCATTAGGAGAGACTCCATGAACTGAACTGAGTGTGCCAGATAAGAGAGACCTACAAAATGTGCAGAGCAGTGGGTCACGAGGACTGGAATTGGGAACCACTGATTTAGGGTGTCATGGAGGGGTGAGGTGTCTAAGTCGCAACATCTAGCTACAGGGGTGCCTCAGGGCTCAGTGCTTGGACCACTTCTCTTCTCCATCTACATGTCATCACTAGGATCTGTCATTCAGAAACATGGTTTTTCCTTTTCCTATCACTACTATGCTGATAATACACAACTCAATCTCTCATTCCAGCCAGATGATCCGGCGCTAGCTGCTCGCATCTCAGCCTGCCTGACAGACATTTCTTGCTGGATGAAGGACCTTCAACCAAACCTTGTGAAGACAGAACTGCTTGTGGTCTCAACCAACCCAACACTCCATCCCAACTTCTCCATTCAGCTAGGTTCGTCAACCATAACTCCATCCAGGACACCCAGAAACTTTGGAGTTGTGATTGATGACCAGTTGAACTTCACAGACCACACTGACAGAACTGCCCAGCCCTGCAGATTTGCCTTCGTATCGGAGTATTCTACACAACTCCTTGTCCAAGCTCTTGTTCTATCCAGACTGGACTATTGTAATGATCTCTTGGCAGGCCTTCCAGTTTGCACTGTCAAACCTCTGCAACTGATCCAGAATGCTGCAGCTAGAGTGGTCTTTAACGAGCCGAAGAGAGCACACGTCATTCCTCTCCTCACAAAATTGCACCGGTTGCCAATTGCCGCTCGCATCACATTCAAGGCACTGATGTTTGCCTACAGAACAACCACTGGCACCCCTATTCCTAAACTCATTACTCCTGACCTATACGTGCCATCCAGAAGTTTGTGTTTTGCAAGTGAACGGCACCTTGTGGTTCCATCTCAAAGAGGCACAAAATCACTTTCACTGTTCTTCACCTCAACTGTTCCCTGCTGGTGGAATGACTTGCTTAACTCAACCTGTCCTGCTGAGTCTTTAGCCATTTTCAAGAAAAGGCTGAAGACGCATCTTTTTCGGCAACACTTGACCCATTAATACTAACACTTACTATTCTATATCTATCAAAAAAAAAGAATTTGCTACATGTACGGTGCTGGACTAACTGGGGACTGGTCACTGCACTTTATATTGTTGTCCTATTGTTAGTTTGATTGCTTCTCTCTGCTCTCCTTATTTGTAAGTTGCTTTGGATAAAAGTGTCTGCTAAATGATTAAATGTAAAAGTAAATGTAAACCCAAAAGGGCACTTACAGTAACAATAAATAAGAACATTTCAGATGATAGAGGATATGTAGAGGCCATACTAAGTCAAAAAAAAAAAAAAATTAAGTAAAGGAGGGAGTTGAGGGAGTTGGAAGGCCTGTTTGAGCCTAAAGTTCCAGCTATGGGTGTCAAAATCCAATTGCAAGGAGCAATTCACCAACCTCAATTATCTGAAACAGGAACACTAAGCACTGGAAAGATCCACCAAGGTTCTGAAGCCCAAGAACGCTCATGCACAGAACCTTTCATACACTACCATTTTTTTTATTCCTGGAATGTGAAAACTGAATTTTCAGCAGCCATTACCCTGGTTTGTTCTGATTTGGTGTTTAAGAAACTTTCCTTATTATTATCAATATTGAAACCAGTTGTACTGCTTAATCTTTTTTTATTTATTTTTATGGTAAAACATTCTTAAGGATTCTTTTATGAATAGAAAGTTCAAGTCACCTTCATTTATATAGTGCTTTACACAATATGGATTGTTTCAAATCAGCTTTAAAGTGATTCAATGATGCAAACAGAGTTCATTTGGGCTGTACAGCAGCTCTAAAAGAAAATGGTGTCATTGTTCAGCTGAAGTCAGTTCTGTGTTGATTCAGTTCCATTGTAAAGATCATCTATTATTAAATTAGTTAATTTTATCTATAAAGCAATTCTGTAGAAAACAGTGATGTCATTGTCAAATCAATAAAATTGTTGAATATTAAGTGTCACTGTACTGTATATTTCAGTCCCTGCAATGGACAATGAGAATCCTATAATTATATAAGTCTATTTATATTTATATATGTAATATAAGTATTAAAATATATTAGTATTATATAATAAATATCAATATTTCAATATATAAATATATATAAATTAAATACATATTTTATTTTAAAAGTTGCTATTGATTTTAGGTGAATTAAGCTTTTGTCTTTTTTACTGAAAATGTAGCTCTGCTAAAATAAAAGTGGGCTTCTCTTGGGCCAGCTGAAACTATGAATAGTTATCATCATGCTGAAACTATGAAATTGTTATCCAAGTTCTACAAGTTGGAGGATGAAGTGTTGCTGACCACAAAGCTCAGTGGAGAGAGAGCACTGTATCGACTCGATGACTGAGATTTCAGGTGCAGTCTTCTGAGGTGTTAGTTTCATAACTCCACAGCACCTGCACACCAACTTTACTCAGTTTTTTCTTCTCTTGATTTTTCCGGTTGGTCTCTGCCAACCTCCCCCTAACAACAGACACAGTGTTTCCCTTTTAAAAACTCAACTAAGCATTGGAAACAAAGGTCGTTTGTTCACGTCTCATATACACCTGGGTTTTAGTGTGCCAAAAGTGGTGTGAAGGAGGTCTTCATTTCCCCCAAGGTGTGTCATGAACATCCTCTCTGCACTCTTTCAAGAGAATAAAAAAACCCAGGTCTGACAGAACAATGTAATTTTCTTGTGGATAAGATACTCAATAGGAAGATGAAAAACTGCGCTTTTTTATTATTTTTTTTCATGACCAGGGGGTCAAAGTATGGCTGGTTAGCATGACCCAGTTAGCCCCTGTTGGTAGATTTTGTAACTACATGATCCTAGATGAATAAAGCAGGACATAAGAAAAAAAATTATCTGAGCACTTCCCGCCGAACGGCATTAAGATGAATGGAAATGCTAACGAATAGCTTTCAAAAGGTATCATAATCTGGCTCTTATCAAATAATTCAAGCACATTTTAGGCCTTGTTCAGGCAGAAAGCAAAACTCATACTTTTTATAGTTTTTTTATAGTCTGAACAGGAAGAAACACATGAAATACGACTTTGTATCAGACCGATCCAAACAGGCGGTTTAAAATCTGATTAAAATCACATTTTTGTTAATGCATGTGAGAAAATCTAAAGTCATATACTAGAACAAATATCAAGGCTCGAAATTGCGACCATTTTGGTCGCATATGCTCCTGAAATTGAATCTGTGCGACCTAAAATATTGATTTGCAAATGACAAATCATGTGCCAATATCATCGGGGTGAGATGATATAGAGCCAGAAGACCAAATTTCAAATCTTGGCCACAGGATGTGTAAAGCCCCAGTGAAATGAAATCTGTTAATATAAAATTTGTAGTTGTGGTGCTCCTACATTTTTGCTGGTGCTCCTGACACCAGTGCTACCAAGTAAAAAAGTTAATTTCGAGCCCTGAATATGATGAGATTTTGTTTGAATAAACACAGTCAGCACTTTTAAAGTTAGCACACACACGTCGCAGCAGCATACATAACTCCAAACACACAATAGCACAGTTTTACACAATAGTTGATTCACTTTGCAATCTTTTGATCTACAGGGTGTGTGACTTCTGAGGCTCACGTAATGAATTAAACAGATCAAGACATTCAGCACTGCACCAGTCAGCGGGTGATAAACATCAGGAGCAATGTGGCTTTGTTATGTTCAACTTTGTTCTACAGCGTGTAGAGTGAGCTCTTTCCTCTCAGGTGATAAATCAGGCATGTTTATTTTGCTTCTGCAATTTTCAGGAGCTTTGGGTATAATGGCATTTCACCTGGCACGGTTTTTGTGTTTTAGGGGTGTTTTTAACGCAATAGCACATGAGATTAACAATAAATCCTTCCCCTCATCGAAGACTGCAACCGGTTCTCTGGCTCACATGCTGTAAATTACTCTGTCATCAGCTTCATTTCTCTCGCTAAAAGCCTTTATCCCTCTTGTCTAAACAGAAGTGTTGAAGCAGATCTTTCAAAACACACTGATACGTCCTGAAAACTCTCCACCCTCAGAGAATCTCAAACTTCACATCTTGTTTTCAAATTTAAATGAGCCTGAAGAGCAGTGGAAATACATTTCTGTAAATATAAGAGTCATCAATTAAGAAATCCACAGACGATTTGTTCCTCGTTAAAACACATTCACTGCGGGAGACCGAGCACAATACAGCCGCACGCTCAGACATGTTTGTCTGCAGCACTGTAAATACCCATTATCCACTGTCTGTCACAGAGCAAAACCACAGCTGAGCTAATCAAGCATTCGTTTTCTTGACTGTGCAACCTCAATCATTCCTTGTGAAAATACTAGGAAATTAAGATTTATGAGTTTATGTTTTTTTGGTGAGGGGGGAGTTTCTTACAAAGTTCTCAGTGAAGATTAAAGTGATTGCAAATATTTTTATCCTGTTTAAATATATTTAATTCAAGCTGAAACAGCTGCATGTGTGGCATGCTTACCACACAAAAAAAAATATTCTGACTTGTCCCTTGCAAAAATCAAGGTTATAGGCACATACCCTTATACAGAAAAGGTTAGTAAGCAATCTTTTTTAACATGCATATTGTCTACTTCTTGTGGCTATAGCCTACTATTGAAACAGTCTTGGCAGGTCTTTTCTTCCGTATTTTGAGGTGCATCTGATTGAGACAGATTTTTCGGAAAAGAAAAAATATACGTGCAAGGACTTGGTTCGATGCATCAGTTGTTGATTTGATGAAGGCAAAATGTCAAAAAAAATGATATACATGAATGACAATTATCATTCACTATAAGGTCACTAGCATGAATTTACAGAATAGTGTGAATTTCCATTTCATGTGACTTTAACATTTTAACTTTAACTCACTATAACCCAAATTGATTGTGCCACAATATTAGGCCACAGTGCTGTCAAGCTTAAGTTTAAAGGGTTAGTGCACCCAAAAATTAACATTCTGTCATCATTTACTCACCCTCAAGTTGTTCCAAACCTTTATGAATTTCTTTCTTCTGCTGAACACTAAGGAAGATGTTTTGAAGAATGTCGGTGACCAAACAGTTGATGAGCCCCATTGACTTCCATAGTATTTTTTTTTTTTTTTTTTTTTATCATTCTATGTCAATTGAAGTCAATGGGGCTCATCAACTGTTTGGCTACCCATATTCTTCAAAATATAATATTTTATGTTCAGCAGAATAAAGAAATTTATACAGGTTTGGAACAACTTGAGGGTGAGTAAATGATGACAGAATTTTCATTTTTGGGTGTACTATTCCTTTAACATGAACTGAACTGTACTGAACCCAGATTATTCCTTTAGTTGTGTTATTGTGTTGTTCTAAACTAAAGGTAGAACTAGTTGTCATTCCCTTTACCATGGCAGTTTGTCCCACACCAGACCTCCCAGCGGCGTGATGAAAACAACCATATCCCATCGTTCCCCACCTTCATGAATAATTGCATCTTGATGGGATGACATTTTTTTCCCCAATGATCTGTTTCAATAGGGATTGTTAGTGTAATCTGTGAGGACATTTGAAAGGGCTCTTAGGCAAAGGAAACACTATGTGTGGGTTGCTGTTTGTTGGTCCAGCTTTAGAAGTCCACGTAGGCCCCTTGTCTCCAATTTTCCGCCCTGATTGGTCAGAATGAGCAGTGACTCTGTTTTGATATGGCCGCGCAGTCCTGGAGTTGTACCACGTCTGCTGCTCCCAGCAGAGACAATCAGCATTTTGAACAAGGGACTCGAGACATGACATCATCTTACACTCTGTAAATATTTACATGCAGCGACAAATACTGTGTCAGTTGTAGGCAACCGTAAAATGACGTTTACAGTACTGAATGTGTGGCTTATCCTCTAAGCTCATTTATTTTATTATGTTCTCAATCAAATTGACTATATACAGTATTTTCAGATATCATGTTGTTATGAACATTGATTGTTAATAATCAGGACATTAAGGCTTGTGAAGAATGTGTAAAGACAATGTAAAGAATGAGCGTACAAATTACGGGGTAAATAGCAAGACACGTTTATGACTTTTTCAACAGATTTACATAATTAGTACAATTATAATCAATATTAATCCACTGTATAACTTGCTCACTGAATGACATCATACAAAATATCAGAATGACATTTCATAATATTATGTGGTCTTATTGGTCATTTTTGAAAACTTGCATGAGGTTTCGCATATGAGGTTTGTGCCAGCTTGAAATAAAGGGCACTTTACATTCAAGGATTTTATTATAAATCCATCCGTCCATTCTCTTAACCGTTTGTCCTATGTATGATTGTGGCGCTTAAATAAATATTATACAAAAATAAATATTTTTTAAAAACATCCAACAATTATTTTAATGTTCAAAGATTAATACACGCACAAAGTTTTAGGCCAGTGGTGAAGAAGAAAGGCGAGGTTTATTTATATTAGGCCTCTATAGGAACAGCTCTTGAGAAAACAAATGAGAGTAAGAATGGAGACCCTTCCCAAATTGAGTGATGGGATTTAGAATAATCAGGGGTGAATGCAGAACCATTAACAGACAGGATCCGTAGTATGGAGCTCTGGTTTACACCACCACCTCCATACAGCCACATACAGTACTGCACCACACCTCTAACTGTGAGAGAGAGCACAGGCCAGCTCACTTTCCACTGTCTCTCAGTCTAAAGGATAGAGGCGACCTTTATCCATTTACCACATTAGTGTTTTCAAATGAGAGTCATTAGTGTCAAAGCCAAATATTGACTTAAATTTCTCAAATAATGGAAACAACTTTTCCGAAAAGCCTTAATACACATCCCTGCTTCACTGAGACTGATCGTGGTTTAAAAATCTGAGCCAGTCAAAGAAATCAGAAGTATCCTGGAGAGTCTGAACAGTGCCTCAGTGTTGCAGGGTTGCTGGCAGCCACAGACTCCAGGTCTGTGCATCCTGAGGCTCTATCCCGCAATGTAAAGCTCTTTCCCAGCCTCGCATTCCCTGCCCTCTGGTCACTTGCTGAGTCAGGGCTTCGGTTTGGATGAACTCTGCAAAGCCCACGTGGCCAGTCAAGCCTAGCCAAGCAGCAGATGAAAGGGCAGGAACAGACTTGATCGATTAGAGGCCACACCGGGGGCTAAGGGTTACCTACATACACCCACACAAACATTCACCCCCACAAACAACAGAAGAGAATCACAGTTTAAGGTTCAAACAACCATATGGAAATCATGCCATGCGGATTAATATTTCATCATATTCTCAGCAAGATGCTTTCTATTCCAGCAACCCTGCATAGGACAAGTGGTTTGTAAAATAAATGGAGATATGGATGTTTTCTGTTATTTAGAGCAGTGGTTTTCGAACTAGGGGGCCACAAGGGGGTGCTAGAGGGTTCACGAAACATTTAAGAGAATTGTTTTTTCTCAAAATGTACTATTAGGGCTGTTAAATTGTGTAGTAAGGAGATTAATATATGTTTAAAATAATGCACAATTTTTCTCAAGAACGGTCAGAAATCATATTTATCGTGATTATTTTATTTGATTGACAAAAGTTGAATAAATGTTGAGCATTGATAATCAGAAATGTTTCTTGAGCACCAAATCAGCATATTAGAATGATTTCTGAATGATCATGGGACACTGAAGACTGCAGTAATGATCCTGAAGATTCAGCACCAAATTAATATACATTTAATTTACTTTAGGAAGGAGGTCTCTTGCAAGGGAGAAAAAAAAACCTGATTTAGAGTGCTGAAATCTGATATCATTATATCCCATACAGCTATAGTGAAAATTCCTCAATATGCCCATGGGTGCACAGTGTGCTGTGTAAACATTCTTTTCTTCTTCTTCTTGTCACTGTCAGATTTAAAAACATGCTGATAGGGGCTCGCTTTATGGAGCAAGGGTCAGAGATCATTAGCATCCTGAAAGAAGACAAGTCTTGTGGTGGCAAAACATTCATTGGCTTCTCTAAGGAGTCCTTAAGCAGTGATTGGCAGAATGGGATGACACCATGTTGGGAGGAAACAGAATGGTGTCAGCAAGATACCTTAGCTCTAATTCTTGAATCTGCTACCTTAATGAATAAACATCTGGTGTGTCTGGATGGAACAGTATCTGTAAGCATCACTCAAGTAAGCTTGTTTTTTTTTAAGATACAGCATAAGTACAGGAAAATGCACATTCCACTTTGCAATGCAAAATAATCTGAATAAGATTCAGAAAGAGCTTTATTGGCTAAGTGTACTCACACACAGTTTGCAGGATCTCTGAGCACTTACATATATTATATACAAGAAGAGAATAAGAATAAACATCTGCAGAGTAAACAGAACAAAAACTGTACAAGAAAGTGTGTGCAAATTGAGAAACAGTGTATTGCAACAGTATAAATATATATATTTATATTTACCGAAGCATCATGTTTGCTGGTGAAGTAGCTTTACGCAGCTCACCAGATGCTCCAGTGTCACTTTCCCAGACAGTCTTTGTTTTTAACTGCCACTTCCACAGTCAAAACTCATTTAAGGAATATTTCTCCCCAAAAATGAATATTCGGTCATCATTTACTAGTACAAACCTGACTTTTTCATCTAAAAAATGTTCAGTGTTGGAAGTCAACGGACATCAAAGTCGATGGCTGCCAACATTCTTCAAAATATCTTCCTTTGTGTTCTACAGAAATTAAAGTCAAACCGGTTTGGAACGACATAAGCAGAGCCATAGAGAGAAAGAGTTGCGACACTCCCATAGACCTCCGTTGTAAAAAATGGCGGCGCTTTTAACCGCCTACTTCCGGGATATGAAGATCGGATTAGTTCCAAACACTGTCATTTGGTCGTTGGACACCATTCACTTACATTGCTGCGCGTTGAGTTGTTCCAGAGGTAAATTGCTGAAATATCGACCTCTTTTGAATTGTCAACTGTCTATATTGTATCAGAGGCCCTTTGCGACGCTTATACTGGTCTTCATTTTTATATGCACAGTGTGATTATTTATATTTTATGTTGGTTGTTTCAACCAATTTTCAAGCACTGCCTGCTAGCTAGCTAGCGCGACTTCGTCAGCTGTGACAGTAAGAGCTCGGTAATGAATCGCTGCCACCTTTATAGCGACTTAATTCATTTTAATCTTAATCTTAATTTAATTTTTTGGGATATACTAACTTTTCATTATGTTTTGTTGTCTTGAGTGAAGCAGCTTGTGTGAACCATAGGATTGTTATGGCCATCACCAGTCCTGTCTGTTTCATGGATCACCTGCCCCTGGTTTTTGTTTTTCTTGTTCACACACACTCACACAAGCACACATTTTTTGTTGTCTTTTCGATGCTTAATTGATGTCTCAACTCTCAATTGCTGTAACAGAAGTTACAAGTGTTTTGTTAGTGAATTGCTTAAGTTACTTGGATTGAGTTACAGCTACCCTTACTCTTAGCCTACTCTGTACACTAACCCAGAGCCATAGAGGAAAATCTTCACTCTGCACTTACCTATAGACCCAAACATAAAAGCGTAAATTCGTTTTTAATCTGTTATAGTTTTGATAATATGTGTATGGCTTAATCTTAAAATTATATTCTTAGTCTTAATATGATCATGTTTCACGTTGTGGTCCTGGGGGTGGCCACTTTCATCAGAAGAAGTGAGCTAGCTTCTAAACGAATTCTGAACGGACCGCCACCGCAGACCTCTTTGCGTGATCAAAGGTAGGCTAATGGCTGAATCGGAATTTATAAGCAAAATCATGGGAATCAATAGCCTAATACAGCCCAGTTGCGCTAAAATAAATATCATGAGACGTCCATCATCAGATGAATGATATGGAAAAGTTAAGTTAGAGCCGCTAAAGCCAGTGCTACTACCCATGCGAACATGAACACTAAGCTTTTCCCTCCAAAAATATAGTCTAAAACTTATCTCCAAATGCAAAACTGACATTAACAAAATGCAATAACAGCTGAAAAAGTACTTGGGTGTGTGTTTTATTTTATATTTACCGTTCAATAATACAATCGCTGCTGTCTGTCCCATAGAAGAACATGACAGCCAGCGTATGTTTTGGAACTATTGGGGCTTACATGAACCACGTGACAGCCATAGCGGCGACATCAAAGAGTGTCGCAACTCTTTCTCTCTATGGCTCTGGACATAAGTAAATGATGAGTAAATGATGAAAGAATTTGCCAGATTACGTTTTCCAGTAATTGTACCGCATCTGCTATTTACACAAGCTTCCGTTTTTTTTGTATCCATATTGCAACTATTCACACAAATGCTGTACATTTTCCAAAACTGTCTGTCCAGTTTGACCTATAAAAAACATTTGATTTGTGACAAAAGGGGTTAATAAAGTGGCTGGAGTAGCTCTGCTAGTTAATAACTTTCTATGCCAGAAAAAGGAAGAGACGTATTTTATGCTATTCTGAATTCAGATAGGGTACTTGACAGCAGACTTCGTCCTCAAAGTGTCCTCCTAATTAATTATGTACATGCGCAAAGAGATGATGTGATCTCAAGAAGAAAATGAAATCATAAGTTGATAACATTAATTAATTAATCTTATTTCAGTCAACTGCTCATCTTTCATACACATTTTTTTTGCATTTTTCCCTCCAACTGCCAAACCACAGTCTTGATCTCTGTATATTGTCCATAAGACATTTTTCCCGGTTTCAGACCATTATTTCTCTATACAGATGAGCCTCTGCAACAGTAGCACATGTAAAATCATTTACGTTCCCTTTCTCCCTTTCTGTGAAGGACACACAGACATTCACACGTGTGTAAGACAATAATGAGGATTTGATGTCACCGGAAAGGAAGATTAAAGAAAGGGAGCGCCCCGGTTGCGGTTTCATCTGAAAACATTATTAAAAAACAAGAGTGATCCCTCTAAGCCTGCCGTCAGTGATCAGATGAAAAGTGGGCAGATTTTGGTGCTTGCAAAGTATCTGAGGACATGACCTCTCTTCACCGGTTTTCTTTATAGTCGGCCTGAAATGAAAATTCACCCTATCAATTTTCTAAATGCATGTTATAGATCTTACTGTGTTCAATCTTGTAATGTTTAATCAAAAATGTCATAACTGGACCTTCCAGTGAAAACAACATGGTCCGCTCTGGTGACTTATGCTGAACTTCTCCAATCATTAAGCCCACTAAAACTCTGACCCTGCAAGCTTGCATTCATCTGCATCCATTATTATGTGCAACGGCCACATCCCTGTCCTGAATTAGCTTTTTCAATAATCTGCTACACTTGGATGTCGTCACAATACTGAAGAAAAGATATGTGGCAATTTCTATTTCATTGCAACTTTAACCCCACAGCCCCTGCTCTGAGATGCAGCACTTTAACTCTTTCCCCACCAGAGTTTACTAAAAGAAATTGCCAGCCATCACCAGCATTTTTTATCGTTTTCACCAGTGTTGGGCAAGTTACTTAAAAAATGTAATTAGTTACAGTTACTAGTTACTTCTCACAAAAAGTAACTGAGTTAGTAACTGAGTTACATCATTACAAAAGTAACTAATTACCAGGAAAAGTAACTATTGCATTACTTAAAAAAAAAAGTTAAATGAAAAATGGACACTAAATATAATAAATTATTATTATAAAATATTGTACACTAATTCACACTATTCTAATGTTAATTTGGTGTGGGACATTGTGAGAGACACCTATTACCTTAAATATTAAAATGTTATCTTTACTATAGAGGAACAACAAAACAATGGAAGGTTTAGAACTTTTAATATTTATTGCACAGTCAACAGCTGGCCAAGAAATAAGTCTAAAAATAAATGATGCTTCTTAAGAAATGTACCAAAAATAAATAAACAGTAATAAAAAATATACATACACATACACTCTTTGTAGTGCAAATTAAAATGATAAAACTCACACACCTTTACAACTGTTCAACATACTGTATAGCCTACTTGAAATATTTTCAGGGGGGGGGGGGGGGGGGGGTTATTTCTATAACCTACAGAGAACGTCACCATCAGAGGTTATTTAAGCCAAATTCTAGTCGTGTTTGCCGCACGTGTCGTGTTCACAACCGGTCAGATGTGTTCTGGGAACGTTCTTTGCAGGTTATTTTGGAGTTTTGTTTCATATGTAAACTAATTAAAACGTTGCAGATGATACCAATATGCTACAGATATTATTCAAATGCTGAAGTGTGTAATTTCTTTATAAACAAACTATATTATGCTCGAACACATTCGGTCTCTCTCGTGCACTTCCGAGCGCGCTCTCCAACATACACACCGGTCTCTCTCGCGCACTTTCGAGCTCGCTCTCAGACACATCGGTCTCTCTCGCTCACTTCCGAGCTCGCTCACGGACACATCGGTCTCTCTCGCGCACTCTCCAACGGTCTCTCTCGCGCACTTTCAAGGGCGCTCGCGGCGTTTGACTCGCTTTTGTTCGCCTTGCTCTCGCCTTGACTCGCCATGACTGCCGCACATAATTAATTTTAAAGAGTAACGGACAACGCACCATATGGTAACGGTAACGGAGTTAATTTATTTAAAAAGTAATGCGTTACAGTATTAGTTAATGTCAAAAGTAACTGAGTTACAGTAACGCGTTATTAGTAACGCGTTACTGCCCAACACTGGTTTTCACAAAACTTACATGGCCCTCAGATTTGTTGTATGAATATGAAACAGTCAATATTTCAAAATAAAGAACAGAGCCTCGATCTGCTTTAAAAAAAATTAAATAATAAACACTTGATTGTGGGTACATTTCATAAAAAAGCAACATTTCGAACAAAAAGCTGAGAAAATCGAGTTTTTGTCATACTTTGTCCGGATCAGATTCAAACCAATGTTCAAAACATATATCAGGTAGGTAGAGTCCATCAACACCCACCCACCCCCAAAGCTTGCACAGTCATATATCTCTTGTGGGTTCAACATTTCAGTTTTGATTTAAATGCTGTTGAATCACATTAGCTTACTTGTGCGTTAGCAACTTCTATCCGCTCCTTCTGGTTTACGCAGTTCTTTTTCTCTATTTGTTTTTGGATCCGGAGGTGCTGTACTATTTCAGGAACATCGCGCCATACCATATAACGGTGAAAGCATGGATTATCAGAAAAACTTGTCAATGGTGGGCAAGTGTTATGTCAAAAATGACGGAAAATCACGTCAATGGTGGCAAAAGAGTTAATGGCAACATATTGTATGTGTCTCTTTACAGCCAACACCCTCTCATGACAAATTGGTGGCTAATTTGTACATTTTCATTAATACATTTTTATATGATCTGCTTATACTCTCCACTGATGGTTAGGTTTATAGGGTGGACCTTCATGCTTCGTTTTTTTTCCTACAAGAATCACATTGTGCAGATTCATATGAAATTGCCATTCTCTTTAGATCAGGTTGTTACAGACCATTCAGCTGTCTTATGCTGGGTACACACCAAAAGATTTTTTACATCTTATAAGATTTTCAAAATGTGACAGACCACAAACATGAGGACAAAAAATCCTAGATTTATGCGTTTTGCTCCTTTAGTGTGTGGTGTGCCATGATGTGACAAAGACAGCACACCACACACAAACAGATTTTCAACCAGAGTCTCGACTATGAACACAGGAAATCTCGCAAAATATCGTGAGACTTCAGAATAAGCATGACGGACGATATGCAGGAAGAAATTGCGATAGTGTTTGGAATGATTTTCACAGAAAATTCACGTGAAAAAACCATTGTACCTACCATTATAACCTTTTATACAGAAATATATTCATTCTTTATTGTCTTTATTTATTCTTTATTGGATTTATTGTCTCTTTAGAAAAAGTTATTTAATCCCGTCTAGTCTATAGAACCTCACTGAACCCTTAACACTCAGCTTTTTTTTTTTTTTTATCTTTTTTTTTATTGATTTTAAGAATTATACAATTACAGTCAGGGGGTACAAAGAGTAAAGCTGATAAACAAACATAAAAAGACATATACATAAACAGTGACAAACTTAAAAGTTAAACAAAAATTTGAAAATGTTTACAGATTGAAACGCACTTTGCAGCTTTCTTATTTTTCAAACCCAATATTGTGTTTAGGTATTGTAAAATTTCTGCTCTTAAAATGAAAAACAAAGGCTTGTTTCCTCGAAATTTACACTTATGAATACTAAATCTTAACATTAAGCTTCCTGCAAGTGTGTGTGTGTGTGTGTGTGTGTGAGAATGACCGTGTCTTCCATCATCTCGCTTTCTGATTGGATATTGTTTCGTTTCACGTGATAATCTCCAGAGCGTGCGCGCGTTTGTCCTCGGAGTTCCCCCCACACATCAGGATTTCTGATCGTAAATATTAAACATGTTTAATATTTACGATTCGCGATCGGAGCGGCTCCGACGTTCTTCCGAGCAGGTTCGGACACTCTTAACACACCTCACACCAAGGGAAAATCTGATAAAATAATCTGTTAAACCATCAAGATAATCGGGACATAGCTAGGATTGTCGGAAGGGGAGAAATCGGCCCAAAATCAGCCCGATTATCTTTTGGTGTGTACCCAGCATTATCTTTCATGAGTGATTAGCTGCTCACCACCTCCCTCCAGTGGCAATGTCTTGTATGATGAATCTTTGGTGCGATGACACCATTCTTGAAACATTTCATGATTCAGCGGTTTGAAGGAGCCCCACTCAGGCATGAAGTCTGTCGGACTGCGAGAGCTGTTTATGGTGAGCTGTGCAGAACATGCAACTCCAAGCTTGGCAGCCTGAGAGGATGTGTATACAAGAGACAAGAGGGGCCTCTTTCCGTTCTTTGCTCATGACTTTATCTACATCGGTTCTCATCGCTGGCTCTATCCAGGGCTGTTGCCAGCAACCAGGATCTCGTTCTGACAGGGAAAACCCCTCTCTCGTGACACCATCGGGCGCCCCCCTTCCATAAATTACACAGCTCAGCACAGGAAAGTGTGTCTACAACTGTGTTATTGGTAGACTCCCTCTAGGATGGTAAGAACATGCTTCAAAGAGGACAACATCTGCAGTATGGGAAGGTCATGGTCATGCCTGACCCACATTTGGCACTAAGCGAAACCTTCTCTAATTTCCCATTCTTTATCTTTCAATCTCCATTTGTGGTTTTCACCCTGTGTTTTCACCCTATTTATCCTCTTTTGGCTGTCTTAAGGATGTTCCCTGCTTTCTCATGTCTCTCATTCATAATAATTACTTAAAGTAAAAACCTTCCAGTTCCAGGGGCTATAGAGGAACCCGTATTTTGGACACGGAGCAAACAAATCAGTTTGAGCATGTCTGCACTCGAAGAGCTTATTCAAAGAGTCAAGCTGAGAGGCCCTGGAAGCTGAAACTGCATGTTTGTTTGTGTGTGTGGGTTCCTTTAGCTCAATATTATTTTTCCTGCTCCTCTTAATCCCACATCCTGTCTGGTTCAAAGCAAAATATAGGGTTCTCTGCATTGTTGTTTTTTTTTATTATTATTTTTTTATCCTTATTTGCACAATTCCCCTGCCGTGAAGCTTCCTCAGAACCCTACTGCTTCAGAACTCCAACACCACAACACCCACCTCCACCCCTGCACATGTGTAGAAAGCATTGTGGTTAACATCCACCTCGTGGGGGCATCCGAAGCAAGTTCAGGGATAAGGTTTCCTCAAGCAGGTAGCACTGCATGGAGCCCAGCCAAATTGGACTGGAGGGAGATTTTAACAGAGATCATGTTTGATTGTGCCTGGTCCAGTAAGATTCCCTTGTGCAGGCGCCTGGGAGTGTGAAAACAAGTATCTGTTAAACCCATCATTAATCTAGAACATTCCTCCAGCTCGCACTCTGCACCACGTCCATATTATTGCCATTGCTTGCCAATGCTTCTGGCTGTGTTGCATGCTGTCTGTAAAACTCAGGTCAGATTAATCCTGATTCAAATAGACAGTAATATACCTGCAGCCACACTCTAAAAATGGCCAACTAAATTAGCATCCCGACATACTGAAGCTGAAAGAGATAATACAAACCTTTCCAAAAATGATGTACATCTGATCTATTGGACAAGGTTTGGGTTTTAGCATGTTTTAAGCTTATTTACCGTACATTAACAGTAAACATGCACATCCAGTCACACTGGAACCCAAATTATAGCAAGGGATTATAACAATATTCCTGAAGCACTGAGCAGCAATGGAACCACAAGGAATTTAATAATCCTTTTTTCATAATGGTTGCATTAATGATTCTTTTGAATTTCAGAAAGAAATGCAATTATGTTGCCAAATGCTGGGATTGTTCCAATAATTTCTAAAACAACAAAGCAAAAATGTGCAACAAACAACAAACTTATGATTATAACACTGTGTTTTACACAATGTCATATGAACAACTGGTCAGTAACTACACTGATTGAGGTTTCACGAACCATAGGTACAGTAAAATACAGTAGTGTATCAGTTGCGTCGAGTTGCTTCAATGCCATTCACACATCCTCTCCTGTGGCCTCATGGGATAGTAAAGTGTCCATCGTATGCGCACTTCAGAATCTCGCTAGAAATAGTAGGTCATCTGGGTACTTTCTGCCTACTCTTTTATGAGTAGCCTACTGTAAATTAGGACATACTTATTTTGTCACAAACTGTTTTTCGCTACTACATAGCAGGGATGTATGCGATTTCGGATGCAGCCTTTCTCTCAGGAATCAGACTTCACTGGTCATGCAGTATATGATCCACTAAAAATAACCGACTCGACAGGGTGTGTTCGACTTGAAGTGGTGCTGCACAGACCGATTGGTGTATGACATCAAAATACTGCGAGAGCGATTCGAAAGCATATGGAGCCGTCTCTCTAATTGCTCTTGTGGTACTTCAGTGTCATGCACCTATTGATCTGCGCAGTGTCGCTTCAAGTCAACAGTAGCGGCCTTTGCAATGTTTCACCCAGTTCACTTGAAACGGACCTCACAACAAAAAAAAGCCCCACCCACCGCCATGACACAGCTCACACACGGGTCTGAAATTAACAGGGGGGTTGGGGCAAAAATGGCACCAAGATTAATAAAAAAGCTTCCAAAAACTAAGATATGGTGTTGAAACAGGTCTTTGAATTGCAAAGGTGCCTTGAACACACCTTTTCTCTTGGGAAATGGATTTTACTGGGTCACAGAATATATTTGATTCAGTAAAGAATCGACTCTGAATTTTTTTTTTTTGGAATTAGACTTTACGAATAGTATGGCCCTGTCCCAAATGGCATCCTAAGCCTCTTCACAGTCTTCCTCCGAGTTTACATTTTCATGATGTAATGACATTTTGACTGGCTTTCACTGGTCACACTGTTTGTTTAGCTCTGAATAACATGGGTAACACTTTTAGAGTTGTGTCCGCATAGGTGGAAGAATTCACGTGCAAGAACCGAGTTCTGTTTAAAAAAAAAAATGGAACTGAGCATTCTTTCGACATTTAATGCAAGTTAAAATTAGCTTCGTAAGATTAATGTTTTTTTCTTCATAACAGTATGTTTTTTTTTTACCCAACTACATGGGTCAGCTAAAAGGCCTTATACGGATGCAATTTTAATATACAAAATCCCAGGGTTGTGGTAGTATACCATTGTCACAGGTGGTTGCAGGAAGGCAGACGAAGATGAGGACATATTTCAAACATGAAGGTTTAAATGGTAATAATATAAATGATAGCAAAACAGGCAGCAACACGCTATACACTATGTTGACCAGACAATGAGTGAGAGCAAAGGCACAACTTAAGTAGCGAACACAAACAAGGTAATTGACTAAACACAGCTGAACTGAACTAACTAACGATCATAACCATAGGAACAGATGAGTGGCGGGAAACAGAGACAAAGCACATGTGGCTGACGAAAACAAACTAAAAGTCCATGAACTAAACGGAACATAATGGTGACAACCATGGCGTGGAGGAACTTTACTGACTGCTCTTTTTTTTTTAAGCAGAATGGCTTGTTTGCCATGCTGATGGTCTACTGAGCATATTCATAGGCTACTTGACATTTAAAAGAAAGCCACCTCAAACCTTCAGTGCATCAGTGACTTATTATCTGTGTGGAAGCAAAATTCAATATAAAATTTGTCACATTAATGTTTGGTGTGGTATGAGGAACACAAGTTTTTGCAGTTACCATCTTTCCCACAACAAAACTCCCCTCTGACCTTTTCTCTCTATCCTTCCAAAAAAGTGATGACATCATACTTTCATAATGGATAATGGGCTTCATTAGCTCACAGTTCACATGGTAATAATCACCGTCAAATCAGACCACTCAAGCTGATGACTAATCACACTGCCAGAGACACACAAAATACTGTCAAGAGAGGAATGAGAGGCCTGAAGTTTTGGGCCACATTTTTCATATTCTTTTTTAACCCTTCCAGTCTTTCACTCACTGTGTGCCTCCGTCACTCCCTGAAGTTGTCCATTTCATACTGTTTGTTCTAGTAAGATGACACACCAAAGAGATAAAGCAGGTAACATTAGCTGGTGGCTAATGATTTACACAAAGCAGGCCATTAAGCATAAGTCATCATAAATCTGCTGAGCGATTCACCACTGGCTATTCACCAAATACATGTGTTGAAATGTTGATTTTAGTTTAAATTATCATATAATTTGATCTGTCTGTTATCTTGTATCTTCCTGTAAGAATAAAAAAAAAAGTCCATTATAATGGTTATGATTTGTATGTTGAATTAACCATTAAAATGACTTGTTTCGATTGTCAGATCGGTGGAGATTTCTCTACAGAATCATATAATGCAGGCTGCTGGCTTCATCAATTCACAACTTCGTTGGTCTGTCTTTAAAGGTATATTAAACCAAAAATGCTAAGGAAAGGAACACACGGTTGATAATAGGCATAGCTAAAATATTGTTCTAGGTTGTGTGGTAAACGGGAGCTTTAAACCTTCAACTAAGTGTTATATTATCTAACGTGGCACCTTAGTTTACTTATAGATTTATGCGAGTGTTTAGAGGTACAGTATAAATCAGCTATGATGTATTCCATACCTGGTGACATCAATCTAGCATTCACGAAGTGATGTGTATTCACATCATCACTTGCAACTTTAATCACATTAGCAACCTCTGGTATTTATACGCCATGTTGCTACAACAGTCATGTGGACCTCAGCTCACCAATACGCCAAGCACAATACCATGCCTGAGGTTCAAACCTGACTAATTGATAAATATCAGGCCATTGTTTTCTTTGTGTTTGCTTTTGGAGAGAGTAATTTTAGTTGTCACACAAACCATTTCAAACCTATTAGTAATTTGTACCCTCAGTATTTATTTCCTGAATTGTTTCTCTCTTAACATGTCAGACGTAATGCAATAAAGCAATTTGAATGTCACTCTAAACTACAGTTGCGAGTAAGTCTAAGAGTCTGGATCACGAACAGCCACAGACTGTCACTGTATGATATGTGCATTTCACGCAACTTTATTGACTTTATTGTTCTTGCACAGACTGGAGCGCTCCCAACATTTCAGAATGAGAAGGTTTGTGAGGTGAGATAATCTCTGCGAAAGAGAACATATTGATGGGTGTGTGTCACTCCCCTTGTTCTTGTGCCGACTGTGAAGTGTGTGGAGACTAGCAGGGATTACGCTGTCAATGATGGATTGTAATTTTATTCTTTCATGGCTTTCATGGACTGGCTTCCTGTATAGAGGGAGCCAAATATTGTCATGATTGCCTGAAGATGTAGAGTATAAAAAGTATGTTTGTGTGTGAAAGAGAGAATATATGCCTAAACAGAGGATAAATAATTAGATTTAACTTTCAAGAATTTTCAAATTTCCTCATTTTAAAGGGCAATAAACGTGTAAATTATACTGAAGAATTAATGCAAGGACACAAGGACGCACAATATATCGGGCAGGATAACTATCTGTCATATAACTGTCATATAAACTACAGAATGGTTACAAGCACTGCAAGGGGTCTAGACAGTGCAGGATACAATAAAAACCAATGTCATCTCATTAGTAATTGTGGGTATTTGTATGTAAAGTGTAGCCCAAGCACACTTTTTTGTATGTTTGCCTAGATGCTGAAATTTAGATTATTAACATATTGGCCACATCTAAAATGAAAGCATTTTGAATATTAACAACTTTAGAGAAATGAAAATGTTTAGATTACAATAATATTGACGTTTTTTTTTTTTTTATTGTCTTTGATCAATGAGATTAATTAATGTTTAATGCCATTACATTTATATTGATTTAATTCTGCTCTGTATAATTTCTGGTGCCATATACTGAAGGACTTCATCATGTTACCCAAGCCTGAATTTTAAGTAACTAAACTAATTACAGCTAGTAACTAAACTCAAATTTGAGACCTTCCCCCGACTTCCTAGGTTGAAAGCCTGCGGTGTAGACTAATTTTTATCTCAAGGACACGTTTTTGCCGGGAACTCAAAAGGATGTGATGTTTCCGTGCGCTCCAGAGAGCCTCCTTTCTTTGACACATGAAATGAATGCTTATACAATGTTTAGGATAATGCCAAAACAGCCATTCTGTACTGTTATGTAAATGTGTCATGCAAAGAAAAGGGACTGTGATTTAAACTTAAGATCTATATTGTCTATAGTCCAGCCATGGCCCGTCTGCAAGGGCAGGTTGGGCAGTGCCCCACTACGACGAAAATAATGCACTATAAACATGTTTCTCAACAGAATCTCAAAGTAGGCTTTTATTAAGCAAATCAAGGAGTGAATTACTCACCCACTGCTTTAAAACATATCTGTTGGGCATGATTAAAGTTAACCGCACAATAGCAGGCATACAAACACTTCATATTTAGTAAACCTAACTGGCCGATGAAGTAGTTTATATTCTAAAATCTATGTTTAAGTTTCGTTTGGTGTTAATTAAATAACATCTGGAATGGTCCTCTTCCTGACATAAATGCAAGATTGGACGGGTCCGGAGTAGCACGGCATCAGCATCGGCATCTTGTTGTAAAAAACGCTGAACCCATTCATGCCACACTACAGGCAAGCAGTGCCATAGGCTATTATGTGATTTGTCAAAAGCAACTTCTTACGCAAAGGACCCTTTTCACAGACTGCGATGGCTCATGCTCGTGTGAATAGCATTTATATAGTTATGTTTTGTTTGTTTTATGTTTGTTCTAAAAACAGACATGACATTCTTCTCCTCAACTTGTAGGCTAATATTCCAAAACAACATTCTGAGGCAATAAATACTTCATTAAGGCAATTCTAAAATAGCATCCTATGAGCGCCAATCAACATTAGAGCGCCACCCTCAGGCATAATAACACAAGGACACTAGACCTCAGCCATAAGTGTCTGCATGTGTGTGTTCAGTTCAGCGATTAGAATATAAAGCTTACAAAATATCTAACATAAACTAGCGCCAAGACAAAAAATCTGCCCTACATAAATTTATGCTCAGGAGCCTCTACTGCTATAGTCTCAAATATATTTAATATTCAAACTATCATAACAGTGTAATTTGAATTACCTCATCTGTCGACATGATCCCGGTGAATTGCAGAGCTTGTGCAAACATTTCCACATCCTATGATCAAATGCTTTCTCAACTGCTATTTTCTCACCACTGTCACGTTTGTTGTTTTGTTACTGAGAGGAAAGCACGCAGCAAATATTCACATATTCATTTAAAGCCCTCAGCAACATGAACGGCGTCTGGATGTTCGTTAACAGTATCTCCAACTTCTTTTTACTTCTAAGCAAAGAGCGATAAAGAATGTCACGGCCACCAGTATATCGGGATCTTGAATCACGTTCAGTCTCTTGTTGTACTTTATGTTGCAAGCACGAGCAAAGAGTTTGCTGGCTGCAATTCACTTAACGTCCACAAGTGTCACTAATAACAAGGGTTTCTGAATTGGACAAATAGCCCCTTTAAAGGTGCCCTGTGTAAAAATAAATCAATTCATACTCCACATTCCATACCAGATGGGGGCAGTATACCTCCAGAAAGTGAGTTGCTCTACTCTAGAGTATGAATATCTTCAAGCTACTCCCCTTCACCTTTACCAGTGAATATGTTCATATTCGTTTTGTTCATATTACATTTTTATTGTTAGTTTGAATTACATTAATTTGACAGACAGCATTCGCTGATGTTGACCAAGCTAGCGCCAACATAACCAGAGCTTCCAACTCTCACGCATTAACCGTGAGACACGCAAACACTTTTCTCATGCTCTCACCCCACACATCAATTTTCTCACGCACAGAAAAATCGCGAAGCAAAGAGGACACGGATACCGACAGACTAGACAGAGCAGATTAGTTATGATATAAAAAAATCTCAGCTCTCAGATTCTGTCAATTTTATCACGCAATTCAAACAATAAATACCGTTTTGGCGCTTGTAAATGTTACACGACAGATCCCTAGCGCACGTAAACCGAACATCTCTACTAGCTAATAATAGTAAAAAAACACGAACACTGAAAGATACAGTAACGTTAGGCTACAACTTACCAAAATGTATTCCTCATACATATCGACCAATCAGTGTTTTTTTATCAGCGTGAAGAGGTCAATAACACAGCTGGAGAACAATTATGTCAGATTTACCTCAGGAAAGCCATTTAATATACATAATATAGGTCACGTAGTTGGCAAGAAAAAAAGAGCAATAGAGATTGTGCTATGTGTACTATATTACAATACTGTATTTATGAACGTTATATACGTTTATCGAACAGCCTTCGATACATTTCTATGTTATAACTTCCCGAAAATCTACACAAACATATAAAACAAACTTCTAACGAAATACTAACAGCATCTTACTTACCAATCCAAAAGAAATGTTGCAAGTTCGGAGTCAAACCTCATTTTTTTCATGTCCATTAGTTGTCTCCAGCGATGGAAAGCAGTGCCAATGGTTACTCTGGTTCTGTTCCTTTTTTATCAGATTTTATTTGAATGTAGTAGTGGGGCTGTAGGCTACTTTCCACACGATTGACATCAGGTTCAAGTACGCCCACAAGCCGTGCGAGTTATTCGTGTACTGCATGTTTGGCTGGTGGTTATGTTGCCCGCATACCGCCTCCCATGGCCGAAACTGGTATTACGACACCTGTCGGGCCGT
The DNA here is from genome assembly GCF_951802725.1 of Rutilus rutilus. Classification (NCBI taxonomy): domain Eukaryota; kingdom Metazoa; phylum Chordata; class Actinopteri; order Cypriniformes; family Leuciscidae; genus Rutilus; species Rutilus rutilus. Next base: position 30,063,917 of record NC_140211.1, on the reverse strand, counting down.
GGCTAGTAATGCTAATGCTAATTTAGGTTGATATCTCTGCAGCACTATAACTTGACATTTTTTTAATGACATCATCGCCCTTATTTCTTCTCATTCTTTTGATGCGTGTAGCTCATTTTTTGGATATTTTTACCTCAATTTTTACAAATAGCCCCTTTAAACACAAAGAGGCCAATTCTACTGTTTCAGTATGTTTGATATGCTGTGGTACACCATATGTTGTTCTCTCATGGCAGCTTGTGCATTCTCTGACCTCTGATGGGTGGAGTTCACTCTAGTCCCACATTCACAGTTCATTTGTCTGCAAATTCATACATCACCCCAGAATTCCCCTGGTCCACAGCAGTGCAGTCCCGCTGTCTGTCAACCCAATCCAAGTTAAGTAGAGACTGCTGTCAGCTCCCATACACTGCCACACTGTATTATTCCCTGCAAGCATATCCTGTGGGGAACATTTTGTATTTAATATTGCAATTCAGCCTTTTAATTTCTGTGGGAAAGACTTAATTAAATATAATGCAAGTGTAATGAGCCCTGTTTCCATTAGTTTCAAGACAAATCTCCTAGAACTTGAAGGAGAAAAACTGATATCTTAATCTAATTTCTCACTACAAACACCTTAATCACTATGTTCAGAAGTTTAAACACTGTTTGAGTCTGTGAATAAAGTCAGAGTTAACTTTATAAGCATAAATATGTCATTCAAATCCACCAGGCTTAAAGTCTTTGAAAAACATTTGATTAGATATTATATTGATGTTATACAGCCTGTATATATGACTACAGTATAAGAACAAATGAAACAGTGTTTTGTCAAACATTTCCAGGAATGAATGAATAAAAACCCATCAAATTCTAAGTGGATTGGCTATGTGTTCTACACAATGAATACGTGTATAATGAGTGTTTTTCTCCATATTAATGTGCAATTTACAATCCACAACATTATTACACTAAGCAGAAGGCAGCTATAAAGCAACAGCCCCAGTCACATTCTGTGCTCAGTGGAGGCTTGTCAGGACAGGACAGACAATAGGATTATTTGCTGCTTTCAAAGGGAAGTTTAAAGGAAAACATCTGATTTTGGATTATGGCTTGTCTGGTGTCAGAAAATGTGAGACTGGCAGAAGCCCTGCCAACAGTGTGACAGGACACATTCAAATAAGAAAACAGATTCCCAAATAAAAAAATATAATGCCTGTAATCCTCTGATGACGTCTGTGTGATTGAATTCATAATCACCCTAAAGAGAAGTGAATGAAAGGAGATGTGGATACAGATCCAGATCCAGATCCAAAAAAAAAAGAAAAAAAAAAAAGGATGGTATCAACTGATTTCTTCAAACAGTTTCAATTGATTTTAGCCAAGTAAGAAGAATGCAGCATATCCTGCCATCTGCTGGACAACCAGAGTTGCAAACCTGGCCTCTTTATTATGAACAACATTATACTATAATAAATAAATCTCAAAATTATTTTATTCATTTATTCATTTTATTCAAATATTAATTGTTCTCTTTTTATATTCTATTACATCAATATATCAATAGTATACATTCAAAGATAAATGCTGGATAATCTGATCCCTTTAAACCTATACACGTTTATTTTGCTAAAAAATATATTCAGTTGCTATAGATTTGTCATTTGGCCATTTACTGTTGACAATATATGAACATATGAATGCAGTTTTTTAAAAGCATGATTTCACATTTTTATTAGAATCCATAATTAATAACTATTCTACTCTACTGCACATTTCAGACTAAAATTCATGTTTTAACTTGATATGAAATGTACTGTTAACCTGAAAATCTAATGTCTTTGACCTCTTAAGCTTCACAAAGATGACGGCGCACTGAAGATTTCAAAAAGGAGATTTCAAAAGGGTTTTTTGGTTTTTTTTGTCAATACTGAAAATCCTGCATTTTGTTGTCAGCAAAGGTTGCAACATTGGTTGCATCATCAGTTTCTAAGGCTGATGTAATGGTATTTCCTGTGACACTGTCACAATAGGAATGACTTGTTGGGATCACTTTTCTCTAATCTTCCTCAGCACTCTCATTCTCAGTCAGAAATGTTAGAGAGACAGAATGAATCTGAATGTAGGAACCATTACCTGGCATGGCTGAAAAGGGGTGGTGATTTACATTCCATTGTATCAAATAGCAAAAATGCTTTGAATTCATTTTAAAAATTTTTTTAAAAAAAACATTTATTTAAACACATTTTAAGGTGATTGAGATAGCAGGAGGCAGGATGTAGTGTCCCCAGATAGCAAGCAACCACTGAAACAATTGTAGGTCGATGTTGATGTGTCAACCCTAATTGCATTGAATTAAAATTGATAAATGTAAAACACTAACTCTCTTGTGTCTTTTGCAGTGTGCAGTGGAGTGCACAGGAGTTTGTCACAGATACATGTATGTGCACAAATACACATACAGCATGCATGCACAATTGTTGTACAATTGACTAACTTTACCGTTATTGAACTGAACTGAATCAACACTAAACTGATTTGAGCTGAATAATGACTCCATTGGCTTGTTAGAGTTGCTTTACAGCAGAATTTTAATTTGTTACTATTGTGAAGCTGCTTTGAAACCATCTGTATTGTATAGAATGCTATACAAATAAAGGCGATGACATAAGTATATGCAGTATATATTTACAAAATAAACAGAAATGCAAGGGTAAACATTTCATTTGTTTCGCAAAACACTGAGGTTTTGATTATTAAGTGATCAAATTAGGCATATTTACACTATAAACAGAAGTGCAAGAGGGTAAACAATTTTTTATTTCTGAAAACATTGAGTTTTGATTTCTAAGTGATAGATGTATGTATATAAGTGTTTTGCAGACTCTCCCAGTAAGGTCTGAAGATTATGTGAGTGACTGGTTTCATTGACTGGGCCTCAAGTAACACTTTTAGTCAAGTCATCTTCATTTAAATAGCGCTTTTAAAGGAACACGCCGACTTTTTGGGACTTTGACTTATTTACCGTATCACCCAGAGTTAGATAAGTCCATACATACCATTTTTATCTCCGTGCGTGCCGTAACTCTGTCTGACGCACCCACCGCTAGTCTAGCTTAGCACAAAGACTGGAGGTAAACGGCTCCAGCTAGCATACTGCCTAGAGCCCTGCACGGGGCAAAACATCCAGCCCTAACCGAGACCTGGCCCGTGGTGTTCAAGCCCTAATCCGGCCCAGGGCCCAGCCCGAAAACGTCTGCAATTTTTCAGCCCGAACCCGACCCAAGACCAACATCAATATCACTTAAAGCTCTCTCTGAGGCACGCTGTCTCTGCTAGACGCACACACATACACACACGCTACTAGGTACAATTTTATTATAGGCCTCAAACATAACTACCACCACCGACAATTATGCCCACAAATATTAATACAGACTGTCAGAGAAGCATCAGCATGCAGTAGAGAATAGCCTATATAGCCAAATGTGATCCAGCAGTAAATAAAGATTTACGGCCTACCTTTTTTTGATGTCAAGTAACTTTACTGAAGAACAACGTTTCAAAGAACTCTTCGCCAACTGGCTAACGTTAAATAATAATAAAAATATAATAAAGAAAAAAAAAAAATCCGTGGAACTGAGTAGGCTCATTCACTGTTTACTCGCGATCGTTGTGAAGAAAAAGAATAGCATCCACTGTTGAAGGCTTCAGGCTCGGTAATCAAATCAAAACTCTTTCAAAATGCAGCTTTTCCTGAAGTATTGGGAACTTTTAGTAACTCTTTATGCTCCAACTTCTCCCTGATGCTCTGCATGGTCAACTGTCACCTACATTGCACGCGCGTCGCGTTACTCGCGTGATCGCATATTGCGTTGCATATTTATAATTATCACTATAACAATATTTCATACAGTAGACTGCGCTCTGCGCGTATATTATGGGTACGATGAAAGGAGAGAAGCTATATCAGCCCGAGTCCGACCAAAGCCCAATCTGTAAAAAAAAAAAAAAAAAAAAATTCCCCTACTGCTCCCAATAACTGACAAAATAACGCCAACATTTTCCTATTTACATGTTGTGATTTGTATAGTCACAGCGTGTACAAATCACATGGTCACATATTCTCAGAAGGTGAAGCACTGCTACTTGGGCAAAGTGATTTGCTCGCAGCACCTGAGAAGCCTCATGGTAAGGAGAAGAGTTCGCTCAGAGTTGGAGTAAATCACTCCGCAGAAGTAGCAGTGCTTCGTCTTCTGAGAATAGTTCCCAGTATGTATACGGTTAGAAGATGGTTGTGTCTCATCTGACCTTGTTATTCGTACACGCTGTGACTATACAAATCACAACATGTAAATAGGAAAATGTTGGCGTTATTTTGTCACTTATTGGGAGCAGTATGCTAGCTGGAGCCGTTTACCTCCAGTCTTTGTGCTAAGCTAGGCTAGCGGTGACAGAGTTACGGCACGCAGACAGAGTTACGGCACGCAGACAGAGTTACGGCACGCACGGAGATGAAAAAGGTGTGTATGGACTTATCTAACTCTGGGGGATAAGGTGATTAAGCTAAAGTCCCCAAAAGTCGGCGTGTTCCTTTAACAACCAGATTGTTTCAAAGCAGCTTTACAGTAATAATAGGAAATTAATGTTTTTAGCTTTACAGCAGCTCTAGAAAAAAGTTATTGTCCAACTTAAGTTTTTGATTGATTCACTTCCACTGCAAAGATCATTAGTTATTAGTTATTAACTGGGCCGCTTACATGACACCGTTCTAACTGAAAACAGAAAACCCTTAATGCGTTCTGGCTGCTCATTTGCAGGACAACGGTGCCTGGTGGCTCGAGAATGCAAACCCTGAAATAGGTTCCAGGTGCAAGTTTTTAACATTTTTGAAAACGTTGTGTAAACCTCAAAAACGTGACGGCTTGCGCATGCATACCGTGTGTAAGCATTTTTTAAAAACCGTAATATATAATTTTACTAAACACTGAAATTAAAAAGCACATTTGTTAAGGTAAGAAAAAATGTGGTACATGGTGAAAACAATAAGTTTTCATGTTTAATTTTTAGGACATTCTTGTTTACTTCTGACCAATAAATTGTAGTACTGAGCTGTGTGTCCACTTGTAAAATCTGCCCATTGTAGAAATATGGAAAACCAGATGAAAAGCACTGATCTAGGTAAGCGACATGAGCTGCTGCCACTAACCAAGAAATTCACAGAGACAGTCAAGCTGTCTTAAGGGCACAATGGTAAGAGTAGGGTAACAAGCGGTAAGATGCCCCCCGGATGCCTCCGGGGCGGGGTATGGCTCATTTGGTCTCGCTGGCACGTTATCCGCAGCAGGCTTAGGCTCTGTGTCTGTGGTGGAACCTGGCTGCAGGACCAAGTGCAGTTTATTTACAGTCTCCAAAGATCCAAAACCATGAAACAAAGTATAATCAAAATAACCAAAACTTGACTATGAACAGACCTGGCAAATGGAAACATGGAACGGCACACGTACTTCAATACACCACAAAGTAACATGGCAAACAAAAGGGCTTAAATAAAGGACTATAAGGATCATATGACAAAAACAACCAATGAGAACAAGACACATGAAACAAGCGAAGCACAAGAGCGCAAGGAGGTCACATGACAAGAACCAGGACCAAAACTAAATAAAAGACATTAAACAAAACCCACAACCAACCGTGACACCAGTCTTCTGTCACAGGTGGATGCTATAAGTAATCGCACGATGAAGAATCATTAAAGGGAAGAGTCTATAATGATAAACACTCAGAAAACAGGCAAGGGAAACTCAGGAAACAACCACTAAACAATGATGAAATTAGACAAATAACTGAACAAAACAGGGAGTGTAAACACACAGACTAAATTAGATAATTAATTAAACGTCAGGTGACCTGAATGTTTAATCAAGGGATCAAACTGAAAGCTAGGTCAAATGACAGGGAACACAGGCAAACAGGAACAGTACTGTGGTAGAAATTCTCCTACGTACCTGACTTAAGTTAACCTGTGGCATCTTCAGTCTACGCTTACGAATTTATACTCTAGCACGTCTCCAGTCGACGCCTCGCCCCTTATGAACACTATCACTTGGGAATAAGGTCTCTAGTGCTTCACTAAAGGCGGGCATTCACTGTGTGATGTCTGTGCGATATCAGCAAGGTTACCTCACACTGAACGAGTAGATCGCATGCGATGTAAAGCCAAAGCTCGCGTTTTATGTGCTCACACTATACGGTCCGAACATCGAGCTGCTACTTCACTGCTCACACTATACGTGTGAAATATGCGCGATAAAACCCTGTGCCGGGTTGCGCCAATAGACCAGACAAACTCCACACAGAAAGGACTCCTGGCTCAGGTGGGGACCGTCTTCTTGTGAGGTGACAGTGCTATACCAACTGAGCCTCCTAACAACCTGGACAGTGATTGAGCTGTTAACCCTGAAACGCCTTAAAACGGGTCTTTGGTTGACACGGGACATAATTCACTTCCCTACTCATAATGTTTCTTAATTTAGACATCGACCTTCTAAGTATTCCTCAATCAATTCATTATAAACAATACAACAGCTTAAAATTATACAGTTATGAAATAATGCATGTTTTCCCATAAAAATGTTGTAAAAATTGTAACAGTGGAAGTATATTTCTTTCTGCACAACAATAAATTTATCTTTGATGACTGAATAATTGCAATTCAACTTTATTACACAATGTGGCAATGTCTGATAGCCTGCACAATGATGAAGTGACGTTTCACTCATAGTTACCGCAGGCAGAAAACAACTTGAAATGTCTCAGCGAATTTACTGCAAGTACTGAACGCAATCAAATATTAGTATCACTGTCACTTGATGAAGGATCTGGTGAAGAAGCTGTCAGCGATCAAAATATTGATTTTTAAGATATTGAAAATGATAATTTTGAGAATATGTTTGAGATGGCGAATGACGAGGACAGTGATGATGGTATAAAACTTCTGCTCAAACTGAACCATTCCAAGCTCCAAAAGGTGACAAAACATGCTTTATTTTATTCTTCTGTAATTGTTACTCTAATATCAGGAGAGTTTATGTTATAGCGATATAAGTAGAGATCCATCCGAATTAGATATAGGCCTAAGGGGTCCGTGTACTTTTTGGTCATTTCATTTCCTGTTTGGAATGGAATAACGAGAAATGAAAACCAGCTCGTTTATTCGTTTTTTAGTTTAGTTTAAAAAACGAAAAATGAGATTTTGGCTCGATTTTTCATTTTTTGTTTGTGGTTTACAAATCGGTTTATGGGTTCGATATTTCATTTGCACACGTGGGCGGTCATCTGATTGGTCAAACCGCTCCGCCTTCAGTAAGCTACGAGCTTTTCTTTCTGTCAGGCAGAATAAGAGTCAGTACGAGTGCGGCACTGACAAATGCACTTTAATAAAATAATGTCTGAAACTACCATAAGGCTAGATGTCTCGTGCGCACTGCTGGCCAATGGAGGTCGACGTCCGCACGTGGCGGCCATCTTGCGACAGTGTACTCGCTCACTACTTCAATGGTGCATGTACTTTTAAATAACCATAACTTGCTCATTTTTCTACCGATTTTCAAACGGTTTGGTTTGTTATAAACGTCAGAGATGTAGTTATGACACTGCATACATACACTGCATACATATGAAAAATTATAACATACATTTTCAAGCATTCGGAATTATAGCCACGTTAATAACGTTTGTAAGAAACCAAACCGTTTGTAAATCCGTCAAGATTTCAGCGAGATAAGAGGATTTGTGTGCGTGCTGATCATTCACCTTAATGCACAGAGCACTGTCACAAGATGGCCGAACGATGATGCCGGAAGTGACTGCGCCATAAGGCATCTAGCGTTTATATATGATATCTATGGCTGCAGCTGTGGTAACTAGAGCTGAGCTGGCAACCCGGATGCCGAAACACTACTGACTTCGTGATTGATAGATAGGTGGAGGGTGGCGCTTCAGGCCAAAACACAACATGACAACATCAACATCAGTTGAGGGCTGCAACTTCACTTTTTAAATGACAATATCCTGGCCGGACTACTGTTGTCAGTGATATAAGTATTTGAAATGAACATGATTTCTAAATGTCTAGTGACATATCAGGGCCATTTTATGATTAATTGAAATACATTTCTTACATACGGTTCCTTTAAAAAAACAAAATTGATATTAATCATGTAAGGAAATATGATTTAATGTTACTACTGTAAATCTAAACTAAATTATTATGGTATATCTTTGCTTTCAGAATCTTTACTGCTTAAAATACTTGGATGTATTTTTAAAATATATTTTATATTAACATTTTAATGACAGTATAATTATTGAACAAAAATGAATTCTTTATCAAAATAAACAGAAAATAGTGCAAACTTTGCTAAAGTGATTGTTTTACTTAGACATTATTAAAAAATTATTTTAGCTAAAGTATTTGTATAAATACTGTACCTTTTGCCCCGTGTGTGGGGTAAAAGGCCCACCTTCCCACCTCATACATTTAGGTCTATAAGATTTTTAAACAAAATAAACTACTTTAATGATTTATTTTCACGCAAAATCTGTTGCTCCATTAATGTTTATACAAACATATATATTTTTTCTGCAATCATACACTATGGGAATTGGGAATAGTGAAAACCACATTTTTTCTTGTATGCCTTTAGCCCCGTGGTACCCTACACAAAAACAATATCAATGTTATAGCGGTTGTGTGAGTTAAGGTTTTTGTCATAATTTCCTCAGTTATGTCATTCCAAATTTCCAGTGGAATACATTTTGCAATATGCAACACCCATGTGATGCAATATTCCACTGAAATAGTATGTATTTTCAACTTATAGCAGTAGCTTATTACTTCAAATTATACCATGGTTTGGATTAGTTTATAAATTAGATTAGTACTATAGAAGACCTTTGTAAGCTACAATAAAACAATAAATCATGGTTGTTTTGCATCCTTTTCAATGTGACATCTGATACTGATCCTAGGAAGGCAGCTCGCTGTTGCTATAGCAACCTTCTCAGGTGAATGCAACCTATTCGACATAACCTATTTGGTGCTTGGCAGAAATTTGTACTGTTGTATTCCATAGTATAAGCCAAACTTTTCCTTAATAAACTAGAAGCTTTCATTTATAATCTCTTGAACTATAAAACTGAATGGAACAGTAATTGCCAATACAACACAACACAACAATATGAAACAGAATGGCAATAATTACAATAAAAATTATCTCCATTATATAAAAGAAATATATATATATAAATATATTTATATTTTAAACTGCCTCTAATTCTTACTTCACTGCTCAAAGCCATTTTTAATGGCTGATACAGCGATTTATATTTGACACCACCGATGTGGATTCGACATCAGGCAAAATGAATGTTTGTTGTTACCAATATCACTGTAAAAATACTCTATTTGAAGGCATATTTGTTACCCATTATTAAATTTATTTTGCAACTAATTGTGTCTGATTATAGGATGCTCACCATCAGGATAAATTGAAGTGGTTTGCCCATTTTGATCTCCATGGCTTTCTGATATCGATTAAAATAGTTATTTTTACAAAGCCACTGATATGACTAGTCTTTATCTCATGTAATTGTGTACATCATTTTAAACATTTTAAGTGGACCTTAGTCTGTTAGCATAACTAATGTGATTAGCATCCACTAGATGGCAGCAAAGATATGCAATTCTTTTCTTTAAACTGTCTATTTACACCACATTGTAACTGTCTCTATTCACTTACCAAACCAGCCTGAGCCTCGAGTTGCACAATGTGAAGGATTGACCTGATAGTAGACAAAGATAACAAGATATGTTACCATACAATGCAAAACGAGCCAACGAGCCAAACTAAGTTCAAACACAAAGGCTGAGGCACTTTATAAAATTGGTCAGAAAATGTTCTTCGCTCTGTCTCTATGAATGACTTCTCAGCCGATGCTTGAAGACGTTCTATAACTATATTACTGTCAGAAAATGAATGTGGCTAAAACAAAATACTGTTGACATTTTACAAGGAAGTCCACATCACTGCAAATAGAAGGACCAAATAATAATTTTTCATAGCTTGTGTTTATTTTGCTTTTAATTTCAAACTGTATATAGGTACAGTAGCCACAATGTCAAATAGAAATATTTACTGCTGTTATGTGGAAGTCTGCTTGTTCCTGCGCATAAAGCATATCTTAAATATAATTATTTTGAGAAAATGCATGGCAAGAGACCATTTGTAATAATTGTAATATGACACTACCTATCTATCTCTCTCAACTTCTCATTTCTGGCACAGGAAAAGGGAGGGAACTTTTTTTCAGCAAGCGGATGACTTGATTCTTGCTCTGTTTCCTTTGAGTAGTTCAATCAAAAGCAGCTTGCCTTTTAAAGTTCCTGTCAAAATACCAAAAAAAAAAAAAAAGGTTTTACTTCTAAAGGGAAAATAGGAAAAAGAAAAAAACACTCTCAGGCACAGGTCATGGATTTCTGAATAAAGTATTATGAATGTACGGGGCATCTGAATATTTTCATTTAGTAGGCTATTTATCAGATGTTCTTAACCAGAACAAAGTACAAAATAGCTTTAGATATATGAGACCATTATATATCTATTATCTATCTATATGGCCATTATATGCGTTCATGAGAACGCAGGAATAACAACAACAGCAGCAGCGGGAAGAAAACTTTGCTGTGAGGTTACAGCCAAGCATAATGTGACATTCTTTGTTTTTCTTTTTAAGATCCTGTAGAATGTGCAGGTTTGCATAACCCTGTGGTTTGCTGTTTGTTGCATGACCATACTTTTGAATAGGCTGTTCAAACACAACAAAATATAAATAAATGCATGCAGCATGACAGCTTGTTCAGGTCAAGTCAAGTCACCTTTATTTATATAGCGCTTTTTACAATACAGCTTGTTTCAAAGCAGCTTTACAGTGATAACAGGAAAATAATACACCAAAGTTTGTTTCTAGAAAATAGTGTTATTGTCCAACTTAAGTAAGTTCAGTGATGGTTCATTTCTGTTGTAAAAAGGTTCATTTATCTATAACAGCCGCTCTGGAGAGAACAGTGCTGTCATCGTCCAGCTCAGTTCAGTTCTCATACAATGGTGTCAATGCAGGCAGATCAATAATATTGTTGAATATTAAGTGTCCCCGACTTAGCAAGCTAAAAGCCAAAGGCGACAGTGGCAAGGAACCAAAACTCCATCAGGAGACAGAATGGAGAAAAAAACCTTGGGAGAAACCAGGTCTCTCCTCTGGCCAACGAACGAACAGTTCGTTGTTGTGGGGTTGTTGGGAGTTATTTTCTCCATCTCTATCAGCTTGCAGTGTGGTATCATTTGTTAAAGTCACATAGTGCGCATTCTAATTAGGGAAGTTTGAGCCATTTTGGCTCAGGCGCAAAGAGCTGGATTAGGTCAAGTTAATCAAACCTGAGAGTATGGCACCCAGGTTCACTTTGCTAGTCACTAGTAAATAACTCTGGGCTTTGGTAGCCCAGATACACATAAGTCAAGCCACTAGAGTACCAGGCACACATAGATAGCAAACATGAGGTTCTCATGATTCTTCTGTTCTGTGCAGCAGCAATATGTCTCGGCAATAGATCCTCTTGTGTTGGGGTGCTGTAAGTTCTATTGCCTTTCTAACATCTCTGTGAGGATTTATGAATGTCTATTAATGCAGCAGCATGTTTACATACATGCAAATGTTTTGGCTTGTATTGTGTGATTCTTCTTGTTCCTGCTTTGTTGGACGGTTTATGTATATCTATTCATGCAGCAGCATATTTTACATGCTTACGGCAATGTGTCTGTGTATCTAGCAGTAGCAAGTCCATAATTGCTCTGCAGCAGCAATAATCAACAGCAGCAGCGTAGCAGATCAAGTCCGCCAAATCCAAATACTTTAACATTGCCATTTAGACAGTTGTCATGATTACAATATATAGTTCAGTCATGAAACTTTAGAGGGCGCTTAAGGTCCTTACTTGCAATCTACAAGCAATCACATCATTATCGCATGGCACAAGCTGATTGGCCTCTGCTGATTCTGCAACCAATGCTGCTCAAAATTTTTTGCTCAACATTCAAACAGACCACGTTGTGGTGTTAGATTAATCACATGAAGGCTTCAGAAAAAGGAAACTGTCTAGACAGAAGTATTTTAACGGACCTCCTAGGAAATGGGAAGCTTGTGACGCCGTGTTGCTTAGAATACTCGCATATCAGTGTCACATGGCACAAATACTGCTAATTTGGAAGCAACTCATGTTTCAAGTAGTCATTCAGTTACTATGAATTTTCGTAAGAACCACCACAGATATCAGCATTTCTTACTAAGCAAAAAAAGGAAAATAAAAAAGAACCTTAAAATATGTGGGTTGATCTGAGAACTGGTAAATCATGTGAGTAAGCAGTGTGTTCACTGTTAGACATTTCAAGGGTTTTTTACAGTAACTCACTGGCAACACTGTTCCACTGTTAGAGCAAGTTACTCTAATTAAGATTTGCAGTACCATTACCGTATTTCAGTTTTACAAAAACTACATGGTACTGTAATTGTGTAATACAGTGCATTACTGTAAAAACCAAGCAGTACACTACTGTAATTATTTTTATTTGTACTAAATATAAATTAGATTTCATAATTTTGATATAGAATACATTTTATTTTGATCCTATATAAGTTCTACTGACATACAAATCAATTAGACAAAATTATTTTTTTAAACATTTCATATAGGCTATATCACAAAATAAACAGTCTGCCAATGCTGGAAATGATGTGTTAATTTTTGCACATTAATGGGTGAGTTTAGGGACGTTTATTTTTTTTGTGTGTTAATTTTAACTCATTCATTGTGTTAATGATTTTAACAAAGTAAATATGTCAGAAAGGTTAGCACAAAGATGTGTAAACGTGTTAAATTAACACATTATGTGCTGTCCTTCACTGCACACATTGTTAGAAGCACATAAACAAAACGTTAGCATTTGACAAAATGAATGTAGAGTCATTGGTTGTTTAGCTTATACAAGTATTATAATGAAATATCAACCATTACATTCATAAAACTGCAGAATATAAATACATTTTTAAGCAGTCAAAAAGGAAATGTCCAACACAGGACAAAACACAGTTCTTTTCACAATACATGACACATAACCCCACCTTCAAAATAATTGTACTAATGTACACTGGTGGCCAAAAGAAGTATTTAAGTATCTAAATGTTTTTGAAAGAAGTCTCTTTGATGCTCAAGAAACATTTCTTATTATTATCAATGTCTGACTGTCTACTCCTCCATCTTTTCTACAGCAGGAGTAAAAGTCATCATCAAAATAATCTTTAAAGAGCCAACACAAAGTTTTTGTCCACCTTTGCGAATAAATGAACTTCTCCAAAGATTGGTTCCTGTTCAGAAGTTGACTGACAACATCAGCATGACATCAGAATGTTCCCTGGTCTGTATGCGTGTCCACAAACACACACAGAGAGAGAGAGTTCCAAAATTCCATATTAGTGTCAAATAATTTTTAACCTCCTTTTTTTACATTTTTGTTATTCTTTTTACTATAACTTAAGAATATATATTTGTAAACAGCTTTTTGTCAATAGTATATTGACAAACATTTCAGCTGAACTAAATTAATTATGCCAGATTAAATTTTAATACTTAGCCTACATATCCTAAATTCTGTCTAAAAATGCTGAGATCCATTGAGAGAAAAACTGAAATCGATGATTTAGCCCATTTCAGCTTGTCTGCAGTGGAGGGGTACCTGTCTGAGACAAATACACAGTAAGACACATGCAAAAAATCCCTGTGTGAAGATCGTTCTCCTTCCTACAGTAGTTAACCCACCTGTGCGCTGATATTAGGACCTTCCTGGTCAGGTGGGACTGTAATAGTAGTCTTCTGCCTAACAAAATATCAACTTATATAAATTTAAGTTGTTTAGAATAGTAGATTTGGTATGAATGAATTAGTGAGTTTTACTGCAGTGCGTACCTGTCCTGGATACATTTAATCTGGTGAGACTGAACATAGAAAATGGTCCATCTTCTGATTGGTTCATTTGATGTGTAATAAATATGATGCAAAGGTCACTTATTTGATATAAAGTTAGCCAATTTGATAGAGATTTTATAAGATATTGTATGCTACCTGCACCAGTGGCTCCAACGCACTTGTCACATATTGCTGATCATTTCAGCAAACTTATGTCAAAATATATCAAAAATGAGATTTCAAGAACAGCTTAGGCCTACCTCAGGAATCTTGCTAGAATTGGCGCTTTGTTGCAGTTGGCTTTCAACACATACAAAAATTGCAGTAAATATTAAATTCCATTAAAACAAACTATAATATGTTATAGTTTGCAAACTAATGCTAAAACTAGAAAGGTGGACGCTAGCCATAAAACTTAACTAACATAGGCTACAATGTTATTTTCTCATCAGTAGGCCAACATTAGCTACAATCAAAACTTCACATTAGTTAATTTAATGTTAACGTAAACTAAGCGTTGCTCGTTGGCGTATTTTAACTCGACAATTCAAAAATCTAACAAAGTCTGTAAAATGAAACGTTAGCGCAGTTTACCGTGGTAAAGTTCGTTACCGCCATGCCGAGTGGGGTGCACAAACCTGTCAACAGACTCAACACACACAGAATATTTTTTACCTTGCTTACTGGCCTCTCTCCCCGGGTCAGGCGCGTATGGCAAGCCATTTTAACATTTAAAAGCTAGACTGGATATGTGTTGCAGATATCTGTAATTCAGTTTTGCCTACTCAAAAAGAACATTTCAGATATCCGCAACTACATTCTTCCTATCCATAATTGTAATTTCAGATATCCACAAAGACAGTGTTCCTAGGACAAATGACATCACTTTTGCCATTCATTTGTATGGGGTTTATCATTACAGATATCTACAATTCAGTTGCAGATATCCACTATGTGAATTATGGATATCTGCAATTGAATTGTAGATATCTGTAATTCTAGTTTGAGATATCTTCAATCTGATTCTGACTAGTCATAACTCCAGTTCAAGATATCTTTAATTCACCTCAATTCAAGATATCTACATGTTCCTTTTCAGATATCTTAAATTAAGTTTTGACTAGGCGAAATGACGTTGTAGATATCCGTAACTGGAGTTATGACTAGGCGAAATGACGTTGTAGATATCTTCAATCTGATTCTGACTAGTCATAACTCCAGTTCAAGATATCTTTAATTCACCTCAATTCAAGATATCTACATGTTCCTTTTCAGATATCTTAAATTAAGTTTTGACTAGGCGAAATGACGTTGTAGATATCCGTAACTGGAGTTATGACTAGGCGAAATGACGTTGTAGATATCTTAAACTGGAGTTAGGGATAGTCATAATTTAATTGTAGATATCTATTATCAAGTTATAGATATCTTGAAATGAATTTTGATTAGAGATATCTGAAATTTGAGATATCTGTAACTTTTATTCTGCCTAGTCAAAATGTAATTACAGATATCTTGAATTAGAGTTTTGACTAGGCCAAATGACGTTGCAGATATCTGTATGCATGCATCACACTTTAGGCGGGAGCAGAGCGTGTTGTTCAAATCATCAAATCACATAGCACCTGTTAACTGTTAACTTTAATTAGCACTGATTAGCACCATGTCGGAGCAACCAGAGTTTTTAATCGTCTTTTTTCATGCTGTTAGATACTGTTTCAAACTGAAAAAAATAAATAAAAAATAAGAACTAATCTGAACCAAGAACTTTGTTTCTCATCTAAGGAAGTTAATGTTATTGTACTTTCATGAATAGCATGCATGTAAGCATCTTTATTAAAGTGAATTAGTGTGAATCTTTTTCACGCATAAATCTTACGGCAACAACAACCTTTTAAGCATGAACATAAACATAGCATTGTAAAAATTATTTGATTTTTTTTGTATATAAAAAACATTTTCTGGTGTTTTTTTCGATTACAGCCAACGCCATGACTGCTTCTTTCTTCTTCCATTCATAGAAATAAGGAAATTAACCCACTTTTTCTTTGATTATGGCGGGGAGGGGAAATGGATATGTAAAATAGAGCAACGTCATGCACAATAATTTGCACTAGTCATAATGACGTTTGAGATATCTTTAACTTTCATTCCGCCTAGTCAAAACTGAATTACAGATATCTGCAATTGTCATTTAAGATGTGTGACGAGTTGAATGTCATTTTCAATGACGTCATTGCAGATATCTGTAATTCAGTTTTGCCTAGTCAAAACTGAATTACAGATATCTCTATCTGTCGTTTCGACTAGTCACAATTACGTTACAGATATCTTGAATGACAATTCCAACTATCCAAAATGTAATTACGACTAGCCAGAAAGACATTGTTGATATCTACAATGTTAATTTTGGATAGTCAAAATTTGCTTTTAAATGTTAAAATGGCTTGCCATATGCCATAGGCGCAAACGGCGCGATCCAACAAGACAGTCAGAACCCAGTAATAGGCTATTACACTGGATGCTCCGAGTCCGGCGCGACACGACAAATCCCAGACAGTGTATTTGATGCGCCGTTATATTTATGACGTACGGTAGGCTACTCCGAGTCCAAGCGCTCGCGCTATTTCTGACAAGGGACAAACAGGTTTGCATTTTGCATTAATGGTCCGGTGGCGTTAGCTTCAATGTGTCCAATGTAGACAGCCTCTGGCTGTTATATTATAGCGTTGTAGACACGCGGTGTAAGGCAAAAAATAGGAAATAAAAAGCACGATGGAATGGTGCCAGTCAGAGAGGCCGTTACGTCTAATACAGTAGTAGCCTATACCGCAAATTTTAAAAATACAGTAACTCTCTATATGTGATGTTTGACGTCACAGAAAAATATGTGGGAATCTGTGGGAATCACAGTTATTTACTGTAAAGAGAAATAGCAGTATAATACTGGGTGATTTAAAGCAAATTACTGTAGAAATTGCAGAACAGTCTAACAGTGTTGACAAGTAAAGAATGAAGAGGTGCTTTAAGTGGTTTAAATTCATATCAATAAATTAATATTTTATGTAGGCTTCCACTTTATATGTATTACTAAAAAACATTATCAACAGAGATGATAAAGTGTTTTTAATTTTTGAAAACATGTTTAGAGTATTATTTGATAGAACATGTAGAAGCAAAACAGACACTAGATCTGAGATTATGCAAAATGTACAAAAGAAAAAAGAAAAAAACTACTTCCTGAGAACTCTGTGGTTGTGTTTGTCAGCCAGAGGACATAAGTCACAAGTGTAGTGATCTGTAAGGAGACTGTCTTAACATATCACTATTGCGTCTGTGTCATGGAGAACTACAGCAGTTCCAGTTTAAACTCCACCAGCTGGACAACAGCAAACCTGGTCAGCAGTGGTCTGATGGGTCTCTGCTTCATGATTGGAGTTCCTGGTAATATTGCGGTAATACTTTTCATAGTTCAGCATTTCAAAAAAGACAATTTTACAGTTCATCTGATGCTGAATCTGGCAGCTGCGGACATCTTGTGTTTGATAACCCTGCCTGTGTGGATTTACAGTGAACTAGAGGGAATTGACCTATCAACCTGCAAGCTTTTCACAGCACTCGTTTACTGCAGTATGTATTCAAGTGTGATAACAGTAACTGTGCTGAGTTTATATCGTTGTTTACGGATTCGGCGTCCACAGTTGTGGTCCAGAATAGGCAGAAGAAGAGAGAGAGTGCTGATGTTCTGTGGCTGGGTTCTGGCACTGCTTTTCTCTTGTCCTGGTGTTCTTACACAAGAGAACACTCCAAGTAAATCCAAAATGGAGTGTGAAAGAAACCTGGATTCAGACGCTAAACGTATTGTGGCTTTAATGGAGTCACTGCTTGGATTTTTTCTTCCTTTCACAGTCATGTTGACTTCATATTATTGCTTACACAAAATGGCCAAACGGGGAATGTTCAGACACAGATACAGACCAACCAAACTGGTGACCCGGATTGTCGTAATTTTCTTCATTTTTTGGGCTCCACACCACATAATAAAATTAGAAGAAATTTTTGCCAATTTTTTTGAATCACAGTCAGTTCTATCTCCTATCGGTGACATTGCTGGAATTCTTACATTCATCAACAGTTGCGTGAATCCATTCCTCTACGCTTTTTCCTCAAAGAGTTTACGTCAACAAAAGCCTCCAGTGGAGCACAAAACTGAAGGCTCACAACACTCACAGGGGGGTCATTCAAGAGTTGTGAACAGCTCACTGAACTAGTACAGCCTGAAACCTGAATATGGACTAAAGACTTTTTTTTTTAATTGAAGTAGCCTACAAATTGGACCATGATATAAGCACCTTTAAAAACGCATTAGAATGAATTTTAGATAGCAGAGTACACTGAAGAAAAAAAAAAATGGTAGGTTTACTTTGAAACAATTTTCACAAATAATTACAAAGAAACGGCAAGTAACACTTTGAATCAAACATGAAATGTTAAAGTAGAAAGACTGAAATAGTATTTTAATGTAAAATGTACTATAATCTTTATTTTATTTATAACAGAAAAATATATATTTTGTACCATGTAAGCATTACCTTTTAAAGGGTTTTTGTTCAATATTTTATTTCATCTCTAATCGTATAATAGCCTATAAAAGGCCACTGTAATGCAAGAACTATTGTCTAAACAACACAATCAATGGTTAAAGTTATTGATTTTGTTATTCCTTAATTTTACATTGAAAAGTATTATAAATGTAAGATGCTGCTTTAACAAATATAAAATGCATACTGTTTTGTGACAATATATCTGACCTAATCTCACAACCTTGTTGTGTGAATTGTGTTTTAAGGGAATGGGGAAGCTATGTATTGGCCATTACTAGCATTTAGTATGCTGTCTACAGTACAATCTAATGGTAGTGCAATACACTCTTAAGAAAAATGGTTCTAAACAGTACCAAATGAGGGTTCTTCGGCTTGTAACAATAGCAGAACCTTTTTGGTGCTAAATAGAACCCTTTTTATAAGGTTCCATAAAGAACAATGCTTTGAAAGTGCTAGGACCTTAAAGGTATAGCGGAGGATTTTCTTTTTCCGGGTGGATCATCAAGACTATTGGTCCTCCTAAGTGTCAATCATTCTGGTGATATGTTTACTTAAGGCCGTCGTACGTCGTACGTACGTGGCAGCCTTACGATTCACACGATGGCGTGTGCTCAAAACACAAGTTGGGCTACCCACTGATGCCTCAGTCGCGAAGTTTCTACTTGACAGGTAAAGTTTGGCATGCTATTTGGAGAAATCCATTTAAAATCACTGCTAGTAAAAGTTAATGTAAGCTATGATTAGCTCGTGCATGCTCTCTCGTGCACACGTTTATTAGGCGTTCCCTCTCGGGAGCAGGTAGAGTGTTGCGCATGTGCATTTTTTCAAAAAGTGGAGAGGGCGGTTCTTTTCTAAAATTCGGGAAAATCCTCCGCTATACCTTTAATGGTGTTATAAATAACCTTTTCAACAATATTTATTTTCATTAATATTAGTATATTAGTATCTTCATATTATTAATATTACTATTATTTTTATATATACTATTTATTAATATTGTTTTTTATTCCTCTATCTGCCTTGTTGCCTCTGTTTGGGTTTTACATAAAAAAACAGCATGTTGTGTCAATTAGGTTGGCTACTTTTATTTTTTATTGACATGGTAGATTGTAGCAAAAATGACAATGCTTGAACAACAGTTGTTAGTTGAATACAATAATAAATAACAAGTGACGTTGAACACGATATAGATGTAATGAAGACCAAGTTCCAGTGAAATATCTTCACAATCCTCTTTACTTCCTTCATTATGTGTGTATTCTGAGTGGCGGTTTCTCTCTGCAGATTGTGGGGTTATGATACGTGACAGCATCTGAAATAAACTATTGAGTTTAGAGTTGTGTCTCTTCCATTTGATTATGTAAAAACAATTATGTTCATGAAGGCCAAAATGAACAAAAATGGACAGTATCAGCCCTTTACCATGTTAAAAGGAAAAAGTGATATAAAGTTATGGGATAGCTTTAATATTTTTTGTGACTGGGTACGAATCTGGGTAAAAAATCATACAATATGGATCATAAATTCCATATCTCTGTTACTTAGGCTAAGTTACTTTGTGGAGAAGAGAAGAGAAGCTGCTCACACTTACATGTTCATTAAACTAAAAAGAGAAAAATACATGATTATTAGGAAATGATTGTTACAATTTTAAAAGTTATAGTTTATAGACATTTTAACAACGAAATCATTTACCTGTTGAGAGTATGTTAACAGTCCATGTTGTATATAGATGAGCTCCAGAAAATCAGTAATGAGGAGGTTTTGACAGTTACAGATTTGAAAAACAAAAAGGCGGGAATAAAGAACCCTAAACTCTAACACAAAGAACCATTTCAGCATATAAAGGTTTCTGCAGGACGCTACCGTTCTAAATAGAACTGTTACTACGTGTAAAGAACTTTTAAAGAACCATTTTTGTTTTTTAGAGTGTAGCTTGCTGTTCTGTTAGCCACTTGTGCAATAATATTTGAAAAAGTACCTAGTTTCTAGGGGAAAAACACTACTTCAAAAGCTGCTGAGCAACTGTCACAAGAAGTTTACACACTTGTCAGCTGAGCACTGAGTTGTAGTTTCTGTATTAGTTATGATCTGATTATTTTCCTATTTCCTTTACATCATGCATTTCTCACAAGACAGTGATAAGATTGACACGGTTTGAGATTAATAAAGGATGTCAGGTTCTGAACAGTTTTGTTAACTTGGAAATCCTTCCTAGTTTCTCTGAAATGCCGTCCCCTTCCTTTTGCCAGAGTTCTCTGAAATCTAAATAGACAATAGGCAGGAAGAATGGGAAATGGTTTATAAAACAATCCATATAGAGACCATCTCCTGAGGACAGAAAAACACATGAGAAGAAGGGTTTGGGACTACAGCAGGACTGGGTGGCCAGGCTTAAAATGCATAGCTGTGCATTTGTAATACAAGTGGTTTCCACTGTAAATGCAAAATGGATTTTTTGTTCAAATGAAAGACGAGGCATAGATTCGCTTTTTATAATGAAGATTCATCTGGTAAAAGTTACAGAAGTCATTCATGAACTAGGGGTGAGCGGGGCACAACCGGGGTACATCAAGCGCAGGGCTAGATGTAACACACTTGTTTAAAATACTTCCACACATGCTAGCTTAACGAAACTTGGTGTATTTAGTTGCCATATCAACAATATATAGAGAAAAAAATGAGCCAAAATTCAGAAATCTTTGGAAGATATCACTGAACATTTATGTAACAATAGCAAAAGTTAATTTCTTGTGCTATTTTTTCATCTCTGTTTTTTGTGTTTATATAAAATTAGACAAATCTGATATTATTTTAATCTTATATCTGTTACTTTTTCTTACAGATTTGACATAGACAGACCCGGTTTGCAGGTGGGGAATGTTGTAACACTCCATTACAATGAGCCCCTATAGAACTATTCTATTCTATTCTTTACTTTTATGAATTCTATTGAGAAACCATGAGAAAAAGGTTAAATAAAGACTGAGAGTCAATATTCAGAAATTAATTATTAATATATTTTGAACTATGCTGTATAGCTGTGTTTTGTGGTGTGTTTGTAGTCAAACTCAATTTAATAACTAACTTTTAATTATTAAAAACCCTAAGTAAGTTTACACAAACTGAGAAAGTCAAAAAGCATTAGGTTGTGCCCCGCTCTCCCCTAATACTGTTGACAATTCACTGTAAAACTATGGAAGTCGATGGCTACATCAACTGTCTGGTTACTAACATTCATCAAAATAACTTCTTTTGTGTTCAGCAGAAGAAAGAAACTCATATAGGTTTGGAACAACTTAAGGATGATTAAGTGATGACAGAATTTGCACTTTTTGGGGGGTGAACTATAAAAAAAGAAAAAAAAAATCACCTTTTTTCCAAGAAAATATTAAGCAGCACAACTGTTAGGGGCCGTTCACACAGAACGCGTTTTTCCACTCCAACGTGCTACTTTTCCATTGTTTTACTATGTAAACACACACTACACAAACTTTCTCAAAGTAAAATCGCATTGTGTGAACGAGCTGTTAATAAGGGATACACAAGGGTGCACAAGGGATGTCAATGTGATGCAAAGATTAAGCACTATTACCAAGTCCTTTTCACTCATGTCACCTACCTAAAGGTGACCCTCATACAGACTAAGAACAATGAAAACAGACCTGTCAGACCGCCCAATAAGCACTTCAGCTGCACACACACACACACACTGTGACTTTAAGGGGCCTGTTAACTTTTATGAGGGTTTTAAAACAGTTTTATTGCTTTTCTCAAGAGGATAGCTTGATTTATGAAATAGCCATGCTAAAGTGTACATTCATTTGGACAGGTACCATTGGGTGTAATGGTGCATGGATTATTAACACAAATCAGAAAAAATGCAGCAAGACTAAAGGAAGTGTATAACATTTTTCAAAAGTGTCAACCTTCAAATAGATCGAGACATTTTTTTTAAATGGACTGACCAAATCCGCAAAAACAAGCCACCTGCAGCTGTATGACAGATTTTGGCTTAATAACTCATAACTTAGCTTTGTTCAGCACCAATCTCCAGTGTGTAATCTTGTTTCCATCCATTCAAAGCTTGTATTTGGCCTCAGGGGCAGATACAGATTCTTCAGTCTCTCTGTATGCTCTCTGTGTTCAATATATTGCAAGTTTGGGACTCATTTCTCAGGAGAACTGCCGAGACCTCTGATTACTCTGACATACACTAAGCGGAGGCTGATGGCAGCGGTAAGCATGATAAACAAGGATCTTGGTCCAAACACCCACTCATTCAGTTAAAAAAAAAGATTTCTGCTGAGGTTTTCTTCTGGGATGAACCCTAATAACTGTGACACAAGCATATTTTATGTGACTGTCAAAGATTTGAGGTTTTCAATGCAGTTGACACAGAGAGAAAAGGACAGAAATTGCAGTTAAAACATGGGCAGTTTATTTTTTTAAATACATTTTTCTTCAGTGGTAAAGGACTGAAAATACTGTTCTTATAATGAGGAAACCAACACACTCAAATGTTTTTTATATTAGTATTCAAACATACATAAAAGCAAGTGCCATGATACATCAAGTAGCAGTCATGTGCTCTGAAGTTAACTAACAACAGGTTCGAAATGAAAAACAAACTGCATTAAGCTCAAATACATGTATACATTAATTCAGAATATACTACATTATTTAACAAAAACAGTTGCAAAACAGCTTCTAACTTCACTTTTAAGTTCACAACCAACAACATCTACGTGACTATTCAAACCACACCCTGAATAATGACATGCAGTTAGTTCGTACCTTGGTGTACAATGTGAAGCTATTTTGATCCTGACTTAATAGTTTGCCATGAGGCATGTGGTTCTCTTGACAAAGCCAAGTTGTGTGCTGGTATTGATAAAGGGCCTGATGAAAAAAAAAACTTATACAATAATCTTTGGGAGGCTAACAATGCAAACTTTATTTTGATTTATTTGAATTTATATACTATATCATATATTCCAGACAAAAAAAACAAAACAATCCCATGTATGGCAGTCTAAGTGCTTTAGCTGACAGAACACGGGTCATCTTTACTGGGCTTCACCTCTCCCTGCAGCAGCTGGATCATTACTGCCTTGGTCAGGTAACTGGACGTGCCTTGTTTCCCCAGGGCTGGTGTGTTGTAGAAGGCCTCCATGTTATCCTGTGGATTTTATTTATCTTAGTAACATCACCACAAAATGCTAATGCAAGTGTACCTGCCATTCAAATTCATACTGGCTGCTGCGTGTTAAAGTACATCACATTAGGGCTCTCAATCAATTCATTACATGATATGCTGATTGATTAATTAATTGCATTTATGATATAATACGATTCGAAGACAATTGCATAACTGTGGCAGGCAAAAGCACTGCACAGAAATTTCGTATTTAGTCAATATATTGTTTGTTTTACTGTTAAGCCTTGCATAAAAGACTTCTTGAACTTGAAAGCTTTCACATGTTAAATCTGCCCTCACCAGTTTCCCAGAGCCCCCCAGTCTGCTGCGGTCTTTCTGAAAGTCAGCAAAGGCGTCCTTAACCAACTGGTCCAAATCCACCGGCTCCTGAAACTCCAGCTCCGGGTTTCTTTCCAGCAAAATTGACACCACCATCAACAGCTGCATTCAGGTCATCAAAGACACAAACAGCAGATAAGGTGAATAATACGCTAGAGTACAAATTCAAAATAAGTTAGGGCTGCAGAAGGGACAAATTGTGCCTAACCTCCACAATTATCTGCCTGTACTCAGCCAAAACGATGTTCTTTAATGTGTCCTCCACCAACAGAGAAAAATTCATTTCATACATGGTCATATCTGACAGAGTAGGTTGCTGCAAAAGAGTGAAAGATGGTTATCTTTCGCAGATATTGGGAACACATTTAAAACGGCCCTTTAATGATGCAATACAGGGAGATTATTTCTCCAGAACTACAGTTCCTCTGCAAAACTATGCTTAATATTTCCCCCCAAAAAAGATCAAAGGTTTAGGAGGAGTTACCTGAGGGAGACTTTTTCCTCCAACCATGATGCCATTACGTGTTCTCTCTAGGATTTGCCAAACACGGTCATAGAAGCCGAGAGGGGTGCGGTTGAGGGAGCCATCTATCTGACGTCTATTAAGCCACGATCTATAGAAACATGGAAGACCAAAACAAATCACCCAAATTGTTAAAACGGACAAATCATTTGGGAGATAATACATAAATTATCCATTTAAAATTCAGGCCTCGGTAAGATATATTAATGCTTTTGAAATAAGTCCCTTAATGCTTAGGCTGCATTTATTTGTTTTAAAAATACAGTGAAAACAATAATATTGTGAACTATCATTACAACCAAAAATAACTTTGCTCTGTTTCAATATATTTTAAAATGTCATTTATTTCTGTTATAGTAAAGCTACATTTTCAGCAGCCATTACTCCAGTTTTCAGTGTCACATGATCCTTCAGAAATCATTCAATATTCTGATTTGGTGTTCATGAAACATTTCTTATTTATTATGAATGCGGAGACATTCATATATTATGAATGTGATTACTTGTCAGTATTCTTAAATATAAAGAACACATTCTTGAATACAAAGAACATAATTTATTTGAAATAG
Organism: Rutilus rutilus; assembly: GCF_951802725.1. NCBI lineage: Eukaryota > Metazoa > Chordata > Actinopteri > Cypriniformes > Leuciscidae > Rutilus > Rutilus rutilus. Next base: position 30,038,620 of record NC_140211.1, on the reverse strand, counting down.
AAATCTTTAGTAACAATGTTAAAGTCTGTACTGTCACTTTTGATCAATGCGTCCTTGCAGGAAAAAAATGAATAAATTCTTTCAACAAAAAAAAAAATATTACTGATCCCAAGTTTTGGATGATGGTGTACATTATCAGAATATCAGGTTCTTATTTTAAAATTATTGTTAGTTGCCCAATTAAAAGCTAGGATTATATAAATGATGATAAACTGTATACTATTGCTGCGAATGGACACGGCAAACCATTCACGTTTGGCAGGTATCTACAGAAACACACAGATGGTGGGCATCCTGCACCTGCCATTCTGCTGAGGCTGGAGGACATCCAGCAGGAGCTGTTTGACATCACTAGGGGACATCTGGTAGATGTCCTGAGGTGGCAAGTCCCCAGCACGAATCTTCAACTCATGCTTCATTGCTTGAACAATCCACCTGATTGAAACATGAGCATGACAAGAAAGTTTGTTAAGGAAACCCGTGTAAATAATGTGCAGAACCTAATGCAATATATTTAGAGATGTGAACATGTTATTTCTATTATTTAGGCTCATGTTGTGAAGCTCATTATCTGAAAAGAGAGGGGACAGCATACCCCACACGGATCTTCAGCATGCCACTGAACAGCTCTGGGGTGTTAGAGATGATCCAGCCAATGTGGATGACCAGCTCTTGCTGCAGCACGGCCTCTCGCTCGCCGTGAGGGCTGCACTTGCTGTATATGATGTCCTTTATGACCCCCGGAGACAGTGGGTTAGAGATCACAATCTCCTCATGCCCAAACAGCCCCAGAGTCACCTGGTAAATCAGAACTGCCGTCAGTCTGTATCACGATGGATGATTTGTCAGAGAAGCATTTTGGTCATTTCTATTTCTTTGAAAGGGTTTTAGATGTACTGCAATGACTCAAACCAGTATTATCTCTGTTTAAAATGTATAAATCCAACCCGATATTATGACAACAACAAAAAACTATTTTACCAGGTGGTGATTTCGTTTGAATTTGTACAATGTGATGTGTATGGAAATGTTTGATTTTTATAAAGACCGTAAGCATGAAAGGTCCACCCCTAAATCCAACCATCAGTGAGGCGTAAGCATTAAAATGTACAAATGAGATTATAAGAAATAATACAAATTAGCCAAATCACAAAATACAGTGTAGTTATGAATTGTCAAAAGAGTGTTTTGTATAAATCACAAAATCACAACATTCCAGTACATCTATCCTTTTCAAGAAAAGCTCCCAAATAATAATGATCTATACTGGTGTAGTAATGTGGTAATAGGTCTATACAAGATGATCTATTAAACACTGCAGATCTGCATAAAAATTACAACATTATTACAGCGGTCCCACATACATATATATATATATATATATATATATATATATATCTCAGAGGTATGCAAACTTTTTACTATGAAGGGCAAACATCTTGATTGAAGGCTGTGGATTGAAAGTAAATGTTGCTTTATATCCAACTATATTTTATAAACACACACACACACACACACACATCTACATTTTATATATATATAAAGGAATTTAGGAAATAGATATTCCTTTATATATATTTACACTCACCTAAAGGATTATTAGGAACACCATACTAATACTGTGTTTGACCCCCTTTCGCCTTCAGAACTGCCTTAATTCTACGTGGCATTGATTCAACAAGGTGCTGAAAGCATTCTTTAGAAATGTTGGCCCATATTGATAGGATAGCATCTTGCAGTTGATGGAGATTTGTGGGATGCACATCCAGGGCATGAAGCTCCCGTTCCACCACATCCCAAAGATGCTCTATTGGGTTGAGATCTGGTGACTGTGGGGGGGACTGTGTTCAAGAAACCAATTTGAAATGATTCGAGCTTTGTGACATGGTGCATTATCCTGCTGGAAGTACCATCAGAGGATGGGTACATGGTGGTCATAAAGGGATGGACATGGTCAGAAACAATGCTCAGGTAGGCCGTGGCATTTAAACGATGCCCAATTGGCACTAAGGGGCCTAAAGTGTGCCAAGAAAACATCCCCCACACCATTACACCACCACCACCAGCCTGCACAGTGGTAACAAGGCATGATGGATCCATGTTCTCATTCTGTTTACGCCAAAGACTCATCAGACCAGGCAACATTTTTCCAGTCCATTTTTCCAGTCCAACTGTCCAATTTTGGCGAGCTCGTGCAAATTGTAGCCTCTTTTTCCTATTTGTAGTGGAGATGAGTGGTACGCGGTGGGGTCTTCTGCTGTTGTAGCCCATTCGCCTCAAGGTTGTGTGTGTTGTGGCTTCACAAATGCTTTGCTGCATACCTCGGTTGTAACGAGTGGTTATTTCAGTCAAAGTTGCTCTTCTATCAGCTTGAATCAGTCGGCCCATTCTCCTCTAGCATCAACAAGGCATTTTCGCCCACAGGACTGTCGCATACTGGATGTTTTTCCCTTTTCACACCATTCTTTGTAAACCCTAGAAATGGTTGTGCGTAAAAATCCCAGTAACTGAGCAGATTGTGAAATACTCAGACCGGCCCGTCTGGCACCAACGACCATGCCACGCTCAAAATTGCTTAAATCACCTTTCTTTCCCATTCTGACATTCAGTTTGGAGTTCAGGAGATTGTCTTGACCAGGACCACACCCCTAAATGCATTGAAGCAACTGTCATGTGATTGGTTGATTAGATAATTGCATTAATGAGAAATTGAACAGGTGTTCCTAATAATCCTTTAGGTGAGTGTATATATATATATATATATATATATATATATATATATATATATATATGAAGAGTTCAGATGCAAAAGCCTCTAAGTGCCATCTGAAATTTTCTTCTAGAATGATAATTTTTATCAAGCTCGTATATTTAAGTTCAGTAATTTCACTTAAATGACAATTAATAGGTAATTTTCATTGCCATTTAAGTGAAATTACTGAACTTAAATATATGGGCTTGAAAAAAATGATCATTCTAGAAGAAAATTTCAGATGGCACTTAGAGGCTTTTGCATCTGAACTCTTCATATATATATATATATATATAATAAAGAAAAAAAAAATATATATATATATATATATATATATATATATATATAGATAGATAGATAGATAGATAGATAGATATAGATATATAGATGTTAAACAAAACAAATGATGAACCAAATAATTTTTTTTATAAATTATATGTTTCAATGTTTTTTCCTATTTTTCCTTATGATTGCATGGCGGGCCAAATCAAAGGTCATCAGGTGCCACCTTTGGCCCGGCTTGGGCATCTCGGATATTTATGAATACCACTGTATTAGATATCAAAATATAGCATAAATTTAACAAAAACAAGTTTGTTGGCTTTTAAAAGATAAAATCTACTTGGGGACTTTGTGGTTCTCAAATGTTAGAAGAAGAAAAAAAATCTGTCTAGTGTGATTTGTTTGCAGAGGCCACTTGGTCTTTGTTATCTATGCAATAAAAAAATATATTTTGAGTCTGGCTTAAGTATGTGGTGGCTATCTCCTTATAGTTCCCAGCAGACATCAATATTGCTCTGCTATGGCAATTTACCCAAATACACATTAAGATGGGAGCACATAGAAAAAGGCTTGGCTTCTTTAAATTAAATAAGGCTAAGACTCTGTGATTCTACATGCAGGTCAGCTCAGACTGCTCTTGTATGCAAAGAATGACCCATTTTCAAACCAAAACGTACCCATTTATCTTACCCACAACATTAGGCCCCTAGGATGCAATTTCTATGCAGATTCACTGCTAGTGCGCTACTCTGATGAATCATTTCACAACCACCAGGGGCTAAACACGACTATGTTGGGAAACTATGGCAGTTCATTAAACAAACACTCCACACCACAAGTAATGTTTGTCTCAACACAAAGCAAATAAAAGGTAAATGTACACTGAGGGTAAATGTAATGCACGAACAATGGGATGGTTGCAGGCGTTCTGGGTAAAAGTGATTTTTGCAGCAAAAGGAATAGTTAAACTTCAAATGAAAGCAGGTTAGCTTTGCCAGTGATGACTGATGCAATTAGCTATTATTCTGTTGTGTAATAGGAAGAGGAGTCCATCATGACTTCGGCATACAACTGATGTGAAGAGAAAACATTCTAAGCTAATTTTAACCTTCTTATAATCAGTGAACATTAAAATGTTTGATTTCTTTACATTTTTTACTTGTTCGTTCATATCTTATCTATTATTTAGGCCCCTGTTCCTGTTTTTCACTTACCTGCTTGCCATGCACTAAAACACTAGTAATGCTCGGTGCAAGGCTGTCCACTAGTTTAGTTAAGAGACTGGCAGCAAGGCGCACAACGGACCTGGTGAACACAACACAATACAACACAACACTCATTCAATGGAGCCAAACAGAAATTGAATTGGACTACAGTCTATTATAAAACATAGTTTATTCCTAAAATGTATACACTACTGTTCAAAAGTTTGGGGTCAGAAAGATTACGTTTTAAATAAATTAATACTTTTATTCAGAAAGGATACATTAAATTCAAAATAAAATCAAAAGTGACAGTAAAGGCATTTACAATGTTACATAAGATTTCTATTTCAAATAAATGCTGTTACGTCCTATTCATTAAAGGATCCTAAAGAAAGCATCACATTTTCAACATTTTTTAAATGTTTCTTGAGTAGCAAATCAGCATATTAGAATGATTTCTGAAGGATCATGTGACACTGAAGACTGGAGTAATGGTGCTGAAAATTCTGTTTTAACATCCCAGGAATAAATTACATTGTTTTTCTACTGTTTCTTTGATCAAATAAAATGCAGTCTTGGTGAGCATAAGAGACTTCTTTAAAATTCATTTAAAAAAATCATACAGACCCCAAACTTTTGACAGATAGTCTATATAAGACTTGCTGCCTCATAAGCAATGACAAATATAGTTGGAGCTCAACAGTGATTCATTTTACATATATCACCAAAAAGACTTGTTACAAGAACTTTGTGAACCCCGCCAAACTTCTTTAAACTTTAGATTGTTTGAAGTCTAATTGTAATGCAGCATGGTGCTCATTTCAATAAATGAGATGATGTTATATTCCAAAATTTTGACCCCCTGTAGCATTTAAATCATTAATATTTAAAGCTGGGCCCTCTGGGAGGAAAACGATCAGGAGAGCTCGGCATCTCAAAGTGACAAAGTGGCATTGGGCATTTAAACTATGCTGTTGTTGCTCCTGGACAGAAGTTACACTTCCTACTGTACACTTTCGTAATTAGCATTTTCATTTATTCATACATTTATTTGGCAGGCGCTTTTATCCAAAGTAACTTACAGTATATTCAGTGTATACGTTTTATTATTAGGTGTGTTCCCTGGAAATTAAATACATGACTTTAGCGTCATTTGAGCTATATGAACCTATTTTAATGTTCACCAATTTCATGTTTAGCTGATGGATTCCTTTGGTGAATGAATATAAATAAGTGTTATGGACAGGTTATACTGCCACAGACATAATGGAGTTTAGCTCACAAACAAATTGCAAATGAGACACTGTTACAGTGATAACCCCAGCTAAGAGGCATCAATTTGTGTTATGAAGGATATAAAAAAGCTCAACTTCAAAAAAACATTGCCATAGGCACAAAATAACAATTATAAAAGAAAGAAAAAAACAACAACTAATGAGCTGCATGGTTTCTCTGTGCATGATAATAACAGCTTGACTAAGCGGATGTAAAGAAAAAACAACAAAGGATGAGTGCTGCGTGCTCATGAGTAAACACATCCTTCAGCACGGAGTCAACAGTTACACCACACATGCAGAGGTCGTATACCCCAACGCCCAATTACCTGCTTGCCATGGACCAATATAGTGGTTATATGAGGAGCTATAGAACCGGGAAACTTCTGGATAACGGCCGCAGCACTACGCACCGCCAGCCTACATGAGGTTTGCGTGTTTAAAAATATATATGCGCATAGTTGCACGTAACATTAGACAAATACACATAACAGGTAAAAACCAAAATAGCCATAAATATATCAAGAGTTGATCATTTTACCCAACTATAATGAGAAAATAAGTGAAACTCTAAATGCTTCCGGTGAGTGCAATGAAAAGAGGAAAAACTTACCAAAGCTTCCTGCTCCCAGCTCTTCTGTAGATTCTCTCCATGTCATCCTTGAGATTCTCTGGACATACAGAGGGTTAGGAATGGCATGTTAACCATGAAAAAAAATATTTTCAGCCTTAGTGTAGTCTGTAAGACAACATCCCCGGAGCATTTAGGCCCAAACACATGTGGAAGCTTGCAACATAAAATCACATATAGGCATGTATTTAATCGCTCTGCGCTTGTTCAATAGGTCCGTTTAAGAGTGTGAACAGTCTTGAGCTACGAGATAAACTGTAGCTACGGGAATTAAGACCACGACAAGGGTGTGAGCAAGCATTGCCAACCCACTTGCTTATCCATGAAGGCACTAAATGGATTACAGCTGTGGACATTTCATTCAGATGAGCTTTAAAAGCAGCCATGCAGTAAGACGTGTCCTGTGGCTTTTTAAAAAGCTCACCATTTCAATAGCACTGAAATACTCTGGCCTTACACTTAATCATTAAAACTTTAATAAAAATACCAGACATTTCAGAGGTAGAGACATATTTGACTGAACTAATAATAAATATCTTATGAATTATGTACTATTTGGGTGACTAAACAACATACCGTTTTTATCAAAGAAGTCTGGGCCTTCTTTTTTGAGGAGAATACTGGCCAGCTGGGCTTGACTGGCCAGACAGTCACAGTCCTGATAACAGAATATGAGTTATATAAGAGCACCTATATTAAACTCATAATCACACACAGGCAGGATAGTTAGACTCACATTGAATTTCTGTAGAATCTCAGATGTGGATTTATGGAACCATTCCTCGACGTTGATCTCAGGCTGCTGCTCCAGGTCAGAGGCGTTCGGCGTGCTGGTTTGACGCTTGACCTTCGAATGCTTGGGCAACTCCAGCTCCTCGAAGCTCTTAAACTCTGGGATCCTACCCAGAGGAATGTATTATGGAAAAAAGAAATGGATTATGAATCTGCTGCATGCCTTAGAAACTGTGTAGACAATTTCCTTCCATTGCTTCAATAAGTGTACCATATTGAACAAAGGTGAAGAGGAAAATAAATGGTGCAAATGGAGGTTAAATCTTACTCAGCTTCATTGACACGTAGGAAATCCAATTGCTCCACCACAGCGCCTGATATCAGGGTCTATAAAGTTTCCACAAAGAATGTTACATTAGAACAGGGATTTTCAAAGTCAAAGACATAACACAACATAACATACATGATGACGTCCTTCAATTAAACCACATAGCATGGATTACACACAGATTCTTAATAAAGCTATGACAGATATTTAGTCGAGTCCTAACTGTTTACTTTCACCTAACTGACAATGTTACGTAAATACTCACCAAAATGGGCATTCTGACACATAAATGTGTGTATTTGACCTTTCAAGCGCAATAATAAGCTGTGAAAGTGAACTGAATTCAGCACTCGTGCTCTTCGGATGTGCGCCACAGAAAGCTGCCTGTCAGCCACGAATTCAATTCACTTTCACGGTTTATTGTACTTTTAATAACTCATCATCAAGCATGTCCCACTCTTTCTTCTTATTCATTGATGTTTCTTTGCTGCTCAGTCGTGTTTAAGCAGTCCTGCACTGCACACGTGTATTTACATACAGATAAACTATATAGAAAAATCTCTATCGATTGGCAATGTCATATCGCCCGTGCCTCCCCTGCACGCCCCACACTTTGAAAACCCCTGATAGACCATAGGTAATACAAAGGCATTTAGATACATCATGCAATATTACATTATAATACAATATGTTCTAAATGACTGTTAATCAACACACTAAGCGACTACAGTACCTGAAGTCTGTCCACATGAACTTTGACTCCTCCAATGTTTCCCTTCTTAAAAGATGCCAGCATGTCCAGGATGGGGTTGAAGCGGCTCCCCCTGGCAAGAAAGAGGTGATATTACTGTACCTCTCATAAACAAAACTAGGTTCTGGCTGATTGGAGAGCCTCTTACTTAATGTTGTCCTCTCTGATAAGGACCAGGAAGAGAGGCCGGCCCGACATCTTCCAGTACTGCTTAATAAACTGCAAGGCATTCTGTAAAACGCATATAAATACAACCGCATTACAAGAGAGCACTGGAACTTTGGCAATCACATTGCAGCATAAACATACAAGCACAGCGCAGACAGCAGGAGAACCACACTGTAACTCTGAGGGTGGACACTGATGATTTATAGGGGACGTTTCTGTCCATTGCCCATTTTCTGCCCTAAATTTGATTCTTTCTTTATATAGAAAGATAGACAAAATATGAAACACAAAGTGAACCCTCTTCTTGCATCGTCTGAGGAACCAGTGAGGTGTGATATCTCACCTTAATATCATCTATCAAAAGCATGACATCCTGGGACAAGTAGAAGTCACTGAGATCGAAGACAATTGGATAGCAGACCACAGTCTTTCCAAGTATTCGATAAATCTGAGGGGGAGAGAAATTACCCATTGCGTTACCTGCAACTATATGGATGACTGTTAGATCTAGACATATACTTTACCTCAGACAGCAAATAAAACATGCCATCCTTTCTGAACAGACAGACACATAGACATCCCTCTAATTTTCTCTGTATTTATGTGAGAAGTGAGTTACTGCATATAGCCCACCACTGTCATACTAAACATAATCAATTCTCCATCAAATACAGAAGATCATTACTCTGGAGTTCCTATTTTTATCTTCCCCAATGTCATCATGCTTAAACTGCCTGCAGGCAGTGAGGCTCAGCAGTTTTGGAACCGAACAATAGACTTGTAATCAATCATCTGCACCTCTTGACATAATTTAGGTTTGTGTGCAGTTAAAGGGTTTGTGTGCATTTACACTCATGCTGTTGCAATTCATTTGACTTTCTTTCTTTTTTTTTGTGGAACAAAAAAAAAAAGATATTTAGAAGAATCTTTATGACAAGTGGCTGTCAGGGTTAAAAAAATGACAAAAAAGACCCATAAAAGTACTCCATATATAAATCGAGTGCCATTTTCCAAGTCTTCTTAAAGGGATAGTTCACCAAAAATGAAAATTAGCCCATGATTTACATCCTAGGTGTATATGACATTCTTCTTTCAGACAAATACAATCGGATTTATATAAAAAAATGTCCTGGCTCTTCCAAGCTTTATAATGGCAGTGAATGGCAGTTTCTGTTTTGAAGTCCATAAAAGTGCATCTAATGCATTTTTGTAAGAAAAATATTCATATTTAAACCTTTAGAAATTAAAATAACTAGCTTCCGGCCAACCGAACATACGGATTCGACTTAAGTCTAAGCGCAATTTACGCAAGTAATGCGACGTACTGCTGATATTTACGCTACGCCATGACGCACTACGCTACTTCTGACGTCACAAGATGCGCATTAGGCGCAGTGAATTTTGCATATGGCCGTTTGACAGGGAACTAGAATTTTACTTTGTAACATGTTAAATATGAATATTTTACTTACACAAACTCATCGCTTTGCTTCAGAAGGCCTTTATTAACCACCCAGAGCCGTGTGGAGCGCTTTTATGATGGATGGATGCACTTTTATGGACTTCAAAACAGAAACAGCCATTCACTGCCATTATAAAGCTTGGAAGAGTCGGGACATTTTTAATATAACTCCTGATTGTATTCGTCTGAAAGAATAATAGACCTAGGATGACTTGAGGGTGAGTAAATCATGGGCTAATTATTATTTTTGGGTGAACTATCCCTTTAAGCCATACGATGGCTTTTTGAGAAAAACAGACTGAAATTAGTCATTAATCATTAATCATTTAAGTCATATGTTAATTCAAGAACTGCAAACTGCTGCAACCAGATCATTCATGTGTGAACAAATCAGTCAGATACGTGAATGATTCGTTCAGTACAAAAAGTAAAACGTATTATCTGGTTCCCTGAAAAGAACAGCTCACCGGAGCAAGATTATCAGTCTTGCTGATACAACTTATCACCATTTTTTTTTTGGCTTATCACCACAAGTTGCACCAACTTAAATTTCAGTACTATCAGTCTTTCATATCAATCATATAGATGACTTTTAAAATGTTTTTGGTGGGTATTTTGTCATTTTTGGAGATTAGCAGATGTGGTCACTATGAACTGTTGCAGTATGGAAAAGATCTGTATAAAGATTCATGAAAAAAATACTTTTGTCTTTTAGAGAGAGAATAGCACCATACAAGTTTGTTACGACATGAGGCTGAGTACATAATGACAGTGAACTATTCCTTTAAAGGAGAGTTGGACTAATATTTAATTATCATAGGCACTGTGTTACTCTGAGCTTCTGAGTTATTATAAGGATAAATCACAAAGACCTGTAATGAGCAGGAGCTGAAGTAAATGAGGAAATGTTTGCATTTCCTGTCAGGAGAGTTTGCGCCAGCACACAGAACACTATTTACCTTGCAAGTGCCAATGCAGCCAACGGGCCTCTCCGGTCTCCCACTCAAACCAAGCTTCTTATTAATGGCAAGGAAGCGGTATGCCTTGAAAAATAGAGAGACACACACACACATAAATATATATATATATGTATATATCACACTCAATAAGGACTAGAATGCCTGTGTGTGTCCATTATGTGTGTAAAGGTATTATCTGAGCCATTATAGTACAGGCACCATGTGGTTTAATTCATAACATGCATGTTTTGTTCAGTGGTTGATTCTGAAAGCCTGGTTATTTCCTTGGAGAAAAGGTTAAGTTTGTTGTTGCAAGTGTTCGTGCAAGTTTCTTTCAGTTAAAACAGCTCAAACATGCATTTTAGTCTGGGACTAGCTTTAGCCTTGTCTATGAAACTGGGGGATAGTGTGACAAAGAAGAATCAGAATGAGCCAAACCAGACAGTTTACCTTGCAGTTTTAAGTTGGTTCAGTGTACTGCTGTGATATTTTTCACGAGGTCTTAGCGCCAATAATTAAGACAGAGATCTGAGCACTTAAGCCATTATTTGCGCGTAACACTTTCAACAACACTTCCTCTGTGACCTCAATAAAGCTGCTCTCTTCTGTATCACTAATTTATCATTTAGCTGATACTTTTATATATCTCAAATTGCAGTGCACTTATTAGAGTCTCTGTTCCCTTGGAGCAACCTGGTGTTAAGTGGTGTAAAGTTCATGATTCCTTGGTTCCTTTCGCTTTCCAGCCTGGATTTTTCAATCATTACACTTTGCTGCACAAAATTGTAGGAATAACCAGATTCATGCATTTTCTGAAGAAAATGCAAAACTGTGCTTATCAAAAGCTCACCATGATGCTACTGTGCACAAGTCTAATAAGGCTCATCCCATTTTGCATATAAAGCTAGAAAAAAATGTTCCACCTCTAAATGTACACTATTTTTTGAGTCACAAAGTCAACAGATCCACACAGATATGCTACCATTCAAAGAATTGGGCTCATTTCTTACATTTCTTTTTAAGTAATTTATTTTGCTCATGAGACATGTATTATTATTATAGAGGGTCTGCGTGTGACGTCACCGTCGGCCGGAGTGAATGCAGTCACTCCCACTAAGCGGCAAAAAGACATTTGTTTTCAGCGTGAATGCTCCAAAAAAACACACAAAACACATCTAAAATGGGAAAGAGCTTTGCGACTGACTGTACAACTAGATTTGACCAGAAATCTGAGGTACTGTATATTTTTACAGACTGCCAAAAGCTACAGAACAGACTATATTCTGCATAATTGGATGTTTTTAAATAAACACTGACAAAAAACTATACAAGTTTTAGGGCTGGACGATACGATGATGTACAGTACAACATTAATGTAAGTGATCACCCGGATTTAGACCCATCTATATTGTATAAAGCGTTTACAGGCAAATTTGCTTTATTTATTTCCCCGGCGTCGTCAGGCACATATAAATGTCAGGAAACACGATTCCTGGCTGCATGTCAATATCCATGGATCACTGAATCTTTGGTAAGTTGTAAGGAACACTATATCGAGTCCATCCTTTAGATTAAACTGATAATATTTCGTTTTTCTCGCGTTTTTGCAGTTTGCCCTATTAACTCCAGTAACGCAGCAACTCTTTTGCCACTCAGTCCGGCTGAGGGGGGCGTGTTCCGGCGGGAAAGTGACGTCAATGCATTCCCTCTATAAGTTGAAAATGGGGATGCTGCTTAGGAAAGAATGAAAAGTGTGAAGGTGTTTTTTTTTTCAGGATTCTATAATGAACAGAAAGTTTGAAGAAGAAAATTTATTTGAAATAGAATTTGAAATATTTATTATATATTATATGATTATAACATTTTAACATAATCTAAAATTAAATATAATTTTTTTTGTCACTTCTGATCAATTTTTTGTGTCAAACAAACAAACAAATCTTACTGACCTCAAAATTTTTAAACAGTGTAATTGGCTTTTAGCCGAATTAGTCCCAGTAACAATTACATGCAAGTTGAACTATCGGTAAAGAGTCTCAGCAGAACAAACAGTGCAAGGAGATTAAACAGAGGTATTTGAGTCAAATGTGCAGTGACTTTTCCATCCAACACATAAACCACTTTGCCAGTGACACTCATCAACCACATGTTTAAAGGCAGAGCTGCAGTCACGACACACAACTTAAAATGGCAACAAATACAATGTCAGGGCAAAACACCGAGCAGTACAGCAGTAATTTGCATGATTTATTCATGCCACAGAATTGTATTCCTACCTCCCTGCCACCCTATTTCACCAATGTCCACCCACTTGGAGATCTATGGCCTCGTCTCTGCTCAGGTTTGCCCTTCAATCTAAATCTATGGGATTTTTCGGTCATTTTATTGTCTGCCAAGTAGAAATCACAAGACTGATTGCTTAGAAAAGTAATAGTACACTTCTCCTGAAGCGTAGCAACCTAAGAACAAACCCCCCTCCCTGCATATAGTGACGCTTGCCTCAGTAATCATATTCCAGTGCAGAGAGTACAAAGAGTGTGCCGACATCTTTACGACATTAGATGGAGCTCTATTTCTCTCTGACCTCCTGCGGTCTGACATTCTCAGAATAACACTCCAATACAAAAGTCTACTGCACAACACGACGAAAAGAAAAAAAATACCAGAACAATAAGCCCCTGCCGAGGAGAATCCAGCTCATATCCAACCGAAACAGGAAAATAGATGCTAATTTAGACTAAATCCAGTAGTCAATACGAACATTTTCGAGAGAGATTTATGCTCCAGAACTCTTTTTCTCTCGTTGTGGATCTCTGTACCTTGGCAAATTTGTGTGCAGAATAGCAATGAGGGGAAGACACAACTGAATCGAGAGCGCCCTGCCTCTAATCAGAAGCTCAACATGCCTGACACGAAACCTGCAAATGTCACGCATGCTAAGCCTGTAGCACATCAAGAGGGGCAGTGAAGCCACTGTGCTGATGTTGAAACAAACCTCTTTAATACACAGGATTCTACAATTAAGACGTTCACGCTCGTATCACTTTCTGCAGCCTTGCCGCTTGAATTAGAAACAGCACGTCAACCTATGAACTGCTCTCTTATCTGCGCTTGTATTTGACATGATTATTTAAGAATATCAGGCAAAATGTTTTTGTTAAAGATAAGGCTGCACAACTGATCAAATAAAAATGTAAAAACAATTACAGCTGCAACAATTAAGTAATTGTGGTGAGAGCTTTCCATTTTGATAAACTCTCACTTGTGTCAAAATGTTCCATTTACAATGTAATTTTGCAGCAATTGAGTATTGTAACCAATCACAGACATTTCTGCATGAATGCAATGGCGGATCAGATTAATTTCAAGTAGTTTACAGGTTATTGGTAAAGACAACTAAGCAAGTTTGCATAAGCAGTCTCATCCACGGATGTATTTTCAATCTTTGTTGTGGCACACAATAATGAGGGCTGGAGAATCATCACCTGACACTCAATAAGAAGCTTTAGAACCAAAGTGAAGGCATAGACAGTGATTTAGAAAGATTTTAGATTTGCATGTTGCACCACTTACCATGTAATCTGAGTAATAGCCAATATGCATTGCAAGTGAGAGATTATTATCAACAATATAATCAACAAGGTAAAGACAGAGTAAATAAGCAAGTATAGACAGCTTCAATTATTATAATGGAGGAGTTCTCCAGAGCCCAAAAATCTGAATGGCTTGCATAGTAAGAAAGATTTATTGATTATAGCAGGACTGGAGTGTTCCAGTATGGAAGTATGTATAATTTATTCCGATTTTGGACATATTTTGTTTCGAGTCATGCTGCTCAAAAGTTGACCATAAACGCTGCTTGATTTACTTATTTATGGATTAATAGAATTGATTGAATGTAGATTTAACAGATTGATTCAATATTAACTACACTACTGTTCAAAACATTTTATGCATCAAAGAATCATTAAAAAAAGATTTTCAACATTGATAATAATAGCTAATCAGAACATTAGAAAATATTAGAATGATTTCTGAAGGATCGTGTGATATGGAAGACTGGAGTAATGGCGGCTGAACACAAACTTTTGCACAGTATTGGAAATGAATACAAATTAATCATTAAATCAATCATAATATCACAAAATATCAAAAGGAAAATAATCCACAATTAAGATTTTGCAGTTTTAGTGCTTTTCCTCCTATCTAAATGAATTATTTAAGGAATTAAAATGTGTATATTGTGTAATTTACCATGAAAGGTGACAGCAACGAAGGTTTTGCAGCTGATCTAAAGTAGGCTGCTCTTTCCAAAGAGCTCCGAGCATCCTTACAGAGGCATACTCAGCAAACCATCACTCCCTCTAATGCACACTTGAGTGCACAGACACACACAAAACTGACCGCAGATAGAACAGTGTCAAGGGAAGCAGATACTGTTGGGTGTCTGATTTCAAACAGCTTTTAAACCAAACTGCAGTAAATTGCACGTTCCGGCGACAAAACCTTACCACCCACACACACACCCACAGACAGAAGAACAAACACGTAAACACTCTCGCACATATTGCTCCATGATCTGTCAATTACAGACAGAACGAGCACAAAAAAAACATTTAGCAAAAGATAATAATCGAATAATCTTATGACCAGTACAGACCAGGTTGGTCAGAAAAATGAACACTGCTTTCTATTTGTATATATTATCACTCTTTTGCTAGTAGGTTTACAAAGGTCATTTATATATATGAGAAAACATTAAAGACTATTTTCAGAGTCTTTTGTCAAACTAATTCCATCAATAGTGCACGAGTGAGGTTCAAACCATGGTGTAAATCTTAAAGAGAATGCAAAAATAATTCACTAACTGACATGAGGGATGTGCCAGTCAATCCAAACCACTTGATAA
This sequence comes from Rutilus rutilus, assembly GCF_951802725.1. Lineage (NCBI taxonomy): Eukaryota > Metazoa > Chordata > Actinopteri > Cypriniformes > Leuciscidae > Rutilus > Rutilus rutilus. The sequence continues at coordinate 30,023,167 of NC_140211.1, read as the reverse complement.
ACTTGCCAATGGTCTAATGGAGCGACTGCCACAGAAATAGATCAGTCTGGAAGATTTGTTTGGTGGTCAGTTTGATTGATTGAAACGGGATACCTTCACCAGCTCTTTCTGAGGCCAGATCTGAATGGGCTCCACCTGCTGCGGGGTCTGAGTTTGAATGCCATAGGTGTTGAGGAAGACCTGCAATCTGAAAGACACAAGCAAGACATAAGGTGAGAGATTAAAGATAAAGTGTGTCATTTCTGCAACATTAGTGGAATCAAAGGAATTGGAAAAATAATGACAAGCTTATAGAAGCCAACAGAGGCTATCATTTTTGTTTCTGGCTTATTTTCTTGATATCACCACCTGTGTGCTCCCATGTGTTTGAAAATAATCATTCCACTGCAATTCTATTTTTGCAATTGTTATGCCACATTCTATCCCCTGTTCAAAAACGAATCACATTATAGCGACATCTGGTTCTATTTAAAGAAAATATAATTTATTTTTTTACTATTAACTATTAAAAAGTATTACATCCAATTTGTCTTTAATGTGGTATTATGCCTAACATTATAATATGAACCTTAACCCTTACCCTTCAACTGTAAAATAATACTAATAAATGTAACATCATAACTACCATAATGAACATGATTCTTTTTTTTATGATTAAAAACCTAGCATAGAGTGCTGCAGGGATAATGTCAAAACACGGAGTGGTTCCCTTTGAATTCTTCCTATGGGTTTTTATATTTATGGGTAAATAAGGTGTGTGGAAAACATAACTTGACAATACTTGGATACTTCTACAAAGTAAACTGTACACACGCACACTCAAATGTTCTTATCTAAGCTTAAAAAAAAAAATCGATATGGGTGTGTTTAATTTACGCTGTAGAAACAACAAAGTATCATCAAGGGTTTTGACGTCATCCCTGGACCACTCTATTTTGCATCTCAAAAAAATCTGTATCCTGCATGGTACGCTAGGCTAGCAGACTAATAAAGTTAATGGTAGGCTAATGTAATAGTAAGCTAGTGAAGAAGAGTAAATAAAGAATGTTTAATGGACCACAGACTGTGATAACATGCTTCCACGGGTATTAATTTGCTAGATTTACGTTTTTCTTTTAATATAAAAAAAAATAATAATAATGTAATGTAATGTAAAATTATAAAGCTAAGTGTTATATAACCTTCGAATTAAATTATATAAAACTAGTCATTGCTTCTGCGTGAATGGTTCTAATACAACAGCTGAAGGACTGATATCAAATTTGACATCTTTCTCTCTTCTGACAAACATAACCGTTCTATAATTTCTTCCTCTTTTGTAAAGTCAGTCACGTTATTTAGATTTTTTTCTTTTGCTATTGGAGTAAATGAGAATGTAACCATTTTATTTGTTGTAGTTTCTGTTCACCACTATTTCCGTTCAGTTCACTATTCTGTTTCTGAGACCCCCGGAAATGTGAAAAGGGTCCATTTGACCACAATTTAAAAGACATTTATAGTTATATTTACATAGTAAATATGCATCTTAAAGCGGTTATGTAGGATTTGCAATCAAGCATTGATGTAAAGTATCCATAAGGGCCAAGGGGAAACAATCTTGCATGGCACTGTAAATACATGAATGAGTGCTCTGCTGGTACTTCTCATAATGAGGGGTTCAACGAATATGTTTACAAGCAACCAGAACCAGCATACACTATAATATTTTAACAACATTATTTCAGCTTTGCAGGGAAGGTGAGGTGTTAAGTGGAATTTGCTGCTTTAAATGAAGGTATGATGGTTGAGTTGAACAAGTAATCCTGATTAAGGTTTGCAGTGTGAAGAAGGGGAGAGGAGGGTTAAGTGCTGGGGTGAACAATGTTAAATTAACTGCAGAGTGGGTCTGGCTGGGGCCAGATGGCCACATGACCTCTTTCACCTCTTCCTCTTCCCAGAAAAGCTTTAAATGAGAGAGCTGATGGATGAAGGCTACAGAATAGCCCAACAACTAATGTGAAGGCATCAATTAGACCAGAAGAGAGAGAGAGAGAGAGAGAGAGAGAGAGAGAGAGAGAGAGAGAGAGAGAGAGAGAGAGAGAGAGAGAGAGAGAGAGAGAGAGAGAGAGAGAGAGAGAGAGAGAGAGAGAGAGAGAGAGAGAGAGAGAGATGAGATGAGAAATGTATTTACCTTTGACTTTCTGCTATCAGGGCCACATGAATGACCACATCGTTCACAATGGGACCCTGCAGGAAACAAACAAAGAAGACGTATTGGAAAACTTTGGGTCTCTATGGGGAAGACTTAAAGGCAAGGGCACAGAGTGTAAAATCCATCGCCTGTGAGTTCAGGAGTGAGTGACTATACTAAAAATGAAGAAACGAGAGAAAGACCTTAAGAGTGAGAAAGTCAGAGCACCTAGAGTATAACCGATGACTGGGTGGCTGGAGGGAATTGGGGGAAAAACAAGCTTCATCGAGAGCGAGAGGGAGAGAAAGAGAGACTGCAGACAAAGATGAGGGAGATGATGGTGGATCAGAGCCCTGATTCTTTATGCTAGCTCATTACAGACGTTTGGGCTGGATGATGTAGTAATTTCGCTGAGATAATGAGCTGCTGATTGCTGAAGGTTTAGGTTGGGTCATATCAATCAGTGGCTAAAGCCCTCTGCCTACACACAGAGGACACCCAGCATCCATTTAAACCTTCCACAGACACAACTCCAAAACTGCAAGAGCATCTTAATGGCTAATTTGTCTTGTTTTCTCGAGATCGCAACTTGCAGGCTTCCCTGTTTCAAAACAATCGTTATTTCTGCGATTCTGCTTGGTGCTACGGTAAAACAATTAATTGATAACCGAGGTTTGCAGGTACTTCTCTTGCAAAAACGTACAGCGTTTACCAACCCCCTGCAGCTACAACTCCCAAAGACATAACATTAGCCAGCTAATATGTAAATAACACACCTTCAAATGCGCTAAAATGTGTCAAAAGTTGGGATAGACAGATTTATTAGTCTGAAAGGAAGATTTATATTTGTGATGTAAGCTGTTTGCCTCAGCTGTGTTGTAGTTTGATTCCCATTAAAACGGAGGCGATAAGTGCTCGGTGAACAGGGCAAATCACAGCTTTGGGTTAAATGACATATTGGCACAGCTATATTGTGGAGGCAGTGCAGTGAGTCATCACAAGGGTTGATCAACAGAGACGATACATGCTAATTCTGCCCTGCGTGAGGGCTGCAGAGGAGGAGGATATTTTGTTCAGGTGGAGAGAAGCAGGTTCAAGCTGCCCTTGATGGATGGGAAGTGAATGTCTGGGCATGTTATTAATCTGTGACGGGTGCAGAAGGATTCAAAAAGTGAAAAGGTGCAGTATAACTTCAGTAGTTTGCATTGCGCCAAGAACAACAGTGAAACAACTACAGACCCTTTCCAAAAAATTAGAATATCATGGAAAAGTTTATTTATTTCCATAATTCCATTCAAAACGTTAAACTTCCATAGATTATAGATTCTCTATAGAGACTCTGTAGATAGGCCCTGCCACAACTTAAACCATTTCAAGTATTTAGTTGTTTATTTGTACATAATTTGGGCTTCCAGCTCATAAAACCCACGAAAACAGGATTTCAAAAAATTTGAATATTACATGAAATCACACAGTATACCATGGTCATTGAACCAGGTTTTGGTTCTTTTGGCAGTGTGGGCAGGTGCAAATCCTGCTGGAAAATGAAGGAAGCATGAAGTGCTCTGAAAATGTCCTGGTAGACGGCTGCGTTGACTCTGGATTTAATAAAGCACAGTGGACCAAAGTCCTCTTTTCTGATGAGAGCAAATTTTGCATCTCATTTGGAAACCAAGGTCCCAGAGTCTGGAGGAAGAATGGAGAGGCACACAATCCAAGATGCTTGAAGTCCAGTGTGAAGTTTCCACAGTCTGTGTTGGTTTGGGGAGCCATGTCATCGGCTGGTGTTGGTCCACTGTGCTGTCCACTCAACGCAGCCGTCTACCAGGACATTTTCAGAGCGCTTCATGCTTCCTTCAGCAGACAAGCTTTATGGAGATGCTGACTTCATTTTCCAGCAGGATTTGCACATGCCCACACTGCCAAAAGAACCAAAACCTAGTTCAATGACCATGGTATCACTGTGTAATTACTGTGTGATTTCATGTAATATTCGATTTTTTTTTAAATCCTGTTTTCGTGGGTTTTATGAGCTGGAAGCCTAAATTATGTACAAATAAACAACTAAATACTTGAAATCGTTTAAGTTGTGGGCCCTGAATCTATAATCTATGGAAGTTTAACGTTTTGAATGGAATTATGGAAATAAATAAACTTTTCCATGATATACATTTTTTTTGGAAAGGGTCTGTATATACATATATAAACATTAGGATTAAATCATCACCATTAGTGGCACCAAACAAAATTGCAAAACAATCAATTGCAAAACCAAAAACATTAACATTTACGCATTAGCCAGATGCTTTAGTCTGAAGCAACTGAAGGCTGGGCATCATACACTTTCCGACCGAACGCAACAAACTCCTTGCTAGGATACGCATTACAAATAAAAACAATGCGTCTTATAAAATTGTTTTAAAATGTAAAATATGTTTGATATTCTCTGACTGTGCTCATCATACGCTACACAATTTGCAGTCAAATCAGACTGGCTCTGACTTTCGGCAACTGACTCGTACAGACTGAAAATTGGGGCAAAAATCTATGCTAAATGTAGTAGTCCGGACTTAATGCATTTGGGGAATATGTTTAATCTGATTCTCTGGGAACACACAAAACAACTCATGACCATGGCAGATGAGCAATATGAATCACTTCCTATTCCTATTGTTTCTGTTGTTGATCACCACAGAAATTATTTTCACTCAAATTTCAGCTTCAATAATTAATATAAAATACATTACAATGAAAGTCTAAGGGGCAGATACTGTACATTTGTACATTGTAAGTCAGGGCATTTTTTGTTTTGTTTGTATAACGTGAGGTATGAAATATGTGCCAGCACACCCTATTATGTTGGAATAGAAGAAAAACAAACATATTTCATCTTTGATATGCACATATTTTCTCACAGCAGTGTAGTTATGGCTTTGTAGTGATGGCAGTTGGTGGTGTACAAATTCCTGCAAGTCAAGTCTACTATTGGTACTAGTGGGAGCCCCCCTGTACTCTGCAGACTCCTGAAGTCTCTCGCTCTGTACTGAAGCAGCAGACAATAAACTATGAACAGCTCAATATGACTGACAGTGATAAGAAATGCTCTTTATTAATGTCTCTGTTATCAATCAGTCAAATGATCTCTATTCATAATGTGGCTTCAAGAACCCCGTGGTAAGTCAAACAGTCAATATTTACCTCTAATGACAAATCTGTCAGACTCTGCAACTTTAGGAACATTAATAAATTGAAGACCAAAACAAATGTCACAAATAAAATGAGGAATGAGGATAAAGGCTCTTGCAGCTTACAGTATAGCATAATCATGCTGTATCTGCAGAAAAGCACAAATAAGTCCTCAAAACATTAAACCTATAAGGCACTGTACCGTGATGGTATCAGATGGGAATATTGTGGTACTCTGATATATGCATGTCTATGTAAGATTACCATATTTATATGAATCTGTATTTACTAGCACTCCAACTTCAAATAATACTATAGTCAATAATATGCTATAGTCAATACAGAATAGTATAGTTGTGAGGGTTGGTAAGCAATTTTAATATGTGATGGCATCTTTTGAACATTTGCCGCTTTCACTAATTCAACGCAGTCATACATTGACAGGCTTAGACTCTAATAGTATGTTAAGACTGACTGCGGAGTAAGCCGCTCCTGCGTGCTGAAGAAAATTTCATATCTGATGCAAAGAGCACTTGAAAAACCTCCCCTTCGGCAGCTAAGTGATGTTTTCGCAGATTCTGGAGCTGCTGGAATTGAGATGGGATCACTAATGGCAAAACTCCACAGCTTGTGAGTGCATCACAAAGTGTAAAAGTACAGACTAATGAAATGCTATAACTGCTGCCTCAAATGCAATATACTGCAATACAGAGTTCACATATCATGTTATTAGAATGCTTTCTGATTCTGCAGACAGTAGCAGCAAACCACAACACAACATTCTACACAACACCAGCATTGCTCATGTGGCAGTATATAATGCTCTATTTTGACAACCTAAAATAAGCCATTTTCCTGAACCCATTCTTATGGTAAATTATTGCAAATGTTTTAGAGCTGTAAAGATTTTATAATATCTCAATTCAAACTAAAAGGAACTTTAAAGATTCTATTCTAATCAGACAGCCTGAAATAAGTCCCTTTTCTTTGAATCCATTTATGTGATGAATCAATGCAAACCCAATGGACTGTCTCTTAGAGATATGATGTGGATAAAAGAGATATGGCAGATCCACAATCGCATTGCAGTTTGTAACCGATGTGAACTGCTGCTCTTCAGGATGCCTAATGTACCTTTAATGATCAAAATTCAAAGAAGTCTCTTTGTTGATGCAGTGAGATAGTTCTCAGTGTTAAACACTGCAGCTGGTAAGTTTGGGAACTATTTGCAATTTAGGTTACACATTTCAATTGATAAAGCCCCAGCAAACTAAGAGATGGAGATAGAAAAATCAATCTAAAGTCATGAGGGCATATTGAAATTCTGGGATTTTTTTTTAATTTAAAACACCAAATAAACAAAGAGTTTTAAGATTTAGAAAAATGTTTAATAAAACAATGAAAAATGTAAAATTGAAGCACTGGCCTCAGATTTTTGGACCCCTATGTAAAAATAAAAATCTCTTTCCAAATTAGAATAGAAAAAGTGCTTACTTTTTCAACTCCATTCCACATCTTATAATAGAGTGAGGGGCTCCCTATGCAACAGCGCACGTCTGGCCACAATCACCTTAAAGAAATTGAAAGGGTTGGGGATTGGACTTTGGAGAAGGTGGGAGTGTAATTGTGAACAAAGGCTTGCTGTGAATTCGATACACATCACCCCTCTCTAGAAGGACCACAGATATATTAGATCTAGTCGGCAATCCTTATGACAAGAAGAAAAAAAATCAATTTATATTAAAGCGAGGCAGGTGAAAGCCTCAGGAGTCTGGTGCTTGTCAGCGGTGTTGTATGTGATGTAATTCCCATAAAGATGCAGTGTGTGGAGTGAGAGGAGATAAGGAGGCTGATTACTAATACCTGTAGAGCTGCTCCAAAGGAAAGTATGTGCAGAGCGGTTTCAGAAACAGTCTGGGACTGTGTTTTTAAGCCTCTGATAAAACACACAGTCACAAAAATAATATGAAGGAAAATGACACCGACCTAACATTGACACTTTTTGTAATTCATTTCACAAGTACACCAAAATACATTAGGTTTAGATGCAGTTCTGTGTCTCACTGTATCAAGAGACACAATAATTCAGTATTTTCAATATTTTACTTTATTAAAATGGACTGACTGGTTCTTGAACCGACAGGTCCTGATTTGGGTACTGATCTGGAATGGATCTGGGGGTCTGTTATTGGTTTGGGTCGTAAGACCTGTTCACACCAACACAAATGTTCAGCACAGAAATGCAGCCCGATTTTCACACGTCATTTGTCTGTTTGAAAAAAATGGAAGATGGTCTGAATGAAAATGCACTCTCTAACAGTAGTTGACACATATGGAAATCAGTTACACAAGGGTGCAACTTTCCTTTTTTTTTCTTTTTTCTTTTTTGTGTTATTGCCTTTATTGAGATAAAAAGTAGATAACTGACAGTAAATATAGTGAGAGAAAGAGGGGGGCGTGATTGGGAAAGCCGGGACTCAAATTCTGGTCTCCCGAAGTGCACCCGCGCTACACATCAGAGCGTTGCCCACAAGGCTATTGGCTCGGACAAAGTTCACAGCTTTCCATTTCTAACACCTTCTTGTTCACAAAACATTTATAAAAACAAAGTCAAACAGTATTTACAGGTTTTAAAACAGCTGTTAGATTTTTTTTATCATTGTGTTTTTCAAAACATACAAAAAAACAACAGTACAGAGAAAGAGAGTCGGGTCCAGATTCTGCTATTCACTGTTCTCTGTTCGCAAGCACCACCAAGTCACAGTTTTATGTAACAACAATGACCAAATGACCAAAAGCACAAAACGTATTGGTTGGCCAATTTTATTCACAGTGTGATTGAACAGAGATTATAAAACCTCTCCATAAGAATATGACATGCAAATGTTTGTGTTGGTCTGAAAAGATGCATTAAAGGGTTCACCCAAAACTTAAAATTATTAAAAGGTGTATATGACTTTCTTCTTTCAGCCAAACACAATCGGAGTTATACAGTATATAAAAAAAAAGAAAAAAAAAAGCTTCCAAGCTTTATAGGCCTTTATTAAACCCCCTGGAGCCGTATGGAATACTTTTATGATGGATAGATGCACTTTTTTGAACTTAAAAATCTCAATTACCATTCACTCCCATTATAAAGCTTTAATATATGTGTTTGGCTGAAAGAACAAAGTCTTATACACCTAGGATGGCTTCAGGTTGAGTAAATTATGGGATCATTTTCATTTTTGGGTGTACTAACCCTTTAACATTAAAATGAAAATGCTTATCACACCAACATTTCGCACATAATATTCATCTTGGTGTAAACAGGCCTTCAACTGCATCTGATTCTAATGATTTCATTTGTCATGTCAATCAAAGTGCTGATTGCCTATAACATTGAAGCAAATACTGAACCCTAACCTTAACCTTAATATAGTGTTGGTCTCACATCCTGATAGATAGCATTACTGTTTGTCGCAATTTAACTCATCTATGATTATTAAGAAGTTTGAACTTTTTCTTCCCCAAACCACTTAAGCGGGGTTTGGACAAAACTTAACAGAGGCAAGGTTCTGGACTTTACTCTTAAAATGCCTTTGTGTTTTTAGATTTCACAGCCTAATAACAGCGTAATTTTGTTTGTCTTGACTAGTTGGCTGCTGAACAATGCTTGATAATCATTACTTATTAGAAGATGACATGGAAAGGTATATGCCAAGATATGTTTCCAGTGAAATACACTCTACACATTACAATATCAGAGTGACACTGGATTTGGATTCTCGTACTATAAAGTCTGGAGTTATACTAACTGAGTGAGTGACACATAAATTATTTCTTGCCACATTCATCACATCTGCTGGCTGTCGGTGATAAACATATAACACATCTGTCACCACTCCGAAGACATTTGAGAAAAGACTTTCAGCTCCAACAACAAATATGTTTCCACATGGCTGTCAGCACAGAATTACAGAATGTTGCCTGCCCAAATGTACAGCCCTTCTTTTGCTCTCTCTTTAATATTTTCATCCCATCATCGTTCTCTCCTGCACTGTGAAGTGTTTTGTTTGTGTCTCTCAGCATAAAGGTGGACAATTGACATGCTTTAGAGCGATGTGTTCATGTGGGTGCATATGCAAGTGTAGTGATGGTCATCGGAAATTCTCCATCAATATTTTCAGGACTTAAAACACACACACACACACACACACACACCATGCTCACATTTATAAAGAGTAATTTCAACGAAGAGCAGCCTCAACAAGTACAGGGTGAATTAGTTCGCCATCGAAGGCGAGATGTGTGAATGTGTGTAAATGTGCAGTGCACCTACTTGCATACACATCTATATGGATTTCTATTATGAATGTAAGAAACATAGTAAGTGCGCATGTTTATGTTCCAGGGTTGTGCTGCATTTAGAACTGAATGGAGAATGTCTTTTAAATTCCAGTTCTTGAATTTCAGTTTAGGTAGCCAATAGGATGCAGAATATCAATTCAAATTTGAATGCAAGTGGAAATGGAATTAATTGAAATTCAAAGAAAGAACGAACAAACGAATGATAGATACATTTACAAGATGCTTTTATCCAAAGTGACTTGCACTGTATTCAAGATACACATTTTGTCAGCCCTTGCTTTGAACCCATGACCTTGGCATTGTTAGTGCTGTGCTCTACAGTTTCAGCAACAGACAGACTGGATGGATGGATGGATGGATGGATGGATGGATGGATAGACAGACAAGACAGACAACCTTGAACATCTGCGTATGTCCATGCCGTATGGCCACTGATATGTCTTCACCATTTGTAGTGTGTTTATTTGTGGTGTGTTCTGGAAATCCCTCGGGGTGTTTAGGAAGTGACTCAGCCCAATGAAAAAGACAAGCAGACAGGAGATTTCATGTGGAACGAGTTGCGTCCAATCCCCATAGTCCTAAACTCAAACCCCAAACAATCACTTCCAATATTCATACCGCAGTAACATCCTGTGTTTTCACATTAAAAGACACAGTTGGTGAGAACAGCCAACCAAACAATGGGACTGAACTGGAATACATTTGTCTTAATGCATCAAATTAAATATGAATCAGAGAAATAGAGCGCCTTCAAAGCTAAGTAGGCCTCTTTCCCTGAGCTTGTGTATGCGAGCGAGGGAAGCATTTCAAAAGCTGTTCTCTGTGTTTAAAAGGCAAAAAGACGAGGCTGCTTCCTGCACCTTGGCTGCTCTGCTGAACAATCGTTTCTAAATTTAAACTGAGCTCCATCTGTGCTTTGTTGAAAGAGGGTACATCCATCAATCAGGGAAAAGAGCCCGTCTAATCTCTGAGCAAGGACATGGTTCAGAATGAAGATCTGCCTTCATACTGGGGACAAAGTATGGGAGATGTTAGGAGGACAAGTGTAGGCTGAGAACAACTTATGCATAAACACAAACTGGCAATCATATTCAATCATGTAGTGCATGAGTACTCACATAAATATTGCATAAAGGTGCTCAAAGACAGGCCATAATATATAGGCAAACATAAACTGACACTTCATATGGCTACATCCAATCCACAAACATACACTGCTGCACATGCACACATCACATAAACAGCAGTCACGGCAACGTGCCCCTTAGCCAGTGTAGCCTTTGATGCAAAAGCAAAGAGACAAGCACATTTACGCATTACTGTGCAATATGCAGTGCCCTCCTTCAAAGCAGCATGGCTCCTCCCACTCTCCAATGCAGCGGTGCAACACTCATGAATAAAACACCGCCTCTGATTAAACAAACTTGCACTTCCAAGCCAACACTAGTCAAATTACAGCTACATCTCAACTAGGACTGAGGTTATGCGGGGTGATTTTGCTGGCAATATGCAATTAAAGGGACAGAGTTATATAAAAAAAAGTCCTGGCTCTTCCAAGCTTTATTATGGCAGTGAATGGCTGTTTCTGTTTTGAAGTCCATAAAAGTGCATCCATCCATCATAAAAGTGCTCCACACAGCTCCGGGGGGTTAATAAAGGCCTTCTGAAGCAAAGCGTTTGTGTAAGAAAAATATTCATATTTAAAACTTTATAAACTATAATCACTAGCTTCCGACAGACGGCCGTACGCATCGATTTACGGTGGAAGACTAACCCCTGACCCGACGCACAACGCAATGACGAACGCGGAAGCTCAGAGGAAAGAGCAAAACATTTCTATATAATAGAAGAGGAGCTTCAGTTTGTTGCACAGCCCTATTTGTTTAAACCGCGAGAGGCATCTAAGCTTACGATACTCCTACATCCTACGTCATACATGATGTGTCATAAGTTACTCTTGTGGCGTAAGTCGACTTGCGTAGTATGCGTACGGTCGTCTGGTGGTATAAATATATATATAAATAATAAATACTTCAGGTATGTAAATAAGACACATACTTGCATACATGCTAATGAAGCTCGCTCAGCACTTATCTCAGCCTCTTTGTTAGCTTTTATCGCATGCATGAGTCACCATTCTCACTACAATAGAAGTGTCAGACGTTTTGAAAGGAAGTGACATTTCTGATAGCTCCCTGGTTCCTCACATACTTATATGAAGTCTGCATTCAGTAGCTAGCGCTATGTTCCGTATAAAGACTATGATAAACACCCCTTCTTTGTAACAAGACTGCTGCTTCCCAACAGCCACAGACATCACATGAAAATTCTAATCTAACAGTCATGAAGCAAAACCAGTGAACCATTTACAGATCAGGGCTGACACCACAGATTCACACAAAAAAAAACTTAAATAAATTCATACACCACTATTCAAAAGTTTGGGGTTGGTAAGATTTTTTTTTATGTTTTTGAAAAAGTTATGCTCACCAAGGCTGCATTTAGTTGACCAAAAATACAGTAAAAACTATAATAGTGTGAAATATTATTACAATTTAAAATAACAGTTTTCTATTTTAATATTTTTTTTAATTGTCATTTATTCCTGTAAATGTCAAAGCTGAATTTTCAGCATCATTCATCCAGTCTTCAGTGTTACATTATCCTTCAGAAATCATTCTAATTTGCTGCTCAAATAACATTTATTATTATCATCAATGTTGAAAACTGTTGTGCTGGTAAACATTTTTGTTTAAACCCTTTTTTTCAGGACGCTTTGATGGATAGAAAGTTCAACAGAACAGTATTTATTTGAAATAGAAATCAATATAAATGTCTTTACTGTCACATTTGTTGAATTTAATACATCCTAGCGGAATAAAAGTAAAAGTTTATTCAGAGGAAAAAAATCTTACTGGTGCCAAACTTTTGAATGGTAGTGTATACTTAATATAATTATCAACAGATTTACCAGCAGGGTTGTGTGTTAATAAAGTTGTAATGTGCTTTTTACTAGATAGGCTACACTGATGAAAATGTTTGTTTGTTTTTCATTTGCATGTGCATTTTTCAACCCGTTCCACTTTTTGCCAGGGCTCCGACACAAACCCTGAGTGAAACTGGATTGAGCAGATGCTGTATTAAAAAGCGATACTGCAGACTGTTTACAGAGATAGATGAGGGAGTACTGTTCTAGCTATGAAACAGCAGGTGTCCGTAGGTTTCTCTTATCAAGAACAGTGTGATCTGTCTCAGCACTAACAGATCTGCTAAGAATGGATCTGCAAAACAAGTCAGCTGTAGGGGACTGATACGGAGATGTGAAGAAAAGCCTAAAACAAATTATGCATGAGGCTCTGAGAGAGATTAAATACACAGGCAATTCATATGTGTGTTTACAGGATAGATTTTAGTATTCGCGTAGTTGGCTGAAGAGAGACGAGATGCAGCTCACCTGATTGGAGTATCGCATGCTGACGTTCCTCTGATCCTCTCGGGGCACATAGCGATGGATGGGGTCGATGTCCTTTGGGCTGATCAAACCATCCACTGAACAGCAAACACAGAACGGGAACCAATTACTGTTTTTCAGTTCACATAAGCTTTGAAACAAATCTCTGCATTTTTAACCCAGACAAGGTTTTCGATTTAAAAACAAGCCCTTAGCATAGATTACTAATATCTCTGCCGGTCTGGATTTTACTGCAACGCATACACATGAATCATTGCTTACAATATGAATCACTCTGGGTGTGCAGCATGGTAATAACATTGCTGAAAATACAATCTTTTTTGTGGGGAAAATCATGTTAATAGTTAATAGGGATCGTTATTAGACTTAGAATTTATTTGCAGAAAATCAAACTTGATGTGGCACGATCAGTCAAGAGCTATGGTGGAGGAGAAGATTAATGAATAATGACTTCCATTTCCTGTCTGTTTCTCACAAAAATGGCCTCGGAAAACTTGAAAAGTAGTGCACAAGTCACCAAAAGGACATGAAGTTGAATAAATAATGCTAATCATTTTTCACACAACCACTGTGATTCATAAAAAACATTTGTTGACCTCTATTAATATGGTCCCAATATTATTTAGTTTGGTTCATAAACCATTTTGTCCACAGCTTTCAGAGGGATCCCAGTGGTTTCGGCTCTCGCAAATGGCATAAAGTCACTGCATGAATAAATAAAACAATATCTATGTAAACTCTCTCAGTTTAGATGTCTGTGGTGTGTGAAGCAGCCCTGACCCCTGGGCTCTGGATGGATCTGAAACTCACCCAGCAGCTTAGCGATGTTATACAGGGCCTGTCCCCAGAGGAACAGCATCCCATCACGCCCCGAGTTGCTGGGGAAGCGCTTCTGGCTGCCATGTTTCTTCTGTTCAGCCTCTACAAAGTCTGCTGGCACGTAGAAATACTTGGGAATAACAGCATGCCCTGTGGAGAATCAAATTAGACAAAATTCAAAGAGTCCCAGGGTGTCTTCTGTACATACATGAGACAGTTCTGATTTCTGAAGGATCATGTGACACTGGAGTAATGATGCCGAAAATGCAGCTTTGCCATCACAGGAATACATTACATTTTAATATATATTAACATAGAAAACTCTTATTTTAAACCACAAACTTTTTGAACAGTAGTGTATAGTAACAGGTGTGGAACTTTTGGAACTTTTTTTGTTTGCCAGAGAAGAAATAAAAGCATTAACTGGCCAATTTGCATGGAATGTAAAACACATATTCAGTGCAACAGCAGCACAACTTGCTTGCGTGATTTTGCTCAGAAAATGTACTAATGTTACTGCTATTCATATTGGATGTCAGTTCTGTTATTTAGATATTGCTAATGACTATTTACTTAATAAATATGTAAAAAAAGATGAAGAGATAAATCCACGCAGAAAAAAAGCAGAAAAAAGGCTGTCAGCATAATCCAGCCTAGCTGTAAATTCACCTTTTCTCTGTCAAGCATAATTTAGTCGACTAAGCCAAGCTCTCATCTATATTGGTGAGGCCCACTGTAAGCAAATGAAAAGAGCTGAACTAGTTATTAAGTTGCTTATTGTGGTTATACTTCTGAAGAGTGCTGGTCTGAAGAACTGTCAGACAGCATGAGAGATGTTTTTTTGTCTGCCTGTGGGGAATCGACGGTGTTCTGGTCTGTTTAAATAATGAGCATCTCCTCTGTTGTGCACTTGACTGAGACGCGTCTAAGGAAATCACGCAGCGAGGGAAAGATGAATACGAAAGGACCACTCTAATAAAGAGTAATGGGAAAATAACACTCATTGGCAGCGGCTGGAGGACAGTGGCAGGCAAGCAGAGTCCATCACAACGTGACATGCTTTGACAGTTTGTCCTAAAAGATGCACGTATGCATGTGTGTGTGTCCAGAAGTTACCCTCAAAAGACTGGAAGATGACAGCCTGTAGCAGTTCCTCGTACTCTTTGACTTGAGCAGGATTTCCTCTAAACACACCTGAACAAAAGGTAGACAAAAGAGAAATTACAAAACACTCCATCCCCATCCTCCAGGTAATACTGCTCAGAGACGGGACAATCATACAGGTGGCTCTGATTTCAGCAAGCTCAGCATTTACATGCAACACTCTAAAAACGTTTGCAAAATTTACAGAAAAAGTGTGTAAAAAAGCGACAGTAAAAACCTTTTAATTGATTAACTGTAAGTAATAGTTTAACATCGCAATGTAAAATACTGTCCAATTCATGGCTTTTGCAAAGAAAAACTATGAACTACCATATTCATGGTGAAAAACAGTAAAAAGACATTCCCAATTTTTAGTTTCTTCTTTCTGTAGTCAGTAATGTACATTAGGGAGTTTTGCATTACACTCTCTTAAATGAATGTTTATTGATTTTTTTTGTGTCATGTGTGCTACCCTGATGATGTTTTGTCTTTGTGCGAATGACCCAGTAGGTCGTTTATACACGAGTAATGGCCATGTTTTATGGACAGGCAACTTACAATGAACTGTGATTTATCATGTGGCTTTCTGTGGTACCATCTGTGTTATTATGGTGAGTATTAGTACAAAAGCAGGTATTGGTACTTAAAGGGTTAGTTCACCCAAAAATGAAAATTCTGTCAGTAATTACTCACCCTCATGTTGTTCCAACCATGTAAGTCTTTCGTTCATCTTCGGAACACAAATTAAGATATTTTTGATGAAATCTGACAGAATTTTGACTCCTCCATAGGCTTCCAGTGTGACCGAAACCGGCCCAGAATAGTTATTAAAACATCGTTAAAATAGTCCAAGTAACTACAGTGGCACTACATTAAGTTTATCATGCGACGAGAATACTTTTTGTGCGCAAAAACAAACAAAAATAACGACTTTATTCCACTTTTCATTTCCTTCTCTCTAGGCCTCGTAGTGTGTTTGCGCTGCGCGTCTGTGTTGCACGTCATCACGCAACACACACATGACCGGCGTCGGCCAATAGTGAGCCTACGTGGTGACGTGTAACACAGACGCGCTGCGCAAAAACACTACGCAAACCAACTAGACATCCAGAGAGAAGGAAATGAATAGTGGAATAAAGTCGTTATTTTTGTTTGTTTTTGCGCACAAAAAGTATTCTCGTCGCTTGATATACTTAAGATTGAGCCACTGGAGTCACTTGGACTATATTAACGATCTCTTTAATAACTTTTCTGGGCCAGCAAGTTTCGGTCACACTGGAAGCCTATGGAGGAGTGAAACATGGCTCAGATTTCATCAAAAATATCTTAATTTGTGTTCCGAAGATGAACGAAGGTCTTACGCGGTTGGAACAACATGAGGGTGAGTAATTACTGACAGAATTTTCATTTTTGGGTGAACTAACCCTTTAAAGTAGACTGGTATATTAACGTTACATCACCTAATGAAATATACAGTTTTAAACTGCAAAATATACAGGCACCGATATGCAATATCTGACAATACAGCTGACATTTTTTTACTGTAAATTTAACAGTGAAACATAAACCATGCTATTATATGCACAATCCAATACAATCCAATACAATCCAATACAAAATATTATTATAGAGCCTACAATTTTTTATCCATGAATCTTACCGTCAATCATCATATAGATGAAAAAAATGGGAAACTCGCACTCAATCCCATCAAAGAGCTGAAAAACATCACAGGGCAGAGTATAAGACACCAGCTGCATGAGGAGCCATTACTTAAACAAATCATGTAATTATTCAAGAACATGATACCTGTTCAAACCTGTTATTGTTAACTGTGCAAGGTAAATATGTACATGAATTCCTCAATCTGCCTGCGTGCAATATGCAAAAAAATTGTACAAATGAAATGAGCAAACAAAAATAAATAAAGATCCCACATTATTAAATGACCAGTACATTTGGAGTGCCAAACAACCCGTAATTTGACTGACTTTGACTGCAATATGTTACCTGCAGCAAAATGCAGATATATAATATAGAAGCCCTTCAAAACATTGAGAGGAAATGCCAGACAACCTCTGTTTTCCAGTTACGATAGTTCAGGAAAACAGAAAACAATTATGTTGAAGTAAAGTATAGCAGTCAAGCAGAAACTCCATTAAAAAGCCATAGTGCTCCGTCTCTGTTTCCCAAGAGCAGAGCCATGAATCACTTGGGTTTGAAATTAAAACCAACTCACATGTAGAGATGGGTTGTGAGTGTGAAAATGCAATAATTAATTCAAATTATGTGACTGCAGCTTGTTTTATTAAATTCATTTAGAAGTATAAGTCAACATTTAAGTGCCTATAGACGCTGTGTTAAAATTAAAGCCTTTCCTCTCAAAGAGGAATTTAAAATTAGGGCTACATGTGCACATGTGTGGGCAGATTGAGTTTACTTGGGGAGTAATCCATCAAAAACATTTGTATCGATATCAAACCAAATAAACAGGGATTAACCAACAATTTTGTGTGGGCATATTTGTGCCCATTGAGCATTCTGATGTTGTTTTATTCCGCTCAATCATACCACATTTAGCAACCCACTTTTTCAGGGTGCAATTAAAACTTAAAGCTCATGCATTCACAATATTCTCACTATTCATGACATGAAACGTTCGTAATACAATTCCGTGATCCTCTTTTCATCGCTGCCAATTATATGACAACCTCAATTCGAATGATCTGTCTTTAGAAAAGGAAATCTTGTGAGCTGCTTAAGAGGTACAAAATCTAAAGCACACTTTGATGGCTGACGGGGAACAAAATGTCTCTCAACCTTTCCCAAATGTAATTAAGACTTCTCTATCTCCGCTAGCAATCTCGCAAGACAATTGCTGTGGTATTAGGAGATAAGAGTGAGAGATTAGGATGTAATGAAATAAAGACTGTTAATTGGACTGGTCTCGCATCATTGGCATATCGCATAAAAGCTGTTTCAGGGCAAAAATAGGGTTACTTGTATAGACATTTTCTAAAACTGAGAGAAAAATAACTAAATTAATCTACTTTCTAACTAACAGTTTAAAATCATTTGATTTAAAGGACCATTTTTCAAGACTTAAACGTGGCTTCTTAACTCTAGTTGCGCCAAAAGCCTAACATTAAACCCTAAAAGACTCAAAATAAAATCTCAATCTTTTTTTCTCAATATCAATTTCTATAACTAACCAGAGAGAGAGAGAGAGAGAGAGAGAGAGAGAGAGAGAGAGAGAGAGAGAGAGAGAGAGAGAGAGAGAGAGAGAGAGAGAGAGAGAGAGAGAGAGAGAGGCAGACATATTAAATAAATGTCTCCTGGGTGGGAAAGAGCAGATACTGAGGCCTACTCACAGTAAACAGAAGGAGTCTCAGGGGTCTTTGGCTTCACTTACTACAATTACTTAGTGAGACTATATCATTCACCAGAGGAAATTCAGTCACTATGAGACATTCAGGCTTGAAATCCTCTGTCATCATAACTTGGTTATGGGTTCAACAGAATGGAAACTCCAACCAGGCAGAAGAGTTTGTATTTGTCTGAACATGACAGGCTGATAACATAAAGATATCAAGAACATAATTCATAGCACAATGATTTAATGTATCTTAAAACATAATAAAAACATAAAATGGCATTACATTCCCTTATAAGAAATTGACTACTACACAAACAAAAATACTGTGCACAGGGAACATGGGATACCAGTACTATTTTTAAAAACAACATCCAAACAAGCGTATATCAGGCCTGTCTAGTGGCTGCTTTTTGAGAGGTTTTGAGACCTCTCCAGCAAACCATCTTGTTTAAGCAGTTTTTTTATTTTTATAAAAGTGGGCAGATCGTAATACAATGGTACTAAATGATTAGCGGAATCATATACTATCACATCTATTTCTTTGACAGTTCTACAAAAGTACACCACCGTTCAAAAGTTTGGGGCCGGTAATATATCTTTTTTTAAATTTAAGAAGTCTCTTATGCTCAACAAGCTTTAATTAATTTATCAGTAAAAACTGTAATATTGTGAAATATTGCAGTTTAAAATAACTGTTTTTTACAATCCCATTTACAGAAAAATGTGGACATTTTGTAAAATGCAATAAAATCAAAGATATGCATTTTGGTCTTTTTTTTTGTTTGTTTTTTTAAACAAAAGTACAAAGGAAAGTTTTCAATGTTTTCACTGACCAACTTAATTGTAATTGATGGCTACAACCTTTTTGGCCAGTCTTGCCTGATACAAGACAGTTGCTCAACAGTCTGTGGTCATCGATTCTCCTTATCATGATGTGTCATATATTTTCAATAAGAGACAGATCTGGACAACAGGGATGTTAGTCAAGCACATCCCTTCTACGGTGTAGAGTGTCTAGAAACCACTGTTTTAGAAATGTGCAGAATGAAGCCTGCCATTGTCTTGCTTCCAAGGAAAGATGCCATCTTGATGGCAAAAATGTCTCTGTACAATCCCAATATACGCCTCCACGTCATTGTTACCTTCACACATTTGCAAGTGAACCCTCATTCCATGACAGATGTTTGCTTTTGCATCAACCGCTGATAAAAGTCTGGATGGCCCCTTTTGTCTTTGGGACTGAGAATTCCAAAAATTGGTGAGCCTTGATCCATCTTTGCTTGCAAAGACTGAGCCTTTAGTGGATGCTCCTTTTATACCCAAACATGATACCATCACCTATTACAATTTCACCTGCAAATTGTGGACTGTTTCAAAACAGTTTAACTTGGATATTCTATAATCTTTTCACTTTTATTTTGCCTCTGTCCCAACGTTTTTGGAGTGTGTTGCAACCATCAAAATCAAAATGTGTTTAGGCTATATTTATCAAATACAATTAATTTGGCCACTGAAAACATTTCTCTTTGTTCTTCTTTAAGAGAATTAACACCCAGATTCTTGATTTTATTGCATTTTACTAAATGTCCCAACTTATCTGGAATTGGCGTTGTTCATTTTTATTTAAATGTAATTTATTCCTGTGATGGCAAATCTGAATTTTCAGCATCATTACTCCAGTCTTCAGTGTCACATGATCCTTCAGAAATCATTCTAATATGCTGATTGATGCTCAAGAAACATTTCTGTTATTATCAATGTTGAAAATGGTTGTGCTGCTTAATATTTTTGTGAAAACCTTCATGAAAAAAGTTCAAATGAAAAGCATTTATTTTAAATAATAATGAAAGTATTCATTTAATAAAAAAAAATAAAAAAAACTTACTGACCCCAAACTTTTGAATGATAGTGTACATAAAGGAATAGCTTGGTGCAGCCATAGTTTCACAGCCTACAACACATGAGAATACCATGGCACTTTCTTGTTTGGGTGAATTAAGTAATTAGGTTAATGTACTGTATTGATGGAGCATTTGGCCTGACTAAGAGTCCTTTTCTTTTTTCTTCTCATTTCTTTCTACTTGTGGGAGGTCAGCTCTGGCAGCTGATGTGATGATAGCTGCGGGTTAAATCTCCCCCTTTCAGATTTCAGATTCAGACACAGCGTGTTTCCAGGCTAATTCTGGACTTAATATCCTCACGGTCCAACCCAATCAAATTGGATTTACCCACAGCCCTCGTATTCTCCTGAGAGATGAATAAATAAACAAATCTGCACCAGATTAAAAGATGCGTATAAAAATGCCTGAGTGCCATTTATTAGATCTGTCGCTAACCTTTATAGCAAAATCTCTGTTTCTCAAATAAAAGGGCTAAACCTGAGGCTAGTCATAACTCATCCCAAATATGGGTGAAAAGACTCCTTTCCTTCCATTTCTTTTTCATTTCAGCTCATATACTAACCACACTCACCTTCATCTCAGCAGGTTTGTAGTGCCTGCGGTTCTTGTCTTCATTGGTCGTTCTGTAGCCGTCCCGTAAGAAGCGCTTGAAGCCATACTTGCCCTTCAGTTTGCGGACTATCTTGTCCAGAGTCTGGGAATATAGAGCATCATCATCCACGGCGAACGCTGGGTAGCTGATGCAGGGCAGGAGGGCCGAATCAGTGTTCTAGATGATAAGAGCACTTGCATTAGAAACAGACATTGAGCGACTCACTGCTCCTCTATTGAATTTGCCTTCCATCAGGAAATATCGAGGGAACCCAGGGTTAAGTGACCACTCTCTTCCTGAGAATGGGCTATTTTTCTACATTAGCCTCTGCAGTTTTAATAACACATTAGTCAGATTCATGAAGAAGCTTTAATACATGCGATACATAACCCTATACACTTCAAGCCACAGAATAGAACAACCTCACTCAACTTACAAGGGAAGAACATTTTTGCATAATACACTGCCTTCATTTGGCTTAATTATGCTAATTTACCTGTTCTTTGACAGATATCACTTTGTTCTCCATTTAATTTAGCACAGAGAAGAATGTGAACTATGCAATGCTAATGGATATAGCGAAGGACGGGAAGGACAATCTTTGAGTTGATGGATGCAGCTTTATCTACAGATGCTATTATAGGGGTCATATCACAAGAAATTAAATTTTTCTTGACAATTCGAATTAAAAGAGTTTGATATACTATGAAAACATAGTACATGTACTAGTTTCAGTATAAAAGAAACCTTTATCAAAACTAAGTTTTAAAAATACTTGGATTTCTTAAGTAGGAAAGCAAATGCATTAACGTACACCTCACTCCATCAAAACACCCTCTCCTTCAATCCTCCCGGCTTCAGAAGACACATCCCATCTACCTGCAGAATAATATCTATCTTCCTTAATGTCAGATCAATGGTGTAGCACATTCCAGCAAGGCAAAGAGCTTTTCTAAACCATTTAGTGCTGCGCTAAGCTAGTATGCTAAATTGTTAGCTTGCTAACTGGAGGTTAGGCTTGCCCCTAAAAGGTCTCAGCAAAAGGAATGGCTTTTGAACTCTGTTACTCATTTCATATGCAAAGAGGCTGTTTACATTGACATTTATAGGCATAGTAGTACACTTCTAAGGTGGGGAATGGTTATGAAAAACTAAATTACAAATGTTTTTCATGCAAGAAACCTAGACTATCAGTACAGTAAATGGACCTCAGAAAAGAAAAAAAAAAATCCTTAAAAAAGTATGATACGACCCCTTGAATAATGGATCAGTAGTTTGTATATGCAGAGTATGCTAAATAACTCACATGGGAACGAGACTCCCTCGGCAAGAGAGAGCACAGAGTCTGTCTGTTCCTGTTATGAGCATCCAGATCCACAAAAATGACTGACCAGGAGCATCCCTGCAGGGCAGAAGGAAAACAAACATCACAAATCAAACATTATAATGACCTTCTCTTAAAGGGTGGAATTCAGCAGTGACGGTTACAGGTGATAACAGGACTACAAACACTACAGACACTAATCAAGATTTGCTTAAACATGTCATATTGGAAAGGTAAAGGTCCATGTCAGTCCTGCAAGGTGTCTCCCAAAATCAAACCAATCCTCCTTTCCATAAAACCACATAATCATTCTGCTCATATGCAGCATTTACCAAATTTACCATCAGATTTCAGAGATTACTTTGGGTTGAGGTGTGTCACAGCAACAGTCCCACATCGGTGCCTGAAAAACCTTGAAACCACCAACCTCACTATCCCCAAATGAGATTCACAATATAAACTTAGCTGGAAGGCACAGTCTACACCAGCCTAGACAGTGAGTGCCACACACTTTTAAAAACACAAAAACACACACACACACACAAACACACACACACACACACACAGAGTCTATATATATATATCAGTATTCTTAGTCTTATAGCAGCTTCTTAGTGATCAAGGGCCATCCAATCAGAACAAACTATTTCTTCTCTGCTTTCTCTACATTCCTCTCACACCACTCCATTTAAACTGAGAGCAATTTCGCTTCTGCCTGCCTAGACCGATTATACAACAAGCACCATTTTGTGGCACATTTAGCTCATCTAGAGAAGCTAACAAAGAAACAAAATGCTCATACGAGCTTCTGAACCAACAATTTATATGCTGAGAGGAATTGTAATGTAAATGACTGTGAAGAGTGTGAGAATGGGAGGCGTGCCAGTGATATGTAGACTCCAGCAGAACATGCCATCATCTACTGAGTGAGATAAGAGCTGACTTTAGCTAACCTTGGACATTTAGCACTAAACAATGTAAATCTAAGTGTGGATGTATGTCTATATATAGATACATATCTGTAACATTTTATTGCACAAAACTATAATTTTCATTGTGTGCAATTTTTTGGACAATATTAAAAATGCTCATTTGTGTTCCAAACCCAAAGATGAACAAAAGTCTGCATAGGTTTGTAAAAACATGAGGGTGATTAACTGATGACTGACTTTTTTATTTTTTAATAAAAATCAATAGCCGCTTTCCGACCGGAGGAACCTTTTCACAGTTCCTAGAACTATTGGCTAAAGTACCCGGATGTCGGCGTGTTCGCACCGCAGGAACTAGGAACGATTTTAGTTCTAGGAACTCCATTTGGAGGAACTAATTTAGGTCCTACTTTAGAGTAGGGTCTAAACCAGCACTATAGGAACTACCCGTGACGTTAGTGTACGCTGATTGACCGAACGCACGCGGAGCACCAGCACCCGCCATTTTTAAAACAGCTAGAATGTAAACACACAGATTATAGCCTTTATATTTACTCCAGAAACTATCTATACAAACATGGAAACAGTGATAGATGGGTCTCTAAACCTTTATGCTGAAGAGAAAATCCAACGCAACTTTGAGGGGACCAAGCCAAACATGATTATGTTTATCTGCCCAGCTAGCAACACTGGACATCAACCACACGGCGTAGGCTAATAACCTTTTTTTCATATACTGTCTACTTTCTATAACAGTTCTATCTAATAACATATTAAACAGTACTGTTAGACAGATCGCTAACTAATAAACACAGAGAATGCGAGCATTGTTTGCTCTGGCGTTCTCAGCGCCGCCAAAATAAAGGTTCGTTGCGCCGTCAAAATAAAAGTCACCGTGCTTGCGTCACTCCCTTACCCCTCCTACCAGTTCCTATGGCCACTTGGCCAGTGCGAACGCAAACAGCAAAACTGAGTTTGGGGGAGAGTAGTTCTTAGAACTGCTTGGAAGTGGACAGTTCCTAGAACTAAGTTCCTGTAACTACTTGGTCGGAAAGCGGCTCATGTGGGTGAATAAAAAAACAAAAAATAAAAAATAAACTTCTTGGTGTAGTTTTTAGCATGCTGAAATTTGCTGTGAGACATTTAGCATTCTAAAAACAGAATGCTGTCAGCACGTTAAATATATATTTATATGTGCATATATAAATCACCTCTCTAAACGATGTTGGTAGTTGGATGACTAGTTGATCATCCAGCCCATCCTTAAATCTAACCAAGAGAATTTGTAAAATGGTTTCAAAATGATGGTGCTTTAATTAAAATCAGAAACCTGAGCAATATGTAGCTTAACATATGGTGTTTAAGATCTACCTGCTTTTATCCTGCTCTGACAGCTCCTGTTCCAAAGAAACACATGAAAGCGCCAGCTCTGCAGTCCACGCTGAGAGTTAGTTGAGGAAATGGAGCGTGAGAGCCATCATTAATAACATAACCCATGTGATGACACAGCACGCCTCCCATCCAACTGAGAGACACATGGCAAAGCCAGCCATTTGAGTCCTCCATTAATTCAAAACAACACTGTCTACAGCAGTCACTTCCATAAAGTCATTTCATACCACAACATGTTTCCTGCTAATGACAGAACACAGAGAGCCACATTAGGCAGAAAAAGGCAAACTTGGCAAAAGGTCAAAACAACAAAACTGAAGTGTCCAAATAACTAGACCATATTTCTAAATCTGGTCTGTTCTTCTATTAAACTGAGAAACAACAAAGGTTACCAATGACTTAATAATCTAATCCGAAGGGCCTTCATCTGTGTGTGGAGGGGGGAGGGGGATGGAGGGGGGTCCAAAATGGATGCACTTTGAGGATGTTATCACTGTTCCAGTCCATTACCAAATATAATGGATGTGGCCCACTGCCATCTTGATTTTCCCTCAACACCAAAACAAATTAATCCCACTAATGACCACTCCAAAAAGAAAAGAGAACCAAAATCAGATAGAAGGAAGAAGTATTCGCCATCCATTAAAGTTGGAATTCTGACAAAACAGATAGCTCAAATACAATCTGACCCAATAATCTTGATCACTTTGTTTCGATTCTCCCTTTGCTTTGGACACATTTATGCAAGGAATTACATCCCTATGCAGGAGCAGACACATTTATTATTATAAAGATGAAGAGAGCTGTTAGTACATTGCGTCCTTTAGCTGTTTTTAACCACTAAAATGCTTTTATGGACATTAAAAAGTTCCTCAAAAAGCATTCATTATTCCTTGATTAAAGAAGCAGTTCATCAAACAATGTAAACTATGTAATTCTGTAGACTTTATTATAGTTTCTGTAGTTTGACAGCCACTGGTCACCAAACCATTTTGTTGAAAAAGATCAGTTTAGACAATCTGCAAAACACCTCCTGTTGTGTTCCACAGAAGAAAGATAATTATACAGGTTTCAAATGACATTAGGGGAGAAAATGATGACAGAATTTAGATTTTTGTGTGAACTAGGCCTATCCCATTAAGCAGCCAAAAGACATCAGCAATACCTGATTTCCAAACAGGTTGAATCCATTGATGGCTTCCAGAGCTGCTTTGGCTAGTCCCAATGAGCTAGAAGAGAATAGAACAGATTCACAGTAACATTGAGCACCTCCGTTTTAAGACAAATGAATATTGCACTGGCAATATTTGAGAACTTTTCCCAAACAGAGAACTAAGCTCTCATTAAATACAGTTCTGTTCCAGGTGCCTACTTCCAAAGCTGTTTTCATCCATGAAAGACTCCTTTGAGGTTAAACAAAGCTAATCATTTCTGTCATTTTTGCTTCTTCAGCCACTCACTCTTGTGAAGAATACGATTAGAGTACACGATTAGAGCTAGGGGTGCTGAGCAATAAATAAATAAATAAATAAAAACGCCCAATTGCTCTCTGTGAGGAAAAATCAATAGTGAAAATGCAGAAAACGAGCAAACTGAAAGGCATTGGGGGTAATTCTAAATTGAAAAGAACATGGTAGAATCCAGGTCTGGTCCGTGTGTCCCTCCCCAACCAAACCATCAGCTATGATTACAATCAAGGTTAAGGCATTATTGATTTTCTGCTTGGATAGAAAGCAAATGGGCTCAGTCCCAGATATATTGGTAAAATCTGACAATAGCCGCTTTTCCACCGTCGTGCCAAACTGTTCTCTTTGCTTAACCGTTTCATTCTGTGCCGATCAGGAACAGCCAGTACGGTACGGTACCAACACAGTACGGATGGTTTCCACTGTGGGGCTGATAACAGCCACTCTTTGGAATGTAATAGAAATGCGCCAGTCTTTGCCTCGGTAACACAGAGATGTAAACAGTGACTGCATTACGTTGAATGATCAGATATTTCTTTTAATTTTAGGATTAATTTGTGTTTACTTTGCTCAAATAGCAAAGAGAAACTAGTAGCCAGGCAACAGACAAGTGACTTATCCTGAGTGTCGACCTCACTACATGCATTCGGTTCGGCACGGTTAGAATACCGCCCTGAAAATACCGGGCCGAGAACGGTTTGTGGAAAGTGGAAACATAACTGGAACTCTTCTTTGTGACTGGGTGAAAATGCCCTTTATTTCCATTCTAATTAAATTGAAAGTTTCTGAGATAATTTCAAAAGAAACTTTTAATCGAGCCTTTTGAAAGGTCATGAATTACAGCCCTCTGGAGTTTTGTGACTTTCCTCAAAATCTGGCACAGTTTCAATAGAATCTAACAACGTTGCCACTGAAAACAGTAAGGCAACATCTATTTATTTTGTGCTGGTCCAGAGTACATTTATACAAAACACTTATCACACATCTCATTCTGAGCTCCATCCACAACAAATTATTTTGTTAGAAGTACAAACTCATTAATTGCTTGCAAGAAATATTTGCTTCAGTTTGCAATAATTAACATTCACATTTATAAAATTCAGAGTGCATGGGAGAGTCTGTATAGACTTGATGCTCAATAAATGCAACAGTAACAATAGTTTTAGTGACCTTTTTCAGTAGAGAGATAATCATGCATTATGGTAAGACTTTTAAAAGTTTTTGAAAGAAGTCTATATGCTGCATTTCTTTGATCAAAAATACAATATTAATACAAATACGAAATAGAAATATTATGAAATATTATGACAATTTCAAATAACTGTTTTTATATTTTAACATATTTTAAAACGTAATTTATTCGCTGAATTTTGTGACATGATCCTTTAGTAAATCATTCTAATTTGCTGAATTGATACTCAAGAAACATTTCTTACTGTTATCAATGTTGAAAACAGTTGCGCTGCTTAATATTTTTTTCAGGATTCTTTAATCAATAGAAAGTTCAAAAGGACAGCATTTATTTGAAAGAGAAATATTTTGTAACATTATAAATGTCTTGACTGCACTAGCACTGGCCTTTGTATACTTCAAGTTTAATTGTACTGTACTTGTCATAAGTTGTTTGAGGTAAAATTGCAAAGGTTTATGCTTTATGCTTTTTCTAAATAAGTAGAGATGCACCGATTACAATTTTCTAGGCCGATTCCGATTTCCGATTTTTCATTGAGTTTGACCTGCCGATACCGATTTTAGCCGATTCCGATTAAATTTTTTTCTAACCACTTTACAGCACACACAAATATTTATTTTCGATCTTTTCTTTAAAATATTCTTTAAAATATTCTAACTGACACCCCCACTCCCAGAGTGAGTTTTTTCAAGGTGAACGTTCCCTTTAATGTTTCAATGGGGATGCGTCACGCGATACACCGCAGCCACAATAATATTGTATGATATATGTGTCGCTTTTATTTCGCTTTTCCTTTTTTATTCAAAATATTATAATATAACAAACTTGCTTACCATGTCATCAACTAGCCTATCTGATATTCCGATTCTCAAATACGTGTAAGTGAGTGTGTTTGGTCGTTTAAAAACCTTTAAATAATCTTGATCTATAACATGAGATGGGTGCTGCAATGTTGTCCTGTCAGTCGGATTTACAGCACGCGAATTCGTCAGTTTCTCCCGAAATAAATGCAAGAAAGTGGCCGGTGAACTGAGAAGAATAGAGTAAACACTGCTTAGTTGTGATATATGACAGCGCTGAACGCGTCCGACTCAGTTATGCGACGTCACTGAACATTCTAAATGTGGCACCGTAACGTTACTCTCAGGGGCACAGAAATAAAAATCCCATATATGAGACCGTACCTCTCAAAAGGTTAATCATGCGGCGCCCGAGTGCATTTGACCGGCATAAAATCGGCATATGTCAGACTGACCGGCCGGTCGCCGGTCATGGCCGATCACGTGAAAATCGGCCAATTCCGGTCACCAGCCGATCAATCGGTGCATCTCTATAAATAAGTGAGCAAAAAGCATAATAAAACAAGTTACACATGCTTTTCCCTACTTGACCGACAGCTTTCTAAAATATATAATTTGAAGACTGAAGAATCATAAATTGATTGTTATAAAATATTTCAAGATTTTTCATTCAGTTAACACTGACTGCAAAGAGCAAAAGTCAATACTCTAATTGGCCCTCAGTGGGGATGCTGTGACAGCAAGATAAGGAACCAGTGATGGAAAGAATCATTATTGAGCCTGGTTATGAAAGAGAGGCAAAGCGATGTGTTAGGAGTCACTGCCGATTGACTTGCTCTTCTATAAAGCATATTGTTTGGGCAAATCCAGTCTATGCTGTCTGCAGAGCACTAAGAATCACGTCTGCAATGGGCAGATAGGAGGTTCTCTATGTGAATCCTCTCAGTTAGAGTTCAGTCACTCATGGACTCACCCAGAGGAGGCAAAATGAAGCGCCACCTTTACTGGAGGGCCATCGTAGACATGCTCCAATCTATTACCTCCCCAACATGAACTGAAACTTTCACATCGTTCCAGATGCTGGGATTCATTAATGCGAGCAGTAAACAAACGTTTGTTTTATTCCATACTGAGCATGGGGAATGCTGCCTTAGTACCCAGTGAATCAACACAGGTTTTAAAAAAAAATTCTAATGTGCAGTATGTACGGTTAAGTACCTACTAAAGATTATATTTGGCAGTGTTATTTGCATTTTTCAAGATTAATGTCAACACACAGATTGACAGTAAAGTGACAGTAAAGACTTTTAAAGATTGTTATAAAAGATTACCATTTCAAATAAAAGCATTTATTTTACTCTTTTCAACATTGATAATGAAAGGAAATGTTTCTTGAGCACCAAATCCGAATGATTCCTGAAGGATCATGTGACACTGAAGACTGGAGTAATGATTGATGAAAATTCAGCTTTGCCGTCACAGGAATTACATTTTAAAATAAAACAGTTACTTTAAATGTTAATACTATTTCACTATATTACTGTTTTTTTTATCAAATATATGCAGCCTTGTTGAGCATAAGAGACTGAAATAATCTTACAGACCCTTATGAGTAGTGTAGTTGAATATCCAATATTGACCAATAGTGATAAATTACAAGAAGTGTAATATCGTCCGATAACTAATGTTGTAACTATATATAGTGAATCCTTACCTGCAATTTATCTTATAGCAGTTTCATTTAATGACAAAGTTATTCAAAGGAAACAGAAAGGTAATGAAACAAACTCACCTGGAGTGCAGCTCTGTGCTTCCATTGTTATATTTGTTTCCTCGTTCCCACATGCCAAAGTCTGGCACACGATACGCCCTCTCCACACAAAACACCAGATTCTGGATGAACGATACCTACAAATGCAAACATGTCAGAGAAATGTGTCACATCAAGATCTCCATCGCCTTTGCTTGCCATTCCAGACATCAGCACACATCAACAAAAGTAGATTTACTTTGAGAAGTAAGCCTGCTCTCAGAGCTTTTCTAGGCCATGTATTTTTTGTCAATACATCAGCATACCTTCATGTTACCCATCTAATATTCTGATTATACACAGATTTAAATTGAATAATGATCCACTGAGTAGAGCAGCTAAAGTAATCCATCACTTCCATGGGTGGCATTGGTAATGACATAAGCCCCTCTACACTTCCTATCCCCATTGTGGAATGAGGCCATAGGAAAAACAAAATGAGAGAAAGAATGATGTCTTTACGGTACATAAATGAGGAAATGCTCAAACACCCGGGGAGGCTGGGATGACAGCGCTTTTAATTTAACATGAAGAGAACTGAGGGTCCCTAAAGCACGTTAAAATGGGGCACTGAGGAAGGTAGGCGAAAGGCAAAATGCAGAGGGAAAAAGGAGGAGAGAGGGATGACTTGAGCACTTTTATTTTGGGCCTGGACTAAAATGATTAATGTGACGAGCTTTATGGTATCTTAATGAATACCGCTGGCCTGGGGAGGCACTATTTTCTCTCTTCTTCTTTCTCTCAGCCACAGAGAGCGAGAGCAGAGCAAGAGTGTAATTTTTCTGAGAATCAAGGTGGATCAGTCATGGTCGTTTGAGTTTGTTGGATAAGGCATTTGAGTTAATCGCAGTAAATGTTGAAGCAGCCCTTGGTCTGCAAGTCAATGACAATCTTTCTAATAACAGGATTTAACAATGACATTTCTTATTCACTCATATGCCAAATGTAAGAGGTTCAAGTTTTAAAAGTTTTAAATGGACATTTAGTAGCTAGTATTAGCTGTTTAAACATCAAATGACTTAAGATTCCAACAGAATAGCAGCAAGACAAGTACATATTTTCATTACATTTTCTCACTTTTCACACAGATTTTAGTTGTTTTTGTATTTGTGAAAATCAAACATTCAAACAAAGTTTATCAAGAACCTACAAACCAACATGTAGCAAGTCCTGAGAACTTAATTTAGCTAAACTCTGCAATTCTATTGCCCATTCTGGTATATTTGTATTTTATTAAATCAGTATATTTTACTTTCATGGTTTTTTTTTTGCTAGAAGATATCCCACAAATTAGGGTTTATCTGTATTTAGAATCTGAATCTACCATGTTAATGGTTGAAAGAATTGCAATAAATTATATAAAATAAGTGTATATTAATAATATTATGAATTCCCTTACAACCAGTCAACCCAAATCTAACTACTAAGCCAAACCAGAACTAGGGCTCACAGATGAGGCAAAGCTTACATTATATAAGAAAAAAGCTCTGCCAAAGATGAGTAGGAAAAATATTACACTGGCAATTTCTCCCCGATTTGTTCTGCTGTTCATTAATAATGGAATGTAATGGGCTGCTGATTTGAAGACTGTGTTTTTTAAATTGCATTACATACCCGAGTAGGCACTGTTTAGAGACGTCAATTAAGCCTCTTTTGCAAATAGCAAAATAAAAGCTACTGTGACAATTTGTTAAGGTTGGGGTGGAAGGCTCAGCTAAAAAAGTGATACTGCCTGTCATGTACACAAAACGGTCGTACACTGTAATTGCTTAAAAACAAAACATTTAAGAGAAACAATATTTCTGAAGATAAGGACAATGTGGCTGAATAAATAAACATTGCAGTTATTCAACAGACATTGTTTTATCAGCAGCAAAGTGTTAAGTAAATGCCCCTGTGCGCAGACAGCAGGAATAAAAGATGCTATTAATGAAGTCCGCACAGTCCAAAGAAAAGAGAGAGAGATTACACAACTATTACAGCAACCACTAACACACTTCAATGTCTCCTCTGGTGTGTGAGTCCAGGGGTCAGGGGTGAGTGCTGGTAGGATCTGAAGAGGCCTTTTAAAAGATGGCTTCATATTTGTGCTACAGTGTTTTACAAAAAGAGTGCTTGAGCAGTTGCATAAGTGATCTCTCAGCTTGGTAAAATGCAGGAATTGGCATTTTTGCTCTTTGCCCTTAACCATTTCAACTCAACTTAGCTTTCTTTTTGCAGTAATGTTTCTTACAGCCAAATTGCTCAATGTAGTCATGGCCAGAATGCCCTAAGAGCAAGTCCTCAGGCAGGCAGAGAGAGGATCCAGTGGTCTGGGACAAGATTTCGGGTGTAAAATATTTCACTGCCTAATCTACAGCTAGCATCATGGAAGAAACTGACAGTCCCATTGGGGTTAAAAAACCTCCCCAATCCTTAAATTCTCATCTACAGTACTTACTATGGATGGAAGTATTGTGACAGTACCATCATAATGGTAATACCATTAGAAAGAACATTTAGAAAGTTAAATATTTTTGTGAGCTTTTCCTTGATTCGACTTTGGTTTGCAGTTTAAAGGTTCAGTCATATTAGTGAAATTTCAGCAAAATTTCATGGGCAAAAAGGTCCATTGTATATTGTCAATAGAGTAGCAATGTATTGTCTATTGTCAATTCAACAAATCCGTGTGACTTGAACATATTGTGAAATCATTGCAGGGAAATAATTTGCCCTTACGCCAAATTTCAGATCACATGGATTCCTATTGAAATGACTGGATTTTCTCAGAAATTTTGCTGAACAGCTGTAAATGTGAAAGTCCCTTAAGGCATGTTTATTTGTAAAACTGCTTTGTAACAATACATTATGTATTGTAAAGAGTGCTACGCAAATAAATTGAACTGAAGCAAATTTAAAATATAGCTGCAAGCAACAATTATCGGGGCAAACACAAAGAACACGACATGCCACGTCATGCCAACATGGCTGGGAGCATCCGACCAACTGCAACAATGAGCAAGTAAAGACATATTAAGATGATTTTAGGCAAAATGCCTGAAACATTTTATACAAATCACTAACAATGTGATTTAATGGTTTATCACTTTTCAAAAAAAAAAAAAAAAAATTGGTGGCACTGTGACCAAATTGATGTGGTGTGGTCAGAGTGAGGTGATAATGACACATACAATGTTTGGTGTCCAAAATCGGACACACGGTCTAGGAGGAATTAGAAAAAGTATGTTTTTAAAGAAAATCAGAATGGCGGACAGGAAGTTTGGCTGACTATGCCAACATTGGTATCCATGTTCTCGGCATAACCCAAGGAATATATTAAGACCAGTGTCATTACAATCGGCTAATTTAATCAAAAATTTCATTATAATTTTTGACCATAAGGTGGCGCTGCCCCCGGGGTTTTTTGAGTACTGTCAGGGCATGGTGCCGAAGACATATACCGAATTTTGTATTGATACGCCAATGAGCTCGTAAAATATAGCATTTTACAACAAAATTCCCGATATGGGAAATATTCGAGTCGGCCTGCTGCACCAAATCTAACAAGACCAGTTTTGTGATTTTTGGCCAAACCGTTCAGAAGTTATAAGCAAAAATGGCCATCTTTCACATCTCCTGAACACTAGGTGGCACTGCGCCGAAACTGTGCAGGTAGCCTCAGGTCATGGTTGTCATAACACACCAAGTTTGGTCAGAAGTTAACAACTTTTTACCATACAGTTCTACGGGCTGCAAAGACTTAAGAGTGGAAGTGGAAGAGGAAGAAGTAGAAGAAGAAGAAGAAGAAGAAGAAGAAGAAGAAGAAGAAACGGAAAAATAATAAGAACGCCAACGGATACAATAGATAATATTTACATGAATTGAACTGGTACTGGTACTTTTTTAACCGTAGTTCATGCAGTCAAGTCATACCTCATCTGTATTGTAGATTATTTGAAGGCCAGAACAAATCATTTCGACCAGGTACAATAGAAACAGAGACACAGCATCAATCTGTTTGAAATGAAAAGGAAAGAAATAGTTTTTTAAAAAGCAGTTTTATAATACTTGTGTTCTTTTTATATGAATGTAAATTACCCTGGTAATCCAGAGTTCTCGCGAGAGCACAAGTTGAATTTGCTCAGCGAGTTACTCTGGTGTCGAGTAATGATGCACATTAAATATGCCCCTCGATCTGAGCTGCACCAATCACATCGGGTTATCTGATATAGGCAGGCCAGAGGCGAGCTAAACAGATGACGACAGCGCTGTGACGTCGAAGTCATTAGTAAACATTAGGCTTGTTCGACTTGAACCGCCGCTGCACAGACCGATCGGTTTATGACATCAAAGTACCACGAGAGCAATTCAAAAGCATAAGGAGCCGTCTACTTTGTAATCGCTCTCACGGTACTTTGATGTCATTCACCGATCGGTCTGTGCAGCGCCGGTTCAAGTCGAACAAGCCTACTGCAAGATGGCTATGGATGAATACCAGTTGTTTGAAACGGCTTTGGCCGCTACAATGAACGAGTTAGACTTGGCTTTTTATCTAAAACAGGAACAGAAGACGCCGCTCGAATCGTTCCTTTGCAAGAAGGACGTTTTTGCTGTTTTGCCGACCGGATACGGTAAGAGTCTAATCTACCAGTTAGCTCCGCTGGTAGCTAAGCATATGGGGTTTATTGTTGTGATTGGTCGTAGTGTTATCCAATTGCGTGCAGTGAGATTTTCAAATGCATGCTTGGTGCCGCCCCTCGAGCTGGCCGATTTTCATTAGTCGACGCCAGACCATTAATCTTTTAGATTTAGGTCTGGATTTCCAGGCTAAATGTAAATGGTAATGGTGAGCAAAAGGAGAAACTTTTTTCTGAAAACTCAAGCTTTTATTACTTGTCCCGACAAAACTGAATTTAGTTCAATCATAAAGGTTGAATTAAGTTTATGGGCTGTTGACCAATGATACAATCAGCAGATATTGCAGCAGCATAAATGCAGTAAACAGGCAGTGATAAGGAATGAGATGACACAATCTATATTATATCATGAAATACTGAAAGAGCAGGTTACAAGAGCTCTTTCCAAAACTTTCAATAATATTGCTAGATATGATACTTCTAATTGTGTTTTAATTATATTTTAGATGCAGAATTGGGAGTGACAATATCATGCTAATAGCAAACAACCCTTTATAGCAATTTATATGAATACTGTGTGTGTGTATGTATGATGGAGATAACCTGTAGATGGCTGTACTCTTCATACTGGTAAACCTCATCTCCAGTGTGCACGTTAAATATTGAGTGCAGGCACGTGGACGGACTCGGGTCCTGCTTAAATTTCTCCACCTGTGAGAAAATTAGAGGAAGAGATAGAGAAAAGACAAAGGGAAAAGGGGGAAAGAAGGAGAGTAAGTAAGATGCAAGATATGAATAAAGTATCGGCTGTTTCATAATTAATCAAATGCTTACTGAGGTAAGTGAGTGAGAAAATAAAAGAGAGAGTATATTAGTATTTCTGGAGGTCAAGGTACAATTGTAACACACTCTATAAAACACCCTTTTATCACATCTAAAGCCCTGTGCTGTAATATTGCATTATATTGGTAAATGCACATCCGATTATTAAACAGCAAATTACAATTAAGATGGTGTGGGTGTTTGGGAGCAACTTTGAATGCATGCATGCATCTCTCCACCAGACAGATGTAGCGCTCCAAGATGTGTGCTTGGCTTGAAATAGATGCTGGAGCACAGTTTTGCTCATTCGGGATGAGTATCTACATCTATTTCTCAAGCTTTTTGTTATACAACTTTGCTGGACACATAATCCACTCTCTGCCATCAATGATACTTTAACAGCAAAAACATACTTTAAAATGATGTATTTATGTAAATATTTTTGCATACAAGCTGATGTCCGAAGTGTGCAAATGAGAATTTGGGAACATGTGCTAGTAAAGTGATAAATGTCCGGTATTAAAATTCAGAAGGAATTGTTGTGAAAGAATACATCAATTTGAGGGTACTTGTGACATCATTGGTTTGGATGGGTTTAATAACAATACAGGCATGACAGCATAATAAAGTTTATTGTATATCACAAAAAGTGAAGGAAGTAACATATTGGATAGAAGTGTGAAAGGACATTGCAATATAAATATATATATATATATATATATATATATATATATATATATATATATATATATATATATATATATATACAGTGCTATGCATAAGTTTAGACACCCATGCTAAAGTTGACTAAAAAGAGGAATAAAAAATCATCTTTTGGAAATTGAACTTAATGCCTTAATTTAAAAAATTAGGAAAAATCCAACCTTTAAGGACACCAATTTTCTTTGTGAATGAATAATGTATCGTAAATAAATAAATGTTATTCCTTAAAATACAGGGTGCATAAGTTTGGACACCCCTATGTTAAATTCCCATAGAGGCAGGCAGATTTTTATTTTTAAGTATTTAAAAAAAAAAAAATGTTAGGATACTATGCATCCTGATAAAGTTCCCTTGGCCTTTGGAATTAAAATAGCCCCACATCATCACATAGCCTTCACCATACCTAGAGATTGGCATGGGGTACTTTCCATAAGATCATCTCTCAATGCAAATCAAACTAGCTGTTAGGCTAACTGAAATAAAACCATGCCAATCTCTAGGTATGGTGAAGGCTATGTGATGATGTGGGGCTATTTTAATTCCAAAGGCCAAGGGAACTTTATCAGGATGCATAGTATCCTGGATCCATGAAGTAACTGGCCTTTAAAAATAAAAATCTGCCTGCCTCTATGGGAATTTAACATAGGGGTGTCCAAACTTATGCACCCTGTATTTTAAGGAAGAACATTTATTTATTTACGATGCATTATTCATTCACAAAGAAAATTGGTGTCCTTAAAGGTTGGATTTTTCCTAATTTTTTAAATTAAGGCATTAAGTTCAGTTTCCAAAAGATGATTTTTTATTCCTCTTTTTAGTCAACTTTAGTATGGGTGTCTAAACTTATGCATAGCACTGTATATATATATATATATATTTTTTTTTTTTCAAGTGATAAAACATTTTTATGAAAAAAAATCAAATGTATGTATAAAGGACATATAAGCAACATGTTTTTCTACATTCACTCTATAATAAACTCATATGGTCATTGGATTATTCTCTGATCAGGCAGAAGACAATGTGTAGTTCATGACTGCATGCATTGAAGGTCTATAGTGACATTCTAGCATACATACACAGCATTTATATTTAAAAACAGAATATTTTAATTTCTTATGAGGGAAATTTTTGTATTCATTTTTAAGAAGCTTGGCCAAATCAAAAAAAGATAGAATCGCTGCGCTCAACCTTTTTTGGGGTCTTAGATCCATAAAAATATCAATGCTTTCAAACTGAAAAACGAAAGATCCGCACTCGCTTGTCTTCCTTTATAAATTATAAAAAAAATGTATTATACAAAAAAGCACATCTGGATTATTCAAACGTTTCAGCAATAAGCCTTCATCTGTGAATCAAACAATACTTTCTCCAGAAATCTTTTAAAAAAGTGTGAGTACAATGATCTCCAGGTGGGAACTTCTTCACAGGTGTTTCTAATTACAAGTGTTTCCAGACTTAATCACCAGATAACAATCAAATGAGTCCAAACAACCGATCCACATCAGAAAAACAACCCAGAAAAGACCACAAAAAAAAAAAAAAGGCAAAAAAGTCCAAAAAGCATATGCAAAATAAACAACATGGATCATTATATCAACAAATCCACAAAATATTCAACACATAATTTGCAACACATATAAATCATTCCTTTACAACATAACATACAAAAATGTTACAAAAACATTAAATCCAAAAAAATGATAAATAAATAAAATGGGAGACGATCCGATGCACCAGGCCAAAAGTCGTTTATAAATCCATATCGTCATCCATTTTCACAAAACAAAAATCATTTCAATATTGATGTGACATAAGAAAAGAATTATACCCAACACACCAAATCTGTTCAAAGAAAACAAGACGCTTGGCCAAACATGACACTATGGCACATGCTGCCGATATTAATATTTATTTGCTCTAACATTTAATAAATACCAGACTGTTTTTGAAAAGAAGACATAACATACCAGATGAAATTAAAGGTGATCAAACAGAAAGAGATGAAGTTGATACATAAATAGTACACTGAACAGATGCAAGTCATGGACTCAAATAAATAAGAAGATTATACAGACGATAGGTAAGACTTCTGCTCTGACTCACCACAGAAAACCAATCCGCTACCCATCAGATGTGACTGCCGCAGGGTTTTTTCCCCAAGATGTCAAGAATGAGGTCGCAATATATATATATATATATATAAAAAAGCATGATTATTTAATGTGCACAAAAAAGAGGCATAAGCCGCAAAATAACATAAAAAAGCAGAAAGCATGGTGGATTTCCATAAAAAATTATTACATTCATCATTTTCACAGAGATAAGTGTAAAATAATCAAAGATTGCTATAATATTGCTATATTAATTGGTATATACAGATATAATGTACTTTAAAACGAACTGATGGCCACTGGGCTTTTTAAATATATATATATATAAATATATATATAAGCACATCTTTTTTAAATCTTTTTTTTTTGTATCTGCTATATCTGTATTTGTATAGCATTTTATTTGTCATATATAGTTCATTGGTATCAAATAAATGTACACAACATATACACATTAAATAACCATATCAGCTGACCGCTAGATGTGACACTGGACCATCATGTCAACATATTTTCACACACTGGCTGTACCCCATAAATCGAACACAGCCCCAAGGATTTTCTCAAATCTTCCACACATGCATTAGCAGAATATCATCTTTTCTAAAATCCAGGAGACACAGTGGGATTCTCTGTTCGAACTCAAAATGTCAGCAGGTACAATATAGCAAACAACATCCCGATTACCTTGTCCTTAACACGGATACAAAAAAAAATAAAAGCCAAAACACATTGCACAGAAGCCAGTGATTCTTTGATTCTATAAACCCCAGATTCTAGAGATGAACAAAGCCATCTCTAGCAGTTCTCTATCCGTCATTCACACATTACAATCCTACAGTTATGGAAGGGACACTTCACCCGTCAATACAGCAGAAAACTGGGCCGACCTTTCCCACTGACCGCATCACACACGGGCCCCCACAGCATATTTTAAGTGATATAAATAAGTGGCCCATTTTTTATTTCTCCCTTCTCCTCTCTTGTCAGGTCATGAGAGGCATTCTTCTGTCCCAGATACACACAATGATTTCTTTTTCACACCAGTAACACAGCTGTATAACAGGCCAAACGCAGCTATAAGACTCAGCCGAACAGAAAACCCTCGCTTATGGGTCCAAATCCACGAAAGCAAACATGGATAGAGACTGAAGAGCGATAAAGGCACCTGTGAGACAAGGGATGGCATTTGAAACATCTGTTAGCCATCACTGCCTGTAAAATTAAACCAATAAAAACTGAAAGCACAACCGGGCAGTGAGTAACCTTCAGTTGCTACAGGAACATCTATTATTCTATGACACACTACTTGGCAAAACAGAGACTCTATCAAAGTGATTTATTATGTGTGACTTTGGATTGACCTTTATTAAACTCATCAAAACTGGAAGCACAGGCTGCTTTGTGAGAGACATCTAGAGCAGTTTAACGCTGGAAAGGAGAAACTACAATTCCATGCTTTGTTGCTGCTTTTCATCTGTTTGTTACTTATTTTTTACAGTGTTATATCAGCAGCATGCCACAGTAAACACGTCTGTTGAATATACCTGGGGAACAGATTATATGAGTTTATTAAAAAACCCAATGTACTTTGTGAATGCTATAGACAGATGTTAATGAGCACTGCACTCTGTAATTAACTGCATAAACGAGGCATTATAATTAAGACACAGAAAAGCTTTCTTGCAAATCAGGTCTTGGGGGTCAGGAATAAATGAAATGGAACAATTTCAAAGGCACAAGAGAGGCATAATTGCTCAGGTTTACGCAGGGAGAGAACAGTTACTTTAGAGCAATTGCCAACTGTAAAAACAGCATTAATATGAGCTCTTTTTGCATGGGAAATGAGACTACTCTTACTGTTAAAAACAACCTCTCAACCAACAGCGTATCAGCACATCACCAATAAGGCAAACTCAAATACATCCAATTCATTAACGGTAAAAAACTGCAATGATCTGCAGATTGAAAAGTTAGGTTAATGTTCCTAAAGTTTATATTACCAAAAAGTGGTAAAAAAAAAGGTGTCACGTACCAAGTCTCATAAATACTACTACTATTACTGTTTTCTATTTTAATATATTTAAAAATGTAATATTATATGTGATAAAGACATGTTTAATTTTTTCACTATTCTTTGATGAATATAAAGTTCATCATAGAATACAGCATAATAAAAATCTTTTGTAACATTATAAAAGACATTATAATGCGTCTCTGTTGAAAGTATTAATTTCTTAAAAAATGTATACTGTATATTACTGACCCAAAACTTTTGAATAGTGGTATACCCCATTGCCATGGCTATAATGTTAATGTATGCAACTTTATTGTGAAGTGTTATCCTTTTGATGGAGCTTCTCTCCCAGTTTCTATAGGCCTATGCATTACCAGGGGCGTCCCTACTAGAGCCTTTTATACTGGGGCATGAGACACAGTAAAATATTGCTGTTAAATCTGACGGTGGAGACTTCCATATACCAACCTGAGAATCATCATCCCTAATGATATTTCAGAAGTCATGTCTTGTGTGTTTTCAATGAGCTGTTTAGAATCAGAACTGGCACAATCACCATTGATCTAATCAGTCAAATGGTTTTGCAAAAAATATGATTCATTCAAACAGTTCACTCCTGGACTGGTTTCTCACACCGTAACAGAATCATTTCTTAGACAGAAAACCAAACTAGTGCTGGATGAGGTCATATTTAAATACAGTATGAAACAATACTAGCAAATGTCTTCCATCGTCAGCGACTGCTGCTTGTGAACGAACTCTGAACTGCAATTTATAAAGACAATTTACTGTATATCCATATTCATAACAGTATCATAAAAGTGTATCAAAATATGGATAATTTTTTTTATGGAGGGCCTGTACTCCAGTACTTATGAAAGGTTAGAAATGTTCATGTGCATTACTTAACATTTGCTTTTAGCTGGTGGTAAAAACAGTACCAGCTGGACCAAAACAGGAAGCCCAACAACTCTGCAAATGGCCACAGTCGTTCTAGGCAGCTCGCCATGGGAACGTTGTCAAAACCCTGATTGCAGCAACATCCAACTGTTAAAACCACAGAAAAGCCCAACTGGCAGCCACTCAAATGCAACCCAGAGAAAACCCTTAAATAATACCCAAATGCCATCCACGTTGTGGAGTGAGTTCACACATCTGTAGTCAAAATCAACTCTTTATTGAGGTCTGTCACAGACATTGCTGCCACGTTCCAGTGTGAGAGTTGAGGGATAGACAGGTGGAATTAGTAAAACAAGACAAGGTTAGATATTTTATTTCCAGCTTTTAAAGAAGACTTATAGGGATCCAAAAAACGAAAATTCTATGATCAATTACTGACCCTCAAGCCATTCCAAACCCATAAGACTTTTATTCATCTTTAAAACACAAATTAAGATGTTTTTAATGAAACTTGAGAGAGATTTCAGTCCCTCCATTCAAAGTCCATTCCACCAAAATTGACACATCAAAAAGTAACAAAAAAAACATAATCCATATGAGTGGTCGAGCAGTTTAATCCAAGTCTTCTGAAGAGATATGATTACTTTATGCAATGAAGTTTTCATTTATTCTTTTCTAAACATTGTTCAACAACACACATACATTTAGCACATCAAACGCACCTGCTTGACGCATAAGCAGAAAGTACGGTTAAGCTTCCACGTACCATATTTGACGTGCTCTATGTATGTGCTTTAATCATTTGTTTTTGGTTGTGCGGACATTAAATTGAGATAATCTTTTTAATGAAATATCTCATGTTTGATGAAAAACGTTAATTTGAATTTTGAAGGTGAACGAAAGTCTGGAACAACAATTTTCATTTCTGGGTGAACTAATCTAATCTAAATATTATTTCAAGCAAATATAAAAGTACAGTGCTAAATAAAACCATTATTTCATGGTGGAGCCACTTAAAATATTGGCATTGCAAGTAAAAATGAACTCCTGGACTGACTGGGCAACAGAAAAAAAATCTTTACCGTTGAGCCCTGAAACATTGACTCGAGTCCATAAAAAAAGCTTCACACCATGTGCAAAGCTCTTTCTGAGATTTACTGTAACTCCTGAACAGTAAAGAAAGCCTAGTGTTGCTTGCAAGTGTGGTGAGCCGGAGGGGGGGGGGGGGATGGGGGGAACGTGGGATGTGTGTACATTTCCTTTGAAAGTAACTCTGTGGTATAGTGGGAATATACACATGGAAATTCATGGCAAGGTCAGTCAAATCGAATAATGTGAACAAGTGTTAAATATAGGCTATGCAATCTTGCCAAACTTCACAAGGACGTTTGATCTACAGGCTGCTGCATGAGGTTACGGCACTAACCTTACAAGAACAGTACCAAAAATGATCAACAGACCTGTAAAGCTATCTAAAAGTATGAAACTGCTCACCAGGGGGGAATAAAGCGATCTTCAGCAGGCTGTCTGAGTTTTCAAAAAGGCAGAATTGATGAGTGACATGCATGCAGCTCTGTCCTATGGTGTGACGCTGAGACCCACCTTATCAGACTGCCGCATGTAGCAGTACATAATCCCCCGCATGCACTTGATGGCAGAGTGCTCCATTTCATGAGTGCGGCCCATGTCATCGTCGATTCGCCTGCGCAAGAAACATTCTGCATGAGTTCCTGTAAAGCAATGTCAGCACCATGTACTACAGCAAGGCAAAGTGCTCAAACTATCACAGTAATAAATAAAGGCAAACATGCAAATGAGACAAACCTTCAACACATATCAAGAGCGCTCATGTAGAGCGCACACATGCACACCACCCACATATACTCCTACAGAGATAAATAGAGAGTAAGTAATGGGTTCAGGCCTTGCTGTCAGATTGGAATCATCTTAATTAAACTCCTCTGACAATGCTAATATGCAGAGGTGAAGACTGATGACTACGTCTGCCTCTGATATACGCCTGCTCTCTATTTTTATCCCCGTTTTCGTCCTCTAGAGGAACAACCCTCACCAGGAGGAGTGAGAAGGAAAAGAAACACTTTATCTTAGGAGTTCAACGGAAAGTCTCGGTCTTGGGTGCCCTCCTATAAATCTTGTAACCTTGACCTGAGCCCCGAGAGTGCTGGAGACCTGCTTTAGAAAGGAGTGTTTGTGCTTGTTATGCTATGTTTCAAATATCTGTAACTTATTCCCTTGCTACTGAATATTAAGCCCTGTTTACACCTGGTATTAAGATGCATTTTTGGTTGAAGAAGACAAGGGAGACACAACCTGTTTACAGCTGGTGTTTTAATTCATCTCTTTTGTCCACTTCTGTTCAGCTTTCTTCAAGGGGAGGGTCTAAAGGCGGGTAAATGTATGGGTTTTTCCAGATCTTTGGATCTAATGGACAAAATAAGACTGTGCAATTTACATATGAACGCAAAATGAGATGACGGAAAAACATACAGAGAACTGCAGCTTTCATTTCTGCTCTGATCATTTCCACACTGAACATTGTGTGTTTTCATCTCTAAACCAAACTTAGGGCTTCAAGCGATAAAGAATTAATTCCAGTCTGGCTTGCGAGCTTCCCATAATGTTTACGCATTAGGTCAGTAGGCGGAGAGTATGTGGAACACATTCACATTCGATCTCGTTTACACGAATCGTCCACTTGGGATTGACAAACATGCTTCTTAATACCAGGTGTAAATAGGGCCATCGAAATATTACAATGAAATTCAGTTAAAATATAAATAGTGGACATATGAAATATAAAAATTGTCATATTTCAAGTTGTTTTCTGGATAAAATCACAGAAATTGAATTTGCATAGAAATGCAATTTTGCATGTTTGCTAACTCAAATCAATTCAGGGATTGAGTTGGAATTTAAAAAGGCATTCTCTATTCAACTGTTAATTATCACTATTAATGAACAACCATAGCTGTTAGAGATAGAGTAAATGCTCAAATTAGGAAAATAAGCCTAGAAAACAATAACCAAATGTTTGGTTGTTCCAGCCAGTGTTGGTTAAATTATTACGTAGGGAAAACAATACGAAGCAAAATCAGACACGGTCTAGAAAAGGTCATGAACCAAAACCTCCCACATAAACAAAAACAAATTTTATGAAGTTTCTTTGTCCTTGTCACAATATGCTTTCTTCAAAATATTGTATTTTGTGTTCAACAGAAAAAAGTAATAGAGGTTGGGAACAACATGAGACTGAATAAATGATGACAGATCTTTCTCATAAATTTAAATGAAAGAAGGGAAGACAAAACACTTGGGAGAAAGTTCATTTTTTGGAAGGAAAATGATTCAGAACACAAATCAAAATCACTGGACAAGCTAGAAACAAACAAACAAACAAACAAAAATGTCCCATTTAAAAAACGAGCAGGGTGGGTGTTTGGTCAGAGTGTCTTGGATTCAAAGTGA
The DNA here is from genome assembly GCF_951802725.1 of Rutilus rutilus. Taxonomy (NCBI): domain Eukaryota; kingdom Metazoa; phylum Chordata; class Actinopteri; order Cypriniformes; family Leuciscidae; genus Rutilus; species Rutilus rutilus. The sequence goes on along the minus strand of NC_140211.1, from coordinate 29,978,567 downwards.
CTTTAGACAATCCCCCAAGAGGAACCTGAGGTTTAGCTCTAATATCTTGTTCAAGGGCATAAAGGTGTCCCCTTGCAGAGTTTGAACCTATAACCTTTAAGCTATCCAGTACATCCCTGGACATTAAGTTCAATCTAATTCTGTCTCAACAGAGCTTTGAAAACTGCAGTGTAGAAGCAGTAGTCCATTAATATGAGCACTGGAACAAATGCAGGTGGATCAACTTGCACCTGATCAGTGGGTACACATACTTAACTCAGTGTGATTAAAGCTGCCATTAGTTTGTCAAATGTGAGGAGTATATACTCCATATAGTGGTGGTGGTGGCGCAATGGATAAGACACATGCCTTTGGTGTGAGAGACCCGGGTTCGAATCCACTGTGAGACACCAATGTGTCCCTGAGCAAGACACTTAACCCCTAGTTGCTCCAGAGGCGTCCGACCTCTGACATATATAGCAATTGTAAGTCGCTTTGGATAAAAGCGTCAGCTAAATGAATAAATGTAAATGTAAATGTAAATATACTCACACCACCCTTTAAAATATGTTTTTGAAAGAAGTCTCTTATACTCACCAAGGCTTTTTTACGCAAAAAAAAAGTAAAAACTCAATGTTCAATGCTGAATAAAAGTATGAATTTCTTTAATAAAAAACCCTTACTGACCACAAATATTTGAACATTAGTGTAAGAAAACAGCAGATTTTTTTCCCCTATGATAATGACATCAATTTTCACCGTTTCATTCAGAGAGGCCTATTCCGCCAATTTCTACCACAATACAGCTTATTCAGGCCAAATCATAGCCATAAGGCCTGTTCACACCAAGATTGAGTCAACAAACCAGTTTTAAAAAAACAAAAACATATTACAATACAGATTGTCTTGCTCACTAATAGATATTCTTTAAGATTTTGTAACAGCTTGTTCAGCCTTTTGTCCCTGGCTGTTAAACTCATCTTTGTCTGCTTAGACGCCACAGATGGTATACACGCCACTGCATACCAGCATATTTTTTTGTTATGTGGAACATAAAATAAGATATTTTGAAGAACGTTTGTAACCAAACAGTTGACTTTCATTGTATAACAACTTGAGGATGAGTAAATGATGACAGAATTTTCATTTTTTGGGTGAACTATCCCTTTAATAATCTCTATATCATGTATAGCACTACATGTATCATGCACTACATATGTCACACTTGTGGACCAGATGAGTTTTTATGTCCTGATATGTAAAACAATAGAATTCAAAAGGGTGTACTTTCTTTTTAACATGACTGTATATATATTTCATATAATAGCACTCTGAACAACAGCCAGCAAATTAATAATGGATTCATGGTCTTTGATTCATGAGTGGCGAGTAAAGGTGGTAAATGGGAGCACTAGAAAAGAGCCAGTCTCTTCAACACATTCATTTACATTTACCAATTGAAACATAATTTAAGATCAACGCAGATCAATGTGATCGCAGATTTTACCAAAAGGTAATTCCACATAAAGTGCCAATCAATATCTAACCTGTATGCCAACGCCAGTGCCCAGACACTGGCAGCGCAGTAGAGGGAGTCTCTGACTTTAGCATCCTTACAGGTGGAACAGGTCTTCACAGGAAACAGACCAGTGGTAGGGCTCTGATAATTCAGAATGGTGCTCTTCACTAGAAGAAATGAGAGAAGGACAGAGAGAAAAACAGATATAGTCTCATGGTGTTACTTTTATTCCTGTTTTCTGACATAAAATACCACTGCATGTATAATTAATCAAGCTAAATAAATATTGTCGCATATTACTCAACAATAATATTATTAAAAAAAAAAAAACAGTACAAAAATGGCAACACAGCTTTGTCCATCACTGTGCCCAACTGTTAAACTAGCTCTCTCTCACTCCCTCCACTGTGATTTCTCTTTACTAATGTATAATCAGGCTGAATAGGGCACTTCATTTTTCATCAGCACATTACGGCAGCACAAATGAAGGGGACATTCATTCCGAGCCATCATTTGTTATGTAGAGTTTGGGTCAATTCAAAGAGACAGTGCCATCAGGGCTGGGGGATAAGGAGACACTGGGGGGAATTAGTCAGAATATTAATATACTCTTCAGAGAGACTGCAGCCAGGATTGCTCTGACTCTCATCGGAAGAATCCGGCATTCCAGACAAGGCGATAAATACGTTTTTATCTGATTAGGTCTTGTACTGTAAGTGATGCCGGTAGGACTAAAAGGAAGACTGCGGCTAGAGTCTATCATAATGTTTCAGGGAGGAAAGGGTCAGAGATCAATTAATCCAGAGAAACCTGCTATTACTGGCCATTTGCTCCGGTAAAACCTTATATTACTAATCAAGAAAATCTCATTTGCAGTCATTTCACAGTCGCTGTGGCACGTGGAGGCATCTCCTGTGCATTGAGTGACTTCTTTTGAGAAAGGGAAAAAGGCAAATGACGTATTACACGCATCGGAGCGCATCATAGCACTCTTGATGCAAATTCTTGGAAGACTGCATGATCTCTTTCTTATCATCTATGCACCTCTACATCAACCCCTAACACTGCACATACAATCAGTCTATTTCCACAAGGCAGCCATTTTTATACACTAAGAAGAAAGGGAGGGGGTCCATCAGAGAGAGTGGAAGAAGACGGAGAAAATGGGTGGAGACTGAACCACACAGACAGAGAGAGACAGAGGGAGAAGACAAAGAAAGAAAGAGAGGGAAATACTCTTTTGCCCATTAAAAGTTAAAGCTTGTTTTCTCCAACCTTAATCTTGTGGAGGCAGAGGAAAGATAGCAGAACTGCATTCACAACAAACAGGCTGGAGAGAAGAAGAAGAGGAAATGAGAAGCACTGAAGCATTATGTCATTACCACATAAATAGGAAAACCCAGAAAGAGAGCGAGAAAGACCAGAGATAAAAATGGCAATATCCTTCTGAGAAAAGTTCAAAATAACATACCATGCATGTTGCATATAATGTGCTGCATTTATATACAGTACACACAGCAATCACTGTAAGCTGAGATGCATTTCAGCTCTGAGGTAGAGTAATCTGAATTATGAAAGTTACCACATTTATCATTGTAGGATTCGTCTTATAGGGAATGACATGGGGATTCACTTTCAAAACGGGATTACCCAGCGCAAACGCTGTACGTTTGTCTGCTTCAACCATGACTCAAAAGGATCATTGAAATGAGAAGCATCCTCTCTGTCACTCTTTACTCTTTGTTCTCTCTCACTTCCTCCCTCCCTCACCCTGCAGTGCTCTCATCTCAGTGTTGTCTGTCTGGGGATTTTAAATGAGCTTTAGGAACAGGCTGAATGTCTGGATGGAGGAAAGAGATTGAAAATATAGAATTCGTGAACATGCAGTGTTCGAGAAACAAGGCTTTTCCATCGTTTTTGAAGTGGATGAAACAAGATGATCGAGCACTCGACTAATGAGCTGAGGAGTTGGATCAGGTGTGCTAGACAAAAGACATAAGGTGTTCTTGAAATGTTCCCACAATATTTTAAGCCAAGCAGCTGAAGTCTGTGCATTGAACCATAAGGTCAGTCTGTGATGTTTAGGTCCTACTTTGAATTCCTTTTTCTCTATAGGAGTTAGAAGGTCAGAGTTCCCTAAACTATGATACGCCGAGAAAGCAAAACTACTTGTGGCTGCTGGCAATATTTGGCATGCATATATGTATATATCATTATGATATCATCAACAAACCAGCAATAAACAAATTGGAGATAATTCAGTGTTCAACAAATACAAGGATTCTGCAGGTTTTATGAAGGTAAATACTTTTTTAAGACCAAGTAAAGAAAAATGTGTTCTCTAAATGTAAATATCTAGGGAGAAACACAAAGAGATGTATTAGCAACACTTCGGAATTTGAAAATACAACTTCTGAAAGATATCCATTACTTTATTTTACACCAAAAAAGTAGCTTGACTACCTACCTACTGTATTTTTTTATGTTCTTCATCAGTATTTGTGTCTTGTTTTCCAGTGCAACTGCCTAAAGATTCTTAAATCAAGACACATTTACTGGAGATACAAAATGACACAAAATATAAAGTCTGTGAAGTTGACAGATATTTGATCTTGTTTAAGCACAACCTCACTTAATTTTGTTCAACTTTTCAAGACAAGATGTTTAGATATTTGTACTGGAAAACAGGACAAAAATACTGAGGTAGATAACTTTTTTTTTTTTCAATGCATGCAACATAATGCTATAACCTTTTTAATTTAAGATTGTCTGCTCCTATTAAAGTCCACCTGAAATCAAAATTGACCCTATTTACTTTGTTAGCGCATATTACTAGTCTTGTGGTGAAAAATTAATCCGTGCAAGTTAATACACAGAAAAAAACTGTTTGCCGTCGTAATCTTTAATCAAAGTCTGAAAAGTTACTTCCGGTCTGGAATGGCGTTCCTTCTCTGATGACGTAGGTTTGACGGCTTGGGTTGGGAAACGCTTAACCACTCCCCTCAAACCGTTAGTCTGCTATGAGTGAGAGATGGAGAGGAGGAGCGCTAGCCTGCCCTCTGTTCAATATTCCTTTTCACTGGGAAATACGTCACAACACTGGAGACAAGTCGTTTGCAACTTCCGGTTCACGCGGACTTTAAGGCCTTAATTTGTGTAAGAGTGAATTAAGCCTTTTTAAAACCCTTTTAAGACACACAGAAACCCTGCAAATAAGACATACACTCCAACTAATCTAAATGACCTCAAAACGCAAGACTCATTTTTCTTAAGAAACTATCTTTTTTTTTTTTATCTATTAAGAAAACTATTTGAATATGACATACGCCATTCATCTTGCAAAGCAGTACTTATTTATTGTCATGGTGAAAACTAAAATGGAAAGCAAGATTAGGTGAGAAAGAGATAGAGGGTGGGTAGGAAAAGAGATGAGTATTGATTAAGAGCAAACTGCACAGCAATGAGAAACTATACCAGCTCCAAATTAATCTTTTAGTGCTTATACTCAAGTCATTTGCTGGGTATTATTATTAAATGTAGCCTAATGGTTTGGAGACTTTTTAAATCCTCCAATTAAATTAGGAAACATCTTTCCATAATTAAATTACTTTTTAAATAGGAGTAAACATCGGTGCACTTAATACACAGATCAGCTATATTAGGGAAAATCAGGAGTAACTTTGGAATTTGTACACAACTTGACACCTTACATGAGTTGCTTTATAAATGCGTAGCTACTTTTTATTAAAAATAAAAAGAAAGGTGGTGCAGCTAGATGAAGCCATGACACAATATAATGAGGTTAAATGCATCATTAAAACCATAATAGAATGCTCAAGAGATGTTCGAGCCAATTCTCAAGCCTATATGAAAAACAAATTACATGCAGGGCATAAATTCTCACCTGCACTATAGAAGCGGTCAAGTTTCTCCCAAAGGGGCTCATCATCCCGGTGCAGTATGGATAGCTTAAGGGGTTCATAGATGGAGCCTGATCACAAAAAAGCAGACATTGATGTTACAACAACCATTGAATCTGAACAGATCTGAAATATTGTGATGCTTATCTCATCTCTAGATGCAATTCAAGAAACCCTGGATGGAAGTGATGAGCATACACAGTCAGCATGGCTTCTTGATGATGCTACTGTATAGATTACTGACCCGCTACAGGCTCACTTACGGCTATTTAGTATGCTGAGGTTGAGCTGACTCACCAAAATCAAAATGTGCTTCAATTGGTCTCTGTAACCTAAATGGTTTTTTGTTCCATTTACAATGCTAAGAGCAGCGAAATGCAGATTTACCGGGGTGCAAAGGCAGCAAAGCATGCCAGGAAAACAATCAAAGCAAAATGCAAAAGACTAAAGCTATTGTTCACCAGTTGCATATATCAAATTGAACGTCACTGCAAACACACACAGCTTGATTGCAAAATTGAAGGCACTGGCACAAACTCTGTGAATAATGGAACCCAACACCAGTAAATTCAGGGTTTTTTTCTGTGAGGAGTGAAATTCAGGGGAACCCCATCAACTTGAGCACTATTTCAGACACATTTAACTTTGGAGCAATTTACATTTTAATAGAATCGACCCAGGGTCAATACCTCAGGTACTGAAAATTCACATTTCCTTGCAAATTAGCATAATTCCCATCAGCTTTTAAGTAGCAGGGACAAAGCCATCTCTTTTTAAGATAACTCTGGCTAAGCAGTGCACATCCAAACGGGCAAATGAAAGATACTCCTCATTTTAGTTTCACCACATTGATATAAAAGTAACTTGCCTCAAGAAGCATACGAACCTCCTCTGTTGACAGATTTGATCAGACATTGACAAAAAGAGATGATAGGAACTGGACTTCATTACTGATTTGATTAATCACAAAATTTCCCCCATGATATTACCAAGGTGTATTTATGACTAACCCCTTTAAATGAACTGAAACAGCTAGAAACATTAGAGGTGAAACACTAGCATTATTATTTGCTGCAATAAAAAAATAATTTTCAATTAGGCAACAAAGAGTTTAATTTCTGAACCAATACTGTTATGGGAATGTATTGGCTTTCATTTTGTTTCATGGCAAAATTAGACAGTTATTAACAGTATTCTATCCAGATACTTCACACTATATATCAACTGCAACGCAGCTTTTCCATGGATCAAGCCCTTCACCCAAACTTACCAAACTTCCGGAGTTTGCGATGGACATTCAGAACCTCTTTGGCAGTGTTGGCCATTTTTCATTAGGCGAACTCTACGCCAGTCCTCTATTAGTTAAACTACAACATTAGTATAATTCATATGGTTAGAGAGAGAAAAGACAAATTACATGGAATCACACAGAGAAATTTTCCAATCTTCAGGCATGGTTATTGAATGGACATGCATTATACACAACTGAAAGTGAGATGATTTGGTATGACTGATGTGAGAGGATGAGATGCCAATTAAAATGTGCGGAAATGTCGATGACACTATACAGACTACAATCCCAAGCCAACTTCTAAAATTAAGACTAATAATTTGTGATCTGTATCCAACTGATTGATTGTTTATATCACCACAAAATGTAAAGTATATTATTGCACAGCTAACATTGGATATACACTATACTTCACACGCATACAGTATACGTAAAGCGATATACAGGCCTACTATATGACAAATCTTAACTGTCGTTTAATTGTTTAAATCGTTGCAAAACTGTATTTTCGCCCAACTCTAATATGCTCAATGCGACTGTAAGGCATGACAATATTAAGATATTATAATCATTAACACCATGAATTTCTGTAAAGCTGTACAACTAAAATTGACATGACTATTTTAAAGGTCCCATATTGTCAAAAATGAAATTTCCTGGCTTTTTTCATGATAACAGAGGTCTAGGGGCTATGTAACTACCATACAAGTTTCAAAACAGTCAATCCACAGACAAATGCACACAGCCTGAATAAAGTAGCTGCGCCTTTTCACGAGCCGTTGTGACTTCCGTAAAAATGTGATGTCAGAACTACTCAGTCACCGCCTTCAGTCTCCATCATCCCTCCATCCTTTTGCCAAACCCCCAGACAACATCGTTGCTGAGCAACAACAACACGGAAACATGTCGAGAAAATGCTGTTCAGTTGATGGACGTAGAGACCTGCACTCCCATGGGACCCAATGCAAGAGTGCAGCGCGGGACTAGATTTGATAGCCGAGTGCGGGCGTAACGTTCTCGTGAGTGTGCGGGTTGCAGGAGAATAAAACGATTCGCGACACTCCGGCAAAATAGAAATATCTAAAAATAAAACAAAAAAATTTGTTATTCATATGTTGCACAAAACCAACAAGAATAACGTTAACTAAAACTAAATAAAAACGATTTACAGGCCAGAACGAGTTTCTATTTATAACATGTTTGCAGCGTTGAGCAATGTAGCCAATCACAGACATTTGTGTTGATTTCTTAAACGCAATGGCCAATGAGATGCATTTAAGAGAATCCACTCACCGCTCAAAACTGAGTTTTTGTTCAGTGCTGAATTCTGCATGCTGGCAAAATGCCGAAATGTTGACATTATGAAAGATGTATTGTGCAGTCAGCTTCATTGATAATAACGGAGCTTTGTGAGATCGCGATGAACTGAGATAAAAGCTTTTTAGGAATTATTAAGGGAACGCACTTTGCCCTATTTCTGTCATGCCAAACCATGCAAGTAGCTTGTGTTTATGTTTGTTATGTTATGTATGTTTATGCTTTAATAACAAATAATTTATCACCATCATTACAGGTGTTTTATTTACCTTACTTGAGAGCATCACCAAGCCACAGCAGGCTACAGCATACATGACCCTAGTCACTTGTGGTTGGCCTGGCCGTGCGTCACTCAGACAGACAACAACAGTGCAAATCAGAAGAGAGACTCATGAATATTAAGTAGACAGGCCAAAATCAACCTGTTCTTGGCAGAGCTCCTGAGAAAGGAGCTGTAAAAATATATTGAGATGGTTTTTGGTACTACCGCAAATAAATATTCTTAAGGACGTCAAGAACTTCAGAAAAGTGTACAATATGGGACCTTTAAAGGAATAGTTCACGCAAAATATCGTATTCTTTACTCACCCAAGTTATTCCAAACCCGTATGAATTTGTGGAACACAAAAGTTGATATTAGATAGAATGACAATCACTGGTTACATTTATTGGATCTTTTACATACAGGTTTAGAATAACATTACAGTGAGCAATTTTCTTTTTTCTGTGTGACATCCCTCCAAGAAACAAAGAAAAATAGCAGAAAGAAACTACAGATATGTGTAATTTTACTTATTTATCTATCTTACATAACCACAAGTGGATCCAGATAATTGTCAAGGGCTACTTGAGTTTTAATGTCAGTCTGAAGCAGATGCTAACAAGCACTGAATTAAGAGGGTTAAAAAGCCTTTTCAAAACCTTAGACATTCCGGGACTCAAGTCTTTTAAAGTACTAACGTTACTCCTTAAAAATGCAAAGCATGACGTTCAGAGAGTGCAGTTAGGCTCTAAATATAGCGTACACTTCTCGCCTGACCTTTAGGCATTGCTCTCTGCCACACAGACACGACAACTCATGTTAATGAGCGTCTGCAACACGGACAATGGATCAAAATGCAGCGAGAGTACAAATGTGCACTGTTTAATCGTGCCCAGTGCCATGCATCTCAAAAAGCCAAACCTGATCGCTTAGATCTGGCTTTGAACTCCAGCAGCTTCCAGCCGACATCCGCTAAGCTTGCCATGATGACAGCAAAATAAAAACATCACACTCACACTGCCGTTAAGGCACCCACACTGTCGCAAAGCCTATGTGCTGGCTGCCGTAGTCGAACGACGTGCCGTGTTCCAGTTTGTGATGAACGAAGCTAACAGCAAAATGTTGCTGTCATGGGCTTGTTTTTTGACGTTATTATTAAGTTTTGTCGGACAATATGTCACGTTTGCATTGCAGGACGTTACTAGGGATTTATTTGCCTTGGAGAATTATGGTACAGTAGCGGCTTTCGGTGACTTCAACTCTGATAAACAGACTGACATTTTCATCATCAGGAAGAGTACGTACAGTTCTGCTAGCTGACGTTAAGATGAATAAGCCCTTAAAATCACCCTACCCGAAGTTTAACTTGTATGTTTTATGTAAGGGGATGCTTATTGTATGTTATGTGTGAGCTTTGATAATATGTCAGCGGGTGTTTTGTGTATAACTCATCAGTTATATATTGTTGCTAATGACAGGGGGTGTGGCTGGGTAACGTTACTGCACTAAAGTAAAGTACTTTGTACCCTACTTTAATGTGTTTTTAATTATGTGTGTTATTGGTGATAAACATCCTGATAATGTGTTGTTTTATGGAATTTATTATTTCTTTCAGGATCTGAACTGTTGATTTTCTTGGCTGATCTTAAACCTCCTTATTACAAACCTAAAGTCAACCTGACTAAAGAGGCTATCTCTAGGTGAGAATACACACACTAACCCTATAAAGCCTACTCTATTACATTGATGCATACATTTTTAAGGCCTCTAAACATGATCAAAACGTTGCTAAATCTCCCAATCTTCTACATGCCTTCTTCCCTCTGACTTATAGTTCCAATGTCCAGCTTTAGCTCGTGGTACAGATGTCTTTTTGCTGTGAAATATTTACTGATTCATTTTAGCAAATTAAAGAATAACTTTTATATTGTTATTAATATTGCAAGAGAATATTTACTCGGCTAAAGCTGCTTACGTTTAAGTCAATTCAATTCATGTTTATTTGTATAGCGCTTTTCACAATACACATCTTTTCAAAGCAGCTTTACAGAAAATGCATGAGTCCATATTACAATTTAGAGTGTTCTGTTATCGGAGGTAACTGTCTAAGTTATGTATTTCAGAAATGTAATAAAATGTTAAAATCACAGTTAGCTAAAAATATATTAATAAAAAAAAGAGTAATTTAATGCAGATACAATAAGCTAATTTAAGTAATGAATACTTGTTTGTTAACCAATTATTATGACTGTTTACTTGATTATCCATATGTAATTTTTAGAAAAATAATGTTAATAATGTATGCATCAAATATGATACAACATGCGTTTGAGGAATGCTTGTAAATCTCTCAATCATTATTGTATTGCATTGCATTATATATTTTGCTGCTTAAAACTCCTGAGCTTTGATCGTAAAACTAACCATTTAAATATAAATTTACAAAGTATAAACATAGTGACAATTGACATGTATATAGTAATGTTATGTACGTAAAAATCAAATCACATTACTTACTTTTTGGCCATATGAATAACAACATCTGCACCAAATTGCATATTTGTGGTGAATAAAATGTATGTTTTTTTTCCCCTCCTCAAGTGTGAGATCTATATTCTCACTGTATCATACTAGGTGTGTGGTGTGTTGATATTGCAGTGTTCATGTGTTTCTCTGGCTCTTTCAGTGACTTCAGCATAACTAGTGTGGTCCCGGGTGATTACGATGGAGACTCTCAGATGGATGTGCTTCTCACAGGCCACCTAAAGGACTCCCTAAAGACAACTGTCTTCATCTTCTGGGGAAATAACCAAACTTTGGGTAAAATCTGAAAAGAATACATAGAGTAAAAATGTTTTGTGAAAGTGCTTTCACAAAGCATTTATTTATTATTTATTAAATATTTTTGCCTAAACTGATGGTCATAGAACTATTCTACAGCAGCGATTTGCACTGTTTTTGTAAATGTTTTCTGTTCTCTTACAGACCAGAATGAAAGGATAGAGATTAACATGACCTTTAATGATCAGCCCCTTGTCATGGAGTAAGTGATTCTAAATATAGATTTATCAAATTGTTTTATATGAATAGTTTGGGAATTAGGGCTGGCCATTGACACAAAGATTTTAAATCAGTTCGATTCAACCAATTATTTTAGATAGCAGCAGGTACAGTACATAATTATTTCTCAAGAAAAAAAAACAAGTCAACTAGTTCTGTAGACTATACAGGGAACCCTGTCATATATGGTACAATTAGGCATTACAATTAACAACTGATTTGTATAAAAACATTTAAATTGCACATAAGGCAGATTTTATAATAATTATGTTTTAATAATAATTTCTTAATGATGTAGTTTATGCTTGAAATATAGCCTAAACATTTAAACTGTGGCTGTCATAAAACTTGTTTTTATACTTATGACAGATTTATTCAAACATATATGAAATATTGAAGAACAAAAATATAATGAATATGCAATATAGAGCATATATGTAGCAAAATGCTCCTCTCTAGTGTTCATTTTTCTATTTAACTATCACGTTATGGTCATTAAATGTGTTCCTGATGTTCAGTCATGTCTACGTTTAGTAAAACGCAAGAGATGATCAGTTCTACTGCGATCTGTCGTGCCACATTTAAGATCGGCAAAATGCTATTTACTGTTTGAATTTTGAATCAGAATTTGATGGGAGCTGCGCTACAAAAAAATACTAAGTTAAGTTTTGTTCACGCATCCATGGAAAACAGCATAGACTGAAAGATTGGATCTTAGATTTAGAAATCGAATTTAGTTCATTTAGTTAGATTTAGTTCATCAAAATGAGAATCAATTCAGATCGAGAAATCAATATTTTTCAACTCAGCCCTAGTGGTAATATTATATAATATCTCTATATATAATCTTGGTCTTAAACACCACAAATCACTGATGATTGTAATCATTTTAAACACAGTCATTGTGTCATTGTTCAAGTTTTGTAGTCCTCATCCTCTCAGTGTACAAATACAAGCTTCCCTTGTTAAGTTTCTGCTTTTGCAGAGGTCTGATGCCGCTTTTTCTTTTCCACATATAGCTTTAATGGGGACATGATTCCAGACATTTTTGGATCTGATGCTGGTTCATCAGAGGTTTGCTATCTCAGGGCAAGGTAAGATTTATTTAGGTTTTTCTGCCTGTACCACAAAAACAAATGCACAGTGTACAAACCATGCTGTTTTATCATTTATCAGAAAACAAAACTGTGAGAAGGCTCTCAGAAATGATGTCAAAATGCGCATCCCTCATTCCAATGCTTTCATCGACCTTAACAAGGACTTCACTGCCGGTGAGTAATGCTACTTTGGTCTTTCCTGCACTAAGTCTTTTGAAGTGTCAGAGAAGATATTGAAAGGTCAGCTGCTCTGTAGCCTGACGTCGTCATACTCAGATTCTAGTCAGAATGTGAGTCTGAGACTGCTCCATAGAGATTTGATTATGGGGTGTGTCTCAACCGAACCAGGAAAAAAAAAAAACTCTGCACTCAATTGGATAGACCTACAACCAATCAGAGCAACGGAGTAAATGACGCATGTTCTTCATTCATATTTTCAACCAACAAAATGTCGCGGCTCTCTGTTCCTCTTTTAAAATGAATGCGCTGTGAATATCTTCTATAACAGACGCGATGGCGGAATCTACACATGATTTTTAATAAACAAAGTTCGGGAGGAGCACGTACAAATAATCAATCCAATATCAACTTGTCATCAAAAAATACCATGTCTAACGTTACCCTATCTATCAGCATGAGGAAGCATATTCACTCTGTCAACTTACCTAACACTCCTTGACAGTTTTTCAGCATCCCTCCACCACCCCGAATCCTCACTCTTGTCTTGTTCTCTCACAACCAGGAATACGGGGGGAGTATGGCTACCGAGCCCACAGCCCTCTCCTCGGACAGCACGTCATATACGCATTTATTCTATCGACTTATTTGTGTGAAATCTTATATACGCATTTATTCTATCTGACTTATTTGTAAATGTGAACTCGTGAAATCTCAATTCTCCAGCAGCAGTCGTCTTTGTTGTAAACTAATTCAAATCAAGCGCTCTTTGGTGACGTGGATGATTACGTTACCGTTGCTCATCTGTCCATCATCGTATAAAGCCCGCCCTTACAATTTGATTGGTCCGAACAATTTTTGTTCGGGCATAATAGCTCCTCAACGGAGCGAGTCCAGACCGAACTTCCCGACCAAAAAATTTTGTGGGCGGGGTTCGGGCTGGCACCCAGGCTAGCTGCTCTGTGGGTTGATTTAGAGAATTGCTACTTCTCTATTCTGTAGCTTTCAGTTAGCATTGCTGAAGATGCCCATTTGCAGAGAAACGGCCTAGAGTGCTGCTTGATTTATTTATGAATTAGGAATGCTAGGAATACCTCTTTGATTGTTAACACATCAGACACTCAGGCGTATTAGAAAATACCTGTTTCTAAAACTGCTTTTTGTTGAAACAACAGATTGTCACATTTTACAATTAATTAAAATTATGTGTGTGCTTTAATGAAAGCAGCGCATTAATATAGAACAGAGAATAAAATGACTATAACTACCTGTGCATTAAACGGTTTATATTAAGTGTCTTACGTTTTAGACACAGTATTGGCTGTTTTTGCTCTATTTTGCAAATTAAAATCGAAAATAGTTCCAAACAAAGACATTTGAATGTTTTCTTTGCTTCTCAAAACACAGCGGTGTTTCATTACTGAATGAACGAATCGTTTGAATGAATGATTCAATGATACTCAACAGTCATACAAATACAATGACACACAAACGTGTAGTACTTATTTGCACTCATTCTTACATTCACATTTGCAGTACAAGAGCAATTAGGCATTTGCAACTTCTCTTTTTGCGATATATTAGATGCAAAACTAACCGTCTATTAGATGCAGAACTAACTAGGCCGTCAAGACAGTCAAGGCTCGAAGATTTGAAATTGCAGTGACGGATTTGAGAAGTTGCAAATGCCTAATTGGTCTTGTACTGTGAATGTGAATGTAAGAATAAGTGCAACTAGGTACTACACGTTTGTGTCTGTCATTGTATTTCTGTGAGTGACATTTTACACATTTGTGACTTCTTGTCTGCAACTTCAAATTCAAAATACAGGTTTGTGATTATTGTCTGCAAGTGCAAATCTCAACATTACATTTTTATTTTACAGCTTTTCACATCAGAGCTGTGAATGTAAATTTTAGCGTACAAGTACAAATATTTATTGTACAAGTTCTCAGATTCACATCTACATGCTCTCGAGTTTTTATACTCTTTTACCTTCATAGTTTTTGCTATGGTCTCGAAACTGGAATCAAGAATTGTGAAACTGCACTGGAATCTAAAATTGTGGTATCAGCCCCACTAAACCGCCCCACATACCCATGCAAATGTAGGCCTACATTTGATCAATATTCAACGTGACTGAGACCAACAGATATTCACGTTTTCTACGCAGCTGAACAGCTTAGTTTTACAGTTATTCTTCATTCTGCAGATTGTCTTTGTCAGGCTTTTTTTCTCCCCTTGTAATACTGTCATCAAGATGGGATGCTTCCTGAGTGTTGTTTTTCGTCTGGGAAATACTGGCCCATTTTTATAGTAGGTCTAGTGGGGAGTGTGTGTGTGAAGTACTGCAACTCTCTCGGTATTTATGATGTGTTGTGTTGTGTATTTTAACTTTAGCATGCTGTGGAATTCATAATTTGTTTAAATGTGGCCCTAAAATTAGAACTTTTATTCAGCAAGAATGCATTCATTTGATCAAAACGACAGTTATAGACATTTTTAAAAATATATGAAAATATATTAAAATTGAAAAAATATTAAAGCAACACCATGTAATTTTTGCTCTCGGGGTCCCCCTACAGTTGGGAAACAGTATTGTCTTCTACTACTGTCGTAAAATCTGTCATGGTTACACCAGGGGATACACGTGCATTTGTTGACAAGCCGATACCCCCAAACTCTGCAGAAGGAGTTCTCACGTCTTGGGCAGACTGCCTGCGTTGCGTGTGAAATGTCTTCATCCCAGGTACAGTGGCATATATTTCAGCATGTCATATGAATATAAATTCATGGGTTTTATTTTTTCATCGAAAACTAGCATGTTAGCGTTTACTAGCTACCAGATTGATAATTCGCTCCTCTACTAGCATTACTTGATTCATGAAGATAAATGGAGGACCAGATAGCTTCCATAACATAGCCAGGCAGACAACAAATTCGAAAAACTAGAGATAGTATGCAAGCAATATACTTACTAGTCCAACAGCATGACGGCTAAGTCAGCATCGGTCGGGCACCCCTCCTCCTCCTTTAGCTCACGCCAGCGAGCGAACGCTGGACCAATATTGATCCTCGTCCGGCCTTTGATTTTGTCACTCTCCCTTTTACTCTTCCTAGTCTTCCTCCGACAAAACATTTGCCTTCTTCGGTTTCGTTGCTGCTTCGGCATTGACAACAACATACACACGCTATACCAGCCAGCAAACAAAGGCTAGTTGGGCTCTCACGTCCGAATTTGAGGAAATGGGGGGTGGGGGAAGTGAGGTATGCCGTAAAGCAGTCGAATTTTGTAGTTCTTTTTGTGCTCGGGTTACTACCCGAACCCCGAAGTTCCGTAGTGCCAGTAAAAGCGATGCAGACCCCGTCAGGCTATGGCAGACGTGTCATTCAACCTATTGTAAGTAGATGTACCATCACAAGGGTCTTGGAAATATATTATGAAGGTTGAAAAACTACATGGTGTTGCTTTAAGCTACACAACTGTTTTAATAAGGAATGTTAAGAAGAATGATATCTGAAGGATCATGTGACACAGAAAGCTGGAATAATGTCCACCGAAAATTCAGTTTTCCATGACAGGAATACATTACATTTTAAATTACATTAAAATAGAAAAACATTATTTTACATTGTAATAATATTTGACAATTTTACTATTTCCTATATTTTGCTCAAATGCAGCCTTAGTGACCTTTTTTCAAATAATATAACTTGTAAAATATTGGGTAATCATGGTAATTCAATCCATCATGGGTAATTCAATTATGACTGTCAATTTCAACTGAAAAATCAACTGCAGTCTGAATGTAGCCAAAAAGATACTAGTACTGTTGTTTTCTTGAATGTCGTTATTTGTCCTGTTGAAAGGCTGTGTCTATAGTGGCTCAGAATCATCATAACTAGTGAAGCCAGCAGAGTTGTGCATTTCAGCCATAGACTGTAAAAAAAGATGACCTTCACTCTCTTCCATTGTAGAAAAGACTCCTGCAGATTCGGTTAGTACAGTTTACTGCAGAACATCTCATTATGTTGATGTGAAATAGCTAAACAGTTATGGAAATGTAGAAATTAAAGTTAAAGCTCCAATCTCCTCCTGAAGATCGCGTTGGTGCCTCAGTGACTACTTTGCTCAGAGAAGCTGTCAATCATGACGTCATACCACCTTTTTAATAGAATCAAATAATTAACTAAAATTAACTAAAACTAAAACTTATTTATAAAAAGCAAACACTTGAACTTACATCATCGTGATAAATGCTACATAAAATGACAAACCAACTTTGGAAAAAAAAAATTTTAAGTATAATTTGATTGTTTAGTTTGTCTTGCGTCCCATTAGATTACATAGAGAGGGCAGGGTTTATGACCTTTTTGGCTTCACTTTTCAGGACTTGTGCGGCACACTTGATTTCAGCATCCCCTTTATTGCAAGGTGTTTCTGACTATCCTGATGTCAGTTTTTTTTTTTTTTTCTGAACCCGTTTAAATCAAATGATCTCTCAAGAGCTGTTTATGAATTCAAAGCCGGTTAAGAGTTTCCTGTTAAGCTTGCCTGTCAGTCACATAAAATTGACTGTAATAATCCTCTGCACTATGTGCTTCTAAAGGATGAAAACAGATTTGAATGGCCTCTTGTAGAATTATGTGAAAGTCTTTCTGTCCATTAGTGTATTTGAGACTTGGAGTGGTCATGTGTCTGTCACATTGACCAAAAGAGACTTAAGCATCTCATCTCGGAAAGGCTAAATAGGTCAAAAAGTAATTTACTAGCCAATATGGACCAGCACAATTCATCCATACTAAAACAAAGCCCCTGAGCCACTACAACACATATCTCCCACCCTCTCAATGGAAGACTGGCATCACTGCCACCCCCAAACCATCTGGAGGCTGTTCTGCTGCCACATGAATGGTCGTGCTGTTGGGTCTGATTGGCAGACAGGACCAAGAAAGCCTCTCTGGACCTCAACAGCTTTGAGAAAATCACAGCAGATTAACAACAGCCCAAGAGGGGGAAAAAAGAGCACACCCACGTCAAAATCATCTACCACTTTCTCTACAATTATGGCTGTCTTCTGTGGCAAGAGTTGGTGTGAGGAAAAGACCTCAGTGGGGGTAAGTAGAGGCTTTCAGGAAGAGAGATCAGCTGGAACTGAAGGCTGTGCCACTGCCTTCTGGCTTGTCTTGAGGTTTCCATAAGAGATGATTTCTTATTTTTCCATTCGTTCGAATGGAATCTAGATCTAGATGGTGGGTTCATTCACAATTGAATAATAATTTTGGGGTGGCAGGTAAAAGCCGCACATATGAAACCATAACATCCACTGCATTGCTGCATCAACTAAGTTGTGTCAAGACCTCATTTAAGCTTTAAAGTTTAAACTTTAATGACATGAAAAATCAAATTTGCCTTGATCTTTTGACATATAAAAGGTCTCTGTACCATTAAAACATCCTGTGAGTTTCATAGCTTAAAACGTCCTCCTCATTATAAACAAACCATTTATTTAATTCAGCTCCAAAAACAGCACGTTCTGATATTGGGTGACCTGTGACATCACATCCTCTTGAGCAAGACATTGACGAAGATTTATACATCATCGTACCATAGAGCGTTCGCTTTGACGTGTCCAGTTTAAACAGCTCGTTTGAGTCTCTGTTAGGGCTGGGCGACAACTCCAATGTGTAGTTTACGTCGACTTGTTTGAATGAAAATCTGTTTTCTATTTAACATCCGCCGACGCTCCCCTCTGGGCTCCCGTAGTTCCGAACGGGCTCAGCGTTTGCCATAGAGATACACAAACAACATGGCAAATTAACAAGACCGCGGCAGCACAATCACACCCGCCAAAAACATTTACAAACTGAATCCGCAGGGCTGCCGACTCTCACAAATTCACCACGCAATTGTCACTTTTTACACACTCTCACGCCACACATCCATTTTCTCACGCAGAGAAAAATCGCAACGCAAAGAGGACACTGACACCGACAGACAAGATAGAGAAGGTTACTATTGATATGAAACAAATTCTCAGCTCTCAGATTCTGTCAATTTTATTACAAAATTCTAACAATAAACCCAGTTTTGGCGCTTGTAAATGTGACGTGAAAGAGCGCTGACAGATCTTAGTTCAGTTCTTTACTACTAGTTAATAGTAAATAAACACAAATGATCAGTAGGTAATTTAAAAGATACAGTTCAACTTACTGAAATGTAATAAAATCGATCGATCAGTGTTTTTCAACTGCGGAAAGAGGTCAATAAAACAGCTAGAGAACAATGTGTCACGTAACGTTACATTTACTTCAGGAAAGCCATTTAATGACCATAGGATGTTAGTTGGACTTAAAATAGTTGCTATAGAGAGGATTATTTAGCTAAATATGATAATTATATTACATATTTATTATATTTTTACCAATATCATTAAAATATTATAACGTTGTTATTATAAAAAACGCATTATATTTAATTTGAGATGTTATTTTTAACCTTTAATAATAATACCAGCTGACAGGGCTCTCTGTATGCTTACAGCATTAGGTGAGATTTTTTTGGTGAAAAATGTGCATAACACATTAACGTATCTACTGTACCTAATATTTATGTATGTGTACGAGGCTGCATGCGTTTGTTTTCGAAGTGCGAGTGTGTGTGTGTGTGTGAGCGTTATTGTAACTTTAAGTACACTTGACCGTTTCATGCGCTTTTAGTGTTTGTTCTAAATGGTCCTGTCGTCTGCTGTGTTCAATTACTTCAGACAAAGGTGACTGATCAAGTCCATTTAAACCTGTTCCTAATAGGCTAATGCTGCTGTGCTTGAGCAGCTCTGATGGCTCAGGTATGGCTAATGTTACTATAAAAAAAAAATGTTTCATGATTTATCACATATACTTTTTTTCTATTGTCAAAATCAACTTAGATGGTATTGTGATAGCAATATTTTGAGTAATGTATTAAACCATATATTAAACCAATCTCCATGGTATTAACTAAAAAAAAATTGTATTTCAATGAACTAAAAAATTAAAGGCAACATGTAACTTACTTTAAGTTAAACCAACAATCATTTTTTACAGTGTGTTGCCAAAGGAATGGTAAAGAGAATAGCAGCAAAATGAACATGGAGAAGCCCCTTACATTCAATAAGTCCTTTTGGCAAATTTTCATTCCTTTTTTTTTTTTTTTTTTTTTTTTTTTTTTTTTTTATGTAGGCTATCTCTCCATCAACATAGAGATGCCACTGGCATCTGGATCGCATTTTCACATCTTCATAATCTCCTCGATAACCCCCGGATTCAGAGTGTGCAGCCTCGTTAAAAACGGGGAGTAATTGCCAAATAATTAAAAATGTCATTATGCGCAAATATGCACAAAAGACACCAATTCTGCCTTCTGACTGGTTGCTAGGCAACCTTGTGTTGCAATGCTCCAAACTGCAGCCAATTAGACTTGAAATCTCTCTGAGAGTGAGCGGCGAGTTAATTGTCGTGCAATGTAAAGGAAACAGATTTTCCACATTAGGGGACTGCTGAAGTGGGAAGTTCATCAAATCATTTTCTGCAGCAGTCTTCCAGACTAACACTCGCAGTTGAACATTTAGGCTACATTAGGCCAAATGGGCGCGATCATGTGATGTCCCTCTCAGTGCTTTTTATTGTTTTTCCAATGGGACTTTAATGCCTTTTCATTTATGTTTTTGCAAAAAGAGAATCATCCGATAAAGTAGCTGGATTTTGCAGACGGCGCAGGAAGATGCCACTCTTTAACAGGGATAAATCTGGACCCATCAAGATTTGGAGTCATTTCCGTGAGGCTTATTGTATGGCACCCCAGAGACGTCTGCTAGATCTGCAGAACATAGCAGGTGGATAACACAATGACTGGGTGTTCCTCCTTGTACAGACCTGGTACAGCTTTACTGACAAATAGCTTGAAACAATGTGGGTAGAGATCTCATTATTTTTCAATATGTATGTCTTCTCACTGCCTCCCAGTTTTATAAGCAGTAAACATGCTCGGAGGAACAGAACTGATATACGGTGCCTTCCAGACAGTTGGCAGTAAATCAAAGAGCTAAGTTGTAGTATTTACATGATAAATAAAAGTCGAGGGAGCAGATGTGTTGTTGATACTGAGCTGAAGTTGTTCCACACAGTTGATGACCAATGTTAATCTGTTCCTGAAGATTAGGCATGCTTAACACTAACAGATAAGATAGAGGCACCAAACCTAATTTAGGTCAGTGTTTATTAATGAAGCATTTTTTTAAAAGGACTGTAACTTTATTTGTCCTTCACTCAATTAGTGGCTGTAGCTAATGGAAGAGACTGTTTAAATGGATCAATGTCCTAGAAGACTCAGTAACCTGCCTGAGCTGGCTCAGATTCTCTTTCTCCCACTCTCTCCGTCTTCGCTCTTCTCTTTCACTGTCAGCCACCCCAGGGCCAGTTTATCCACCCACAGAGGTTTTTTTTTTTTTTTTTGCCATTTTGTTTGTGCTCTGGGTGCTTGTTTAAAACTATTATGATTACTTGCATTATGTTGGTGGTGTGTTGTCACAGGCTAGGCATGTATGCTTATATTCAGTAGCTTGTGCTGAACTGGTGGGAAAGGGAGATTTCACAACATATACATACTGTTGTACCTGATGATAGGTAGGCCATTCCAAATATGTGATGTCTAAGGATAGTTCACCCTTAAGTTGATCCAAGCCTGTGTTCTTTTATTTTTCCGTTCGAAAGATAAAATGCTGAATTTTGAAGCTGTTTATCCACATATGGGCATTTCGACTTTTATTTCTTAAATAACATCACCATTCCTTAATAGCAAATTGGAGTTAAAAAGTTAAATAAAAGTTATGGCTGCAATTATATAAATTAGTGTAATAATAATTTTACTAGTTGACAAAATAGCCAAGTGAAATGTTTACCTTCCATAGAAAAGAGGTTGTGATACCTTATTTCTGCTCATTTCCACATATTTAAAATGACATCCATCATTTTTGGAGAAATAAAATGCAAGACAGACAACAATTTCAACCATAGTGTGTACATTTTCTTATTAAGAAGGATATTTAAATAAAATGTTGAACACATGACTGACCATATGACGTGAGAAGCATATTTCCGGGTTCGTAGGATCACTCGCTCCACCACCATGAATAAATCGTCATCTGAATGCTTGAGTTTTATTACTGAGAAGCCATGCAAATGTATTTTTACAGACGTCCCCATGAGAAACAATTAGCGTCTGAATAGAGCTCAAGACACAATGTGATCAAATCACTGAAAACACATTTGAAGGTGGTCTGAGACAGATTTTGACCTAATATAATGAAGATGTGAATGCAAATTCATTTTTGTTATCCTCACTCAGCTGTATGCAGTGTGTAATGAGGTTACGCCACTGCTATTAATCATGTACTGTACGTCAATTTGACTATTTTGCAGTGAAACCAGACACTGAGCTCATGTAATGTATTCCCCTAAATGATCAAAAACAATTCGAAAACAAAAACAAAAAATAAATCAAAAACATATTAACTATATCTGATTTATGTATCAAATAGGAAACGCTTTATGAATGTTTTTAAAATTCGATAAATATCAGATATGTTTTAGTTATCACTACCTCTTAAGTGAAATGTAAGTGGCATTGCAAGTCACTCTGGAATGAAGGTGCCATAGTCTGCATAACTTTAAAATATATATTGTTATTTACTCTCCATATTCAAACATAGAGCATTAACTCATCGCACAGTGTTTGACGTCATTGCTTCCCGCAATGACATGGCACACCATTTCGATTTATTTAGAAATGTTCAAATGTGACATTTTATCCTCTGCATCCCACAAATTTGCTCATCATGTGACTGTTTTATTTTGTATTCCAACAAAAACAGAGAGATACAAAATGCCGTCAGTGGCCTGAGCATCTAAGCTTGTTAGTGCAATAAGTTGGCCCGTTTCTCTCTCTGCCAGCATAATGTGAGCGAAATGGAATAAGGAGTATGTGGTGCTGGCATAATCCCCTCCACTCCACCTATGTTGTTCTCGTAATGGTTTTATAAGATTATAACCCCTCAGAATAGCATCTCTCCATTTTATGCCAGCGCCGCCATGCTCATGAATGAAGTGCTTAGGGGAAGAAAAAAAAAACAGGGGAAACATGGCGGATTTGTTGGCTTAGATATTGGCTTATGTAGCATCTATTTATAGGTTTCAATTCTTCCCTTGCCCTGGATTCAATGCCCTGCTTTAAACCTCAGACCCCCCAAAAGTTTTTCTCTATACATTTCCTGACTGCCAGCTCGATGAAGTTTGTTTCCTCTGAGATTAATTCCATTCAATATTCATTTAATTTAGTTCAATTCTCTCAACAGACTGTGAAGAAATCCTCAGTCAGGGAACCGCCATAGGTCTACAAAATGTAGGTGACGCATACGAGTCTGTTAACAAGCTGAAACTGGGTGGTTGCATGAAAAACCTTTTGAATCTCCGTTATCCTTTCAGTAACTCACTGAGTTTCATTATATAATTTCCATACAGAGAGTTTATGTCTTCTGAAGTGCATCTCGAGTCGGCAAATGAAACGTCAGGATGGATTCAGATTCAGGATGCATGAAATACCCCAATTTTTCTGTTTTTCTGGGCTAAGGTTTGTGTGTGTGCGTGTGTGTGTGTGTGTGGTTTATGTGTATGTGTGTGTGTGTTTATAATGGTAGAAAGAGATTGTGATGCTCACAGCTGTGGCATCGTGCAGAGACAACTCTGATGAAGGACTGACCTTGAGAAAGAGGCAGCTTTCTCTCATGTTCTCGGTCTCTTTTATTTCTCTGTTTCCGCCTCATGGCCTGTTTGAAGTGAATAGTGCACCTTACTGATTATAGTGGGACCACGCTGTGCTAATCTCAGAGGATATAGCCTGTGGCCTTCCACCTGAAAGAAGGAGTGACATGGTGTCAGCATGACTTTAGAATTCAGGATGAAGTCTTCACAGGAATGTAATTACAGATTTGCCGAACTGCCACTGCCAGTACATTACAATGGTGCAGGCTGTTTTGGTGTCCGTGTCCTGTCTCAAGGTGTCATTTGCAGAGTCAGAAATGCTTTAAGTCTGCCATCTGAATGTCATTTGGCTGGGGTATCTTTTTCAGTGTTGAGTGACATGACTTTTTCTGATAATGTCAAAGGCTGTTTTCAGCTCAATTGGAGAAGAGAGGTTAAAGACAGCAGAACCTCTTAGAGCTTTTCCATTGAAAGGACAGTCCAAAGTCCTTTTGCTTTGTTCTTCCAGCTCACTTTACAGTCTTGTCACTCTCAAAACACTCCATTCTGTCATTAGCCTATTTATCAAAGTCTCATTCACCTGTCATCTTCAAGTCGTGATCGTCTGATCTCATCGACAACATTTCGGCCCTTTAGGACAGCCTAGTGTAGGTCGTTGACTACCTCAAGGGCATGAGAGATGGATGGAGTCATGGATGGTTGGCTGAGTAACAGCTGTACAAATAAGCAGCGTTCCACCTTTTGAACCTCAGGAGAAAGATCTAGAAACAGCCCCGTGGCATCAGCCAAACCACATGTAAGATGGGCCCTCTGAAGCCTTCAGACAGTGGGAAGACTGGAGTTTTTGTTAGCTTGGTGCTAGCATTGGTGGCATGATTTGTTTTGTTGAATGTTTGATGTTGCAGCTGTATCTAAATTTAAAGGGGTCATTTCATGAGGCATCTCTTTTTCCATTGATCTTTTACAATGAAAGAGATCATTGTACTGTGAAAACATCCTGTATCTTTCAGAAGTCAAAACGTCCAGCCCATAATGTGCTCAGGCGTCTCGTTCTTACATCTTTTGGCATGTGCTGAGACATAGGGAGAGAAAGCAATGGTTTCGCTCGCTCTGACGGCATGGTGCCTCAGAGGCGGAGGAAGTTGCTCACGGCAGGCGAGCCGATGATAATGGAGATCATTTGGTGTGCAGCATGTCAGCATTGTTTGGAACTAATGAGGGCTCAGAAGTTGTGAATGCATCGTAATTAACTACCAATCAGCACCTTTGCTTCCCCTCTTTTGTCATTTAGAGCTGATGTGCTTTTGTCTCATGAAAACATGCATTTTTTTGCCTCCATATTGAACATGGGCTATGTTCGGAATGGCATACCTCCTGTACATATAATACTTATTAAATAGCTACTTCCTATGTTAAAAAATAGTAAGTGAAGCAGTACCCTGAAATCTTGAATAATAGGTCTAAATATTTGTACATATTTCTATATTCGAGATCACCATTCCTCCGTGCAGATAAAAGTATGTCCTGTTCATATTTAAGGCCGTATGATTTCAGTGACGAAGAGGGAATCTTGGAATCCACTCCAGTCATGAAAATGGAATTTACAGTATAACGCAGATGTCACGAAAAAGCGCGCAAATTGATGGATCGATAAATAAATTGAAATTAGAGCTGTACGATAAATCAAATCGCTACATGGTCTAGTGTCTGTGAATATAAAAAGTGCGAAAAGATTGCTGAATAAAATACATTTCATAGGACTCTATTATTCTTAATTTTAATAAATGATCAGTGATAAAATAAGTTGTTAATCTATTATCAATTATTACATTTAATAGATTAGACATGTTTTTTTTTGATGATTGAAATTTGAATAAACAAAACAAACAAATGCTTTTAAGTTTAAAGCATTTGTCCAACCAAATAAAACCCTGTTTTCATTAATGTAACAGTCATTTTAACTGAATATAATAATAATAATAATAATAATAATAATTGATTGTTGTTGAATACTGTATACTTTGAATACCATGAAAATCTCAAATCAGAAATTTGTCAACGCTGCCCCACAACTTTTATTAATAAATTAAGTTTGCAAACATCAGTGACATTGACAGCTTTAACTTGTCAATGACCATGGTATAAGCAGGATAATGCTCAGCTAGCTGTGCTTTAAACGATTTTAATGCACGATGTGGAGGCAAAGAAGATTTATGTAATGGTACAAATGAACTAATTGTGTAAATAACCATGTGTACATATTTGTCATCAAAAAATCCAATTGATTATATGTAAATCAGTCTCTTACATTTTAACAGGCAAAATTGAACCTGGCTTGTTCCACAGTTAACTGTATCTAAATCATGTTCATACCTTTTAACTGATTATTATTATTATTTTTACAATCAACAGATTTATGTTGAGTAAGGAATTTGAATGAATGCATTTTGTAAATATAATTATTTAAATAAAATAATTTAGGTGGCACTTTTTGGCAAATGTACTAGGTTATTTGGGTGTTCTCTGCTACAGAATCTGCATTTACAGACACTTTGGTTGCTGTGAACAGCAGTAAATATAATATATAGTGTAGTAATAGTAGTGTGCTATTCCCAACATAGCATGTCCTTGCATCTTATGTGGATGTGGAGTAAAGGTATGTTTGTACTGTGTTTTTGAATATTCACTCTTGTGAATTACCATAAGTGTTTCTAGAAATCTCTTTCTATCTCTCAAGGTGACTGTCAGCAGCTCTGGCTTTCATAAAAAAAGATTTTTGTGTACATAGGACTTTTGTGTATATATAAAAACACACTTGTTAGCTACCTATTAACCTAAAGCACTTTAACTGCATGTTATTAAAACTTTTATTTAGTTTGATATTATTTTGATTATCTTAGACTTTTAATGTGACAAAAATAGGAAAGAGGGTTGTGGTGAAGTGTGAGAAAGAGAGTGAAGCGATCTGCTGCAGAGAGTATAAATATATACATATATCATAAATGCATTTCCTTCACACAAATATCTGAACCCAGAGCGTTTTTTTTTTTTTTTTTAAGTAATTAAATGTAATGAATGTAACTTTACATTAAAATAATACAAATTACTTGTGTAATGTTATTATAATGTTGTGTTTTTTAATTGGTTTAACAAAATTGAATTTCAAAATTGAATTTCAAATGCGTCCTGGTTTGGAAGTCACTATATTAGATGCTTTAGGCTTATTGTCTGATTTAATGGCAGGCAGAGAGCAGCTGAGCAGCTGTAGAATAACTGATGCACACAAACACCAAATCATCACAGCCCTGCTGTCAACATTTTTGTGAGCTATATGTTAGTTTTGGGATGGAAGGTACTGTATGTGCTTAATCTCTGTTGGCATGGAAACCGCCTCCTCATATCTGTAAAATATAATGGTGTTTGGGATTCGGGTTTCGCTCTCATGCTGAAATACTGCACCCACATTATAGCCCTGCATGTTTGACAGACAGACGGTTCGATGCACTCTGTGACAAAATCCATCATGACTTCCTCTCATCAGCATTGAGTTTGTCAGGATATCCATGTATTAACCGATTGTGAAAGGTATATGCAAATGTGATCTAGAAGCTAGAAGTCACATGCAATTACACTTTAAATAAAATATTCAAACTTTTAGTCATGCAGAAAGCCAAGAAAGAGTGAAATGGGTGCGTATGATTTTTAGAATTAATTAAAGCTGACAAAAACACATATCCCAAACAGCATAGATGACAACTGAGAATAGCAATGGAAGTCCATTACATTGTGTTTCACTCTCTGTTAGAGAATCATGCTGTTGAAGGATATTATGTGTTATCTTCAAGCTATAGCATTTGGCCCCCGACTAGGAAACTTCCACGGTAATGGAACAATCTTAGTGGGAGAGAAAGATCGAATGAATGTGTGGAAGTGTGAGGATGTCTTTTAAAGGACATTTCTGTGTATGTGTGAGAGAGCGAAAGGTCTGTTAGGTCTGTGTCTGTGAGAGTCTGTTAGTGGAGAGGTGGATCTGTCTGCTGAAAGAGAATGTAATTCAGTTGTAGTATAAGAAAGTGAATTTTGTCGTGGAGTATGTTGTAATCCAGCCACCTCAAGTGCAGAAGTCAATTTTTGCAATGAATACGAAACGTTAAAAATATGCAAGATTTCCTCTGCTGCTTAGAATGAAGTGAATTTAATACTTGTGTATTATATTTGTATCATACTGTGTAAGCTCGTATGCACTGGTAAAAGAAACATAAAATGTGTGCATTTGTGTATTTGCTTTAAAGTCACTTAGACTGCGGTATGTGATTACGGTGTTATCTCAAATTATCGTGACAAGCATACTGGGTGATATAGCTTGATGTTTTTCAGCCTTTCAACAACATACAATATACATGTCAATGATTTTTTACCCTTACGCTGATTTCGCCCAGCATGTAAACACACTAACCTGCTTTCTGTTGGCTTGTTGAAGTGTGCATGTGCGATTATATGTGACAGGAACGTGTCCTTACTTTGAATTTAAGCACATCCAGACAGAGCGAGCATTTTGCAGTAAGGGAGGAGGAAATACAGTATATCGCAAACTCAGACTTTTTCTTGACCATTATAAAAAAATTATAAAAGTGCTTTCATTTCGTATACAGCAGAAGAAGAAGTGGTACAGTCAAAATGCTGCATCTGTAACTGCATGAGAGGAGAATATATGAGCCGTAAGTTTCCCCTTGACATGTTGCAATATTCTTCTTCGCTTTATTTAACATCACAACCCACATAACAAATGAACAGATACGCAAATTATTACGTTTTGACATCACTACCAGGAAATAACCTGATTTTATTGATAAAGTCTTGTAAACACAGTTTACTTGCATTGTCAGGTTATTGGTTTGCATGTAAAACCAGACAACGGGTTATCAGCGTACTGGTGTGTATGTAAACGTGCTCAATAATTATGTATTTGGTCTGGAAATCCTTTTTTTTTATCGATCAGAAGAACAGCTAAGTAATTTCAACCAAACAACAGTGGTAGTAGATTAAACCAGAACCAGAAATTGCAACTGACTTTACTTCAGTGTTGTGACGTATTTCCAAGTAGAACGGATTATTGAATAGAGGGCTGGGTTTTCCTTTAGCGCACCTCCTCTCTATCCCTCGCTCATAGCGGACTGACGGTTGGAAGGCAGTGGTTAAGGATATTCAACCCAAGCCGTCAAAGTGATGTCATCAGAGAAGGAACGCCACTCCATATTTTCAGATATATATTATTCACCAATAGTGAGCCTACGTTCTGACGTAGAACCCAGAAGCGCTGCGCTGTTTACACTACGTCAACAGCGTAGAAGAATGGCATGGAAGAGAAGAGATTGTTGAATAAAGTCATTATTTTAGGAAAGAAACCTAAAATTCTCGGGACAGCAGCATGTGTCCAAATTTTAATCTTAACCGTTCTATTTCATCAGAAACTATCTGTAAACAGGGCTTTAAGTGTAAAATACCGAACTTGTCCTTTAACAATGTTTTTACCACCTTTCTGGGCCTTAAAAGTTGCAATGACGTAGCTGTCAACGGAGGGACAGAAAGCTCTCAGATTTCATCTAAAATATCTTCATCTGTGTTCCGAAGATGAACGAAGGTCTAACGGGTTTGGAACATAATGAGGATGAGTAATTAATGACAGAATTTCATTTTTGGGTGAACTAGCCTAACCCTTTAAGTTGCAATAACGCTCACACACACTTCAGGGAACTACACTAACCTTTTCCACTGGTGGCACTTGCGCTACTAACTTTTTCAGTTACTGGCACAAAACATGATTTGGTCGCACAAATTGTTTATAGTAAGCCGCTCTGGATAATAATGAACAATAATGAAACTGTATTGCATACAGATGTGCTTTTTTACTTGCCATCTTTTAAACCACATGCCTTCTTGTTTTTGTTTTCTTTAACATTAGTTGGGATAGATTTACTGCAATAGAAAATACAGTATACACAATAAAGTGCCAAATGGATTTCAACATGCTATGGTTGGCACAGATGGGCAGACTCCTGAACTCTTAAGTAGTGATGCATTGATGTGAAAATTGTGGCCGATATCGATAATAACCGATATTAATACTGCTGTTATGGCCGATATCGATATCTCTGTATAGAAAACAAATTAATTGATAATCAAATAAAGAGATATTTTCCAAAACATTTGGAAATTATTTTTTATTTTTTATAATATTTCAATTATTATTGAAACATTATTTTTTATTTTTTTTTACTTTAGAAATGACTTATGTTGGGCACCTTTACCTGTGTGCAAAATATGTCACACATAGGACACACATGCATTATATTGCATTGAATTGCATATAATGTGTGCTGGTCAACTTTAATTAAGAAACAACTAAAATTAAGAAACCCCTAGAAAACAGTAAAAAAAATAAAATAAAAAAAAACAGGTGTAGGCTACAATAAAGATAGGCTACTTAATTTATTATTCCAATAACCAAATATGATACTAAATAGCACAGGGAAAAGAGCTTCTATTTGTGACGTGCTGTCCTTGCATTTGAACATTGCGCATTTTAAACAGGACAGGCATTAGCTGCATAAATGTTAGCCAATACAAACATATTTATAGAAAACAGTTGACAATGAATAGACAGGAGTCCAATAATAGCGTAACGAATCACGTATTCTAAAAATAATATCAAGTAGGCTAAGTTTGACGAATCCGACATAGGCCTATAACGAGGGCTGTGTTGTAAAACGTCCGTCATTTAACGAATTTTAAAAACACGGATGGATAATACAATATGCTTTCCGACATTTTGACAGAAAAAAAAACAAGCAAGAACAAAATTTAAACTATAGCCCGTCAATTTTCATTTTACAATTATCTTCTCTCTCTGTGTGCGCGCGCGCGTCCGTATTTGTCAAGTCAAGTCAAGTCAAGTATATTTGTATAGCGCTTTTCACAATACAGATTGTATCAAAGCAGCTTCACAGTATTAAATTAAAATAATACAACAAGGTTTGTTTCTAGTGGAATTTATTGATAAAATCAAATTAGATATCCAGAATATCCCCAACTGAGCAAGCCAAAGGCAACAGTGGCAAGGAACCGAAAAACTCCATCAAGTGACCTAATAGTGTCCTAAAACTCCATCAGGTGACCCAATGGAGAAAAAAAAAACCTTGGGAGAACCCAGGCTCAGTCGGGGGCCAGTTCTCCTCTGGCGTTTATTAACTAGAGGCCGGATTGTAATTTGGACTGTAAGATTAAAAATATTATATGAATGCCTGGCTGAAGAGATGCGACTTTAATCTAGTTTTAAACTGGGAGAGCGAGTCTGAGCAACGAACAGTATCAGGAAGGCTATTCCAGAGTTTTGGAGCTAAATGTGAAAATGCTCTCCCTCCTTTGGTGGTTCTGGATATCCTAGGTATGACCAAAAGCCTTGAATTTAGTGATCTTAAAGAGCGCGATGGATTATAGGGCGATAGAAGATCCGTTAAATAGACTGGAGCTAAGCCGTTTAGGGCTTTATAAGTCAGTAGCAATACCTTGTAATTAATACGGAACTTTATAGGTAACCAATGCAGTGATGATAAAATCGGTGTTATATGATCATATTTTCTTGATCTAGTAAGAACTCTAGCGGCGGCATTTTGGACTAACTGTAGCTTGTTAATTGAGGATGCAGGACAACCGGCTAATAAAGCATTACAGTAATCTAGTCTCGAGGTCATGAATGCATGAACTAACTTTTCTGCATCAGAAACTGATAGCATATTACGTAGCTTAGCAATGTTTCTAAGGTGGAAAAAGGCGGTTTTTGTAACATATGAAATATGATTTTTGAAAGACAGGTTGCAATCGAGTATAACACCCAGGTCTTTTACTGTAGAGGATAAAGTAACAGGACATCCTACTATATTAAAGTTGTATTGCGAGAGGTTTTGTGGGCGGTTTTTTGAACCGATAAGTAGTACCTCTGTTTTGTCTGGATTTAATAAAAGAAAATTACGCGTCATCCAATCTTTTATATCTTTAACACACTCTGTCAATTTGGATAATTTATCGTTTTCATCTGGCCGTGATGAAATATATATTTGAGTGTCATCAGCATAACAATGGAAACTAATTCCATGTTTCCTTATAATATTTCCAAGTGGCATCATATATACTGAGAATAATAGAGGGCCTAACACAGATCCCTGCGGCACTCCATAGTTTACTGGATTTGTGAGAGAGAGAGAGCTCGCGAGTCGCGCAGATACAATGGTATGTTTTAATCTAAGTAACGTTAACGGTCGCGGGGCTGAAGCCAACTGATGTGTTGAATGCTCAGAGCACGTTATAAAACGTATTCTTAAAATACACATTTCTGTTTTAATAAATGCTCATAGTAATTCATAGCATATTGCCTAAAACATAGGTACAAAAATAATCAGTGATACATTTGCGACCCATTGGCATTTCAAAAGGTCGCATATGCGACCATTTTGGTCGCAGTGTAGTTCCCTGCACTTGCGCACACGCTCGCAGGCTGTAAATGTTAAAATAGTGGGTGCATTTTTTTTATTACTCGCTTTTGTGTTTCGCCTCCCTCCGCCATTTTACGCTATGTGTGAGAAGCGCGTATGTGATGAATGACGTCAGAGAAACGTCAATAGGCTATAATCGATTATGGTCTATTACTGCATCGACGCAGAATCGTCCGCATCGCAGAAACACTTAATTTCAACACCCTTAGTTATTATTATATTTTACTTATTAGAAGTATTTGCTATAAGGAGTATATTTTAGTTATTTAATTTTTTCAGGAAACCATCCTTAAAATTGTCATCCTTCACAATTCTTCATGTCTCAGAATAATTTTCCTGGAAGTGACAAATGTGGCAACAATTAGAGCATTATTAAAGTCTGCCCTCAAAATCATCTACATTATGCAATATCATGGTAGAAAACTGAATAGATCATTCTGCCGTTGTTTGTGACCTCACTCCAGTGTAAGTCTTCTGCATGTTGTGATTTGTTTGATCTGGATTTGTTTTTTGGTGTGCTTATCAGTTTCATAACTTACAAAACAATATAATGCTGTGCGAACAAGGTCTCAGAGGAACTGAGTAGCTTTTATTGATCTCGCTTTCTCACTCATTTCCTCCTTTCTTTTCACTCTCCTCTTGTTGTCACGTCTGCCGCTGAACACGTTCACTTTGCTCTCTCTTCTTCCTTCCCTTTGCTCTGAATAAGAGGGTGCTGGAAAGGATGGCAGTAGCAGTTGAAGGAGTTTTGGAGACAGATGCTCTTGCATCTCTCCTCGGCTGTCTCTTCTTCCCGGAGAGCCTATCTCTGCCTGCGTTTCTGCTGTTACCCATAATGCCTCAGGAAAGGCAGTTAGAAAATAGTGATTCTCCAACATTTCTCAGCTGAAAGAGTGCAGGCCACTGCTGTGCTTCTTGCTGGGTGCTCGTTTAAATTCTGTCATTAGATATAATTGAAATCTGCTCCCCCTCCAAATGCACAAGCCCCGCTGTGACTCACAGTATCACAGATTCACAATGCACATTAGCTAGTTTATGTGTGTGTGTGTGTGTGTTTTCCCCTATATTTTATGAATGTTTGAAATCTTACGTAATCACTTTTAGTGATGCTATTGTCATTACTCCACTTGCCATGTTGTTCCACATGTGATGGTGGAAGATAAATGAGATCTGTCTCATTTTCGCTTCTGGCGACACGACTGGCTTTGTGTGTGCCGGAAAATACAAAAGGCACAGCGATTTTAGCACCACATTGTTTTGTAGCTTGTAAGACAAGCTTTATATAGCCTGAACAGTAACAATGTTTCTTTATGCAAAGTGATTTTTGTGGCAGTAGTGTTTCATGCTCAGAAGCGGCCTTTTTTTCCATTGGCATTCAGTGGTTCAACAAATTAAACCTCAGACAGCTTGTTTCTCCATATATTTATTTCTTTAATCAGATTTGATGAATGTCTTTAACTTTAGAGTCATGTCATTTTTATTTGTTTTCTCTGAATGGCCTCTAAAAAACTCAGTCTGTATAATGTTTTATTAACACTTCACATTTAATGTGTAGATTTTCCTCCCTCTGTCTAACTATCCTCTCTTCGTGACACATAATGTAAAGGTGCTCCTCAATTATTTAACTGAAGGCCCTCTCAAATATGAATACCTTAATGGAGGGACTGTGCCAACTGGGTAATGTAAAAAGAAAAACAGTAAACAAATAATGTGCACAAGATGCCATACGTGTTCCCATAGCAAGCTGGGAAAGTGAGATTGCATAGCAACAGAGTGGCCTGCATGCTGTTAGTGAAGGAAACGACAGCATGAAATGAATCGGAGTGGCGTATTTTAGTACATTACTGCAGCATGTATTATCAAATTATTTTGATTAATTGTCTGAGATTCACATTACTCTCTGTCACTCCCTGTTATGTTCTCCAGCGCTTCTGATTAACCAATTAAACCGGACATTTGTGTCTGAAAGGATGGTTGATTCTGCTGATTCTGTGCAGATTGGTTTCAACGATGGAGGATGTAAACACAACACACATGTTCAGCACCTAATCGAGTGTTTCTTTCAAATGACCAGAGAGCTCCCTGTGGTTTCCAGAGCTTTCCTACCCACCCGTGACTGCAGCATCATTGCTAAGCTAAATGAATTCCTGAGAACTGCCACTGGATGTTTAATTGAACTTTTAGTTTATTCTGTTCAATCTAAACAAATTAGTCAATAATTAAACAGTTATTCCAAGGTCATACCTCTGAAAATTAAGCTGTATATTTCTGTATATTTACTTGTTACTCTTAAACTCTTGAATA
Organism: Rutilus rutilus; assembly: GCF_951802725.1. Classification (NCBI taxonomy): domain Eukaryota; kingdom Metazoa; phylum Chordata; class Actinopteri; order Cypriniformes; family Leuciscidae; genus Rutilus; species Rutilus rutilus. The sequence continues at coordinate 29,944,295 of NC_140211.1, read as the reverse complement.
TTTCATAGATTTGATGCTATAAACCCTCCAAACTGTGTCAAATACAGCAACTAGTTGCTCCAGATTGGATCAGACTGATCATATCAGTCAGATTGGAGATGTCTGTTTTAGACAGCTCTTGCCATTCTTGAAAAAACATATATCAGACGGTGAACACTGAGTGGGGGTCCATGGCCATACCATCTTTCTTGTTAACTTTTTTCCAAGAAACCAATTTAAATTGGTTGAAACTGGCCTTGAGAAACAAACATGTTTGATTTTTTTTTTTTTTTTTTTTTTAAAGGCTTCAGTGAAAGTGAAGTCGTTTCTGAAAGGTTTTTTTAGTGTCTGCCTCAGCCTTTGCAATGCACACATTCAATATGTCTAGCCCTGTCATTATTAAAATATAATATGCTTTTTAAGTTTGTAGAAGTAATATAATTTGTTTTGATTTTAATGTTTTGTTGTTGTAATTTGTTGAATAAGCTTTTAAACTATATTTTTCCTTTACTTTTTAGCTGACACATCTTTCAAGTTCATCCACTGCAGACTGTTTAGTTAATTAGATACGGTTTATTCCTTCTAACTAAAATTGATTGATTACATTATTTGCTCATGGCATTCACACAAATCAATTGTGAGAGAAATGTTAAAGTAACTGATTATAATAACACATTCTAAATTAAGCAAAAGCCAGATTTGCTGCTTGTTTTTGCACCAGATTGTAAAAATGTTGATTTTAAAACGGCAGTCTGGAAGAGGAAAACATTTTCAGGGTCATGCTAGCATTTCACTTGCCAAACTGCAAAATGTGTTAGAAGCTTAAACATTTGTAGTTGACACTTAGAATGAAAGTCGCTATTTTTACACATCAGCATAAAATCTTTGTAGGTGTTGCTGTATGATAATGTACGCAGAGAAGTGTGTGTGTGCTTGTGTGCGCGTCTGTGTGTGCGCGTGTGTGAGAGAGTGTGCGTGTGTGTGAGAGAGTGTGTGTGGGTGGGTGTGTGTGTCTGCGAGGCCCCAGACCTGTGTAATCAGCTGACTGTACTAGTGGCACTACTCTAAGTCTGATTAATGAAGCTGTTTATTCCGCACCTCATCAGCCACTGCCAGCGAGCACTCCACTCCCACAGGGAACACCACTTTACCAAGAAAAAGAGAGAGAGAGGAGTGGACTGGAGGGATAAAAGATGGAATGTGTGAGACCTGGAGAAGTGAGATAGGTAGAGGACAAGGAAAAGGACAAAATGAGAGGCAGAGGACAAAGGTTTACAGCCAGAGCACAAGCTCTTGAGCTCAGTATCTGCTCTTTATTTCTCCTCAAAGGTCAGCACTAGCACAGATGCTCTAATCGCTTCAAACATCTGTACCGGCCCACCTCATAACACTGGTTTTAAAACTTACACAGCCTCACCCAGGAATAGTTCACCACAAAAATAAAATACTGTCATAATTTGCTCACCCTCACATCATTCCAAACCTGTATGACTTTCTTCTGCAAAGAATGTTGCTAACTAAATAGTTTTGGTGATCATTGACTTCCATTTGTATAAAAAAAAAACACATTGACACAAATTTTCTGTTCTGCAAAAGAATGATAGACATGCACATTTTGAATGACATGAGAGAGTAAATGATGACAGAATTTTTAATGTTGGGAGGGAACAATCCCTCTTAAAGGGCCATTTTATGCTCCTTTAAGCAATTTTTTTTTTTTTTTTCTGTGGTCAACGTTTAATATTAATCAGGTTAAATAACATATTTCAAATTAGCAATACAATCTGACATGAACTGTCCAATAAATGTTTTTTATGCTCAATTTGCCTTAAAATGTGTATTTAAGTTTGGTAAAAGCCAATGTACATATGCAGTCCCCAGCGCACATCTAGGACACCAGAGCTTAACCAATTGCCTGTTGCAATTTGTCTTATTCATAGAAATTGGAATGAAACATTTTGGTAGATATACAGTCTTTTCATTAGGGTGGGGCAAAAAAAAAATGTTGTTGCTTCAAATCAAACATTAGTATAATGATGTAATGCGTCTTTGTTCATGGGTTAGAATCCTTTATTGGGTTGGGTGAATGGTGAATTTCTTTTGTTAACTAAGATGGCTGAGGAGCGATAGCCATGTATCCCTGTCCACGCTGAAATATCATTAGTTCACAAATCCATTAAACATCAATGTTTTTATTGGCTGTGATAGTGTTGCACTTCTTAACTTTTACTCTGTGTGGACAGACACATGTTTTAAAACAGTGAACTTGTTTGTTCAAAAGAGTAAAGAAAATCCTGTTTTCCATGCTATAACTGTCTCTTTCTGTTTCTTTTCTTCATGCATTTTTTTCTCACCCTCACACACCTGAAGCGTTGACTGCTGTGTTTGAAAGCAGTGCAAGTTTCACAAAAATAACATGAGGCTGTTACATGCTTCTTGCTCCATCTCCAACAACACCCAGGCCTCTAAAATGAAGCCATCATCAAACAAAAGGAAAGAAGGACATCGACAGCAAGAAAAAATTACAGCACTCGCCTACGCCTATCAGTGTAATAACTCCATGTCGGACTCTGTCAGTGTTCTGGTTATTGAGAGAAGGACACACAACATATGAAATCACACAAGTCATAATGGTGATGTAGGGAACAACATCGATGTATTGAACGTCTGAAATGGTCTGAATTCTGAAGACACAAACTGGAGGTGGCACCCGGTTTATATTGAGCTCAGGATTAGTTTTACAGCTGGGCTTGTGTTTAATGTCAATACACTGACCTCATGGGGTACGGTTTCACGTGTGTATTCGATCTCCTTGGATCAACTGTGCTTTTGTCAGTATCCTTCCATTCATTGTCTGTTGTGTTAATCTGCTTGCTGATTCATTCCATTTTCACTTCCCCATGTGTTTGATGAAGTCTCTTACTGTGCAATACTGTGTGTGTGACAGGACTGAACGAGGAGCCACTGCTGCCAGCAAGATGGCACTGGTCCGTTTCTCTTTCTGTCACAGGAATCTATACTTCCACCTGTTGATGACGGCTCTCACACTCAGTGCATTACTAATTTGCTTAAATCAGAATCATACTCGCAAAGCAAGGAAGTCTGGTCATTTTGTGAACTAACTAATGGTCTCTCTCTCTCTTTGTCTCTCTTTTCTCACAGATTTGTTCCTTACCACCGAATCAAATGAATTTGAGACCTGGATCAATAAGGTAGATTAGAGCATTATTTCCTTTCCTTTAATCTTTAACTCTACTGTATTAACATTTAGGAGGGAATTCCCACCGCATGCAGTCATTTATTTGTATGGGCCATCTGTGTTGTCTTCGCGAAGATTCACTAAAGAGTTATGCATATCAGGTAACGGCCACAAAGAAATTAGCAGTTTGCATGGCGATTACCAATCTTGCTTGTTGGTTCTAAGTGCTCCTTATGGGGGATGAAGCAGCCCACCACAGTCTGGCTTACTTTACTGAAACTGTACAACATTACTCCCATCACAGCGATCTATACACCTGAATCGGCTCTTTAAAACACTCAATGCATTCTACTACACCGCATCTGCATATGCACGTAGTTATAGCACTCCTTTCCATCATTTGACAAATGGCTCCCATGATCAATAGAAAATGAACACAAGTACCTCTTTTTTAATTAAATTCTTTCTGCGTCTGTGACATTTAATTAGAGCGCTCTTGTGAATAAGGCATTGAAAAGAATAACAATAACCAAATTTAAATATTCACAGCAGTATTTGCTGTGAATACTTTTGATGTTAAACTGGATTGCGGGTGGTAGTTTATAGTCTAGGTTTTTGCAGTGGAATGTGTGCAAAAATAGCTGTTAATCTTCTGTTCATTTTCTGGTAATCTTAGTCATATGGACACTATTTTACACGTTTTATTTGTTATATGGTAATTAAAAGTGAAAAGTGTTTTTCTGTTTTTGCCACTTAAACTTAATTTACTTATTTTTACTTGTAAAATACTATTACAATTAAAAATAACTTGTCTATTTTAATATATTTTAAAATGTAATTTATTCCTGTGATGTCAAAGCTGAATTTTCAGCATCATTACTCCAGTCTTCAGTGTCACATGATCCTTCAGAAATCATTCTAATATGCTGATTTGCAGCTCAAGAAACATTTCTCATTATTATCAGTTGAAATCAGTTGTGCTGCTTAATATTTTTGTGGAAACTGATACTTTTTTTGATTAATTGATTAATATTTTGTAACATTATAAATGGCATTACTGTCATTGATTCATTTAATGTGTCCTTTCTGAACAATGTATTAATTTCTTTAAAACAAAATCTTACCCCAGACTTTTGAACGATAGTGTAAATAAGGGTAGAGAGAGAAAGAAGTTATGGTGAGAAGGGAATGTAACAGGATCAGGAACGTATGTGTGGTCTTCTATGGAAGCTTGTTTCCGCCACAGAATAAAACATTTTAAGAGATAATTGCGACTTTTTATCTCTCAATTGCGAGTTTACATCTCGCAATTCTGACTTTATTTCTCAGAATTTTGAGATATAAAGTCAGAATTGCGTGAAATAAAGTCGTAATTGCGTGTTATAAAGTCAGAATTGCGAGATATAAAGTCAGAATTGCGTGAAATAAAGTCGCAATTGCGTCTTATAAAGTCAGAATTCGGACTTTTTTTCTCGCAATTGCGACTTTATATCACGCAATTCTGACTTTATAATACGCAATTGGGAGATATAAAGTCAGAATTGCATGATATAAACTCGCAATTGCGTGTTATAAAGTCAGAATTGTGAGATAAACTATTCTAAAAAAAAAAAAAAAAGTCCTTTTTTTTTCCCTTAGAATTGGACTTTATATCTCACAATTGTGAGTTTATATCTCACAATTCTGAGAAATAAAGTCAGAATTGCGAGATGTAAACTCGCAATTGTGAGATAAAAAGTCGCAATTATCATTTAATTTTTTTAATTTTGTCGCGGAAACAAGTTTCCATAGTCTTCCACATGCGCTAAATTCTAGGTCACAGCTTCGACATCAGTCAGAGTTGGTTTTAATGTGTGAGAGCCTGAAGAATATAGAGTCAGAGGTCAGAAAAAGAAAGTGTTATGACAGGCAGCAAAATGGATGGAAAGTCTTAAAGTAGAAAAAACTAGAAAATCAAAGGTGAAAGAAGTAGACGCAGAGTTTCATAAAGGAGCATCTCTGAGCAGGTGGGAAACTACAGAAATAGCAGATGATAAATAGTTGAACACTGTGAGCGAGAGAGAGAATTGCAATGTGCCGCAGTGACCCAAGCTGACTGTAAAAGGTCAGCATGCGTCTTCTTGAAGCACTGCGGCTTTTCCGGAAGCATTTCCCGGTGCCCTCTATTCTTTCCTTGCGTCGCATGAGTCCATGGCGCTCTGCTGCTGATGCTGCTTCAGAGATACAGAGGGAGGGAGTCAGGTTAGATCGCCTCTCCTCCTCCCGCAGGGCTCCTCATCATTTCATTCTGAGAGCGAGGGGCTGGTGACAAGAGCAGGGATGGATAAAATGACATGCTGTGAAGACAGACAGGCAGGGTGGAAATAAAGAAAAGGAGGAGATAAGTGGGTAGATGATTAAAGAGAGGGAGCGATGGGCGATTGCTAATCACATCTGAGGCAGCAGCCATTTTAGACTCTGCTTAGTTCATATTCCTTGAAAGAGGCTTAACGGATCCGAATGAAAAACACAGCTGATTGGTGACTGGTCTTTGATTACTGACTCTTACTGACATAAACAAACACACACCATCTCTCACAATTGTACTTGCTCGCACACACACACGTTACAGGGAAATGTCTCCCAGTAAAACCACAGTAATCCTGCCACTATTTACTGTGAGGTTTTTGAGTTAACAGTCTTTGGTCACAGGCCAGTACCCTCTGCTTCCTGTAGCACACTCCGTTTTAATTACTTTCCTCTCGCTCTCCTTAAACACTTATTCCCAACCCTGATTATACACACGCGCACACAGCAGCTCCAGTGTTTGTTTAAATTGAAAAGCTTCAGTTGTAGACTGCATGCAAAGTCATTACTGTAATACAAGACGCCATCAGTCATTTCAGCAGCTAGACGGAGCCGCCCGACCAAACAAACAAGCCAGAAAATATTAGCCCTCTGATTCTTTAGCTTAGTCAATTATTTGTTTTTCCTCGGTTTAAGTTATAGAGTTAACCTGCCATTTGGTGAAAATACCATGACTGTGTAATTATGATCGCCCTTGGAACATTAATGCATTCACATGTGTTCACCTCATGATGCCAATCATGGCCGCCACACCAAACTCAGTCGGTGCACTGCGCCACTTAAACAAGTGTTGTGTCAGTCGCACAAGAGCCAGACAAACACAATCCACCAGCAGGCTGTGTTTACAATCCAGAGCCTCAATCAGTACATCTTTATGCGCTTACTCTACAATATGTATATAATATCAGGGGCAATGCAGGGCTTCAGACCTCTGGATGTATCGGGTGTAGATAGTAGGGCTGGGTAAAAAATATCGATTTCTTGATTTTAATCAATTCTCATTTTTATGAACCAATATCAATTCTTAAATCCCAATAATCGATTAGGCTAGTCATCCTGTTGTCAGTTGATGAATGAATGTAACATTGTAGCGTGCATCCCATCCAATAAATCGCAATAATCTGTGTGCTTTGTTACTATTGATATGAAATAAAGTCTCAGATTTCAAATTACATCCATTTTCTTACGAAATTCAAAAACATAAATACCGTTTTGTCGCTGTGGCGTGAGATCGCACATGATCTTCTCTTCCGCCTTAATAATACCAGTTGCAGCGCGAAATAAACACGAATGAGCATCTGAAAGTGTGTTAAAAGATAGAGTACAACTTATCGAAATCCGTATCATGTCACATGGAATCGCTCAATCAGTGTTTCAACCATGGAAAGATGTCATTAAAACAGCTTGTAAACAATGTCATGTAACGTCACACTTACCTCAGAAAAACCATATCCAGTGACCATAAACTCGTTAGTCAGCTAGACTAGTGAAAATGTACTCTAGAGAGGAGCATTTTGCTAAATATATGCACCATATTACATATTCATTATAATTTTTAATGTTCTTCAATATTTAATGCATGTTTGAATAAATCTGGCAAGGTTTTATGACAGCCACCATTTAAATGTTTATATTTCATATAACTTTATTATTATAAAAATAAATAGAAGTGTAAAATTAAGTGTTTGTATACAAATCAGTTCATTTTTACCTTCAATAATAGTAGGCTGATGAAGCCTAGTAGGCTTCAACTGACTCCCATAGTTTACAGCATTAGTTAAGAGATTTGTTTTCCTTGAGAAAATTTGCCATGTATATACCTGATATTCAAAATAATCAATATTGAATCGAATCGAATCGAATCGGAATCGAAATTTAATCGAATTGCAAGCTTGTGAAGGGAGATTTAGCTCCTCTTTTATGAGATGTCTGTTAATGATAGAGGAACCTGATGTCATACAGACATGCATATTAAAAAAATGAAAGAGGTTTCTCAAAATGATCACAGGACGGTCCACGATTTTTACCCGGTTTTGCTTAATCTTTCCAACCTTGCACGCAAACAAACAAAAACAAAAACTGGTGATCTGAAAACACAGACAAACATGTTAGAGTTTAGTGATCTCCATTACATTGAATTAAAGAATACAGCCAGTCTGTGTTCCTTCAAGAGGCTGCTTGTGCTATTTGCTGGGACAGAATATTCTCTGTGACAAACTTTTAATGAAAAAACTTTCTCAGTGACAAACTCTAATAAATCTAGACACTTATGCAACCTCTGTGCAACAATACATAGTGTTTTTTGTTGTTTTAATACAAAAACTTGAACATAATTTGGAATTACTGGAATTAATATTAGGTACTTCACTATTTTAGCTTTTGAGGAAAACTTCTCAAACTATTTTTTAACAAAATTTCAGTTTAACATATCAGTTTAAAGATTATCAGTATAACCATTATCTTGCATCTCGCATGTAGTGAGACCAGAGGGAGACTCATTTATTCTGTCCTTCTCTATTCATTTATTTACTCTGAAGTTTCCTCTCTCTGCTCTACTTGTTAAACAGCCTGGGATTTAACATGGTTAGGGTACAGCAGCAAGAGCTATTTTGTTGAAAAACAATTAATTATCGCTATTCACTGCATAAATCTCTTAAAATGCATAGCGGCTATTATATCAGAATGCATTCTGTTTGTTAATGATCGTCAAACTGCGAGGTTCAGCATTTAGTAAGCGTTAGCTAAACGCCTCAGTCCAACAGCCCTCAGAGAACGTTATGGCACATCATCCTTTATAGCTTTTACAATTTCAATAGTGCTGCCTGGCCGTTTTTTAACTGCCTGTAGCGAGGAGGATCAGAATGATTGTAAAACATTTCCTGTCTATAAGATAATCTAAGTTCAGGCCCAGGCCAGCTGAAACATTAATAAAAATCTTTAAATATTTGTCCATGATCTGGTATTGCTGATATGGGGTTAGTGGACGTGTCTTTGGAGGGTGAGCTTTTTTAGAAATTGCCATGTGGATGATGGGATGGAGCTTGAGATTTAAAGGTTCCACTAGGGCCATTTTCCTGGTTGCATTCACACCGCCAGTAGGAAGCCGCGCTTGTTGCTGTGACTTTTATTTTGACAGTGCTGAGAACACCAGAGCCTAGTTTATGATCTGTTTAACAGTCCTGTCTAATAGTTTATTAGATATACTGTCTACTTTCTTTGTATAACAGTTCTATGAAAAAGTATTAGCTTTTGCTGTGTGGTTGGTTGGTGTCCAATGTCGTTAACTGAGCAGAAATTCATAATCATGTTTTGCTTGGTTTAATGTTGTGTTGGATTTTCTCCTTAGCGCAAAGGTTGAGTGGTTCATCTGTCACAGTTTTCCATGTTCGTTGAGTTAGTTTGTGCAGTAAGTATATACAGTGAGGAAAATAAGTATTTGAACACCCTGCTATTTTGCAAGTTCTCCCACTTAGAAATCATGGAGTGGTCTGAAATTGTCATCGTAGGTGCATGTCCACTGTGAGAGACATAATCTAAAAAAAAAAATCCAGAAATCACAATGTATGATTTTTTAACTATTTATTTGTATGATACAGCTGCAAATAAGTATTTGAACACCTGAGAAAATCAATGTTAATATTTGGTACAGTAGCCTTTGTTTGCAATTACAGAGGTCAAACGTTTCCTGTAGTTTTTCACCAGGTTTGCACACACTGCAGGAGGGATTTTGGCCCACTCCTCCACACAGATCTTCTCTAGATCAGTCAGGTTTCTGGGCTGTCGCTGAGAAACACGGAGTTTGAGCTCCCTCCAAAGATTCTCTATTGGGTTTAGGTCTGGAGACTGGCTAAGCCACGCCAGAACCTTGATATGCTTCTTACAGAGCCACTCCTTGGTTATCCTGGCTGTGTGCTTCGGGTCATTGTCATGTTGGAAGACCCAGCCTCGACCCATCTTCAATGCTCTAACTGAGGGAAGGAGGTTGTTCCCCAAAATCTCGCAATACATGGCCCCGGTCATCCTCTCCTTAATACAGTGCAGTCGCCCTGTCCCATGTGCAGAAAAACACACCCAAAGCATGATGCTACCACCCCCATGCTTCACAGTAGGGATGGTGTTCTTGGGATGGTACTCATCATTCTTCTTCCTCCAAACACGTTTAGTGGAATTATGACCAGAAAGTTCTATTTTGGTCTCATCTGACCACATGACTTTCTCCCATGACTCCTCTGGATCATCCAAATGGTCATTGGCAAACTTAAGATGGGCCTTGACATGTGCTGGTTTAAGCAGGGGAACCTTCCGTGCCATGCATGATTTCAAACCATGACGTCTTAGTGTATTACCAAACAGTAACCTTGGAAACGGTGGTCCCAGCTCTTTTCAGGTCATTGACCAGCTCCTCCCGTGTAGTTCTGGGCTGATTTCTCACCTTTCTTAGGATCATTGAGACCCCACGAGGTGAGATCTTGCATGGACCCCAGTCCGAGGGAGATTGACAGACATGTTTAGCTTCTTCCATTTTCTAATGATTGCTCCAACAGTGGACCTTTTTTCACCAAGCTGCTTGGCAATTTCCCCGTAGCCCTTTCCAGCCTTGTGGAGGTGTACAATTTTGTCTCTAGTGTCTTTGGACAGCTCTTTGGTCTTGGCCATGTTAGTAGTTGGATTCTTACTGATTGTATGGGGTGGACAGGTGTCTCTATGCAGCTAACGACCTCAAACAGGTGCATCTAATTTAGGATAATAAATGGAGTGGAGGTGGACATTTTAAAGGCAGACTAACAGGTCTTTGAGGGTCAGAATTCTAGCTGATAGACAGGTGTTCAAATACTTATTTGCAGCTGTATCATACAAATAAATAGTTAAAAAATCATATATTGTGATTTCTGGATTTATTTTTTTAGATTATGTCTCTCACAGTGGACATGCACCTACGATGACAATTTCAGACCCCACCATGATTTCCAAGTGGGAGAACTTGCAAAATAGCAGGGTGTTCAAATACTTATTTTCCTCACTGTACATGCTATAATCTGTGTGTATACATGGCTTTTTTTTAAATGGCGGGTGCTGGTGTTTAGTTTGCGTTCGGTCAATCAGTGTACACTATAGTGCTGGTTTAGACCCTACTCTGAAGTAGGAGCTAATTTTGTTCCCCCAAAAGGAGTTCCTATAACTAAAATCGTCCCTAGTTCCTTCGGTGCGAACATGCCAAAAACCGGGTACTTCCGCCAATATTTCTAGGAACTATGAAAAGGTTCCTCCGGTTCGTTAAAAATCCTTATCACCTCAAAAATGTAAATTCTGTCATGATTTATTTTATCTCACGTTGTTCCGAAATGTACTTTACAAAAAATAAAAGTTTTTGTCCATACAATGAAAGTATTTGACTCTTAACGTTAACTTTCATTTACATTTTTTTTTCAAAATATCTTTGTAAGAAAGTCACACCGTGTCCTAACTACATGTGACGCTGCGACGTGCGATAAAAGGTATCTTTTCCATGTTAATCAGAGTTTTTGCCCTAACCAGCCGCGACGGCGAAATACGACGATTCTATTTTAGAAACTTTTTTTTTTTTTTTTTCGACGTCGCGCTGGAACAACAAACACAAAGTGTGGCAATGATAATCTCAGGTACTGTTTGTGTGCTTTAAAAGCATGCAATGTGACTTTAAATATCATTTAGTGCTCCCAGCTTTGTAACGTTAGCTGTAAAAGCAACAATGGATAATTCACCTCAGATCTTGAAATTAAAGAAATGCAACAGTAAACAAACAAGTGTATTCTTTGACAAAGATTGTTTTAGTAACTCAGTAGCCTATGTATTTTTAACAATGTTTAAATGTGTAATATTTGTGAATTTGATTATGTAGCCTACTTATCCATTTTCTTGCAATTGCCATCAAGTTAGGGTTACTCTCTGGTGCTGTGCACTTGGCGTTAGACTCCGCCCACATGCTGATCTGATTGGCTGTGGGTTTTGATTGATTTTGACACATCTCGCAGTCGCGAATTTGTCTGTGTGGACAGACAAATTATTTGTCTCTGGAATTTTATCGCATCGCGTCTGGTTAGGACACGGTGTCATGCAGATTTTAAATGACTTGAGTAAACAACATGAGAAAATGACAGATCTTTTCAGTTTTGTATATTGTCCCTTCTGTATATTTAATAAGCCAGAGCAAAATTACCTCCAATAAACCAGTAAGTTCTTAGAAATGGAAATTTAATTTCATTCTGATATTAATTTCTTCTAAATCTTTTGATTGTGAAATCCCCCCCTCCCCACCCCCTTTAAGGGCACTGATTCTATCTAGTCATTTTCCAGCAATGCACACACATTTACTCACAACCCCCTAAGGCCAACATGCCAGTGTTACAGCCCCTTCCTATTAACATCAGTGTTCAATCAATCCAATGAGACAGACCCTGTGACTCAACACGGCCTCATTCTACTCGGAGAAGATTAGGGTGAGCGAGTCAAGTCACCATTATCTTTACATAAGCCACAATCACATTACTGCCTCCCGCAATCATACACCAATCGATATTATACCGCCAGATGCATGCCTGCAGTTTCAGAGCGAAGGCTCAAGGGAGTTTTCAATGGAGATGGATAAACACTGTCCACACAGAAGGAAGGAGGCACTTGAGTTTTGCTCTTTACAAGAATTATGAACAAAGCCCTCAGGCAAAGAGCTGCCACATAAACCAGCTCCGTTTATCAAGTGGGACAACCACTACAAAAAGACATAACACATACCGTACACAGTGGTGCAAAATATATCTCTTTCTATGAACGTACATTTTAAAATATTTTATTAGCACAATTTAATATTTTATATATTATAGGATTAAATACATGTGCCACAGTTGACCTCAATTTCACATGGCCCAGTTTATTTCTTAATAGTTGGCAGAGGTGGGACCAAGTCATTGTTTTGCAAGTCAAGTCAAGTAAGTCTCGAGTCAAGTCCCGAGTCAATACGGACAAATCTTAAAGGGGTCATGAACTGAGAAATCAAATTTTCCTTGAGCTTTTGATATATAAGAGGTAAGGTGTAATAGTGAAACTAAAGACTGCAAATCTGTAGAAGAAAATCGACACCTACTTACTTCATCATCGCAAGTTTGATCGCACATTCCACAACCAGTCGTTCGCTGGGCTTGGTTACAATAAAAGCTGTTTTTAGTGTTAGTGAGATGACGAGGAGAGAGGAGAGATACAGGATCACTCGACTAAAAACGACATTACCTTCCAAAGGATCCTATTGCTAGGAACGTGGTTATTTATTTTCAACTATGTGAAATTCTCAGTTGAGCATTATTTATTTGTATTCAGTACATTTCACTGTGGATTCTTTAGTAAATTATTTGCAATTTCAGTGCAGGCTTTGCAAACAGACTTATGATATGATATGAAACAGTCTCAACAGTAATGTGACAACATGCAAGTAACCATGTTAATTATAATGGCTGATCTGTGACCAGTGATTTCTGATATAATGATTCATGTACAGTCAGATGTTCTTTGTAAACTTAGTTTCTCTTAATAGCATGAAAATATTCTGTTATTTAAACTGTGATTAAAAATATTGAAAATATTGAAATATATAGAAAGCGATCAAAGAACGCTCCCTTCAGTCGCTGGAACTGTCAAACAGCACAAGTTTATCAGTGACTTATACTGCCTTCACATACTATCGGAATTATCGTAAATACTAGTTTACTTTCCTGATTAAAAAATTTGACATAAATGCCCTCTCAAGTCAAAATTTGAATGCGATGAGCTCATAATCACTACTTTAGAAGTGGGAAGTAGGACATTTCCGATAGCACGTGAAGGCAGCATGAGTTATGGACTTCCGCCAAAACTCCTGTAATAATAAACTAATCTAATTTACATCGTGTTTGCTCTGTTAGTTATGATAAAAGCATTCGTTAGTGTGCAGAAATCGAGTTACAATGATGAGATTCATGCTTCATTCATGACTGCATTCATGCGCTCAACATGTCTGTGATCGGCTACAATGCTCATCACTGCAACCTTTCATGCCCCGATCTAAATATAATGCCATACATCTAAATATAATGCTATAAGCAGCACTTTTTAAGATTAGTTAATCTTGAGGGCTGTAATAGTAAAAACATTCAAAAAGTTTTTGAGAGAGTTCCACATGTAATACTGCTATTTCATATGTAAAGATGTCAGCCAATCACAGCAGCGTTTACACTGAAGTCTCACAGCAGACACGCCCCTTCAAACAGAGCGTTCAAATCAGAGCGAGAACACCTGGCTGCAGCCTGCAGATCGGGGCGGGGCTGCACGTGTCGCCCCGCCCCATACCTGCTATTAGAGAGTCAGACTGGTAATCCGAATGTTGCGGGTTCGATTCTCAATACCGGCAGTAAATGATGGTCAGGTGCCCTTGAGCAAGGTACCTAACCCCCAATTGCTCCCCGGGCGTCACAGCAAAATGGCTGCCCACTGCTCGGGGGGTGTGTGTGTGTGTGTGTGTGTGTTCACGGTTTGCAGTGTGTGTGTGTGTGTGTGTGTTCACTACTCACTACTCCTAATATGTGTGCATTAACTTGGATGGGAAAACCATACTTGGCCTTCATGTGTCACATTCACTTTCATAATAAAATGTTAATATTTGAATAATCCCAGGGGTTGAATTAATATGTCGTGGTCACAACAAAACTAAGTAAACCGAATATGCCCAACACCACGGTCACTGTATATTTAGCTGGTTTAGGCAATAATACATGCAAAATAATTCACGCCAGAACCATATCAATTTCAACTTACCTCTGTGTGTGCGTTTTTAGTTGCCTCACAAAATTGGACATTGTTGTTAAATGTTACTCACTCTAAATCTTCATAAACTTGTTAACTAGATTGTAAAATATCTGATATTCAGATTCTCAGGTAAATGTATTTTGTGTTTTAAACAAGTTTATATGATCACAGTTGATCGCTAAGTTCAGCGGCTATAGTTGCGCTACCTTGCTGAAAGACATGAAAATGAGTGGCTTGTGAACAGGGAGAAGAAGAAACTTTATAGTTATACAATGTATATTTGACGTTAATAAACGTCTTCAAATTACGTTTGAAAGGTTAACTCTGCTGCCTCCATAGACACCAGTGTGTGTTTGTTTTAAATTATAAATGGTTTGCTAGTACGTATTAAAATGTCTGATACATTAAATGAACATTATGTGATTGAAAACGAGCGACTCTGACGCAGTGCCAGTGTAATCATACCGGTGTGACCATACGTTTCAGTTGCCATCTTATACTGATCCCAACTCTGATCTTTGGTTTAAGAAGGTAGGTCATAAAGACTTTCCAAGTCACAGGGCTCAAGTCTGAGTCAAATCTCGAGTCATTGGTGTCAAAGTCTGTCAAGTCTTAAGTCCTCAAATTTGGGACTTGATCCCAAGTCAAGTCCAAGTCATGCATCTCGAGTCCACATGAAATGAAAGTTGGGATAGTCTTTTCTTCCCTATTGTTACGTATATGTATATATATATATATATATATATATATATATATATATATAGAAATTGATAGGATCGTTGGATGGTTGTGGTTTGCTATTACTGTGATCTCATGCGAGTGACAGGTTGTCTCGCCCTCATGCCTGTAAACACGTCATCAGACGAGATGTCCCTGCAAAAGGGAGGGGAAGTTAGTTATTTTGATTAAAGATTACAAGGGCACATGAATTTAAAAAAAATTATAATAATGATATGCACAGATAAGTCATTTATAATAAATACTGATATATTCCTTAAATAAGAATTGTCCATTTTGATTTCATGGTGACTTTAAAACCAAGAGTTTCATTATTTAAAAATAATATCAGAAACAAGATTCACAGAAACTCCTCATTTAGTGTGTTTTTATATTTTTCCCCTATTCCCCTCTCAAATTGTGTTCTAAAGCAGTATGTGTCACCACATATAATGAGACCAGTTACCACCCTGCCATCTTGGTTTTAAAAGACTTTGAAAGCTGACAGAAACACTGCATCTGGTCGAGCTGAAGTGATTAGACCGAGGTGTTTTGTGCTGACTGAGCCTCAGATGGCACTGGAGGTAATGAAGCGATTTATGGTCAGTTACAGGTTGATGTGGTGGAAGGGGGAGTGTTCTCGTGTAGTGTTGGAAAAAAACACTGGAGAGTGAACACAAGCTGTGCCAGCTAGCTCTTGAAACACTTAATACACATTGATTATCTTAATGTGCACATTTAACATCATGTATAAATGGTAATAGTAAATAAAATTATTTATATTGTAATTAATACTGTGTGTGTGTGTGTGTGTGTGTGTGTGTGTGTGTAAATGTATATGTGCGTATGTGTGTGTGTGTGTGTGTGTGTGTGTATATATATATATATATATACATATATAACGAGTTGCCTCTGCAAAGTCCTTTAAAATTATATAATGCACCTAGCTTTGGATTATGCCCACTTTAAATCGAACACAAAGATATAGTGCAGTAAGATTGCATTTATTTTAAAGATACACTATGTAACTGTTGGCCCTCTAGCAGTTAAAAAACAAAACTGCATTGGGTTTGGGTTCATCTCAATCAGCTCCCTAATTCAGTAATCAGGGCACTGATCAGAATCGGACATTTTAAGGGCTGTCTCAATTGCAAAATCCTTCCGGTTCACTGAAACGTTCGTTCCCTGAAAAGTCACACAATGCACCGTGAAAACCAGGGAGCATAGATGATAACTATTTTCCCTTAACGGAAGTTTAAACTGTGAAACTTAAATCATGTGAGCCAACTTACTACACATAATGATTTTTTTTTTTTTTTTTTTTTTTTTACTAAACCATTATTTAATTGGTTTATAAAATATATGTCAGCATAAACATAAATCACTAATAAACATAATCTATCTTATATTTATCATTTATTTATAGCTGAAATGTTGCACATACTGTATTTGTAACAAGCAAATTATTTATCATAATGTACTTTAAATAGCATTAACAAATAATATAATAAAGATGTTAGTTCTGCTGTTGTTCATAAATACCAGTAGTGATGTTGTACAATGAGGACGTTGTCATGTCGTCGGAAATAAGCCGTCAATGTGTAGTGAGCCTGTCCTTACCAGTGCCTGAGTTCGTGTACACAATATACTGATTCACGACCTAGGAAGCTTGAGTGTTGATTCAGATGCACCCATTGTTTTGTTTTGTACTTCGGCTCTGCGTGACAGTGTGCATGAAGATTATCCCACTGCTCACAAAACATTCACTACTAGGCTTCAGAGATAACCAGTTTTGATGGAAAGGATCTCAAGCTGACAGCTCAAAACGGTACTGTAGCTTTACCCATTGATAGACACGGTACTTCCTTGAAAATTTAATTCCAGCGCAGCGCTACAACAACCATAATGAAATGGCCCTTCACAATAGATACTGCCTTACTATGAACTCTGTTAGAGAGCTACATATGGCATTTTATCTGTTCAATAAAGTACCACTCATGGGCAAATACCTTGCTCACCAACAGCAACTCTCCACCGCTTTCAGATCCCTCAGCTCTCACCATCTCTAAAAAGCTAAACCAGTGTTAATTCTTGTTTTTTTTTTACTAGCTCTGTGACTGTCATGTTCTTTTTTTGTCAGCAGACTCTCCTCTGTAGCAAACATGTTTGAGCTTCTGTTTACCACAACTGATGTTTGAGTTGATGAATGTTTATATGTGAATAAAAGCTTAAATTCAAATCTGTTCATCATAGAAAAGCGATCGAATTTTGGACTAAACCACTCAATTCATATGGATTCTCAGATTTCAACAAAAATGTTTGTGTGTGTTCAGTAGATGAACGAAAGTCTTACGAGTTGGGAACGACATGAGGGCGAGTAATGAAAGAATTTTCATTTTTGGGTGAACTACTGTAACCCCTTTAAGGCTTGCGGTGTGAATGTAGACAGTGTACCTTTAATTAATTATTGACATTGACATTTTTTTTAAAGAGTTATCAAGAGACATAAAGAGATAGTGCACATGTGAATTACCTGTCTGTGCAGCATCTCACTACTCTACGCGTCTCTCTAACTGTAAAACTGTGAGTTTAATTGCGTTGCTGAGAAATATTATGTAGTAATTCAGTAGCAAAGCAATTTTATAAATTAAATGCACAGGGCAGCATTGAAACCGAGACGAATAACGAATCCTACCAAATAACTGGAAACCTATTCAACAGATACAGTCACAACTCCTGTTTGATGGATAACAGGTGAGCCAGTGAAAAGCATAGCATGATATTTTACATAAACCACTAAAATCGTTACGCTATAATGACTGTGTGAAGTCAATGAGTGTAAACTCTTTAATGAAATGAGCGCAGCACGATCGGAAATCTAATAGCCATGTTGCCTCTATGCGCCTCTTAATCAGAGCCTGCCAGGAGTAATATCAACTAAAATACTGCATCATGCTCATTTTCTACTATTTGATATATCTTGTTAAGTGTTTAAAACCTTGTAAGATATGATACACAAATGAGTGTAAACTCTAATGAAATGAGTGCAGAATCATACACATTTTTACTACTTTGTAATTTGTCTATTTAAATGTTTAAAACATGTACGCTATGATACATGGTGTGTTTATCTGTACCACTCTCTCCCGGAGCTTACAAGCATTTATGTATTCGTTATAAAATGTTCAGATTTGCATTTACATGCATTGTAAAAGCACATAAACATAAACAACATAAAAACTATGTTGTTTTGTTCATTCATTCTGATATGCTCTTTCAACTCTCTTCTCTGTCCGTACCCTGTAAGACCTGTAGTCTGACGTAATGAATGACTCAGTAGTAGTGTGGCTTTGATCTGGTCCTTGTGAAACGTATGTGTCTCTCTGCTGTCTGCTTCACATTATTGTGGTGGACAGTCAGTTCACTGTATTGGATTTTTTTTTTTTTTGTAGAGGCCTCTGCTCAGCATACAGTCTCTCAGGCTTTTCAGAAGCTCCTGTCTTAGCGGGTTTTTCCCGGACTCGCTTTGATCACCGGTGCCATGCTGTGCTTTGGCTTACATGGGCTAATCAATGTGCACAGTAGCCTTACCCTGCCCTCTGACCTCTCTGTACTCCAATTAGCCATCATTCTGTGACCCCTGCTACCTACCAGTCTTCTCACCTTCAGTCCACACCTACACTGCACGTCTGCTGTCAGTTACTTCTGCTCTCTTTGCCCCACTGCCTCATGGCCTGTCAATCAGATGGTAACCTCCCCTTTAAATTCGCTGTTCAGATTGTCAGTCCACACATTGTTTTGTCTTGCTGCATTGTCTCGTACTGTCCATCGGGCAGTGCAGACTCCAAGCAACCCTCCCCCACCCGTGTCAGCCTGGGCTTCTTCACCATCGTGCCCACAGCGGCTGTGCTTTTCAGATGCACTAAATTATAAGCTCAGTTCCGACAGCTCCGCTGACATTTTAGAAATTAGAGGAATTTTGCTCCTGCTGCTGAAGCACAAGGGGTTTTTTTTTCTACAGTTGTAAGCTCTGCATGAAAGGAAATGAAAGTGTGTGTTTTAATCCTGTTAAATCTTTCTGTTCGTTAGGACGGGAACTTCATCAGAAGCCTGCTTGGAAAAGCACCGCAGAATGCAATGAAAGTGGGTCAGTCTGCTTTCGTAGACTTCGGTGAGTAGTAGCAGATCTCTGTTTGTGTTGTGTTTAGATGTGGCATTACATGCATTCACTTCGATACGACCAAAAAACTGGCTGTGATTTCTGGGATAATTCATGCATAATATGTTCAATTCTGATTCAGTTCAGAATCTGAAAGTAGCCCTGAGTCTTTAACGGCAATGCATGCACAACACATAAATTCAACGCACACACATGGTGCCAAATTGAATATAAGCTCCTGTGGGATCCTATTAAATATTAACAATACAAATTTCCCCTTTCCAAAAGCATCCCACTGATAGCTGGGATGACACCGGCAGTGAAATCACACATAGCATAAATGATTGATAAGCAAAGTGAAATGACCTAAAAGATTGAATGTGTTCAACTGAGCTGCTTCTCAGGGGCTTGGCCTTTATATTCAAAGCTAACTTATCTGACCAAACAAGAGCCCTTCACTGCACTCTTTAATCTGTTTTCTCTGAACTCTTTCTTTTGTCATTTTGGAAAATGTCACTTCAAGCTGTTATGGTGTTTACAGAGCAAAGAGCTTCAAAGGTTGATAGTTTTAAGCAGGATGTTTTTAGTTTTTTTTCATTAAACTCACAATCAGTCAATGTTATGATGCTTTTTTGAGGACTGTTGCCATCGGGGTTATTAAAGTTAACTAAAACTGTAATAAAAACATTTTCATTACTTGGAAAAAATATATATGTTAACTGAAATAAAATGAAATAAAATAATTAATTAATTACCATGGCAAAAGGTCTCATTTTCATTTTAACTTGATGTACTAAAATATCTAACTTAAAAACTATATTGTCACGGTCGGTGGCTGTAATGAAGCGCACGAAGAAGGAGATACTGAAACAGGTCAAACATTAAACTGGAGAATAACACTAAAGAGTATGTTCTTATACAATATAAGAGAACACAACCACAAACACACTGATGTTAAACAACAACAATGCAAGACACCTGAGAACTCAAATCAATCTGTAACCATAGAAACAAACAGACAGTGAATGGAGGAGAACTGAACCAATTTAAGAACTAACAGCAAACACTAGAACAGAACAGAAAGAGAAATCAAACAATACAAGACGAGAGAACAGACTCAGACTCATATAAACATGTTTTTTGAAAGGGTTAGTTCACCCAAAAATGAAAATTCTGTCAGTAATTACTCACCCTCATGTTGTTCCAACCCCGTAAGACTTTCGTTCATCTTCGGAACACAAATTAAGATATTTTTGATTAAATCTGAGAGCTGGCTCACTCCTCTAGGCTTCTAAGGGAATGAAACTTGCTGGCCCAGAAAAGTTATTAAAGACATTGTTAATGTCCAACTCCAGTGGCTCAATCTTAAGTATATCAAGCGACGAGAATACTTTTTGTGCGAAAAACAAACAAAAATAACGACTTTATTCCACTATTCATTTCCTTCTCTCTGGGCCTCGAGTGAGTTCACGTAGTGTAATAGCGCAGCGCGTCAGTGTTGCACGTCACCACGTAGGCTCACTATTGGCCGACGCTGGTCGTGTGTGTGATGCGTGTGACGTACAACACAGAAGCGCTGCGCTAAAACACTACGTGAACCAACCAATTTTTGACAACAGTTTTTAATAAGCACCCCATTGCAAATGAAACCCTGAAATATAACCTCACTTACTAATCTGTTTGGTGTCATGTGTAGGTGAAATCTATGTTAGACTGTGTTCTGGTAAGCAGGAACTTGGGACATGCGTGGCCTTTGTAAGCTGACCTATGATTATGACATCTAAAACCTTTGAGATGTATCATCTTATGACCTTTACCGCTTCACAGAAATTATGTCACAGTGACGGTAAGGGATGCAAAGCAAGAGGTTGGGGGAGTGGATAGATATAAAGAGAAGAGAGAATGAGCTGTAGACTGTGATTTAGGATGATAAATGATGTTGGGGATGGAAAGAGACATGCATGTGAGACGAGCTCTAGTCTACATGTATGTGCGCGATGTGTGTCGTGCCCGAGTCAATAATATGGCTCACACAGAAAAAGGCTTTGTTGGATTAGTGTGAGGCGCTCCTGGAGACAGGACTGCAAAGATCTCTGCCAAACCCCAATGATCAACATCTCTCTCGGCTTTGTCCTTTTCCATCCTTCTCTCCTGTTTTTCACCTGTTCTTTGGTTACCTTCAAAGCTTTTAACTTCCCTTACCACATGTGCATTTCACCACCGTCTAGTACACACACGCAGGCATCAAACTGTCTGCACCAATTAGCTACAGTAGTGTGTGAGTGTAGGAGCCTGTACAGTCATTATGAGATGATTTGGTGTGAGGAACAAGCTGCAGCTCCCTGATGGTGATTGTCTTTGACAGGACAGAGCGCGGTAGTTGATGTGCACTGAGGGTAAAGACAGATACACACCGGCTTTAGCTGCATTCTCACCCCCTCACACACAATACAGGTGAATCATAGCGATGCTGCTCCCATTAAGCGGGTGGTAATGGGAAGCGAATGGCTTCCTCTGAAGCCAAGGACAGATCCTGACATTATACCTTCGGCTGGCTTGAGTAGGCGCTGAAAGCACAGGTCCCGCAGCTTTTCGCTTTCTATAAACGGCTGAAGGCTTTGCCCTCGGGGACGTGGGCTTGTTTAAATGGTGTAATTGTACTGATCATCAAAGTCGCAACCTTGATTTATGCTTTTGTTATCCCCTTTTCACCGCTAACATTTGAACTTGTACTTAATTAGAAAAATAAACGTTGGCTTTGCGGCACCTGCGAGTAGACTTGCACATTAATATGACTTCCAGTGAAATGCTGAGAGAAATCGTGAAAGTGAGGTGCTTCAAAGACTCATTTCAAATGTACGAAATGAAAGGAATGTGGTGTGCAGTGAAAGGTATACCTTGTGTTGAGAAGTGAAAGGAGGTGGGAGGAAGGTGGGGGAGATGGAGAAAGTGAGTGAGGGAGGGAGAGAAGGGAGGGTCCGCTTGTTTGATTTGAAATGGGTGTTATTCTGATCACACTCCTGCCTGTCAGTTATGGCACGGCTCTCTTCTCCGTCTCGCACCTAAGTGGCAGATCAAAGATACACCCCAGTGACCTTCTCTCATCTCCTCTCTTCTAGCGCTCTCTCTCTCTCCGTTAGTATTCTCCAGCCATCCCTCTCTGCTCCAAACACTCCAGCTAAACAGTTACAGCAGTTACTGCAAGAGGCTTGCGGTCTGGTTTAAATCAGGTGTAGAATAATCCGCTCAAAAAACGAAGGAAAGCGCAATCCTGTTGGGTAGCAAGCAGGTCGGACTAATGCTCTCTCCCACCTCAGATGGTACAGCACTGATCTCAGAGCAGATATTTCATCATGCCACTAGTCAAGCCTGCCAAGCAGTGATGTAAGCTCTGAGGCCCATAGTCCATCTCCTCTGTGGCTGTCTGAATCTGGACTGATGTGCGTTGGAGATTATTATAGAATTTCAGAGTTCAAAAGTGTTCAGTTTGTCTAGTTTTACTTGCAATACAAGGGTGAAGTTCTTTTCTTGAATTGAATTGCAGCACTGATTCCTCAGCTTTTTAAAGACTGGTTGGAAATCATGACATTATTTTATTCTATTGGCAGCACAATTTTTTTTTAAAGAACCCCTGTGGTGAAAATCAATTTTTTTGTGTTGTTTATATGTCTATGTGGTGTTTTTAATATGCTTTAAGACAAACCATGTGCAAATTCACAAGTCAACAACACCATTGCTGAGTATTTTCTCCTTAAAAACTGCAGTGATCTAAAGACAGTCTCAAAAATGCGGTTTGAAATCGCCAGTGTTTCTTACGTCACAAACTTCCTTGTAAACAATCACGTCAACATGCGGGCGGGCTTTAGCACATCATCTTGCTCTGAAGCAGGGGCATGAAGCATGATTACAGTGTCATGATGAACTATATGCCTTTCTCCACTGACGTTCTGAGTTGTTCAAAACTTTTCTAAGGATGCTGATTTTTAGAAAGCAGCTGACTCTGAGATTGTGAACAGGAACATGGTTTGTGTAACATTAGCAGCGCATCATTAGCTGATTGATAACATAGTCAAGTAGAAGGCTAATTATATTAATTATATTAATTATAGCAGCGTTAACTACAGTAAAGTTGACCGAGTGGATATCTGAGCACATGTGATTGGGGCTAATTTGCATATTCATGGGTATACTAAATGAAGGGTGCAGTTACATTTCAAGCTATTTTAAGGCATGAAGAAGTTTTTTTTATCAAAGATGAGTTTTAAGGGATAAAATTATTGACTACAGGGGGACTTTAACACAAATGAAATATTCATATATAATATAACTTGTTTGTATTCACCAACCAAATCTGTATAGTTTTGGGAATAAAAAAATGGTTGTGCTAATTGTTTATTTTTCTGTTTTCGGTAATACGACCGTTTAAAAATTTGGGGTTATTACCTTTTTTAATTAATACTCTCATTCAGCAAGGATGAATTACATTTATCAAAAGTGACATTTAAATTCATTCATATTCTGTTTCAAATAAATGTTTTTCTACTCATCAAAGAATCCTTTAGCAAGCAGCACAACTGTTTTAAACTGATAATAATAAATGTTTCTTGAGCAGCAAATTAGAATGATTTCTGAAGGATCATGTGACACTGAAGACTGGAGTAATGATGCTGACAATTCAGCTTTGCCATCACAGGAATACATTACTTTAAATTAATTGTAATGATATTTCACTATATTCTTCTTTAAAAACTTACTGACCCCAAACTTTAGAACGGTAGTGCAATGTAAAAAAAAATTGGGGGGGAAATTGGTTCTTTAAAAGCATTACTTGAACTCTTGTCTTTTTACGTACAAAATGAATTTTTCTTTGGGACAATTTGACTTGATCAAGTTAATAAGTTCGGAATGGTGCCGTAGTGCAGTGGTAGTTGAGTGTTCTGGTGGTCATACTGGTGATACAGGTTCGAGTCTGGCCTGTGACTCTTCAATACCTGTCTTGTTCCTCATTTGAAAAATGTATTTCTATATTAAGCCCAAGTGGACCATCAACTGACATTACATTCATCCCATGGCAAGACATGATGACGGTATGTCAACAGACTATATATATATAATTAGCAGCATTATTAATTTTTTAACAGAGGCATTGTTGTAGACAATATTATTTTGATTATTGATTTATCTTTTTTCTTTAAAAAAAGATATATAATTCGCTAAATTGGGTGAGTGATCAACTAAAATCTAATTCTGGTCTACTAAAGTGCAGAATCCAGATCAAGCTGCAAGAACTGTGAGAGTCGCACCCTTTAGCACGTGTGGGCTACAGTGCAAAAGAATTATAATTCATGAGTATGCACTGTCAGAATGTAGTCAGTCTTGACATGGACATGTCATTATGAATGCACAACATATGTTAGACAAAATTCTCCATCTGCTCTATCAGGATGGTAATTGCTCTTTTCTTTTTTTACACGTGACAGCCAAATGCATTATTCATTAGCTGAATGATATGTAATACTACAGCGCAGTCAGGAAGGTAGCGAATGGCAGAGATGGCCTTTTTTACCATTTTCCTTTTTTTTTTTAAGTCAATGTGATGTGGCATTTAACACCCAGTCATCGTGACATTCTGTGTGTGTGCGCGTGTGTGTGTGTGTCATGAAGGACTTTTGTTGTGTGTTTCTAGAGCTAATAGACGTATGCATGTGTACTGTATAGCAAGAAGCAGTAGTCATTAGCAGCAATAAGCAACTTGCTCACAGTAGTCCTCTAGTCTACAGTACGCATACACATGCTTTGATTCTCACACAGACACACAAACGGCCACATTTAGTCTGTCCTTCTGCTGATGTACTTTGAGAGAAAGCTCTTAAAGATACAGAAAACAAAAGCCAGCATATATTCTCTATCTCAAGAGTGAAAGGCAGACTTACTCTGATTGCTGGTGAAATATGTGTTTTATAGAACAAACATCCCTTGAAATCAGCTAGAATGTGGAGACCGGCAAAAATATATTTTTTATTATTTAACGTACTGCATAATAATGTCAGGAACACTTTATTTCAATAGTTCACTTTAGACATTCTACTAACTGTAAGTAATGACTGGTAGTTTACATGTTCTTGCTAGAGTATTAGTTGAGACTGTAGTAAATGTTGATGGTCCCCCAAAAGACTTTCTACTGACTGTAAGTAACTCTAATGTGAGTTAACTGACATATACAGTACTTGCAAAGTTACTTATACTGTAGTTAGTAGTAGAATGTGTGGACTATCGAAATAAAGTGCAATCACAATGTCTTAATTCAAACTAAGGGTTTGCAAGGAGGGCAAAAAGAGAGGTGAAAAAAATATGTAGCAAAAGGTTTTAGGGCTATTAAAGATAATTTGCTAACTTAAAACATCAATTCAATATTTTTAAATACAATAAAAATAACACATTAACTAATTGACTAATTTACAAATTGTTCATGTTTTATAATGTTTTCTAAAGACTGGCCAGAAATATATATTTTTATTCTTTTGACAGCCATAGTGTTCATCTCTCTTTTCTTGCAACATACAGTACATCTGTTTAAGAATATTTTGTATTTGTGTTCTCAACACTGTCACCTTCAGCTTATTCACTGGGATTTGGCAATATTCTCTGTAAAAAAAAAAAATTATCTTGCACAGTGTATATAATTGGTCTTTTAAACATGTAAATATATATTAGGTCTGTCACAATATCAGATTTTATTGACATTATTATCATAGCCTAAAGTAGTGGTTCTCAACGGGGGGGCGTTGGAAGCAAGATTTTTGAAAGGGGGGCGTTCTCGAGTTAAAATATATAACGCAAATTTTTGGTTCATTTACTTTTATTCATTTTAAGCATTTAGTAACTTATTTGTAATAAACACTTTAAGTGGGCTATTTAAAAAGTGTTAGGACTATGTATATGTTAAATTGTATTGTAAAACATATGCGCAGAGTGTGATGTTTATTGTGTGTGCACGCGCGTCTATGGTGCGCGTGAAAGAATACGTCAGCAGCGCTCCAAAAAAATAAAAACATTCGTCCGCAGCCGCTCTACTCCTGACCGCAAGTCCACCGTCAGTGTTGTAGGTGGGCACTAGGCAGGTTTTTTGTGTTCATTTCTATTGCGTTACGATTGAAAGCAGTATAATGTCAAAAATATGATGTGCAGTCAAGTTCGGGTGGGTGTATATGCTGTTTAAATTAGTGTTTCAAATATTTTCAATAAATCATGTTCCCATTCACTCCGGCAGCGAATTTTAAAATTAATTAAACTAAATTCTATTTATAAGGTAAAACTTTTACATTTTTAGGCATTAACTAATTCCAATCCCTAATGCCAAAATGTTTTCTTTGTTCACCAAGTAATTTACTGGTCAGGCATTATTGTTAACTCGCAAGACAGTAAGGAGAAAATGATAATTTGATGGATAATATTCTGCAATCACATTTTGGTAATGTATTCATTCCGCCATCACATCGGAGCGCGAAACGCTGCTTGGGTGGTTTCAAGATATAAAAATAATTAATAATACAATAATAATTGATTTGTTCATATGTGTTTATTCTTGTTAGAAGATTAGGGACCTGGATATTGGATAGGGGTCGCTGGCCCAAAAAAGGTTGAGAACCATTGGCCTAAAGGATTCACGAAAACAGTATTGTTGCAATATAGTAATCTATAGAAATTCTGAAAGAAAACAATGCCATGAGAATCAAGTCCAGAGCTATGATAACTGAGCTTTAACAACACAAGACCTTAATGTAACATTTCCTGTTTCAGGGCTAGCAAACTTGTAAATGCAACTCACTCTCTCTACCATGGCAATATCTGCAGGATAATGGAGGCAAATGTTGGTGAACAGGTTGTCGTCTTGCACCCTTTTGTGCTTACTGTTGATAGGCACTTCCTGCAGACTTTTTAAGGAATCTATAAAACTCCACAATGGTGAGCTAACTTTTTTTCAGGAGCAGGTAAAGTGCCTCTTTTTCCATCTCTCATCTCCTCTGAAGTGATTTTTTTTACAGCAGTAGTAACCATAGATATCATATAAAGGCTAGATGTCTTAAGGCGGAGTCACTTCCGGCATCACCGGCGGCCATCTTAGGACAGGGCTCTGTGAATTAAGGTGAGTGAGCAGCACGCACACAAATCCTCTTATCTCGCTGAAATCTGGACGGATTTACAAACGGTTTGGTTTCTTACAAACTTTATTAACGTGGCTATAATTCTGAATGCTTAAACATTTTGAACATAATTATTCATATGTATGCAGTATAATAGCTACATCTCTGACGTTTATAACAAACCAAACCGTTTGAAAATCGGTAGAAAATTGAGCAAGTTATGGTTATTTAAAAGTACATGCACCATGTTATGAGTGAGCGAGCACCCTGTCTTAAGATGGCCGCCGTGTGCGGATGTCGAGCTCCATTGGCCAGCAGCGCGGACGAGACATCTAGCCTTTATATGATATCTATGGTAGTAACTACGTACACACGGCATTGACATCTTTTTTCAGTTTTATGACGGGTGGTAACCAGTGTTGCAATACTGCCACCTACTATGTTGGAGTGTGACTGGTGCTGGATTATTTATGATATTAAGTATGTGCAGTAATAACATGATATCAATTTTTCATTGTTCAAACTGGTCAATACTGGTAATATATAAACTGCGACAACCCTAATATACATAGATACCTTTATATTTGAGTAAGCTGCCTTTATATATTATCAAACCCATGACTGGCATGGTGAGCATCATGCTTTACAGGTTGCACTACAGGAATCTGAAAGTGGAAAGTCTCCACCATGATGGAAAAGCGTGTGGGTGTGTGTGCATGTGCGCATGTGCGCATGTACTTCTCTGTCTCTCCGCAGGCTACCAGTCTGATCTACGTGGCTATTTGGTGTGTGGTAGATCCTATGAATGTCACTGCATATCTCCTATTTTGTTTTTTACTGCTGCTCCCTCCAGTTCTCTTTTTCTTTTCTTTTTTTTCCCCCCGATTTATTAATATTACTTATAAATAATAGTTGCTTTGTGTCAAGCATGCAAGTGGTAAACATGAAGGAATAAAGACTCAGGGACATAATTTTGACACTAGGACAAACTGCTACGCACCAGGCTGCTACACACTTCATTACACATGCTCAAGATCACATGATGTTATCTCCATATGCTGGATTCAGGAGCATTATAAAGCTAATTAAAAGATGCATTAGTGTATCATATACCTCATTTTACACCTTCCATTCTCACTTACTCTCTCTTTTTCTGTTTTTACTCAGACGGTGACGGCTCCCAAGACCACCTATTGCCGGTCTGTATGGATGATGCATGTGGCAAAAGTGCAATTTACCTAGCCAAGACTGGAGGGACAGAGGTACGCAAGCCTTCCATTATTACTCTGTCACACACCTTCGCTCACCATTTCATTCATTTGCATGTGATCTGTCAGCAAGGTCAGTGAGGTTTCAGAGGTGCTATGAGGACAGTGACAGCACTGTTTTAAGCATTGTCACAGTTGTTTTTAAAATCAATGGGTTGATTTGAGAGATGAATGAAGTGTTGGGAATTGGGAATTGATACAGATTTCCTGATTCACAAGCTCTTGATATGATTTATTATTTAGGTTCATTTGGGTACACTGCTGTTTAAAAGTTTGGGGTCAGTAAGTTTTTTTTTAATAAATAAAATAAAAGATTTATATTTTAAATAAATGCTGTTCTTTTGAACTTTTTGTTCCTCAAAGAATCCTGAAAAAAAAAAATTTGTCACAGCTTTCACAAAAATATTAACCAGCACAACTGTGCTTTTCCCCACTGATAATTAAAATTAAAATTGAAATATACTTTATTGTCCCTGATAGGGAAATTTTTAATGGACTCAATAGCCAGCATTTCGACAAAACCTGATACATAAAAAAATTACACAAAATTTTCATTTACACCATACACGTACACATAAGAATAGGTAGACTTCGCTAATCCAAGTTCAACAGTCTAATTGATACCGACACAAAAGAGTTTTTAAACCTGGTCTAATAACAGGATTCGAGTAAATGAGACGGGGTCACTTAAAATCCTTTTAGCCTCATTCAATGTACATTGCTCATACAGAGTCTCAATACTGGGATAGTCTTTCAGTCCAATCATTTTCATAGCAACCCAATAATAATAAGAAATGTTTCATGAGCAGCAAATCAGCATATTAGAATGATTTCTGAATGATCATGTGAAGACTAATGCTGAAAATTCAGCTTTACCATCACAGGTAAAAATCACATTTTAAAATGTTTTGAAGTGGAAAAAAACGTTATTAGAAATTGTAATATTTGTACTTTTGTTATATTACACCAAATAAATCCAGCCTTGGTGAGCAAAAGAGATCAATTTCAAAAACATAGAAAAAAATCCTACTAACCCCAAACCTTTGAACTGTAGTGTTTATTTGTTAAATAATAATCATTCTCCTCACATATGAAAGAAATTCTCTCTGCTAATGTTGTAAATTATACAGGGTAGTGTTTCAGACTGATTCAAACCGATAATTCTTTTTGGCTACTTTTTGAGCAACGTTGCTGGGCAGTGTTGTTTGGGCACTTTCCCATTGAGAATGGGCAACAAATTTCTATCTAGATAATTTAGATCGGTCGTGGCCCCTGTGTCTCACCTGGTTGCCTATTGACGGCAACATTGCCCAGCAACATTGCACAGAAAGTTGCCCCGTGTATCATCACCTTAAAGATGATGATACACAGGGCAACTTTTTTGAGCAATGTTGCTGGGCAATCTTGCCGAGCAATTGTTGCTTGGGTACTGTTGTAAAGTTTTTCTTTCTTCAAAGCAGACCAGGAGACGTTGGGATCACGTTCAAACAGAAGAGTTTCTTTATTTGAGCGCGGCTGCGGTTTCGTCCAACATAATCTAACTCTAATACAGTATGCATTGTAGTTATATACATTCCAAGGGGGAGGGATTACATAGAGGTGGAGACTCTGAACAAAGCATGCAAATGAAGTAGGAACACACCCTACTCTGAGTCCAATTGAATCAGCATAACTATTCACATGCTGATACTGGCCAGGAACTCCAATTCCAAGAGCCATCCCAGAGCCATTAAAACCAAAAGGTGAAAGTCAATCAACCTAACGATTCAACGTCTGGGCTCCGAAAGGTGAGAATCAAGTGATCTGACTCATTTAAAACACAATAGAGAAAAACAGGTATGGCAGGAAAGGAGACTCTTGCTGGAGACTCAATAAATCAGTCTATAAACTTTATCAGTTTATATACTATTGCAGTGGAAAAACTAAATTAAACATTTAATAAATATGTAATACAACAGTACTTTACCATTGGAAATGGGCAATACATTTCTATCTGGATAATTTAGGTAGGTCGTGGGCCCTGTGTCTCATCTGGTTGCCCGTTGACAGCAACATTGCCCAGCAACATTGCTCAAACAGTTGCCCTGTGTATCATCACCTTAAGGGTATGTTCTCAACTGGCAGGTTTGTTTAGATTAAAACAAACTCTAGTACTAATAAGTGTAACCAAGTCCCCTGAAAAGGTGCACTTCCAAACAAACTCCGGTGCAATTCGACTGAAATATGAATGCAAAATGGACCAAAGCCATCTAAACGATCCAAAAACAGGACGTGATGTCACAAGATATTGGAACTGCATTTTCTTGCAGAAGATCTTTGTTTGTGTTTGTAACAGAGGAATTCCTAGCGCTGGTTTGACGGTGTGAACGCTTAGCGAACCAGGAATAAATGCATCATTTTCTTTTTTTTGGTCTGGACCAAAAGAACCAGGATAACCAAACTACAATGTACAGTGAACACACTGTACTTTTACCCAGCCCTAATTTTGTATGGATGTATGGATTGTCTGTAAGTGAAAAATGAAGTGGTAGATTATCAGATGAATGAATGGAGGGATTGTCAGTTGTCAATTGATGGATTGATCGTTCTTTATAATCAATGGATCTCATAAGGAACATTCAGGAAATCTTCTGGGATGCAGAGTAAATATTATTTACCGCATATATGAATATTCAAATGAAGATTATAATAGCAGCTTATAATAATAATAATAATAATAATGGCGTATAGTTATTTAGAGCTCATTGTGTAAAGGCCTGCTGTGGGCTGGCAGCTCATGCTCTTAACTGAATGTCAACTTCAGAGTGGAAGGCAGCGGTTATCTCGCTGTCCTCGCACACATACACACACACACACACACACAGACAGTCCGCCTGTCACAGGCCTTGGAACCAGAGAGAAAGGGAACAAAGATGGACGGAGACGAGGAGAGGGCAAGAATGTAAAGGGCGGGGAACACGTGTCAGCTTTTGTCCGCCTGCCACATGCGCTAGTCTTCACCATCAGATACACTGAAAGGAAAGAAAAGTTGGACTCTTTCATTATTTTCCCATTTGTCCATCCTTTCTCTTTGTCCATTATTGGTCTTCCTTTCTTTCATCGAGGATCTCCTTCCATCTGCATTGGTTTGAAAGCACTTATTTAACGCTGCCAAATAATGAACAAGACTGATATAGACATAGCAGCACACATGGTGTATTGAAAAGACAAGATAAAAAGAAAACAAACACTTGACAAAAGATAGAGAATAACAAAAGACGGCTTTTGTTATAGTCAAAGAACTGCAGTCTATGATTTAATTGGCCCAGGGGTTTCTCTGTTTTTGAGCATGTTTGTGTGGACTGGTGGGTGTGTGTCTGCTAATCACACAAATGCTCTCTCTCACACACAAAGTCTGCTAAATAAACTCATTCTCTCTGTTTTCCTTTCCAGCTCATCTGCTTAATATTGACAGTGTAAACACATGTAACATCACACTCATTAGAGTGATTGGGGACAGCGATTGTCATTACATTCACTCACACACACACACACACATACACATATTTTACTGGCTTTATAAATGTGCATTTCCCAGTCACTTGTGTTGTTAATAAAGGTGGTGCGTGTATGTAAATGTTTTAATTTTAAAATTCAAATATTTTTTATATTTTTGTTTAAAGGGGACCTATTATGCAAAATTCACTCTTAAGGCCCGTTCACACCAAGCACGATAACTATAAAGATAACGATAAAGATATAATTCTAAAAATCGTTCTCCATATTAAAGAATAACAGAGTTCACACCACAACTATAACGATAAAGATATGAGGAACGATATCGTTGGGATCACTTTCAGAACGATTTTTTTCCAGCTGTCAAACGATAAAACACTGACAGGCAATCAGAATCCATTCTAATTTAAAGGTCTCGCGCATTTAAAATGGGGCGGGCGCGCGCGTGCTTAGAATAAAAAGACCGTTATCGGTCGTTGGTGTGGACGCATATGTAGTTATCTTTATCGTTATCTTTATAGTTATCGTGCTTGGTGTGAACGGGCCTTTACATGGTGTTTTATGTTTTACATGGCACTCTTTCATTTGTTGTATGATTCATATTAACAGCATAGATAGCAGTAGGTACTGTATATTACGCTGCTTTAATACACAGATCTAATATACACATGCGATTTCTTTACTGGCTGTTTACGTTCATTTACCATAAACTAAGGCTTATCTTTACTCTGAAGTACTACCCTAAAATATATATTTTTTTCTCTTTATGACCCATTTCTCTTCAGGTTTAGCTTCTAACATTTGAGACAATTTCAGTAATTGTGTCCTCAAAAGTGAAGTTACAGTAGTTCAGAAACACTTAAATTGTGGTTTGTATTGAATATGTTGACGATGAGACCTCTCATTTCCTGATTTTTGCATATGGTTTACACCTGTTTGTTTTTCACCTTAAATGGGTGTCTGGATCATAGACGTGGTTCCCAGACTCGAAAAGAATGAGAGAAAGAATTAAACTATCCCTTAAGCTGCAATGCAGCAAAGCAGCATCCATAAAACATGGCGGGTGAGAGAAAAAGAGATGGGGAGGAAATGATGGAGAGCGAGGCAATAGATTGTCTGAGGTGGTGGAATTGAGCGTCTGTGTACGTGTGTATTGAATTTCAACAGAGTCATGAGGGAGTGAACGGGGGAAGGAGGGAGGAATGGACGCCTTCATAGGCTGAGCTGCTCTCTCTTTCAGCCCGGGGCGTCTCACACTTATTCATTTCATTTTCATGTACTCTGTAATAGCAACTTTGTTTCCAGCTTGGCAGCATCAGCTGAGTGTGACAGGCCATTTATTTCATACTTTTTTTTTCTCAGAGGAGTATAAATAAAATTACCTATCTAAAACTTACTATCATGGCTCACACTCCGAGTACTGCTGGCTGTGTGTGTGTGTGTGTGTGTGTGTGTGTGTGTGTTGTGTGTGTGTGTGTGTGTGTGTGTGTGTGTGTGTGTGTGTGTGTGTGTGTGTGTGTGTGTGTGTGTGTGTGTGTGTGTGTGTGTGTGTGTGTGTGTGTGTGTGTGTGTGTGTGTGTCTGTCTGTCTGGGTATTTGCTATCTATGTATCTTGTGAGTCTGAAATCACCTAAAGCGTCAGTCTCTGAGCAGTTTGTTTAACGGTATTGATCAGTGTAAGTGCAGATGTTTCCGTTTATCCTGACACCTCTAAATGATCAGAAGGAAATGTCCTGTGGGCAAAGCTACTAAGGGCTACATTTTTTAGACATCCGTGTAAAGACATATCCTGTACTGAGCCATTGCCGCACTCTGAGGAGGTTAGATTGGCCATTATCTGCTTACAGCGTACTGAGGCCTTCATTTTCTCTTTCACTCAGACAGCTGGTGATTCTGTCAGTACTCATGCCGTCCCACTCCCCTAGTGTCACAGCACCACCTGTTCAGCTTGTGTGCTGCCACTCGTGAGTTGTTAGTCGACCCACACAGAATCTGAATAGTTCTTAACATTAGCTAAACTGATTAAGGGGGAATGTGTGCAGATTTGAATATGGTAAAATGTGTTATGGGAGCTGAGATGGCTGCGCTTTTATTGGCAGCTGAAAGCGTTATCAGAAATTAGCCAAAATAGAAGTTTTACCTGATGGGCAGAACCTCCGAAAAGAATATTCCGTGGATTCGATAAGACGCACATTTTGATTCCACTTATTGACTCCTGTGATTTTAAATCATTCAAGCGTGAAAGAGAACTCAATTCAGTATTCATGCGCTGTTTTCTGTACTGTGCACTAGAGGTTGCACAGACTAGTCGAGTTCTCAGCTCTGCCATGATGCTTTAAACTTGACATCGACTAGTCGCTGATCATGGACTATAGAGGGCGCATCAGGATAGGAAATATTGTAAGTCCACTTTTACGCTTCGTTTCCAACAGTTAAAATGACAAATAAATGCATGCAGTACTCCGAGAGCACTCCACAAGATTTATTTGATTATACCACCTGGATGCTCAAAATTGATTGGATGAATGCATGGTTTAAACAGCTTATTGTACACGTAAGTTTCTAAATGCGCTGCTGCTTTGGAACGCTTTCACATACAGACAGTAGCTCGCACATCACGTGCAGATCACGTGAGCTCTTTCACTAGAATGGTCAAATACACACACAATTGTCAAAATATCCTCATAAACAGGTCTTAAGTGAACGTAAACATTTGAGAAAGAAATTGAATTTTTGTCAGTATATCGGATCTGTGCATTCGGTCTTAGTGACAGCAGAATTTCTAACATTTCTTCAGATTCAAATTCAGAATTTGAATTTCTTGATTTCAATCTTAGCTCTTTCCTTAAGTGGCTCAGTTGCCGTCTAATATTATGTGTTTTAACATTCACAATTGGGGACAAGTTTTGTCATTCATTTTGTCTTTTTGTCAGTGAAGGGGTGTTTTTGACAAGCCGATCTGACGCCACTGCAGTTGGATGCAGCACCTATTTTAGATTATCAAACTTCAAATGCCTCTGAAAGACATTTATGCTATGACCTGTACAGATTTGGGTCAAATGGTTCCCATAATAAACAAACCATATGGTTCACCACCACCACATCTCATGTCTACACATGCCTCTGAAAATAGTACTCTTGTCAGGAGTAATTATGGTAATTCTCTGTCATTGAATAACAGTTTATCCTGCAGTA
This sequence comes from Rutilus rutilus, assembly GCF_951802725.1. Classification (NCBI taxonomy): domain Eukaryota; kingdom Metazoa; phylum Chordata; class Actinopteri; order Cypriniformes; family Leuciscidae; genus Rutilus; species Rutilus rutilus. Next base: position 29,908,985 of record NC_140211.1, on the reverse strand, counting down.
ATGGCATTGAGATGCCTTCTTTCTCAAATGCTCTGTTATTTGTGATTTGTGTTACTTAACCCAAAAAACGTTGTATAAAGAGTGAAAACATCATCAATACTAATGATTTCTCATTGGAGCTGTGCAGAAGCTGTTGAAATGAATATTGCATTACTCTTGGCTGTGTAATACTGATATTTTTGTTGCCAGTTTGTCACAATAATCATTTACAGAGAAAGCAAAACTGTTGATTTTTTTTTTTTTTTTAATATATATAATATATAATCTATAAAATCTATTCAACTAAATATCACAACTTTACAATTACTTTTTTATCTGTATATGCCCTAATAATTTTAAAAGTGTGGCAAAAGAGGCTTATAGAAGAATAAATATAGGCAATTTAATCAGTATTAACAACATAATAAATAAAATGTTACAGGAATAGTTCACCAACAAATTAAAATTCTGTTATAATTTACTCACCCGCATGTCGTTCCAAATCTGTATGACTTTCTTCTGTGAATATATATATATATATATTCATTCATGTGCCACAGAAAAAAAGAAAGTCATAAAGGTTTGGAATGACATATAATGATGACAGAATTTTCAATTTTGGATAAACTATCCCTTTAACATACACTACTGTTCAAAGGTTTAGGGTCAAAGTATGGGGTTTGTTAGAAGTATCTTGTGCTCACCAAGGCTGCATTTATTTGATCAAAAATACAGTAATATTACTATTTAAAATAACTGTTTTCAGTGTCACATGATCCTTTAGAAATCATTTGAATATGCTAATTTGGTGCTCAAGAAATACCGCAAGCTGACATTGCAACACAGACTAGATCCCTCACAACAAAGCTTTGTCCACAACGAGCAATGTATTTTTATCACATCGGTTTCTTGAAGTGTCAAAAGGATGCTAAACTCGGTTTGTTTCACAACTTCCATCCCCCAAACCTGCCAGATCCACCACTAGTCCTTGTTGCAGCCCTCCTAATTTACAAATTAATCACTGCCTGCAGGTGACCTTCAGTTCTGGACACTTGCAGGTGCCGTGTAGTCTTTTCTCTTCAGATGTAATCACTGAATGCTGTAATAACAGCCTGCCCTGTACCCTTCTCCACCTTTCCTGCCATTAACACCTCTGATCTGACATGCTCGTCTCCTGTTTCTTGTACCATATTTCATTACAAATTGTGCATCTCTCCTCTAGGGAGGCTAATGAAGAGACCGTCTGTTGTAGATTCTGTTTCGCATGCAGGGTGGAATGGCATGCGTTCCCTGTAATGCGACGAGCAATGAAGCTTTCTTTCTTTCTTTCTTTCTTTTTCTCCCGCAATGTCATAAAGATGGCAGTTCATTAGACGTCGCATTTTCATATCATCTGTCAGTGGCACCTATTGATGTAATGGCACCTCGTCTGGTGTCTTCCCGCCGGCGAGCTCTGATTTTAATTTCTCGGCCTAATGAAGTGTCACAGCTGGGATGTGGGAGTGGTGGAAAGCATAGCTCGGCTATAACAGGGACTTTTTGCGCTTTAGTAAACAAAGCCACAGGGATGGAGTCTTGGCAATGCAAACGTGATGATGTCTCTCCGACTGATATGAGGGAGGGAGGAAATGGGCCATTTGTATTCTGTGCACAGCATCTCCTCTATCTAAGATGTCCCATTACTTTTGCTAAGGAAAGGCTATCATGGCTTTCTGCATTAAAGAGATCATTCCCTCTCTCTTCCCCTCTCTGTCACTTTGGCAACAATGATATTGCCTAATTTGCTGACATATCGGCTTTTCGGTCGCATGGTGTTTGCTGGGCTCAAGCCGTCTTTTACACAAATGAGACACTTCAAATGATGTAAGTGGCTCATAACATGACAAACTGTCATGTGTGTCGTGAACAAGCAGAATAAAAACCTATAAAGCTGAAGTAATCGCTAGTGCTGAGGTATCCCATCATTCTTAGTGTCTAGACGCTCAATGCGTTCTGCATTTATGCAGGTCTTTCACAGCTGTGTTCAGCCAATAAACATCTCAAAGCAGGAAGCCAAATGAGAAATTGCCGAGTTTTCCATGGTAGTTGGTTAATTACAGAGTGTCTCATTATCCTGGATGACACTGATTAGCTTCCATCTCATTTCTGTTTGATTGAACTTAAGGTGTGTATGTGTGTGCATGTGCTCCAGTTCGGGTTGATTGGGTTAATCAGTAGTGCAGTGGATAGCTGGATGGGAGGCTAATTCTAGCAGAGAGTTACCTCTTTCTTCTCTGTGATCAGCAACAGGCCCCGTTCCATGGCATATACACTACATATTACCCGTTCCACTCATTCTTTTCATTTTCAGGCTTTCTAATCGCTTCTCATCCGTCACGCGCACTCTGGGATGCCAGTCACAGTCTTGGATGTGCAATAGCATCTTTTTGTACGAGTCATGTCAGGTGGACTTTTACCACAAGCAGGATGATAAATGTGCAGAGTCTGCGTTTGAAAGGCCTGACTGATTCTCAGATGAGCTCTCATGTCCTTGTAAACAATGAGTGGCGTACACAGGCTTTCTAGGCACCTGCCAGAAGAGTTGCCCAAACCGCCCCTGACCTGTCAGAGAGTCCAGATGGTGGGGAAATACTCTCCCGTTGTATGGCGGCTTAAAATATAATCTGTTTACTAGCGTTGAATTATTGACTTAAACTTGTTCACATTTCTCTAAAAGCTGCTGATAAGCAGTACATTTTGCCAGTCACATACGGTCAGGCTTATTCCTGCATGAATTCTGCATGGTGCTTTTTACATCCCTCTCTGTGTGACCCTGCCGGCCTCCTCCATTCTTCCGTCAACATTACAGTCAAGGGATACTGCCACATCTAGCATAATGATGTGTGCTGTGGTCTTTGCGAAATGGTACAGGTCGACAATGCCAGCCTGGTTTGCTGCCAACAGTCTTCACTGGCCAGCAGCTAATGCCGCTAAAACCTATTCCACACGGCAGCTGGTTCAGGTTATTTTTAAACTTTGGAAGGATGTTTTCAATGTAGATCAAACCTGCTCATATTCAGGCTTATCATCTACATGCCAAGTTTGGCACATGCAAGCAGCTCTCTTTTATCTGAAAGCAGGACATGTCTCACCATCTAACGCTTGATAGCTTTACTGACTCAGTCATCCCTTAGTCTTTTATGTTTGGTGTTTTTCTCTCTTGCTTTCCCTTAAACCTCTAAAGGCTTGTTCACACCAAGACGAATGTTCGCTGTGAAAATTCAGTACAATAAACATTTTGAACATTTCGTATTAACGGCTGTTAATACGTCTGTTCAGACCGACACAAACATTTGCATGCCATCAATGCGACATATTGTTTTACGGTGAGGTGTTGTAATCTCTTTTCCTTCAAACTGTGATTAAACCTGACCAACCAATAAGATTTTGGTCACATGCACAGAACCACTGCTGTTACTTGGTGGCGCAGACCATTTTACAAATGACAGTGAAAAGTAGATGAAGAATCCGAAAGTAGCTCTCTTTTATCTGTACTCTTGTATTTGGTGTTATTTGATAAATGCCATAGTGAATAGAAGTGTGTACCTGGGTAACCTGCGTATTTATGCTTTTATATAAGCGCCACCTACTGTGACAGAGTAATTTTGCATTTTCATTCAGCTCGTCCAAAGTTTTTTACGCGTTGGTCTGAACAGACAAATTGCATGTGAAAATTGGGCTGAAATTTCTTGACGAATATTTGAGTTGGTGTGAGACCATCTTTAGAAGGGTAGTGATCTCAACCATGCATCATTTTGACTGTAGCTATCAGCTAGGGGGTCTTGAGTAGACCTGTTGTGTGTTCACCACAATGACAGCCCACAGCTTTGTGATTTCCATCTTATCCCTTATAAATCAATAAGGCTTAGCATTAACTGGCAGTCAGCACTGATATAAATCAATTTACACACGCAGACACAGAATGATGGAAGCCGATTGTAGATGGCCACAAGGGCAATGACTGTTTGCATAATCATTACTATGTTGAATGAAAAGAGTCTTCAATTCAGAGGAATTCGGCTGGGAGTTAAGACCATTCTGTGCGAGAGAGAGAGAGAGAAAGATGATTTTGTTTCTGGATCTGAAGCTTATAATAGTAGAATGGGAATGAAGGACTCTGGGATAGCTCTCACACACAGAACAGAACCGAATGTGTGCATGCATTTTATCATGCCCCAACACGTACCAGCATGTACACCCACTCAGTGTCTTTTCATAAGGGTCATTTGTTTTATTTGAATTGGTATTGAGGTGCTGCACCATAATGACCCTAGTTTAGAAATGGTTTGCCAAGCATTTCAAATTTAAAGCCCTGTCTGTATTTCCACTTAGTTATGATGAGCCCATCAGTAAGTGCGCCGATAAGCTGTCATAACATCTCATAACCTATTTTAACAGCCCATCAGTCAGGACTGCTTACTTAGGACCTCTGGTGGGGGTTGAGGTCTGGCTCAGCAGTCCTATGGGAGGGAAGCACTCACAGCTTGGGACAGTTCATTAACAGAGAGAGAGAGAGAGAGAGAGAGAGAGAATTGGAAATAGGTGAGGGTATCGTGTTTGGGTATAAAAGGAGCATTCACAAAAGGCTCAGTCTTTGCAAGCAAAGAAGGATAATGGCTCACCAATTTGTTTTGCCAAATTTCATGAGAGAATTATCACGCAGTTAAAAAAATCGAATTTCTCAATGCAAGATTGCAAAGCATTTAGTTCTTTCACCTTCTGCCATACATAAAACCATACATAAAAAAGATTCAGGGAATCCCGGGACATCTCAGTCCGTGTAGGGCAAGGCAGGAAACCTCTGTTGAATATGCGTCACCTTTGAGCCCTCAGATGGCACTGCATGAGAAACTGTCATGCTTCTGTATTAAATATAGCCACATGTGCTCAGGAGTTCTTTGGAAAACCGTTGTAACTAAACACAGTCTGCCACTGCATCACGAAATGCAACTTGAAGTTCTCTGGGCCTGTTTTTATATCAGATGGTCTAAAAGACAATGGAAATGTGTGCTGTGGTCAGATGAGTCCACGTTTCAGCTCGTTTTTAGGAAAAACAGACACCGAGGTATCAGTCCCAAAGACAAAAGGGACCATCCACACAATCATCAGTGACGGGTGCAAAAGCAAACATCTGTCATGGAATGAGGGTCCATCAGTGTATGGGTGACTTGCAAATGTGTGAAGGTAACAATGACGTGGAGGCGTATATTGGGATTGTACAGAGACATTTTTGCCATCAAGATGGCATCTTTCCTTGGAAGCAAGACAATGGCAGGCTTCATTCTGCACATTTCTAAAACAGAGTGGTTTCTAGACACTCTAAACCGTAGAAGGGATGTGCTTGACTAACATCCCTGTTGTCCAGATCTGTCTCTTATTGAAAATATATGACACATCATGAAGAGGAGAATCAGACAATGATGACCACAGACTGTTGAGCAACTGTCTTGTATCAGGTGAGATTGGCCAAAAATTCCAGTTGCAAAACTGCAACAATTAGTATCCTCAATTCCCCAAAAGTGTAATTAAAGCGGCGCTATGCAGTTTTGGCAATTTCTTCGCTGTTTTCTTGATTTTTGCTCGCATATAAAGGTTTAGATAAGTGTATGTGTGCAGTGCCGTAAAGCAGTTTGTTACATCACGAGACCTGATATCACACGATACTTCCTGCCCGCCGGTCCAAAGTTGCAAGGGTGGTTTTTCCGCTCAAAGGCGCTAGGGGGGTGCGAGAATACCACCATTCAACCCGAAAAAAGTCATATAACCATTCCAATGACTCCGAAGCTGTTCAGTTAAGGGAAATTAAGCAAAAAAAAAAAAAAAACTGCATAGTTCACCTTTAAAAGGAAAGGTGATGTGTCACAGTGGTAAACATGCCTCTGTCCCAACTTTTTAGTAAAGTGTGTTGCAGCCATCAATTACAATTAAGATGGTCAGTGAAAACATTGCAAATCTTTTCTTTGTTCCTTTGCCAGTTAAATAAAGGTTAAAGAGAATTAACAAATCACAGATTCTTGATGTTATTGCATTTACACTATGTCCCAACCTTTCTGGAAATGGGGTTGTGTCTTAAATGTTTACTGTGAAGTTTAGTTATTTTTACGTCGTTAACTTTAAACGTTGGTTATTGTTATGTGTCTGATGTTTGGGGATTAGTTATTATTATGTCTCTAAAATTTGAATGTTAGTTATTGCTATGTCTCTAACTGTTTGACATCTCTAGCAGTTTTAAAGTCTTTAATATTTTGAAGGTGAGTTATTGTTTCTGATGGTTTAAAAGTTAGTTATCATATCTTTATTTAGTTTTTTTAACGGTTTAAACATTTTGTTATTGTTATATGTTTAACAGTATGAATGGCATATCAAATATTTTTAAACCACAGTTCAACAACAGACAGTCCTAGATAACCTGTCAAACGCTTAGCGGGAAATGGTGCTGCAATATAAACAAACATTGCAGGACTCTTACATTTGCTCATAATGAGGCAGCTAGGCCGACAGTGCACACCATGACTCACGAGTTAGAGTTCTACTTTCCTTTTCAGCATAGAGGAGACTGACATCAGTTAGTTCTTGTTTTATAGGTAATAGCAACATTAGCTTTAGCGATATTATTTGTGTACAAATACAAAATAGTTTGTACAAATAAACAAATCAGACCCGCTCTCTCTTGCCTGATCTTCAGCTTTGCTGATTCTGGTTGTGTGCCGAGGATCAGGAGAAAACCTTATTAGCAGCCATTACAGAACGCTCTGCCTTCTTTCTCTTGCATTCTCTCTTTACCACTTTGTATCCATCTCCCCCTCCCTACATCTCTAGCAATCTCTCTCCCTCCTCTCTCTGTGCCTCTATCCCCATGGATGCATACATGCAGAGATGCACCTGGCTCTCTGTTTTACATTCATGAGTGAGTAAGGCCTGTAGCATCTGTGCTTGTGCAACCCCCACACACGTGCAAATGACCGATTCCAGAGAGCGAGAGGACCATAATGTTGTATTCTGCCTGGAGCCCTTCTTTGGTTCTTCAATTCATCAAAATATTATTCATTTCATAATGTCATTTAATGTGATCATATTTTGCTATTTTATAAAATCAGAAGAACATTGGACTTCCAGTCTTATGTATTAGCATTAACTTTGTTCAAAATGTCAAAATATCTATATCTAATGTGTAGTAATACATATTCTTTTCTCTTTTTTTTTCTTTTTTTTATATTTATTAGAATATGCAAGATGTACATAAGTTGGGATCACAAACAGGGAAAACAAATAAACAAACAAACAAACAAGCAAAACAAAACCAATACAGTCAGGAACTGACAGATGTGTGCGTGTGTGCATGTGCATGTAAAGGTAACTGGGTGGACATGTCACAGTACATACTTTGAAGAACAAGAAAAAAAAGATATATATATGCAAATAAACATACATACATAAACATGTATAAGTCAGTATACGAAAACAAATAACAGATATAAATAAAACAAATATAAAGAAATCAATCAGTGGTAAGGAGTGACTACTAAAAATACTATAACGTCTACTACTACAACTACTACTTCAACAACCACAACTACTACTATCTCTACTTCTACAATAACTGCTACAACTACAACCACAACTACTACTACAATCTCTACTACTACATAACTGCTACTACTACTACATCAGCAACTTGAAAAATGACAATGGTATAAATACTTGATAGTAATGATAATAAGATAACAGAAGGATAAATCAGAACAGTAATAATAGTAATGAAAACAAAAGTATAAGTAATAATATTAATGATAGCAATGATAGTAATGATAGTAATGAAGAGGTGAGGGGAGGTTGGGAAATCAGGGAGAGGACAAATAATAATAATAATAAGAGGAAAAGGAAAGAGCAAAAAAAAAAACCAAGGAGTGTGTATATATATATATATATATATATATATATATATATATACACACACATATTTCCACCTCCTCATATAATTATTAATGTTGTTATTTTATTATTATCAATACGAGTATATTATAATTATCACTATTTACCTCTTTCAGTCTTATTATTACTACTACTATTATTATTATTATTATTATTGAAGTAATACATATTCTAAACAAATGTAATTTTGTACTTTGTTTAATACTTTTATAGTATTCTATTAATACAATATAGTGATTCATGTCAAGGGCCACATTACACTAGCTATGTTTCCATCCACCTATTTTTATCCGCATTTTGGGATATCGCATAACAAACTGGTGGATGGAAACGCCAGGATGCGCATAAGTTCTAAAGATGCGCATTAAAAACGTATGCGCTCGTTTGAGTCGGGATAACTGGACTAACCAGCGGGCCGATCTTTTTGCACAGCATCTGATATGCTGTTTTGGTTGTTCTGAAATACCTGAGCAAAGTCTGTCGTCAAAGTGGTTCGGTATAATTACCTTCCAGAACTGTCTTACACGACTGCGTTCCAGAACAGCAGGCATCTGCCTTCGAAAGCAAGATAATGCGTTTATTGCGCTTCGTCTGCACAAGAAATATATTATAAATGAAAATTATTATTTACAGTGGCTTCTTCTACTTTTCTTAGTGATATTTAACGCCAGTTTATCAGGAATTACTTTTCTGTTTATTTCTGAAAAAAAAACGTAATCTTTATTTAAATCAATTAAAGGTGCATTTAGGTTTGCAATAACTGTAATATGCTTTCCTCAGAAAGTTATGTTGACTTTTGAGTGTGGCCTTTAGATTTTATTGACACTAATGCAAACATATGGATGTTTTGTATTTATTATTTTTCCTGCAGCACCTTGTACATTAGCAGTAATATAATGCGTATCAGCTCATGTAACTGAATTGTCTTCCTTTGCAGTTCCATTGGGTGCCGGTGCTGTTGGACTTCAGTAGGAAGGATTCTGTGTGGGGCTTTGTGCCCCCTCAGGACAGTTCCACTTTGCGAGAACTGCAAATTCCCATCACCCTGCACTTAGGAGACTATAACCTGGATGGCTTTCCTGATGCCCTTGTCATCCTCCGTAACACCAGCAGCGGCAGGTGAGTCAGGATCAGTGCTGGGTAGAGTAGCCAAAATCTGTACTCAAGTACAAGTAATATTGTTTATTTATATCAATGATTACTCAAGTAGGAGCAACGGTAATGATACAAATGATTGTTTGAGTAAGAGAAATGTAGCTTCCATTGAAATTACTACTCAGATAATAAGCACTGGTTGCATAGGATCTTAGCAAGCATTTCAGAGCAAGCACTGGTGATGGTGAGAGTGGCATGCTGAAAATAAGTCATTATGAAATTGTTTACTTGTTTTATAGTGCAAACAGTCACCATTGTTGTGATATATAGGAGAGGTGTGATGTATACACATCCTGGGTTTTGGATGAAAAATTTAAATCATATCTCAGTTATAAATCACAAACATTTTTCCAGCAGACACTAGATTTGCACATCGTCTTGAGATGGATCCACCACACCCACATCCTCAAAAGATGCAAAAGAACTCTTTCCAAATAGCCAAATCCCTCGCTCCGCTCCCACGGCTCTCTGCCCTGCCCTGCTTCACGCAACAGAAGCTTTGCCCAAAAGTTACTTAAAGGGATAGTTCAACCAAAAATGTTGTCATCATTTACTCACCCTCAAGTTGTTCCAAGCCTGTATGAGGTTTTTTTTTTTTTCTGTTGAACACAAAATAATATATTTTAAAGAATGTTGGTAACCAGACAGTTGACGGTAGCCATTGACTTCCATAGTAGGGAAACAATACAATGGAAGTCAATGGCAACCGTCAACTTTCTGGTTACCAACATTCTTTAAAATATATTATTTTGTGTTCAACAGAAGAAAGAAACTCAAACAGGTTTGGAAATACTTGGGGGGAAGTAAAAGATGACAGATTTTTCATTTTTGGGTGCACTAACCCTTGAAGGAAATCTGTCAGGGTACTTGTACGGAGTTATAACCCGCCTCTGGGCGGCAATTACTTCTATGTTAAAATGTGAATTAAAACTCTCACCACCATGAAACTTTCAAAAAACTTTCCTAGACCACAAAAAGTAGTGTTTACTGCATTTTTGCACTCGTACAATATTTTTACTTCCTAAGAAACAAACCAGGGCTGAAGCTCAACATTTATTACTTTTCCTTTTATCCAAATAGGATCTTTTAGATACTGCTACAGTACCTGTTTTTCAAAGCACAGCCGTTTCTCCTTGAAAGAATTTGAACTTTCAGCAGAAATAATTTGGGCAATTTTCTACACTTTTTATACTCCATTTATAATATTAATCAAGGTTTCTTGCACAAAAAGCAGTTTAGTTTTAAATGATCAGATTCCACCCTTTTTTTGACCATGCTACATTCTGATTCATATAAATTTGCTTATGGTTGTGCCATCACAACCATGACAACTTTTGAATGACCAATTTTTGCAGCTTTCTGTAAATGGTGTGGGTGGACTGGGGAGATCGTTTGTATGGTGTTGCAGTATGTCTATCATGCATCACACTTTAAAAAAAAAAAATCTTTAAAATAGCATTTTTCGTTGTACATCGCACTTGATTCACTATTATGTTAACAATATATAAATGGCAGGGTAAAACCTTGCCGAGTGTCAACAAAAGAGAGAGCTGGTACATGTCGCCCATCTTCGATCTGGCCTGACCTGAGTGAGGACAGGCAGGCCTGTGAGAGAACAGCAGGAAGGGCATGGATGGATTAACAGCTCTCTGATTGAGATAAGATACTAGAGGCTCTGCCGCTGGCCTCCAGGTGGCTATGAGAGATGCTCCAGATGCTTTTAGAAAACAAAGACAACTTCATGTCATCCTGAAGGGCAGGAGATTTGTGTCCAGACTCAGAGAATCACATGAGATGATTTAGCCACACACACAGAATTCTTGAAAACCCTTTTGTTTTTATGATCTGCTTATTTTTAGTCTTTAGTCTTCATGCTTAATACATTAGGTCGACTTAATCTTTAAGTCAGCAGAGGCTTAACCTTCCCCTTGTGTCATAAGACTTTAGTGCTTGCTATAGTCTCCTCTAACACCCCACAGCCAGTCTCATCATCTCACTTCAACAGTAATCAGGCAACATGCATCCAGAGACCTCAGAGATACACCAGAGTTTGTTCAAATCGGCCTATTGTCATTAATGGCTCTGATGCCAAGGAGAGTGATTTGATTCTCATCAGCCAGGAGCTGGATGTTAAAACCTCCTCTACTCACAGCTGGCCACTTTCTTAACTCGCATCAATCTGTGCTTGGATCACTCTAAACACTCCCATGAACCTTTTAATTAAAGACCGCAGCATCTTTTTCTAAATCTTTGGTCTTGTTATGGTTCTTCTGCTATTATATCATTAAGGACGTGGTTGCCTTAAAAAAAAAAAGAAAAAAGAGTTTTTTCACACTCTTGGTGGAATCACATTATCCACGTACACACTGCAACTGAATTCGGTTGTCAATTCACCTTTTAGTGCTTAATCCTGTTCTGTACACACACACTTCAGTGATTTACGAGAGTGACAACCGCATTCTACATCCGAATTAACTCCCGAAAAATTACGGTAGTGACAACCGCATTTACAAAAATTCTATGCATGTGAACATGCAAACGGAACAACTAGTTGTTAATGACGTATTTTAACGTGCATCAGAGATGTTTCTCTCTTCTGCATGTGCTTAAATCACAGGGAAAGCGGTACGAGCCTTGACTCATTGACGCCAGGCTGTCCTGTAGCTCAAACAGTAGAGTGTTGGCGCTAGCAACGCCAAGGTCATAGGTTCGATTCCCAGGGAAAGCAAGAACTGACAAAATGTAAAATGTGTACCTTGAATGCAATGTAAGTCGCTTTGGATAAAAGCGTCTGCCAAATGCATAAATGTAAAATGTAAATGTCATTCATGTTGCCAGATCTTGCTAGAAAAACAGCGAACGAGAACAAGCCCACAATCAACCGAAAAAATTCCAAATGCTTTATGCTGAAATTAAGAACAAAATATTGCAACCTCCACATGATCACTTTAATAAATTCATAAACTCGATCGCTTTATGAGTCAAGCTTAAACAACAAGCCTAAAAACAATTATAATAAGTGGAAATCTGTGAAGCAGCCTTTCCAAGCATAAGAAAGACACAACGCCTCTGTCGTCTTTTGTCGCTGTACTATTTCTTTGGTCAGAATAGCAGAGACCAAGCACGTAAGACGCCAGAGCGTTGCCCTGCTTACCACGGTGTCAATCATGCAGTTTCGGGGGTGAGTCGTGTTCCATACATACATGGAAGATGGAACAATAATTTAGGGGACTCATTCCCGCATTTAAATGTAGTTGTCACTCCTGAAACTTCACACTATGTACGTGGCCTTTAAGATTCTTGCACCCTCTACTTTTTGCTATTTAAAACAAATAAAATATATTTCATACCACCTTTTTTACAGATAGAATTTGTATTTGAATGTTGAGCAGGGACCAAATGATTCTCTCTAAAATAAAATAAGTTCAAATAAAAAAGGACAGCATTTAATTGACAAATACAGGTTTTAGCATGTTCTTTGGCTGTGTTGAATAAAGAGGCCTTATGGATGTCTGAAGGGGCCAGTATGTATATGTTCATGAGGTCAGAAGCAGCATGCTAATATCCACCAAACGCATGGGTGTTTTTCCGTTTAGAAATAAGTGACGGATTTAGACGTGAATAATCTTGTGCCAGTTTCTTTTCTTGTTCCCCTCAAACGCTTTCAAACGGCTCCATCCCATTTTGTCAGCAAAGGTTGTCATGGTTTCTGAGGTGATAGAGTGTGTTGGAGTTGGTAAGTGAATTTTTTTTTTTTTTTGAGCGAGTGGGTGGGTGAGAGAGTTTACCCAACCAGCCAGAGACATTTTCAAAGTCAAAATCGTTTAGAATTGAAATGAGAGCTTCACACTTCTTTTAAATGAGGCAAAAATAGTCATCAGCAGATATGGTGACAGTGTACAGATTTATACTCGTCTACATTTTACTTAACTGTGGATTAACCGTGGATGAATGTTTGCATTCAATTCGTATTATCTTATTGACTCTTCAGGGTTCTTCATATCTCCATCCTCTTCATGTTCAGGCCACATCATCAGCCTCTCTCCACTTCTCTTTGGGCCCCTGTCATTTAGTCTCTCTCTCTCTCTCTCTCTCTCTCGCTCTCTGTCAAATGCTCTCCAGGCAATATAAGATAAAGGGATGTAATTGGCAGATGAGGTGTAGGTGTTTATGCTATTTTTAGCTTCTGTTGTGCCCTCTCCTTCTAATCTGAATGTTTGCAATTTAGTCTGAAAATGTAGATTTTAAATCACAATCAACAGTTTTAATCTCAATCTTAGCAGTCTATAGTTATGTGAAAAAGAAAGGACACCCTATTGAATTATTGAATTTAGAGGGCAAGTAGCAGTCAGGCGCTGCTAATCAAATGCCTTTGATTAATTGATCATCAGCAAGTGTGACCAACTCTATAAAAAACAGAAGTTTTGGCAGTTTACTGGTCTGGAGCATTCAGGTGTGTGTTAACATAATACCAAGCAGGAAAGACATCAGCAATGATCTTAGAGAAGCAATTTTTGCTGCCATCAGTCTGGGAAGGGTTGTAAGGCCATTTCCAAACAATTTGAAGTCCATCATTCTACAGTGAAATGTGAGGCCATCTATCCAACAGCTAAAGCTTGGCCAAAATTTGGTAATGCAACAGGACTATGATTCCAAGCACATCAGCAAATCTACAACAGAATGGCTGAAAAAGAATCAAGGTGTTGCATTGGCCCAGTCAAAGTCCAGACCAATTCAAAAAAGCTGTGGCGGGACCTTAACAGAGCAGTATCCTATGTGTTTTCTTTTTTGCAAAGCCTTGCAAAACCAACAGTGGCAGTTTATGCATAGTTTAGTAGTCTTTAAGGGACAATTCACCCAAAAATTTAAATTCTGTCTTTTACTCACCCTCATGTCATTCCAGACTAGCATTCTTCTGTGGAACACAAAAGAAGATATTTTGATGAGGTTTCAAATAAACACTCAAATATTTTTCCACAAAAGAAATAAGTCATATAGGTTTGGAATGATACAGAGGTGAGTAAATTATGGCAGAATTTTTATTTTTGGGTGAACTGCCAATTTAAAATGATTTTTTGCTTCTGTATTGTAATGTATTTCTGAGTGAAACGGCATATTACAAGGGGAACTTTTTTTATTATTTTGTCCATCAGGAATTGAATAGATTGTGAAAAGTATGCCTGACGTCAGCATAACTGATGAATCATGCACAATTAAGTGCATAAACCTTGAGAAAGTAAATGAAGTCAATTTTGATTTAAAGTGCCCCATTATTATTTTTTTCAGAAATTACCTTTCACGTAGCGTGTTATACAGTTTTTTGTGAATGTAAAATGTCTGCAAAGTTTCAAAGATCAAAGTGCAAGATAAATGGAGTTATTGTCTCTCAAAAGAAAGAACCAATTCTGAACTGCCTGAAAACGAGTCGTCAGTAATTCCAGTCTAACTTCTATGTAGGTAGCCACCCTATGGTCTTCATTGGCAGAGACCTGGAAGAATTTGGTTTGTGTTGTCGACATGTCGTTAAGATGCTGTTTTCTGCGCTGCAAAAGCAAATCCACTATGCATGCACGGTAAAATTGATACGGTAAAACTGATGCCATTGCTACTGTTTGCATTACTAAATGCATGTGCTAAGGAAGCCTCCGGAGCTCAAATTCAGATATGGTAATGGCCGTTTTGTTTCCAGCACGCACTGTAAGCTCTAGTCTAGACCAATCACAACACACTGGACCATCTGACCAATCGGATCATAGTAGGCTCTCGGAAAGGACCATTTCAAAAAAATGGAAAGAGGTGATTCTGCAATGTATATAATGAGAACATTTAAGTGTTTTTTGACCTTGGATGCATGTAGACCTATTGTAGGAGACAATAGTTTTAAGTACTGAGGCTTTTATCACATCATTCACATCTGCCTCCTAGTCTTGAAGCAGAGAATATAGCATTATTTAGATTGTTAGATACCTCCATCTAATGCACATGGTTCTGTGCGGACGTATAACTGGGTTACTGCTGGAGTGGTAATATTTAAGGGAATGTCAGGCCTCGGTCCGTCACTGACTATACAAGTGCAGCCCACATGCTGACACTGATGTGAAGGAGCTCTGGAGGAGATTAAGTCACTATATGTTTATGTAAGTCTTTCTCAGTGACTGTCTTCTGTACCTCTGACACACACACGCACACATTTTATCCTTCACTGTATGTATATATATATATATAGAAATCATTTTGTGTTAGTGTGTCACTTTCTGAGAAAGTGAAGTACAGTGTCTTTTTCAGCTGAAACAATGTCAACATTTTGAGAGATTTGAAAAGTGCTTTATAGCTTTTTTTACCACGCTGATCTCTCTCTTTCTCCACTTTTAAACTAGATACAGCCCAGACCCAGAGACAGTGTAAGTAGGAGACACCATTTATAGAAATCCTACAGCTCAATATAGCAGATGTTAGAATGGAAGTCCCGTGTTTCAGCTAAAAGAGCCAATCACCTTTTTAAAAGATTTAGATTTTACTTCAAGCAAACATGTCCATTAATTAGATCTACTTGACAAATACAGGGTTTTTTTTTTTTTTGTTTGCTTGTCAAAGTGTGAATTTCAGAAGTCAGTAACAACACCATGGCAATTTCATGGTTATCATTATCTTTCTATACCACAGCAAAAATAGTTTGCTATTGAATACGGTACTTATAACTTAATTTTACACTTTGAAAAGTGTATATAAGGGCAAATATTTCTTAGTAAAAAAAAAAAAAAAATTTTTTATAAAAGACAAATTAAGTAAAAATCAAAAGCGACAGAACAAAGTGTTTTGAAGTTTTTTTGTATCTAACTGTAGAGGCTTATTGAAACTGCTAGTTATCAAGACACGAGTACATAGTCTTTCGTTTCTTTCTTTCTTTCTTTCTTTCTTTCTTTCTTTCTTTCTTTCTTTCTTTCTTGTTGCTTTTTGATTAAAAATGGCATAATAGACAATGGCAGGTCTGTTACACTGCAAGACTGCACAGATCTATAAGTATTTTGCCATGAGATTTTCTCTACATATGCATTCACTGACATAACCAACTGTTTTTCATTAATATATTGCCAAGACAAGCATTTTGACCACAAAGTGCATTTAACATCAAGCGAACCTCTTCAGAGAGTCATGTGTCCTGAATTGAGTATCGAAAGTACCAGAAATTTTACATCCTGAATTGTTTATTTGAAACACATTATTGACTCATAATCTTGACATAATCTGTCGTCCCCCATTCAAGTTTATAGGAGCTGTTTGTGTATGTATGGGCTATATAGAAAATAGCTGACTGGGGGCATTGCTAAGATATCTGTAGAGTGAATGGACTTGCCTTGAAGAGGCTTTGCTACACACACAGACCTGATTCTGTCGGCACACTCTCACACAATTTACACACATTCACAATGGGTGTTTAACATTGTGTCTATGCACGACTACTTCGGTTTCAAGAGAACAAAGTGTGAATTCCCTTTTTCTGTCATTTTCTTCCACCTACTCTATTCTGTGTCCTTCTCCAGCTTTGTTTTCCATCACTGCTGTTTGCCTGTTGAATTCGCCCTTGGTCTGATTGAGAGAGAGAGCGAGGATTGTTGAGCCAGCTAAGCAAGCATGCTTTTCAATCTTCTCTTTATCAGCAGATTACATGTCAAATAGCTGGCCCATCTCCTACACATGCACTTCCTTTCCCATTCCACTCTCTTCTGCTCTGGGGTCCTGCCCTGGTGCTCGTTTGGCTTCAGATGAAATGAAGAGCAGCAGAAGAGCTTGGTCATCAGCCCTCTGACTCACAAATTAAATCGCTTTAAGAGGGCTGAGAACAGCACTTGTTTTGTTCATCTTCTCACGGCTCTCCTCGCATTGATTATTATTATTTTTTTTACTTCTGGCCGTCTAAATAATACACAATCACATTGTCTTGGTCTCATTATATCACACATTTTGCTGTAAAAACACATTGATCAGAATCCTTTAGCTTTTCCATGAACCCAAAGCTTTTCTGCTTTGCTTCAGATCTCATCATTGGTGACACTGTGAGCACGTCCCTCTGATAGAGCTGTGTTAAGAAGTTGTGTAATCATTTTCCACTCAAGTATTCTGCTCTGATGCAGAGATTAACCATTGCGAATGCCTCAAAAGCGAGAGAATGACCTCTGACCTCAGAGCCGAGGTTGAGATTATGTTGACAGCAGTGAGACTGCTCCATCACTCCTCATTTTCATGTGTCAGATGAGGGTGTTGTTTAGCCTGATTAAACATCTGGACACAGTGTTGTTCTCTGGAACGCATCCAGCATCTCAGGATCTTTCCCTTTCTAATGGTCACGTTCAGCTTCAGCTCAAGTGATTCCTATTTACTGTGTGGGAATCTATGTATATACACTACCGTTACAATTTTTTAGATTGGTAAGGTTTTTTAAATATTGTAATTTAATAAGAAATGTTTCTCGAGCACCAAATCAACATATTAGAATGATATCTGAAGGATCATGTGACACTGAAGACTGGAGTAATAACGCTGAAAAATCAGCTTTGCCATCACAGAAAGAAATTGCATTTTAAAATGTATTCAAAAAGAAAAAGTAAAAATATTTCACAAGATTGATTTGGCTGTATTTTGGATCAAATAAATGCAGCCTTGGAGAGCATAAGGAACTTATTTCAAAAATATAAAAAATTATTACCAACCCCAAACCTTGGTAGTGGTAGTGTATTTATTCATGTTTGAATGCACATGAACAACTGATCTGTTAAACATTAAATAATACAACAGGGTTTGCTCTTCAGCACTCATCGCTCATCAGCAATCACGCCGCCGGCCTCACGCCATTTTCTCACTGACCTCTGCCTCGTCCTGCTCGCCGCAAACATGTTTCAAGAAAAAAGCAAATTAGAAGCATTTCTACAAGAGGGCTCAGACTTTGGAACCCCAAATATTTACCATACTTACAGAACAAAACTAAAGTCCATCTTAGCTTTAGGAAACACTTAATATCAAAATTAGATGGCAACAAAAAGTCAGTCTAACCTTTGGCACATCATCTGTTATCACAATCAAAAAAAATGTCTGTTAAATGCAGTCTCGTGAGCTTTATGTTTTATTATGTGAAAATTTTATTATGTATGTATTATGTGTATTTCTTCAAGTTAAGAGAGGAATAGATGATAAAATTGTTTTGTTTTTCTATTCATTTCCTTCATTATTTATTCATTGTATTCATGTTTTATTAGTCTCTCTCAATCAGTCTTTTTAAGCAGTACAGATCACAACATAGAGCTGCACTCTGCTCCTGGCACACAGTTAACCATCTTCTGGAAATGAAATGGCTGCTAGCTGTAATTAAATCAACTTTCCTCTGTCTGAGAGGGAGAGAGACACACACATTAAACAACAGCTCATGAGAATAAAGAATGATTTTGGTGAAAAGATAAGGGCAGAGAAGAGGACTTTGTTTTTTGCATTAAATCGAAAAACAGTGAAATTTGTATTTCTACACAAAAACAAATGTTAGTACAGTGTGTTTGTGTATAAATGTCCCTATACCCGTCACTGACTGTGTCCATGTGTTGGTTTGTGTGTTGAGATAGAAGAAAGGAAAATAAACTATATTCCCATTGCTGTTTGCTGAAGTCTCTGGCTGCAGTCGTACATGATTGAGTTTGCTGAAGGCTACTCCTGTTCCTCACCTCATCCCGTCGGATGCGCCAAGCTCCTACACTAACAGCCAGAAGCCCCTTCTCAGCACTCAAGAGGGCCATTAACGGGGTGTTTCCCAGTTCCTTCGCACTCCTCCTCTGTCTTGAAATCTTACTAGCTCTCTCTTTCTCCCGTCAGTTTGCTTTGTAGATCAAAGTCGTTTTCCCACCATGCAGATGACCCTCTCGATAGGACCTCCGTTAAGCCGTGGGCTAATGGTCCCTCCTCCTCCCCAATCCAGCCCATTTACGCTAAAAATTAATTAACGTTCTGCATCAACAGCCTCAGGATGCCCACCAGAGCTTGTCAGGGAAGAGAAATTATACACTGATCTACGGCAGAGATATTTAGATGGGCGTAAGGAATTGTGCGCTCGTCCCAAAGTACGTAAAACTGACTAATTTCAGTCTTATTTGATAGATTTTTTTAAATAGTAATTGGCCATGTCCCACCAATAAGGTCCCACCGTTACGGCCCGCAGACCTAATGAATTTTAATGTAAAGGACGCCGTTGAAAATCAAATTTATTTTATTTTCATTTGTCAATTCAAATAGAATCAGCAGAGGAAAGCACAGCTAAACAGCCGGAGGGGCAGCACTGAAAATCCATTTGTCATGTACGTGAGGCTGCACTGACTGACTCTCACTCTCTCTCTCTCCACCTCTCTCTCTCTCACTCTATGTCTCTCTCTCTCTCCACCTCTCTCTCTCTCTCTCTCTCTCTCTCTCTCCCTCCCTCTCTCTCTCTCTCCCTCCCTCTACCTCTCGTCGCTCTTCCCTACCCATCACCTGAACTGCCAAGAACACTTATCTGGTGATTAGAGTGGACTTGATCCAGATGTTACAATTATGAAGTGCTGGATCACATTTTTTCCGACATCTTTCTAACATCTTTATCAAGGATCTTTTCATGGTGGTTCAGATATAGAGGAGCTCCATAATAAGATGTGTGGCGGACTCCAGCTCTCTCATGCACACAGGTGGAGTGTAGAGGTGCGAGCTGATCTGTAGTCAGGCAGCAGGTGGATGCCCATCTTGTGGGCCGGCAGGTGTGTTCTGGTTTTTGCGAAGCTCCTGAGAGACTTTATTACACTCTCGCTTGCTCTTTTTTGTGTGTGTGTTTCTGAACTGCTCTAATCACCTCTCTGCTTCAGTGTGCCTCTCTCCAATTCCTCACCTCAGCCTCTCTTCTGCACTACAGAGCTCCAAATTGCACAGGCACAGAGAAGGGAACATTTCGGTCAGATTTAGCTGAATCCACCACAGATGTTACCATGTTTGACTTTTATTTTAGAGCTTCCTCCTCCACGTCAATCACTTTTCATGTCGGAGCCATGGTCGCAGTCCTTTCAAGGCAAGTTAGTTCACCTGGCAGCAGTCATGCAGAAACAGTTTCTATCAACTTGAAAAGGGAAACAAAACAAAAACTGTTCATCAACTGAATGTTTCAGGTAAACGTGAAATCAGTAATAAAATCCATTAACACTGGAATTTGTCTAAAAATACCTTTTCCGAAAGATATTTTTTGCTGGGATGCCATTAAGGAATCATTTCATCTCAGTCTTTTTTGTACATAAAATTAAAGTCATACAGGATTGGAGGTATTGGGTCATACAGTCATACAAATTTTGGGTAAACTTTCCCTTCCCTTACCCTTCTAAACTGAACTGAATCTGATTAGATCATGGCCTTTAATTGGGGAGTGTGTGGGATTATGGCTTTGAATCGCATAGCTATAAAGCCAGTATAAATGCAGTACTTAATGTTATTACAGAGGAAGGCATACTATTTGAATTCAACCCACCTACATAAGGTGAAAAATAAAACAGAAGAACAGTCCCCAACACCAGCCATTATTCCCTGAAAAACACATGTCTTTAGCAACAGGAAACCCCTGCACAACTCAGCGAGCAGTATTGCCTCTTAAAACCACCTGCTGGGTGAAGTATACATGTACAATGCTAAGGGGGCCAGAGACAGAGAAAAGTAAAGAGTGATCAACCTGTGCTAGATGGGAGGAGTGAGATCACAGAGATCCATTATGCTAAGCTAATGCATGAATGAATAATTGAATGTCATCAGTTGCACACTTCTTTATGATGGCAGGATTACCTCTTAATAGAAGTGCTTGTGTTTTATGAGGGACGAGACAGAAGACTCCCATGAGAAGCACGGGGGAAGACCTGGACACAAACACACACACACACACTTGGACTTGATTACATTCGCTATTAGCCTCTGCAGTTCGAGGCAAATGGGTGTGTGTTTTTACTGTGGTTAGGCTGTTCATTGTTCATACCGAGTGCAGCTCACACCTGCAATACATGAGACCTGAATTTCTTTTCTCACATAGGCAGTGGTGTCTTTATTTACCATATATATATATATCTCAATGGGGAATTATTCGTAAATTGAATTATTTGCCCTGGCTGAGCTCGGGCTCAAGCTCAAATCTATAGCTACTGCAGCTGCACGGGGCTCTGTTGCTAGGCAATGGCCATCCATCTCATGAGCATGTGTTTTGAAATACTTGTCTCGTTGTCTGTCAGGATTAGCGGCAGTTCCTCTAAGAGTAAAAAGACGTCTTCATTTTGCGAAGATAGAAGATAAATGTCAATAAGTGTCAATATTTTTCACTCCTGACAGCATCAGATCCATCGTAGTGGACTGTATTCCCATTTTATTTGAATGGCATCTGGAAATGAAGCCGCGATTAAAGTTTAAAGGCCTGTCAAACATTTAAGCAAAGATTTATTTCCTTCAGTTTAGATAGAAGGGATTAATTTGAAAGGTCTCTAAAAATCTACATCAGGGGGAGACATGCTTTCTGGTATGTTGCTCTCTGCATTAAATGACACTCTTATCTAAACCGATCCACTTGCTGTGCTCTGGTAATGATGTTTCTGTTCGTTCATGCAGTCTACATGAAGTACTCTTGAGTCCAGGGAGAGGTTGTAGCAAGCATGGGTTCATGTCAGAGCTGATTAGCCCAGCAATGCATGCTGAAGCATTAGCATGTCAGTTGTACTAGCTGCTGTTTGCTTTCTGGATCTGTCTGTCTGTCTGTCTGTCTGTCTGTCTGTCTATCTTTCCATCTATCATTCTGTCTATCTATCATTCGGTCTTCTGGCTGCGTCTACATTAATCTGGATATATTTGAAAACAGCATTTTTGTTTCAAAACGCTCTCCGTCAACAGTAGCGTTTTTCAAAAGTTTCTCATCCACATTGAAACGTCGGAAAACACTAAATTCACCTCACTGTGTATGCGTAAAACCTCATAAAAGCTCACTGAGATGATACAGACAGAACAGACACAATAAAGTTCTCATGCTATTCTTCTGGCAGAATTTTATTTTACAAAATATCTCACCATTCACTGATGCCTCCAGGTCGCACTCACTCACCATTATATGTTTGGTCTAAAACGCAACTGCTCTCTTGTTTTGCCGCAGGACAGCAAATGTGAGTACATTTTCTGTCATCTTTGCAGAGTGTGCAAACATTTTAAGCAACTGTGTGAAAGTGAATAGCACATAACAGGCGCAATACCAGTATAAACATGAACATCTATCGGTACAATATGCAGTCATGACTAATGATGCGTCATCGTTTTCAAATACCTCCGTTTTCACAGTTCACACTACAACGCGAAAAACATAGTTTTCAAATTTATTCACTTTGGAGAGCGTTTTCAAAAATCTTTGTTTTCGTTAATAAAAACGTTGTCTTTCTAACTGTCGTTCTGTCTATCATTCTGTCGTTCAGTATGGTTCTGTCACTCTGTCTACCTATCATTTTGTATTCTCTCAATTTAAAGGCATTGTAAAAGTTTTTCAAAACTTTCAAACAAACTTTTAGAAAATCATTTATTTTTTATTTTTTTTATGTCCATTAATTTGAATTACATATCCTTAGATTATACATTTAATTGTATTTCTGTGTCCTGTTTTCTACCTGGTTGAAGTTTAAAATGACTTTTTTAGCCTCCTATGTACAGTATTTTCTGCATGTCTATCAGTTTTTTCTTCCTTATTCTGGAGCATACTATTTCCAGAGAGAGAGCAGAAGTAGCGAATGATTGAAATGCCATCCACCCTTCACACTGCTTTGTTTTTGCCCTTGAGAGCAAATTGAAAAAGAAGTAGACCAACACATACAGCAACAGACAGAGCGAGAGAAAAGCCTCAGGAAGAGTGGGTGGACCGGTATTGAAGAGATGCCTGGGGGGACGAGATCCCTCTGCTTCTGTCATCTTACCCCTCAGAGAATCTCCAGACCTGCCGCCTGCCGTCCCACTCAACATGCGTTTCTTTCACTCTCTCTCAATTCTTTCTATTTGTCCTCTGGATAACTGATGTTTTAAAAAATTCACGTTTTGATGCAAGGCCTCCACAGTGGTCAGGAAACGACACAGTAAAATCCTTCTTTTGCTTTAGAAAGAGAGAAAAAACAGAGGGAGGTTGAAAGAGGCGGAAGGAGAGGTCAGCCTGTAGGCTTGCCTCTGGCCTGCTCTTCCCTGCTGGGTTTGCCATGGTGTTGGGTCCGAAGCTCCCAATTAAGCGAGGAACGTGTGTGTGCTCATGGGTGTGCGGTTGGCACAGTGAGCCACCGGTCACGACTGTGCTCCACTGAGGGAGCGAAAGGATAGGAAGTTGGGCCTACATGCCCAGTGACCAGACACACATTCATAATGACACATACTGTACTCACACACACATACCTAAAATACCACTCTGGTTCACACACACAAATTATCTGCCACTGTCTATGTGCTTTGAGGACAGATGCTTCCCAAATGCACTGGTGTATTTGAACTGCTAGTCTTTAAATTGGCAGCCATGACAGTTGTACAGCCAAATACAAGGACAAAAACTTTCCTTCTGTGTGCGGCCGCCAGTTAAACCTGTGAAAGCTTCGGTAAAGCATCTGTTCTCCGTGCAGCAGTAAGTGTGGTGTCATTTAATCCTGCGAGGGGACAAAGTCTGTCTGCTTGGCTGGAGACCCCCCCCCCCCTCCAAAAAAAGCCTGCACTGATGGGTGGCCAACAAAGGTGTACAGGGGCTTTGGCTGTGAAATGCACAGATTAGTGCACCAAGCTCCAGACTGACCAAGACTCAGGCACAGGAAGACTCATCGCCTGCCAAACCATCCCGGACAACTAAACTGGGAAATGAATAAATGAATAAATCACATTTTTAAATATATATAAAAATAGAAAACAGTTCATTTAAATTGTAATAATATTTTACAAAATTACTGTTTTTTGTATTAAAACAATTGACCAACCCCAACATTTTGAATAATAATGTATTTATATAGATATTAGTTTAAAAACTTTTCATTAAATGGATTTCTGTCTGTGGTAATCAGCAGTATGTCGATAGAGCTCAACTTGTTTCGAAGCTGGAACATTGTTTATGTAGCTTAATCTTTTAATGCAGCTCAACTGGAGTATGTGCTTTGTGATAAGTTGGCAGCAGTTAACACGCTTCAGATGTATGTTTTGTGCACTTCTCATCTGCATTTCCTTCTCCTGAAACCAAAGAGAAACGGCAGAAGGAAGAGAGAGAAGAAAACCTTCATACGGTTTCTATTTTTAGCCTCACGCATGCCCAGGTTGAAATTAGAGTAGTTCTGAGAAGTGTCACTGGTAAATATCAGACTATGGGGGGAAAATGGCTGTGAAATAAAGGTACGAAAAAGGGTCCTGAATAAAGCAGAGGCCTGGCAGATGGGTTGATGAGCAATGCAGAAAAGCATCTCATTTCAAAATTCACTGCTGTCTCCCAGATCCAGCTTCCCCACACTCAGCACTGAATTATGGGGAGGAATAGGTTCTGCTTAATTGCCTTTTTTATTTAGGGATCGAAAAGTTCAGTGCACAAGTTTCAGGCATTCAGTCTCACTCACTCATCAAGCCCTCTGCTTCTCCACTGTTACACACTGCGTGTGTGTGTGTGCATGTATGCGGATAATATTGTAATTTAAGTAGTGTTCAGTGCTCAGACATGCTCTTTAATTGGTCAGAGTTCAGTGATCTGCTATATGCTTGCAAACTTAATTAGCAAGGGTTAAATTCAACATGACACAGTGTCTTTGCATACATTTTAGCATTGTGTTCCTCAGATCTACTCACATTAACAGTAATTTCTCGCTTTCTTTCTCTCTCCACAGCACGCAGCAGCAGGCATTCCTGCTGGAGAACGTGGCGTGTAATAACGCGAGCTGTCGGGAGGTGGGCCGCATGTTCCGTGTGCTCTGGGAACAGTCAGACCTCAGTGCCATCCCCAGGGCTGTTGTGGCCACTTTTTTTGACATCTATGAGGACGTAAGTGTTGGCCTTTTCCCCTTGCTTTTGGCGCTTTAATTAAAACCTTGCTGCTGCTTTAATCTCCCTCCCTTTCTCTGTCCCCGATCACTCTTTCTTCATCTGGTTGATGTCTCTGTGACCCGCATTATACTGAGCTTTAGTTATTATCTGATTTACTCTGACTGTAATGTTGCCCCAGTGGTGTGGCGCAGGCTGTCTCCTCTTTTGACATTGAGAGTAGAGAACTACACCCTCTACATTTCCAACAAACCCCAGTCTCTGATGCTTAACACCCTGTCATCCAATAGTGTAGCAGCCTCTGTAGTCTAAAGACTTCTTTAAACCTGATGTGAATAAGCGACAGTGTTGTTGTCTTACGTTGTTTAAAACGATTACAAATAGTTTTCATTAATTGCTATAAAGCTGAAAAAATGAATATTAGATGAAAAACTTAATCATAAAAAAACATGAAATTTATAAATGTTGCATGGCAACTAACTAATATATTTGACTTAGTACTTAAATAAAAAAATGAATAAATTATGAATAAATTAACGCTAATCATAATTATTAAAAAATAGCTAATGAAAATGACAAAAACACTACAAAATTACTAAAATGTAAACTGAAAATATAAAAGTAAAAGCTCATTCAAATGACATTAATATTAATAAATACTATAGTAGTATAAAAAATAATACTAAAATAACACACACAACATCTAGAGATGCTGGTTCTAGACACATGACCCAAACACAATATTACTTTATTTAATATTTTGTTGGTGTATCATTTGTTATGTTTTGACACCCAAACAATTGAAAGTCAATCTACCCTTCAAATTGAAATGACCATGCAGAATTTTCAGACCTATTGTCAAGGGGTTCAAATTGATGTCTTGTTACATTTCACATTCTTATTTTGCCAAAAATTTCTACTCCAGACTTCAGATTGGCTTTGAAAAGGCTTGCCTCCTCTCTTTTTTTCATTCACTGCACTGTTTCTGTTGAACAGAATTAAGGGTGTGCTTATGGTTTGGGGTCTTCAGCTCTTATTTTCTGCTCTTAGTAGTCCAAACGTATAGCTTCCCTCCCTCTCCTCCCTTGAGCTGTGTATATCTCACTGATGTTTAAGGCTTGTTATGTATTGTTATATTGATTCTGAGTGTCCTTTGATCAGAGTCGTTTAATTGGACGGTTCATTTTACTCAAGACGCACACATGAATGCGTCTGGCTATTGTCTATCTTGTCTAATTCCCAGTATCTGCATACAGTAATGGGTTAATCTCAAATGTCCAGATCACATTTCACCTGGGGGTGTGCGATTATCATGATTTTTGATCATGGATGATTAAAATGTCTCTCCACAATATACTTTTGAAGAAATATCGTAGTATCATGCTACAGTGCATTCTATCATTTGCAAATCTGACGCCTGCGTCTCAACATACTGTATAATGAGACGTACATTCACATCACATGTTAACGCAAAGGTACAGTTACACTCACGGGACACTGCAATTCACAAAAGTTTATTATTTGCATGTGCTTTAAAGCCTTGCCGGTTAAACATTTAATTCGCGTGCTGATGCGCTATTCTAACATGCGCTTTTTTGAGCGCATACATCCGAAACACGCGCTCACTAAAAGCCTGTCAAATAGCGCCTGGTCACTGGACTAAGTTATCTTTCGAGTTGTATTGCGCTAAGACTGTCAAATATACAGAAGGTTTAAATAAACACAGTTGGTTATGTCTAAAGTGACAGCAAACATTTGAGAGAAAATCGGATGCGTGTCTGTAGATTAGATGCATGCGGATCTTAAAGTGACAGTAGCCTAACAGTAAACATGCTGCCGCTTGTCCTTAAAGGGATAGTTCACCCAAAAATAAAAAATTCTGTCATTATTTACTCACTCTAATGTTGTTCCAAACCTGTATTAATTTCTGTCTTGTGCTGAACACAAAATAAGATATTGTGAAGCGTGTGGGTAACCAAACAGTTGCTGGTCCCAATTGACTTCCACAGAAATATATATATATATATATATATATATATATATATATATACAGTATATATATATATATACTATGGAAGTCACTGGGGACCAGTAACTGTTTGGTTACCCACATTCTTCAAAATAACTTTTATTGTCAACTGAAGAAAGAAACTCATTCAGATTTAAAACAACTTGAGAGAGTAAATGATGACAGAATTTTCATTTTTGGGGGAACTATCCATTTAATGTTAATAAAACAACAAAAGACAAAGAGAAAATCACTCACTGCTCTTGACTGAAGAACTTTAATACAGTAGCTTTAATAAGAATCAATGTATAATTTATACAGTGAAGAGTGTTTTATTTTTATATCGATTTTTATCTTCGCCACTTTGGGCTAAACATCTGCCGTTATTTTTATTTTATATGCTGTTACCTTGCAAGGCTTTTTTTTTTTAAATAGGGAAATTAGTTTGGCTGTAATGCTCAGTCACTTGCAAAATAGTAAAACCAACATGAAAAAGAATCGTGATAAAATCGTGAATCATGATTTTCCTGAAAGAAATCATGATATGACATTTTTGCCATATCGGCCACCCATAATTTCACCCCAAATCAAAAGAATCAAAGATTATTTTGCATATAGAAAAAAATCGCTCTTTCTTTTTTCTTTTTTTTATCAACCATTATTTGCATTGTGACATTGTTCATGCCTTTTTTCTGCCTTTCTCATGTTTGTCTGCTATAGAAATGTTGTGTGTTTGCCTGTGTGAGAGTCTGTATTTCTTTGTGTGGTTCTTTGGTCACCTAAAGAAGTGAAACATCTCACTGCTGCAGACGGCCCTCAAGCATCTAATTTTGGCATTATATCTTCCTCTATGATTCACTCCTTCCCTCGCTCGACCCCTCTCTCCATCTGTATCGCAACCTTTTCCCCATCGTAATCATAATATAGCCAATTACCTCGGATTCCCTCATGCTTGCATAACTAATGACGCTAAAGGCTCATTAAACAAACAGCACGTGCACGTCTCATTCCGTTAGCATTCGAGCTAGTCATCATTAGCACAGTATTACAATGCTATCTGTACAGGAGCCCCTGCGCAACCATTTTCTTAAGAGCGAGACCAATAGACTGCAGAGAGGGGCTGATAAGAAGCGTAATAGCTTGCTGGAGTCCATTAAGGATATGAGTGTTCATCAGACGGGAGAGATTCAATGGGCTTGATACATTGTTTCTGATTTCTCATTTGCAGGGTATATTAGATATGATCGTGCTCAGCAAGGGGGAAAAGGAAGACCTCGTAATCCACGCTTTGAAGAACAACTATGAGGCCGACGCGTATTTCGTGAAAGTGATCGGTGAGTATGAGATGTGGCGTTTTCCCAGCCTGGCCACCGTAGCGGCAGTAGAGCTTCCGGGTGCTGACATTTGGAGAGCTGACATTTCCAGAGCCAATTGTGTCCACTAGAAAGCAGCCATGATGCCATTTAATCCTGCCTGCTGTGTTTTAATTACAGAAGAAGGAGAGATCCTCCTCTAGCTCAAGCGCAGAGATTAGCTTCCTCAGTGTAACAGCATGTGAGGATCATTCTATCAGTGTCAGATTAAAACAGGGATGAGACTGACCCAGAGTCTCTAAACCTCCCCTCCTCTCGCTTATTAGCGCGCTCTGTTTCTCTCTTTCCTGTAGATGTGCTGTTTAATGAGACTGCTGTAAGCTAGAATGTCTGGCTCTGAAGAGAGGGGCACTCTGGGTAGTTTACTGCAGTGACAAAGTGCTCCCAAGATGCTTGTGCCCCTTTCAAATCAAATAGCCACTTGTGTGTGTGAGTGAGAGGTGGAATTTATGTTTATATACAATATAAATGTTGTGTTTTATACAAATAGACTCTCCTCCATAATAAAGCTGCTTTTATGAGTCTGTAGTTTATACAGTTTCTCTGTGAATAATGGCAGACTCATGACTTTATGCTCCTGCACTCCTGTCTAGTCTCACAGACGTGGTTTGCATCTTTTTGACTGTCTGTTGCTGTAAATTGGAAGCTACACTCAGTACTGTTTAAAAGTTTGGGGTCTGTAAGATTTTTTTCATGTTTTTGAGAGAAGTCTCTTATGCTCACCAAGGCTGCATTTATTTGATAAACATTAATTTTGTGAAATAATATTATTACATATAAAATAACTGTATTGTTTATTTGTAAATGTTTTTTTAAAATGTAATTTATTCCTGTGATATCAAAGCTGACTTTTCAGCATCATTACTCCAGTCTTCAGTGTCACATGATCCTTCAGAAATCATTCTAAAATGCCGATTTGCTGCTTTTTTTTTTGGAAACCGTGGTTTTATAGGATTCTTCTATTAAATAGAAAGATCAAAAACAGCATCTATTTAAAAATAAATCTTTTGTTCGCTTTTGATCAATTTAATGTGTTTTTGCACAAAGTAATATAAGTATTACTTTCTCACAAAAAACGTTATTGTAACTGACTCCAAACTTTTGAACATTGGTGTAAATATTAGTGAGATACTGGCAGAAACAAATATTTACACAAGTACCCAAGTACTCAGAAGGCAACAGCTGATCATGAAAACAACTTTGTTTTAACATCTACGAAATGTTTAATTGGTAATATAGAGGTTAAAGAACGGTTAACTTAGCAATTTGGGAGGTAATTTGCAGTCTGATTGAGATGCAACTGTAAATAAAGGCCCATCCCTGCTAAATATATTAGCTCTTTATATCCTCAGCACTTCTGAGACAGTCCACAGATGCTTAAATGCATTAAGCAACCATGTTCAAACAGTAAACACTGCTGCATTTAGAAGCACTATGTTAGAGTTTGAATTTCACATGAATCACAAAAGAAAACGCCATAGTCCATTTGTTGATGTGCTCTAAATTGCTATGAGATGCGTTTTTCTTCAGACAGTTGGCTGCAAATGACTTCAAACTCAAAGATGCTAGTAACTGCCATTCTGCAGCCCAAAACATAGAAGTTCTCCTTTGTATTAATAAGGGTGTTATTTCAGCAAATTTCATTGCTAGTGAAATACTGCTGAGCCCATGTAAAATATTACAGAATAATATGCCTGATAGTGGAGATTAGTGTATACCGACCAGGGAATCATTTCCCTGATAATTGTTTCATGTCATGTGAGTTTTCCATCAGCTGTTTAGAATTAGATCTAAATGCCAGATTCACAAACGAATCACTATAACTGGTTTGCAAAAATGTCTAAAATTGGTCACGATTTAGTTTGATAGATTTAGTTGATTTTAGTTTGATTAAATCAGACCGTTTACTCACACATTGAATAATTTCTCACAATGTATCGACAAGTCAGAAAACAGAAAGAGTGCTGGAGTATTACAATATATTGTAATACTTTCAAATGTCTGTCAGTTTGTCACAGATTCTTTATTTCATTTGCAGTTTATGAACTACTCTGTACTGCAGAGTCATTTTATATTCATATATGCATAACATTATCAAAATATTGGAACAAATTTTGATGGGAGTATGATGAAAGACTAGAAAGCTCCTGAGACCCACCTGACCCACCACCGTCCATTGAGGCAAGGCAGGTGACGTACACCACTGCATTATACCAATTTGCCACATTTTTGTCCTCTAGAGGGATTGTGGGTATGTAAGCTGTGTCCTAATGCAATTACCTTTACCCAGCGGTTTACATATTGCCGGGGAAGCCTTGCTATTTTGTCCTCAGAGGAGTAAATAAACAATTTAGTTCTGTTCGAAGCTGCCAAGTCCTCAAGGCCATGTGTGTTTTCACATAAATCTGAAGCAGAACATGAAAAGAATTCAAGCCTTAACATAGACGTGTGATACGTTGAGGCCTTAGTTTTTTCGCCCATTCTACATTTACATCCCAGTATCTGCAGCCTTTTTATCTTTTGCCATGTGTAAAACACCCACTTGCCCCTTTATTTTCCTTAGTTTCATAAATTCTCATACACAGATATTTATAACTCTCCTCTGAGCTACAACTCAATAGAGGCAAAAAGAAGTCCAAATGAGCCGTGAATGGTTAGCAGGAGAGCACAAGAGGAGGGGAGAGGCCAGGTGCTGTAATTATCTGTGATTGCATGTGCTAAACACACACAGACTGTGGTTGGAGTGTGTGTTTGTGCTGTGTGTGGATGAGTAAGTGTGTGTTGGCTATAGGCAGAGAGGGAGAACTATGGCAGCTGATTGCATTCCTGTTCATTTATTAGAATGCAGATGAGCTGCAACGAGGAACATCTGCACTCTTTGTTCAGTCCAGTGTGCGCTCCTTCCTCAATCTGCAATACGTCATGCTGTAAACCAAGCCCCCGTCCCACACGTTGCAACAGTACATGGGAACTCATAAAGGGAGGCATTTTTTATGTCACTCATTCAGATTGAATTTTATTAATGATTTGCCTTTTCTTGTGTTTTTTTCCTGTTTCATCCTGTCAGTCACTGTAGTAGGTTTTTTGTGTTTTCTTATTAGACAGATATAGTAGAGAGAGACACTGAATTATCAGGAAGGTAAAGTGAAAGGTGTCACACACCAGACTCTGTATCTCTATCTATCTATCATTATACAGTTTTATGTGTCTGTGTGTCTCTCAGTCTATCCATCCATCCATCTCATGCCATTAGTTAACTCACTAATCGCCAATGTTGCTGTGTCTGGCTGCTCAAACGAGCAGAGCCAAATTATGTACACTTTTTGGTGATATGATGGTTTACTTCTAGTTGTCTATGTATATTGTGCTATGATAGTAGTGCAGCTTTAAGTGTGCAGAGATAGGTTGTTGTTGTCTTTTGTTCTGTTTTTTCTTTTCATTGAGGCGTAATGATTAGGTGATGAGAGACTGAGTGCTGCTTGTTACTGTAATCGCTGCCTGACCTCAGCTGAGACAAGAGCCAATCATAAAGTCGTCTTGGCTACTGCTGGGTTAGGGTATGGTAATGGACGTAATCTCACGACTCCGGCCTGGGATCTCACATCTTTGAAACCACCTGGTCACCACTTTCATGGACTAGATTAAGAGTGACAGGTTTTGTTCCAACTTTATAAAGTAGCGCTTCACCACCTCTGATGGTGTAATGGTGTGTGAGCGTCTGTGTGGGGCAGCTGTTATGAATGACATGAGACACAGTCACTTAGAGTGTCGGTGGCATCTGGTTTACCAGTGCAGAACAGAACAGCAGGCCTCATGTCCAGTTTCACACCTATTCCATTGTTACTGCCAACTCCCGGCATATTCACTCCGTGGAATCTCCCTATGTCCTGGGAACAACAAACTGCAAGACTATTTGGATCCGTTCCTTTTGTCACCACAAGCAGATATACAGTTGAAGCTGTTCAAACAGAATCAAATCAGACGTCCTGGGATAGGACGTTCAGTCTGGGAAATTGTTCGCGTAACCTTTTTACGTAATTTATCAAGATGTCATCATGATGAATGAACCATCATGTTTTTTATTTAATTGTTTTTCGAATGTCCACTTTACCGCTCTGCATTTCCCCTCAGTTTATCATAGATGTCTGATGCCAGCAATGTCGCTGTGTGATCATTTTTATTTCTTTGTATTAGAGTGGTTTCCAGGATCTCCAAATGGAGCCTGCGGGAGGAATAGAGACGAATGTCGAGTCTTATCTTTATGTGAAGGCTCAGACTAAGCCCTGGCAGTAAACAAGCGCATTATACATGAAATGAGTTCACAAAATGGCATTTCATTGGGATTAAGCACATCATAAATGTTTAGAGGTATTCAGTGCTAAACCTTCTGTCTTTTAATGGTTTTGTGCTGTACTCTTAGGTGGGCACTGCACATGCTCACACACACACACACACACACACTCACACACGTATGGGAGCGTGTCATAACCGTGCATATCATGCTTCAGCTCACTGCACAAGCCCTGCTGATAACTTGTCATTGATAGAGACATTTCCACTATGTGTGCATGTTTCCTTATCCGTTAGCATGCGTGTGCAGGCATGTCAGTTTGTATGTTCAAACTAGTGTTCAATATTAGCCATGCAAACACCAGCCTGAGAGATTTAAAATGTATCTGACAGCTTCAGGCCACCAGGATGTCTGCCACAAGGAAGTCCATAATACCCGGAGAAAGCTATCCGATAGCATTCCTGTTCATCTCTATGGCAGCTGCTTAGTTTTTGCAGAACCCCATGAAGTAACACTTACACTACAGTTTTATTTGGTGGTTATTAAGTTAGCAGTTGTTGTTTTTTTCACCCCAATTATAATTTTATTTTTTATATTAAAAAAAATATATAAAATTCTCTGTCAAAAAACATTCAGTTCCAAGGAGCGTTATATCTTTCAGGAAAGCAAATAAACACCCACATCTACATGGCCGGGCCATGTACAGACATTCTGAGGTAGTGGCCCAAACCAAAAAATTAAATAAAATAGGGCAGATCGATGATGGAGATTGAAGATGGCTCGACCGAATCACGTTCTGCGGCGAGGGTTGGTTTGTTGGGGAGAGAGGCTGAGAGGGGCAAGTCAGAGGGACAGTGGCTCTAGCCACCGGGCCCACCCCCCCGTGCACGTGTTTTGATGCTCGAGGTGCCTCGGAGGGACAAACTTAGCTCTGCCGTAGATTTCAACCCCAAA
Source organism: Rutilus rutilus (assembly GCF_951802725.1). Taxonomy (NCBI): domain Eukaryota; kingdom Metazoa; phylum Chordata; class Actinopteri; order Cypriniformes; family Leuciscidae; genus Rutilus; species Rutilus rutilus. The sequence goes on along the minus strand of NC_140211.1, from coordinate 29,875,207 downwards.
AATATGTAGCACTCTTGTGATTAATAGACGCACATTAGTTATTAAGAGTGCACCTCCTTGATTTACATATGCGCATGAAGGTGTGTATAGAGGAAAATTGTGGTGTCATGAATGAAGCATTTCAAATGATTGCGTTTCAGAAGAGTGGAAAACAAAAATTCATATTTTAAACTGGGGAGGTAGCTTTGAGGTTTGTATGTCAGTATGTATTTTATTGCAGAGGTGGAAAGTAACTAATTACAAATACTTTCGTTACAGTACTTGAGTTGATTTTTTGATTTTTTTTCTACTTTGAGTATAATTGTGGTACTTTTACTTTTACTTGAGTAGAATAAAAATAAAGTATTCAACTTCGCTACATTTATTTTTCACCAAAAGTACAAAGGTGCTGACGGAGCAACAGGACGAGCTGACATTTGTAACCTCTTATATCTGTAAATATCAAGGACATTTTGGTTTTCCATTTCTTGACCCCTTTAAAGAAATTAAGATTTTTATTCAGCAGGGATGCATTGCATTGACCAAAAGTGACAGCAAAGACTTTTATGGCCTTTTTTCACCTGGTGACTTCATGCATCTCTCTGAACGGATAGCAATCCTATCGTGAAAAGACCAGGTGTACTGAAAAGCCCCCTGAAACGCTTTCGAAACTGATATAAATTCGATCACTCAGACCACTTCAGGAGGTGGTTTGAGACGCATTCCAAACAATACTGGACAAGTGTAAATGCATCTGGTTGTTGAAGCCTTTTATTTAAATTTTACTCATGAAAGAGTTATACAGGCTCCCAGTACCCTGATATGACAGCACTAATGCAACAAGCATCATTGCAGATATGACCCGCCACAGATGAGTAGCGGCGTATCTCTTCAGCAAGCATATACAGTGGGGAGAACAAGTATCACTTTTTCCACAAAAATATAAAGCATCAACTATTTTCAACATTAATGATAATAAGAAATGTTTCTTGATTAGCAAATTAGCCTATTAAAATGTTTCTGAATGATAGTGTGACACTGAAGACTGGAGTAATGATGCTAAAAATTCAACTTTGTCACAGGAATGAATTTTATTTTACAATATATTGCATTATAAAACAGTTGTTTGAAAATTGTAAAAAAAAAAATATATATATATATATATATAAAAGAATCAAGGATTCAAAAACTGAAAATTAGGTATATTTTTTTGCAGAACATTATAGAAAGTTGGAACAAAATCATTTGTTGTTCCAGAGTGAAAACGTCATTTTTAAATGCGATTAACCGGTAAATAACATACAGTATTTTGTGTTCCAATATTTTTTTCATGAAAACAAATATTTTCACATTAAAGTTCCTGAAATACACCTCCGATTTCCTATTGCCCAAATTCCTACCATTTCCTTCATTATTAGCAGCTGTGTTGTGGTAAAATTTTATCCATCACACATTACAGTGGGGTATTATCAGTCATATTGTCCTGTAGCAAGTTCACTCATTCATAGAGGTCTAGAAAATATCTACTTTATCTCTCTGTTCTTGACTTTCAAGCACAGAAATAAACTGTTGACCAGTTTGAATGAAAAATTATTTCAGTCTTCATGTCACACATCTCTTTCACCCCTCAGTACATTCGCTTTGAAAACCAAAACCACAGATTTGATTTCTCAATGCTAATAACTCATGCAGAACATTTGCCTGTCAGACCAAATATGAAAATCTGGAAATTTCCAAAGGGCGAGTTGTGATTGAAACATTTTCACCATTTGTTTTTCCATCACAGACTTTCAAAGACAATTTTTTTCCCCTTTAAACTTTGTTCTTCCATCATGAACTTTCTAATTCACTGTTTTAAATAGTGCTGCCTGTCACTGCCAGTTTAAAAATCTAACGCTGCGTCTCGATAAAGACAGATGCACAAGTACACAGATGGTTCTTTGTGTGCCACTAATGAGCAATTAATGATTTTTTTACTTTCCCTTTCATATGCGCAGTTCTCTAACACACAGTCAATTTTGGCCTCAAGAGAAGCAGAAAGTCTGGCTCTTATTTCACACCATTAGTGGGAATTTAGTGCACATTTTGCCCAATTAATTTTCTCTAGGCATAATTCCTGGTTGAAGATTATTACGGGAGCAGAGTTGCTGTTAAATTGTGTGATATGAGCAGAGGTGAATGTAGTGCTGGCCGTGTTTAGCAGTGTTGTGATGTGTGGATTTGATAATGGACACTGCAATCAACTTGTTTTATCTGACGGCCAGATATATGGGACAAAGTTGTCATTTCCTTATCTCTTTCTCTCTGCAGTTCTCAGTGGCCTTTGTTCCAATGACTGTCCAGAAAAAGTTAAGGTGAGTTCTAATATTTTCTTCTCTTTCATGCAAGACTCTACTCGAGTGGCAATGGCATGTGTGTAGTATCACCAGGCCAACATGCAATCTGTTCCTGCTGATTTCAGAAGAAATCAAACAAAGTCAATCACAATGTTTTCCACATTCCCTGCCGCTTTTATGCATTTTGCCTATTTAATAAGCTTTCATTATTTGGCATTGTTAAATTTGAGTTAAATGTGCTGTGAACAACATATAACACTGTAAAGGCCTCATTATGCTTCTGCGTCAACTCCACGGCGTAGCTACGTCGTCACTCCTACGGCGTCGTGGCTGTTTTATGGTTCTGCGTCGGGTTGCATTGCATCGCGGTGCATTTCACCGCCAGAACGCTAGGTGGGGTGTGGTTCGCGAATCTCTTTGCTAGTTTGTTTTGGTTCCGTGCGCTGGTTCCGCGCGAGCGAAAGAGAGAGAGTGTTGTTGCCCGTCTATGGTTGTTGCAGCTGGAGCTAATCGACGTTGAACAACAAATGTAAATAAACTTTTTTTCAAAACAACCATTGATCTATTAATGTGCAATGAGTAAAAAAGCACGCCAAGAACAAAGGGCAAAGGTTTAAGTATACAATAAAAAAAAAAATAAGAGTAATAGGTACAAGAAACACACAATATAAAACTGAAACACAATATAAGTTAACCGTAATATAAAACATTATCTAAGAAAATGAACTATTTACAAAAGTGCACTGAATCACGAGGATGCCAAATGTTCAGTCTTGCTCTCTGCTCTCATACACCAATCACAGCCCTTGCGGTCTGCGTCGCCTCGACGCGTAGTTACAATTTTTTGGAGGTGCACGTCGAGCTACGGCGGAGGGGTTGGAGAGGGGTTCGCGGCGACGCAGAGGGGTCTGCGGGGGTACGCCGTCGATTCGACGCAGAAGCATAAAACAGGCTTAAGACTTTATTTTTCCTCCCAAGCAAAACAGAAATTGTAATAAAAGTTAGCAAAATCTTAGGCATATATGGTAGTTAGCGGTTGACTGAAGTGGCCGATGTTTGATATATACAATACCAGCAGTATGGGTTGTTAGTTTTAGGTTGTTTTTTGTTGTTGTTGTTTTCTTTAAGAAATTAGTTCTTATCAAAAGTCATAGTAAATACTTTTATAATGTTACAAAAGATTTCTAATTCAAATCAATGCCATTCTTTTGAACTTTCCATTAATTAATTAATCCTGAAGAAAATATGTATCATGGTTTCCACAAAAATATTAAGCAGCACAACTGTCAGAAACGGGTTGCAGTGATGATGCCGCAATGATGAAGAACAGAAACAAAACATTCTTTAATAATAATAACTGGGGAGAAATACATAAATAACAACGACATAAATCATTGACAACACTGAACCATGAACTGAGAAAACTGAGGGCTTAAATACACACAGGTTAATCAACGGAACTAAGAATAGGTGTGAAACTAATGAGTAACTATGGAAACTAACTAGCAAACAGAACTCAGACAAACCGGAACAGGGAACAGAATGAAAACAAAACCAAAACACAAACTAATATACTCCTGACAACTGTTTTCAACAATAAGAAATGTTTCTTTAGCAGCAAGTCAGCATATTAGAATGATTTCTGAAGGATCGTGTGACACTGAAGACTGGAGTAATGATGCTGAAAATTCAGCTTTGCCATCACAGGACTAGAAAAAGCTCATTTAAATTTTAATAGTATTTCACAATATTACTATTTATTGCATTTTTGATCAAATGAATGTAGTCTTGGTGAGCATGAAGAGAAAGAAACTTCTTTCAAAAAAATCTTACTGGCCCTGAACCATCAAATCACACTATTTCATTTAAAAACTTGTGATAATAAAAATATTTACTTGGTATTTGGGTCAATGACGTGACGGGTCATTTTTTTGTCCAAAGGCCTTAATAATAATAAAAAAAACAAATATATAACATCCAAAGTATGTAAGGTAGTACAACTTGTTCTCTTTTACTGAATCCAAAAGGTTTTAATTATATTTTACTACATATAAAGGTATTTTAAAGATTTTGAAGTGTCAAAAGGTCATTCGGTAAAACCGATATAGTATTTAAATGGAATAATATTGTTTTTAATAACTAAAGGAACTACAATAATACAAATATAAAGCAGATAAGGCTCTTTTTTTTACATTTCCCCTTTTCTCCTTTCCCTGTGCAATGTTTTACTTGAATATGTTGGAGTGTTTAGAGTAGTCCAATAAATGATTACATTTATGAGATCAGTGATACATTTAATATTTCTTCTGTGGTACACACTATATACTATCTCAACATCGATGTCAAATCAGTTTTTAACTTTCAAATCAGTGGTTAAACCGAATGACTTTTTTGGTGACAAATTTTTTCCATCTTGTAAAAAATGACAAAAAACAGTGTTAATTGATTGTACAAACCACAAAATCTTATTGTTAACACCTAGGTAAACTAAAAAATGGTTTCAAATATAGTTATATCTCCATTCTATTTTTTTTACACTTTTAAAAACCTTATTCGTCAATGACCCATTTACAAAAGCAATTGAAAGAAATATTTTTATAATAATTTTTGAAAATGAATCAATATATAAAAAATATGCTTTACCAACTTGATGCAAGTGTTCAACACTGTCAAAATAAAATGATCACTTTAGGCATTAATCTGCCATACAAGAAAACTTCGTTCGATGTGATAATTAAACTAGATGTACCGCATGGCGGTACAAAATATGACCGCCGCTCAGGCCTGCACTGGCTTTCCACAAAAATAAATGACGTGGAGCAATTTGCCTGTATTGCGTGTTTATGTATATAAGTTGTATATTTTAAAAGACTGTCTGGAGTATTCCTGTGGATCATGGATAATTTAGAGTTTTGTAATTATTTGCTATTACTATTTAAGTTTTATATCAAAAGTCATTAGTTTAGACACTTAACATCTGTAATGTGAAAATGTCACATTCATAACAGTGGTTTTCCCTACATAATGTATTATAAAAATGAGTTTCAAAAACACAAGCAAGTCTTTTTCATGCTACATTGGTAACAACAAACAGCTTTTTAAACAAAAAACAAACAAAATTAAACTCATTCCCACTGTACCTAGTAGAACACTTAAGTAAATGTCCCATTGAAATTAATGGGATTTTATGGATTTAGGTGAAGAAAGTGTACACATAATACATTTTGGTCTGTACCATGAAGAGAAAACTGATTCAACTATATAAACTATATATTTTCTGAAAGCGTAGACTCTCAGGATGTGATCTAACATGGCATGAAACATGTCCCACCCACCTCATTAGTATACTGCCCAAGCATAACACATTGGGTATTGGTAAATCGGGTATATGGCTGATACCTAAAAAAAGTAGTAGTATGTGCATGTCTGTCTGTGTGTGTGTGTATGTGTGTGTGTTTGTGTATGTGTGTGTCTGTGTGTGTGTGTCTGTGCGTGTATGTATGCGTGCGTTGTCAGTGTGTGTCAGTGTGTGTGCATGCGTTTGTTTGTATTCCTGCATGTGTGTGTGTGACAGTATCATCCTAAACCAGCAACCCTTCGCTCAACAGCACCATCTACAGGCCGATGAGTGTACAGTCACTAAATGTGCACATAAATGAATTTATTTTATACCCCCCCATGGATGAAATTCTACGAAACTTAGCATACCCCCAGAGGATGTCAAGTTAATCATACACATGAAATATGGTGCCGTTCTGAACATCTCAACTGAAGATAGGGGCGATTAAAGCAGAATAATATTGCATTTTCATTTTTTATGGGAAGGGGCGCAAATCACTAATGAGTGATTATGGGCTAGGTTAATGTGGGCCCTTAAGACCAACATACCATAAAAATTTCTTCATCCTCGGTGCCACGGTTCAGGTAGTTATTTAGGAAAAACTGAATTTTTTGGGTTTGGGGGGGCCCAGCGCGGGGGGGGGAGTGGCCCCCGGGGACCAAACAAAATTTTTCCGTAAAAGTCTAGTGGGGCTACATGCCCACCAAATTTCATGTTCCCCGGTGTTTCGGTGTCCCTGGTATCGTTGACGAAAAATTCAGTAGATGACAAAAAAAAAAAAAAAAAAAACTTTGACAATCCCTATATGACCGCTTTCGCTAGCTATGCTAGCGGCAGGCGCGGATTTATGGGTGGGCCTGGGTGGGCACGTGCCCACCCAGATTGACCGGTGGCCCACCCAATCAGATTAATAAAAACAATAAATTTTTTTTATTTTAATAATAATAATAATGAATTAATAAATAATTTCATTTTAATAGTTTCCTGACGACATTTATGTACAACAGCTACGAAAAATAGCTACAAAAGAAAAATATTATGTCGGCGTGTCAGTCCAGTGATGCTATCACGCAACACCGCTCTCTGTGCGCGCACTGACTTAACGTTGTGATAGTCTACATGCGACTCGCGTGTGTCAGACAGATTAACTTCAGGTTTAAAGCAGCCGGGAGGGCTGACTGACATGAGTACAAGGTAGTTAAATTCACTACCTAAGTAGCCTACTAAGTACCGATCTGCTATAGTTGACATATTTATCAGGCGTGTTACATAGGCGTAATTTGCGGGTGGGGCGGGTGGGACATGTCTTTTTAAAACATCTCGCGGCACGAATGTACAATTCTACAAAACATTAAACAACCAGCAGAGCATTCATTTCGTTCGTTTGTTAAATAAGAGACGATCTAGCGCTGAAATGTGTTTTTTAAATCAAGTGATGAAAGTGCTCGTTGCCGCTGTGATCAGTGGCGCTGATACAGTGTTTTCTCGTGTGGCTCGCGCACACACCGCAGTCTTTACTCGGACGCGCGCTTCAATCCGTTGCGGATACTCTCTATTCGTTCTGGTGAAATCACACATCATACTGCATACATGTCCCTCCTTGATATACAACCACTGATGAACATAATCAGTTTTGATAAAAAAAAAAAAAAAACTGTACTGATGTGGATTAGATCCCACAACCTCTGACACTGTTGGCGAAAGTTCTACCGCTGGACCATTTAGGCACGTTGGTCGATTAGGCGAATCTATGTATTTTAGCACTGACAACATATATTAGGCTACATCTCATTAAACGACAAATTAAACACCATGTAGTAGCCTACTATTTAAATCGATTGCTGGACATTGTAATTTTGTTGTACAATGTACATATATCTAATTTAGCAAAAGTTACGCCACTGGGCGTGTATATAAGCTTAAAAAACCGAGGCCCCCCCGTATATTCACCAGGCCCAACTATTAATGACATTCTGTATCCGCCACTGGCTAGCGGCGGTCATAAAAATACCAAATATTGGCTAAATAATTGACATTAACAATATATAAGTTGACTACTGCATGTAGGTATTTTGATTGATTTTGATTATCTATGAGTTCTGTCTTGTTGTCTTTGCTCCTTTGACGTTGTTGGCTAGCTGTTGTGGTTGAGGACACGTGTGTTACAAAGCTGTCCTTATTCTGATGAGAAGACAGGCTTTTATGTTCTCACTCTTGTTTTTTCTCTCTCTCTCTCTCTTTCTCTCGCTTCTACACTCTCTCCAGTTGCCTGTGAGGGCTTCTATACTTTGTTTCTTTTTCATATTCACAAATTCTTCTTTCTTTTTTCTGGCCTTCTCTCTTCTATCAGTCCATCCTTCACCCTCTCCTGCCATCTATTGTGTTTTTCTACGCTCTTCTTTACTTTTCTCCATTATCTGTAGATTTAATGCTAAAAGATCTGCTTTAGCTGCATCTGAAATCACTTACTCATTCACTCAATCACTGTTCCCAGTAGAATGCCACATAATGCAGATAGTGGAAAGAAGTGAATGGAAATAAGCGTTGGTGTTTTTATCAGTTGTACGCTTTACACCAGAGTGCACTATGAGTATAAAAGAGTGAGCATGTAGACAAATCAGTTGCTCGTAATTCGAACAACAGAAGGGCTGACACCATATATATAGTACACAATTTATAGAATACAGAGCAATTTCTGAGTTTATTAGACAGGAAAAGATGTTACTGAGGTGTGTGTGTGTTTTGGAGCAGCACTGTGCACTTGGCAGGGTCTCAAAGAAATGCATTACTCTGTTAATACATGAGCGACACACACATACACAGTCAGAGACCTTTGTTCGTTTACTGTCATCCTTCGTAATGAAGAGATAATACGTGTTCTGCCCAGCCGTTCATCCTCTTCTTTAGACCCGCACAAACACACAAAGATGACGTCACATGTGTTCTCTAACTTGGTGATATGCCGAGTTCAGACAGTTTGCCCTGAGGGCAGTGGATAGCACAGGGCTCTATGATTAAATAAGAGCACTTTAAGATGGGCCGCACTCCTGTCTCGCTCCGACAGGACCCCTGACATACATGTTATACAGTCCCATGCTGAATTAATATTCAGATGCTGAAACGGGGACGTTAGTTGTAGAAGCGTAAAATTCACTGTTCACCTATTTTCTAAATGTGTGTTTTACATCTTATTATGAGCAATTCATTGAGCTCATTGTTTAATCAAAATGTCATAACTGTACCTTTTGGTTAAAAAAAACAGACTTCTCTCTGGTGACGTATGCAGGACTCCTCCAATAATTTAGTCTGTTAAAACCCACCCCTGCAAACTCACGTTCATCTACCTCCACTTTTGAGTCCTCATCATGAGTTATACTCATGTAACAGATATAGTCACAATACAGGAGAAAAGATATGTTGCTACTTCCATTTCATCACAGCTTTAAAAGGGCAGTGTGCAAATTCTGTGCATCCGGTAGAATTGCAAAAATAATGACATTTTCCCTAAAAATGTGTCTCCCCCTTAGCCTAGAAATCTAGACGCACCCTAGTGGCAGCAAAATTTATTTTGCAGCCAGGGTAGTCTAGCAACTCTCCGTTGACTTTCGGAGCTGTAAAAACCTAAATTGGGTCAGGCCAATCACATCGTGTATAGAGTAGGCGGGGCGGGCTTAACATAATGACGACAGAGTTGCGACGGTTCCCTGCTACTTGAAAACAAAGAATGCTTTAGAATCGGCTTTGGCCACGACTCTGGAGGACTTGGAGTTAAGTTTTTCTTTGAGAAAAGAGCAAAGAACGGCACTTAAAGGGATACTTCACCTCTGGGAAGATGAATGTGTATTTAAAATAGGTCATTTAAGTAGAAGAAATGTGAAGAATTTTTTTAATTTGGAGCTTTCTAGACTGAGAAAAGCCAGAAAATGTATTTTTGGCTTATGTGGATGAAGTCCGGGAAAAGGAGGATGGTTACTTACTCAGCTTTCTCCTACTATTCAGCTTTCTCCACAGAACAAGAGCTTGCTAGCTTAGCTTCCAAAGAAAGGCTGACTGTGTGTACATTCTGTGAGTGAGATCCCACCCTGTATGGGCGGGCTGAAAACATGCGGAACAACGCCTTCTACTGCCTGTAGTCTTTAGCCTCTGTCCAGAAAATCCTCCGATGACGCAAAATGACGATTTTTGCGTCATCGGAGGATTTTTTCCAGACAAAAAATACATAAATCTCTTGTCTCAGGGTCATATGAGGGTGGAAAGCATGGTAATTCGAAAATACTACAGGTTTTCTACTAATACAAAGCTTAATGCTAAATCCTGAAGTAACCCTTTAAGTCATTCTTAAAAAAGGAAGATGTGTTCGTAATTTTGCCGGCCAGATTCAAAAGTTGAATCTATCAACTAACGTTAGCTCCGCTGTTGGGAAAACGCTCTGGTTGGTTGAAGCGCTGTCCTATTGCGCGCAGAGTGAATTTGAAAGACAGCCGTTTATCCCGCCCCTCGGATTGAGCCGTGTCTATGGTGAGTTGCCAGACCTAACATCTTGATGTAGGTCTGGCTTGCCAGGCTATCTCCCCCTGGGAAGTAGGCAATTTGAAATCTTAAATTTTTGCTCATCAGCATATTATAAACTATTAACTTGATCCAAAGGATCATGTTCTTGTTCATGCCTAGTGAATTTGGAGCCTTTGATGCATAACCTGGTGCATTTTCTCTCTTTGTTCGGGTCCTTGTAGGCATATACTCTACTGTTCAAAAGTTGGGGTCAGTAAGAAAGGTATAATGTATATCCAGCCATTCCTGCAGTCTTCAGTGTTACATTATCCTTCAGAAATCTTTAAAAAATGCTGATTTGGTGCTCAAGAATGATAAATGTTGAAAATAGGTGTTCTGCTTAATATTTTTATTGAAACCATAATACATTTTTTCAAGTTTCTTTGAGGAACAGAATATCATTCCTTTGAACTGCATTTATTTGAACTTTTATAACATTATAAATGTCTTTACTGTCACTTTTGATCGATTTAATGAGTCCTTGCTGAATTAAATATTTAAAAAATCTTACTAACCCTGAACTCTAAAATGGTAGTGTATGTACATTGCAGTTGTACTTGGATCTGCACCAAAACAATCAAGAAAAAAAAAAACACCTCAAGGAGTGGTTTTACTTCTGGTGTCCAACCCAGCGGTCCAAAGAACCAACTAATATCCTTCACTGTTACCCGTATATAGCGATAGTTGATAACCATGAGCCTATCTGATGAGTTTGATTCTTCTTCAAAATGTGCTTCTTCTGAAAATGCTATTAATGACACTTCAGTGAAACAGGTGCATATTTCACGAAACGCGTTTATCTCCTTTTAGCTGCCTCTCGCCTCTCTGCTGTCTTAGGCATCACTTTGTTTCCTCTGATGCTTCATCTTTCCACGTTTACATTGTTTCTCTGTGTTCTCTGGCTTGCTCAGTCTCAACTTTTGTCTCTTGCTGTCTAATGGTTTCATCAGCCAGATCATGGGTTATCCACCTGTCCTTGTATGGTTTCTATAGCCCAATGCTCTCCAGTTGTTTACTATGCTTCAGCCTATCTGAAGAGTTTAATGGAGGTTATTTTTTGCTTTGTAACTGGCTTCTGAATTTGCAGACATTATGTTTGGCATTCTTGTCTGGGTCAAATGTTGTCTTCCTGTGTGATTAAAGCTTTGCTTCTTCAGTTCTCCAGTAAGAAAATCTTGATAATAGTTGGTGCTCTGTAAGCTCTTCTACAAACAACCTCCATTGCTTAAGGAGCGGATTTGGGATGTTGTAGTTTTTGAGGTTTCAATTTAAAAGTAGAGTAAATGTGCAGTTACTAGAAAAGGTCGCAAATGCAAGATATACAGTCACATTGTGAGATACACTACCATTCAAAAGTTTGGTGTGCGTATTTCAGAATATAATATATAAATTATATATTTTTATAAAAAGTAATGTTTTTATGCAGAAAGGGTTCACTAAATTGATCCAAAGTGACAGTAAAGAGAGATTTATAATGTTTCAATATATTTTTGTATTTCAGATAAATGCTAATAATGTGCAAGCCAATTTTCCCTATGGCATAATAAACTTGAACTTCGATGTTGGCGATGGAGTAGGTTTTCAGGTCCAAAGAAATGTGTTGGACTTCAGGTCTCACTGACGTCAGATTCTCTGGCCGTGTACTTTGCCCTCACTGTTGTGTTTGACTGAACAATTTTCATCTGTATCTGATGCTGCCAGGTCATCCTCTCCCTCATTTATGTCAGTTTGGCACTAGGTGACGAAGAGCTTCTGCTCCAGGATTGTCCCATTTCCTGTCAACATTGTCCATTTGGCTGGATTCATCAGCTACAGGGGAACATCATTTACAACAAGGGAATCATTTCACCCCTCCCCATTCATAATCATGCCTCACAAATAAATCTGTTAAAAAATGTATGCCCACTTGTTCCTGGCATGCTGTTAATTTGCAGTTCCCAGGGTTATTGTCTGCACAGAGAAAAGTATCCATAATTGAGAAGCTGGCATATTAGCAGGTCTGCCCCATCTCCCCAGCGCTGAGCCAGTGTTGGCCACACGTTACTGCTGGCTGTTGATAGACATCTCTCATGTGTCTCAGTATTTGTAGGAGACTGGAGCTGGACCTGTGTAACCTGTGGTGATCTTTGTGGACTCAACTGAAAACACACACACACTTGCAAACAAGCAGTCAGGGTCATTCTAATTAACATCTATATTATCAGAATAGCTCCAATGTGCAGGTTTATAGTGTCCTGCATGGTCTCAACGTCTTGTGTGTGCATTGAGTTAAGATGCGGTCACATTTACCAATGTTCTGCGAATTTTCATAAGCAAACCAGTAATTTCAATAAGAAACCATGCAATTGGGAATTTTGCGTGAGGGTGAACGGGTTCAAGTTGGATCCACCACATTGAAAGCTGTTTGGTTTGAAAAGTGATACATGTTTTATATATCACTACACTATTGATAGCAGACAATGAACTGGTTTTGCTAATTTGCTAATTGCCAATTTGTCTAATGTTACGGCACCTTTAGAGATGGTTGTTATTTACTTATTATAAAGTAGTTTTCTGATTTAAAATTCCTTTTGCAAATTGTTTGTGTTTTGTATTTATTGTTAATCACTTCTATCCATCCCACAGCCATTCGGTGTGAACCAGCCTGGCCCGTATGTCATGTACACGTCAGTGGACTCGAACGGTTATCTAAAGAATGCTTCTGGTGAGTACACGGCTCAGAAAAGATTAACACTTTTTTAACATCACACATATCTCTTTGCCCAGCATATCCTGCTTCAGTGAGGTAAGATAAGTCAACCTCAACACACTGCAGTCATCCATCTTGACTAGTTCCATATCTTTTGAAGGATCAGACTAAACTAGACTAGGATGATTTTGAATAAACCAATAAAAAGCGTTTTCTTGGCCACACTTAATTCTGGTGTTGATTTCGAAAATCCATTCTGGCACGGTACATTGTGTGAAGGACACACATTTTTGCTTTGGAGAACTGCCCTTTTTTCACTTTAAAAAAAGATTATTCACGTCTGTTAGTAAAAAATCTTAATTAAAAAATAAATAAAATGCATATATAAATTTGTTTGTTTATATGGAAATGGAAATGAGGAATTACATACATTTGTTTCTTGTCTGAAAGCAACAATTTGAGATTGGATTGCACAAAGACAATGAATGCAGCCACTATAGAGAATATTGGAGTTATCATATATTATTTACGATTTGGGTATTGTTTTGTATTATTCATTATTAAATAGCTACCTTTTAGTTTAAGTAAAACATTTATTTAAATGTTTACATTAAATAAATTGTTATATTCACAGCCAGGTTTCTCTCATGTAGTAGTTCAATTACAGCATTATGAATTATTACAAATGTCTTTGATTCATTTCTATCCATTGTCACACAATGTTCCATAGACGACATACCAATCTTTGTTGTTGTAGGTCCATTGTATACAAGAGAATTTAACCAAACATCACAGTAAACTAGACTAGAGCAACCTAGAGATTCTGCCACAAAGCACACTTCAGTTTGGTGGTTGAGTTGTCTTGATTGCTTAGTATTGTAAATATGAGCATCTCTCGTTTGTTGTTTTGGCCCTCAAGGATATCTGATTGACCAAGTTCAAGATCAGAGACGGGGCAACAAATGACCTCGTTCCACCTTTCTAAGAGCAGATAAGAATAAATTCCTTAGGGCATTGACAGAACTCACATCACTTTGGTGTCAATGACTGTTTTCCTCAAGTCTCTTTTGAAATACGTCACTGACCTTGAACTCTCAGTGGAGGTATTACATAAACAGAATGAATATTTCTCTTATGTTGTGGTTCTGTGTGTTTGCTTCCACTGGGCCGTGTGTGTGTGTGTGTGTGTGTGTGTGTGTGTGTGTGTAGACTGTGCTGAAGATCCTCAGCAGAACAGAGAGCAGGATGTGACAGAGCTATTTCAAAGATAAATGACTAAATGGTTTAAAGGACAAAAATTATCCTCAGATAACTGGAAATAATGGATTTTTGGGAATTTTTGTACTCCATGCTTGTAGAAGAAACTATCTTTTTTTTCTTTCTTTTTTAAATGGAATTATGTTCTGCTTTTAAGGGCCGGATCAGAGTTTCTGAACTTGCCTTTGAGTTCTAATCCTTCACTAGCCAGCAAACCACACGAATTTCTGTTATCTTAAATATTTCAACTCTCTCTCACTGTCCTCTTTATCTTTGTTCTTTCCTCTCTACTGTGAAGAGATATTCATAACGGATAAAAGACGGGTCTATAAGCAGACAAAGCATTTATAATGTTTATTGTCATTGTTTTGTATTGAGAAAAAAAAAAAACTGTCTCAGAGTTAAATTGTATATTCAGGCATACTAGTCTATAATGTAAATGTCACAGTAATAATGTTGTTGGTTTGTCTTTACACCTGCTGAAGCAGAATACAGATGAGCAGAGATGTTTGTTCGCTTTTGCTTCTTAATAGTCTGAGTATGAAATTCAATATTAATCTCTTGCCTCACCTGCTGTGTGCCAGGCTTGTTTTGATATTGAGGTCAGGATCTAATGTGTTTCAGATTGTCTGCCTGTCCATCAGAAATTTGCCAGGATAGTTAATCATCTAATGAAGTCATATAGAGAGTCTGTCTGTCTATCTATATATCTAATCTGTCTGTCGTTCTGTTTGTCTGTGTTTGTCCATCGTTTTCTCATTTTTTCTGTCGTTCTATCTATTTATTTATCTATCTATCTATCGTCTATCTGTCTGTCTGCCGTGTGCTGTCTGTTATTCTCTGTGCTGTATGTTTTGTCTGTTGTTCTGTCTATCTTTACGTTTGTCTATCATTCTGTCTGTCGTTCTATCTATCTATCTATCTATCTATCTATCTATCTATCTATCGTCTATCTGTCTGTCTGCCGTGTGCTGTCTGTTATTCTCTGTGCTGTATGTTTTGTCTGTCGTTCTGTCTATCTTTACGTTTGTCTATCATTCTGTCTGTCGTTCTATCTATCTATCTATCTATCTATCTATCTATCTATCTATCTATCTATCTATCGTCTATCTGTCTGTGTGCCGTGTGCTGTCTGTTATTCTCTGTGCTGTATGTTTTGTCTGTCGTTCTGTCTATCTTTACGTTTGTCTATCATTCTGTCTGTCATTCTATCTATCTATCTATCTATCTATCTATCTATCTATCTATCGTCTATCTGTCTGTCTGCCGTGTGCTGTCTGTTATTTTCTGTGCTGTATGTTTTGTCTGTCGTTCTGTCTATCTTTACGTTTGTCTATCATTCTGTCTGTCATTCTATCTATCTATCTATCTATCTATCTATCTATCTATCTATCGTCTATCTGCCGTGTGCTGTCTGTTATTCTCTGTGCTGTATGTTTTGTCTGTCGTTCTGTCTATCTTTACGTTTGTCTATCATTCTGTCTGTCATTCTATCTATCGTTCTTTTGTTCTGACATTCTTTCGTTCTACTTATTGTTATATGACTCTGTCTGTATGTTTATCTGTCTGTCTTGCTGTCTATATATCTATTTATGGCTCTATCTATTGTTTTGTCTATCATTCTATCTGTCTATTCTCCACATACAGTTTACTGTGTGAAGAGTTGAGGTGCGACAGGGAATTGATGGCACTCCCAAAGAAAACACAGAGGAACAGATAAATAAAAGCAATCACAGTTTCAGCACAGAAAGTTTAAGTAGAGCTTAGTGACACTGCGGCCCATCGTCCCTCCTTGCTCTGCTGCTGAACTTCTAACTACAGTTCTGTGATCAATGTCCTGCTGTAATTGGAGAGATTGTGGCAGGGTGTCTGGGGTCAGCTGAAGGACAGTCATGGGGTGTATGTCGTACGGGGAGTGGAGAACAGGCCAGGTTGTATTAGGGCCCTTATTCCCTCAGGCTCTCATTGGCCAGTAATGAAACACAGCTCAGCAAGACTTATTGCACATTTAGACTCGAGCCCAGGACATGGGGACGGCGGTATTTCTGCTGCTGTCTGCACTCGCTCTCTCTCTCGCACTCTCTCTCTCTCTGAGGACAATGTAACTGAGGACAAAGTAAGTAACTGAAGTAACCACAGATGCCATGAAGGCAACACTGCTAATGCATTGTCCTGATAGAAAAAAAACATCCTCTGGAAGTTAGTTTAACTGGAGCATTGAAAATAACTTTTAAATCAGCTTGATCTCCCAACGAGTTATCTTGCTATTAAATTATCTGAACAGAACCCAGTCGACTAAACCAAACAAATTACACTGTGTTTTCTCAATTGGCTTAATTTAGGAGCAACCTACAGCTTCTAAGCTAACTTCTCTTCCAGCAAGAAATATTCTTTAGACCAATTACGAGTTGATTAGAACTGTGACTCAAACAACCTATGAAGAATTCATGTAGGTAAATGTGCGTGTGTAGGGGGTGGGGTGGGGTGGGGGACATCCTCTCAAGTCATGTCTGAGGATGATAAAGTACTTCAGAGGGTCGTGTTTTCATGCTTGTATAATTGCAGTACCAAGTTAATGAATGAGAGTAGTAAGTAAACAGAGAAAGGGTGAAGTACGGAGGCAGACACAAGAGGTGGGAGAGGCGAGACTGACGCAGGAGAAGATGCAGATCAATATGGCGCTCGAGACTGTTCTCATTAATTAGCCAAATGAATGTGGTGTATAATGAACAGCCCCTCTGAATCCTCACAGTGAGGGACACACACAGACACACTCTCACATGCCCTACACACTCATATCCAGGCACAGATGGATTCTGCTGACTTTTTTGCATTGAGTTCTGCAGAATGAATTTAAACTTGGTCAAATGTGTTAAACAGAGCTAAGATTTCTACTCTATTGGGTAGCTGTAATTTTAGGCAATACGTTGGGCTCTAAAAGTTTGGTTTCTTCAAGCGTCTTGTTGCCACAGTGGATTTAGTCTGTGTCAGTTTTTTTCTGTTTCTTCTTGTAATCCCAGATGGACTTGATGATGGTGTGATCAGATCTCTGTGTAGATCATATCGGCTGTTGTCAGACTCCTTGTGCATACAAAAATCTCACTAGATTATTACAATTAATGGAATGTTTTCCTACTGACACACTACAGCAAAATATATAATTAGATTGCTTAAAACCATTTTTGTGTGTGAAAATACTAATGTGCCTAAGACTTTTGCACAGTAGGCTACTGTATGTTGTAAGTCTAATGTCTCTGGAGTCGATTGACCATCTTCCTCTCTCTATTCATCCTCATTCACACACTCTCACATATGTGCCGTGAAGTGTAGTTTAGCCCGCAACTGGAGTGAGAAGTACGATTAGTATTGATCACAGCTTTTGTCCCTCTCTGAATCTCCCAGAGCACATATAGACCCCCACCCACTTACAAGCCAACAGGATTATCCCCTCTTTCCTGCGTCTTTTTCCAAAGGCTCCTGTGATCAGAAAACAATCACGCAGCCTTAAAATATAAGTAGACACGCTTGTGCTGACCATGAGTATATAATTCTTTATGATCTGAATTGTCATGTTGATGGAGCAAAAGAAGGGAGCTCTGCTGGTGCTACCTCGTCTCTGTCACTGCGAATCACTCCAATCCATCAAAATCACAAAGAGAGCACATTCACACTCATCACATATACCGTATCATCTGCTTCCTCCCCATGAAGAGCGATAGAATGACTGTGATAATGACCTTTGTTGGAGCCTTTTTTTCTCTGTAATTGATCTGAACGCCTTCTTTTTCCGTTAAGACAGCTTGAAGTCCTTTCATTATGTTCAGTGCACATGTAAAGAGAGAGACACATCTGACCTAATGCAGTTCTTTCTTCTATAATTACCACTCTTGCTGGCTCTCTTTCTGTCTTGCTCTTGCAAGATTCAAAGCAGCTCTATTGGTGCAAAAAACATGGCTATTTGTTTTCGAAGCATTAGTAATCATTATGCATGTATTGGCTATTTTACAGATACTTAGAACATGGCATTTTTTTTATTGCAAATGTTGCACATCTTGCGACTTTACACTACAAATATGATTCACTTGGAGCCTAGATTGTAAATTATTTGAGGTGGTTTCCCATTTTCTCCCTTCTACCTTTTTATATGTAGACAATGATTCCGCTCTGCAAAACATGTTTTGGATTGTAAGTGCTGCTGCTTTCTAGGTCCATTCTCTTGGTAAGTTTTAGGACTTTGTGGTAAATTGTCTGCTTGTTGGTTTAGGTGGATTTGGGATTTAATTGCCTCTTCTGGAAATTGATTAAAAGACATATCTCATGCACATCTAAAGCTAATCTTTTGAAACTAATATTTTGCACACATTTAAAACTTATTAATAGTGATCTTTAGCAAGTCTCAAAATAAATATCCATTTGTCATACTCTGCATTATAATGTTGTGATGCCTAAATTCAAATTTGATCCCAAATTATTCATTTTAGTTTTTGTTTTGGTTTAATGTATTCAGACAATTCAGACATTATAATATTTGATTTGGTCTTTTTGGAATATGATTGATTTGTGTCTCTTTGAGCTACTGTAAGGTCATTGTTGGGGAACAGTATTTACATATAATGTGCACAGAGTACATTTGACCAAGTCTGACAGGCGTCTTTTTACATCTATTTGAAATCCTGCCTGCCAAGTCAATAATATTGTGCTGCAAAATGTCTGTTCTTTATTCATACTTTCTGGCGAGATTGACTAAATTTTGACTTTGGACTCTGTTCTATTACTAGGCTGTTTATTAGTACTTATAAAGCACATATTAATGCTCTATTCTGCATTACCATATTCTACATCCCTTAATCCTACCCAATACCTAAACTTAACAACCACCTTACTAACTATTAATAAGCATTAATTGGGAGTTTATTGAGGAAAAATGTATAGTTAATAGTTAGTTAATAGTGAGAATTGGACCCTAATCTAAAGTGTGACCAAAGTGTGTTTGTGAACATTTCATCTTTTTGTGTCATTCAGTCGTTCCAGGTTCTTTCTCTTCCCAACTCTCTGCACTTGATGTCATTCTGGCTTTGAGTGGCCATATTTTGGCTCTGCTGTTTTCTGTGACGGTAGCGTGATAAGATGGGAAATGCTGCTGGGGGCCTCTGGAAGACTCCACTTATCTCCCTCAGAGCAGACACGTGTCGCTACACACAAATCAGTGTCTGGATCAAGCCGCCATTTTGGCTCTGCAGCTCAGCGAGCGACTGTTCCTCTCTAACCTCTCTAATCCCTCAGGCCCAGGCAGCATCGCCACCATTTGTTCCTTTTATCGCTCCACAAGCGCCCAATCGACAGGGCAAAGAATGGTTTCTATAGCGACGCTAGACCTGAGATCATTTAACAAACAGGTTTGCTTGGGGAGATGATCTTAGCTGTTGGGTTTAGGGAGAGTGTTTTGTGTAGACACTAAAATCTGCTTTCAGTCTATGTTCGTGTCTGATATATACAGTGTTGTTTTCCTTCCCTCTGTTTATTAAGTATGTATTGTGGCTAGCAGATACATTTTTTAAAGTCAGAAACAGATACACTTGTAAACCATTTCTCCTTTTCCCCTCTCGCTCTCCTGTGTGCTTTCCACATGCCTGTTGTTTGTCAGATTGATGCTATTTTCTCTCTCTCTCACTTTTTGCCTTGCATGCATTAGAGTACATATTTTACCACAATGGTCCTACAGCTGTAGTTAGAGAGAATGTGTGCCCCTGCTCTTGTGCGGACTGTGGTTGAGTGAGCGTGTGAGTAGGTGTGTGTGTGTAGGAGGTGAGCTACAGCTCTATTAGCTTGTCTTGCACCTCGGCTTGTGTTTGGCTAGCTGAATCTCAATCCTCTTTGTTTTGTGGATGCTGTCGCTTATATGTGGGCTACAGATCACCCTGTATATGTGGTCTACTCTACATGAACTAAACCACATTAGGTCAAACTTTTACTATGTACTTGCATAAAAAAAATAGTTTGGTAATTAAATGAAGGGATTTTTTAAATGTAAGTACAATGGGAAAATGTGTATGTACACAATAAGTACATTGTATCAAATGATTAATTTTAATGTTAGGACATAGTAGATAAAGATACTTTATATAGTGGGACCCAACATTACACACCAGGGTTTTTCAAACTGAGGTCCAGGGACCCCCCAGAGGACCACGAAGGTGCCGGGTGTTTGTAGAAGATTTGAAACAACAGAAAAAAGGCTTTTCAAAATGTATTTCTACATAAAAATTTTAACGCAAAAAAATTACACGCTGCTTTGAAATAATGTTTATTGTGAAATGTGCTGTTCAAAAAAATATATATTGAATTGAACATTTTCAGATTTATACTCATTCAAAAGTTTTGGGTCAGTAAGATATTTTTTTCTTTTTGAAACACTGTAAAAAGTGATGAGTTGACTTAAATTAAGCTTTAAAAACCCATTGCCTTAAAATTATTAAGTAAATAAACGTTGTGTAATTGAAAAAATGAAGTTATGTGACCTTGACAATTCCACAACTTAATTTTTTCAATTATGCATGGTCTATTTACTTCATTTTAAGGCAGCGTGTTTCCTTACTTTAAGCTGTCAATTGATCACTTTTTACAGTGAAGAAATAAATGCTTTTATTCAGCAAGGATGCATTAACTTGATCAAAAGTGACAGTAAATTAATTTATAATGTTACAAAAGTTTTCTCTTTGAAATAAATGCTGTTCTTTTGAATTTTCCACCAAAATATGAATGAGCACAGCTGTTTTCAACATTGATTATAATACAGTCCCTCCAGGATTTCACGATTTTTTTGTGTGATTTTTGCGATCAAAATGACTGATTTTGTGGTGGTAATTTCCAGAAATTTGTGAAAAAATTTGCGCTTTTTATATTTTATAATTAGTATCACATTTACCATAATGGTAAATAATGATACCATATGGTATCACATTTACCATAATAGTATTATGTCAGATGCACAATAGTCATACATGACACAAATCACACAATCATTTTGATCTAATAAAATTCTCATCAAATTAACTTTTAAAACAACCTATGGGCAATTTTTCTACCTGACCTATGTAAATATTAACAGCAGGTGTAGTAATTTATACTGTAGAACTGTGTGTATGTCCTGAGTTGAGGGGTCCTGAGCTGCAGTAGGCAACCAGTTACTTATAGTGCAGCGTTTTGCATGGCGTCCCCACTGCGTATAGCTACGCAAAATACGAAGTGACCGTTCGAAAGGGAACTACTCGGTTACTATCGTAACCTCAGTTCCCTGAGAGGGAACGAGTATTGCGTAGCCGGCCGCACTATAGTAACCTGGCAAGCTGTCGCTTCAGTCGTTAAACCTGCTAAAATGGCGTTTTTCGGGGATATCATAGACAGTAAAAGAATAATATAGGCTAAGGCCGCGCCCGCGCCATTGGATGTGCAGTTGCTGCAGCACAGCCAATGAGTGAGCCAGACACTCACTGTGCTAGCTGTGCAGCTGCAAAATGCATTTTACATTATTGGCTTCAGTAAATCGAGGAAAAGGAGTTTCCCCTTTTCCCGCAACATCTGTATCCACGTAAAAATGCATTGAAACTTTAATTAAACTAGAGATATTTAAATTGGGTGATTATAATTTAATGTTTTGTGAGGTCTTTTTCATTTTTGTGATTATTTTGCGGTTAAATTAGGAATTATGCAGGATCGCAAAAAAAGCGTCATTTTGTTGATTTTGCGTTGTATTCAGTGATCGCGGAATCGCGAAAAACTGGAGGGACTGATAATAGGAGGTGTTTATTGAGCAGTAAATCAGCATATTAGAATGATTTCTGAAGGATCATGTAACACTGTAGACTGGGGTAATGGCTGATGAAAATTCAGCATGGGTAGGGGAAAAAATGGGTATTACTTATAGTCAGTATTGTCCAAATATTTTCATAATCATATATTTTCATATTTTGCTTTGGCTTTAGTATAATACAATATAAAAGCATCAACCTTAATGTTCTGTTCATTTTTCACACACTACTTCACCACTAGAGAAAGACTACACAAGACCATTCTTGTTTTGTTTTATTTGAGCTGAGGATCTTTTCCTGGTCAGTGAGACTTGCTCTACATTTTCCATCAGTCCATCTAATTGATCCTCAGAATGCATCCAGTATTCCATTAATGCTATTATGTGCCAAAGGGAAGTTATTAGGGACACCCTTGTTCTGTCTTTCTCTCTCTCCTCTCTGATGCATAATGGGAAATCAGCTTATACACATCTAATTGTTCTTCTCTTTAATGGCATCATTAAGCTGGACACATGACACATGAGCAATGGACTGACCTTTCCCCGGTTGGGGACTGTGTGTGTATTTGATTCAGCAGGACACACATAAAGTGCTCCATCAGTTAGTTTATATTTAGTTCAAGCATCTTTCTGGTCCAGATTCATAAAATAAAAAAATATAGATAGATTTTAGAAACTGATTTGCTGATTATACTGTAGTTGTTTGCTTTTCACAGTTTGGGCTATTAAAAGCACATGAAGAAAGCACATGGAGAGGTGCGTGTTAAAGGGCTGCATTGGAATTGGGAACCCTCATTATTTAATTCATTCCTTAAGTACACTTAATGTTTTTTTTGCTATATGTTAATTAGCATAAACCTAATTTTTTCACAGTTTCTACAAGCTGTAACAGAATGTTTGTGTGTGCGGGCGGGAGTGGAACACACGTTGTGGGAGCGGGCGGTAATGGTCAGACATTCAGTGGGAGCGGGATTAAGAAAACAGACCCACGCAGGGCTCTATAGTGTGTGCTTTAAAAGGGACATTTAGTAAGGTTCAGGACCGGTCTGTGTTAAGATCTGCACTCATGTTATTATGTATCAGATTCACTCAATGCTTTCACAGTCCTATTCTTGTTCTTGTTTTTTTAAATGCTCTCTTCAGAGAAAACCCTGGGACACTATAGACAGGGTTAATATTCATATTCATTTAGGGTTTATATTCAATATTAATTTGACTTAATGGTAAAGTTTATTTATAAATGAAAGTTCTGTCATTATTTACTCACTCTCATGTCATTTCAAACCTGTATGATGTTATTTTCACGAAAGATGATATCTTAAGATCTTCTTTTCTGTATAACAGCAGTAGTGAAAACATCAGTCCGACTCCCTAAAAGTAGTCAAAGTAGTACATGAGATGTGTGTGCTATAGTCCAAGTAGTCTTAAACTTGAGAGCCAGATCAGGCTGAATCCTAAAAGTGTGATTTATTCCTGTGATGCAAAGATACATTTTCAGCATCGTTACTCCAGTCTTCAGTGTCGCATGATCCTTTAGCACTCATTCTAATATGCTGATTTGCCGCTCAAGAAACATTTCCTATTATTATTTTTTACAGATATAAATATTATATATTGTAAACTTAAGTATGAGATGAAGACTGACTTGAGATGTGGTTTTATTCTACATAGTGATGTCATTGCCTCGTGAGAGCTGCCAAGTTAGATAGATCACACAAAAAAAAAATCTATTGTCATTTACTCACCCTAATGTTGTTTCAAACCTGTACGACATCATCTGTGGAACATAAAAGAAGATATTCTGAAGAAAGTTTTGGAAACAGTTTTGGTGACCATTGACTTGGACCATTTGGTGACCACTGTATGGACCAAAAAAACAACACTGAGACATTTCGCAAAATATCCTCTGTTCAACAGAAAAAATAAATTCATAAAGGTTTGGAATGACATGAAGACATGTCTTGTCCATGGAATGACATGTCCATTTAAAAGATGAGTAGCCTGTAAAATATTATGTTAGTATGCAGGTTCTGCAGTAGTTTGTTGAGGTTGATTTAAAGCTCATGAGGATCTGAGCAAGAGCCCTTCATTTACTGAGTTCTCTTATTACAACAAGCCTTATTTATGGATGACACTAATGGCAGCTATTTCTTCTGTTTTCTCCTCTTTCATCTTCTCCTTCCCCTCCCTCACCTGTTCATGTCCTGTTTCTGACACAATCCTCCTCCTCACACTCGGCTATTTTCTCTTTTACCTTTCACTCCTCCACCCTCAATCCCACTCTCTCCCTCCTACCATTCCTCCCCTGCTCCCCCCCCCCTCTCTCTCTCTCTCTCTCTCTCTCTCTCTCTCTCCCCCCCTGCAGCGGGGCAGCTCAGCCAGTCAGCTCATCTCGCACTCCAGCTGCCCTACACCGTGCTCGGTCTGGGGCGCAGCGCCAACTTCCTGGATCACCTGTTTGTGGGCATCCCCCTGCCCCCTGGAGGGAAGGTACAGACATACTTTCTCACACACGCTCACAGACACTCTCCATATGGAGGGAGGAATCATGGGTAGAAAGGCCCCGTGAGAGGAAGAGCATGCAGATGGCCTGGTTTACTTCTACCTGCTTCTGTCCTGTATCTGAGAAGCAAAACATAGTGTCTGACACACACATATATATATGTGTGTGTATGTGTGTGTGTATATATATGTGTACATACATACATACATACATACATACATATATATACAGTGAGGAAAATAAGTATTTGAACACCCTGCTATTTTGCAAGTTCTCCCACTTGGAAATCATGGAGGGGTCTGAAATTGTCATCGTAGGTGCATGTCCACTGTGAGAGACATAATCTAAAAAAAAAAAAATCCAGAAATCACAATATATGATTTTTTAACTATTTATTTGTATGATACAGCTGCAAATAAGTATTTGAACACTTGTCTATCAGCTAGAATTCTGACCCTCAAAGACCTGTTAGTCTGCCTTTAAAATGTCCACCTCCACTCCATTTATTATCCTAAATTAGATGCACCTGTTTGAGGTCGTTAGCTGCATAAAGACACCTGTCCACCCCATACAATCAGTAAGAATCCAACTACTAACATGGCCAAGACCAAAGAGCTGTCCAAAGACACTAGAGACAAAATTGTACAC